>NC_073306.1:101476983-102676983 GCF_027595985.1 Sorex araneus | reverse complement strand
CAACTGAAAGGCTGATCTATGGGTATGCTGAGAAATGTCATCAGTCATCTCTGCATATAATTGACTCCCTCATCTGCCTGATTGTCTCTTTCTGAGAACTTTATAATGTTGACAGAGATTCTAAACCCCTGGTAATTCCCTTGTGATGTGGATTTTCTCTTTTCTTAAAGATTTTCCCCATTCTTTAGAGAATTCCAAGAAGAGGTCTACAGTGAGAAAAGATAAATTTATGGACACCAAGAAATTTTTTTTATGATTAGGTTGAATAGGGAGTAGAATATAAAAACATGGTGAGCATTATAATTCAGCCAGTTTTTTTTGCCTTACATTTTCAATTGCCATCAGCACTATTACAACCATACTTAAAGCTAACATCAACAGTTGAAACAGACTTTCTTTCCCAATCTAGTAATAAAATTAAAATTAACACTATAGTGCATTCACAGATACTTGCTTTGGGATATTTGTACTTGGGTTTAAAAGCATATCCATAAGAAGTTATTTTATTAACTTTTAAGTACTTGTTATGAATAAATGTAACAACTCATTTCACCTTAGAATTTGGGGTGATACACACTAAGGAACCTGAAAGAATATCTTTCTGTCATTTTAGTCATTAGATTGACAATTCATTATCGCTGTTTTTAGCATAAGTGGATTTTTTACAGGGAACAGGAGCAAGTAAATATCCTTTGAAGGGCTTGAGGAGGAGATGTGAGGTAGAGCATCCAGAAACAGACCTCAGATCAGCACCACAGAACTAGCCTACTTCAGTAGCTGCTGCCTCTGCATGAACAATTCAGTTAAGACTCCATCTGCACAACTGCCAGCTCACGTGCTTTACCGTGACTATCTCAATTGTTGCAACTAAAAAGACCCCTTGGCTTACCTCTCTCTAGCCCCAGTGCTGCACCTGAGATCTCTTATTAAAATACACATAATTCTCTACACTGGGAAAAATAGGGAATATTGTCATGCAACATCCACTTTAATTGCCTACTTCTGCCTTCAGAGCCTCCTGTTTCTGTGTTTGGGGGGTGAGGAAAGGGGGTGATGGCATTCATTCAACTGAGTTAGGAATTCCATGGACCTTTCTGCAAGACTACAATAAATCTGATTTTATCACAGGAGTAATGGAATATGTGATGGGGGAAGAGGGAAACATCCTTGAGAAATAAATTAGCATTACTGAGAACCTGACCTCACAACTTTGCCTAGGAAAGGCCCTAGTTATTAGGAGGCATTTTAGGAATGCAATACCATGGAGACAATTATGGTTTTCTTTGGGCAGATGGTTCTGAGGTCTGGATATAAAATCCTCCTATTAACGTGCCCTGCCCTTCTTATTTTGGTTTTGGGCCACACCTAACTGTTCTCAAGGCTTACTCCTGGCGTTGTGCTCAAGGTTTACTCTTGGTAGTAGTCTGGGAACCATAGTAGGTGTCAGAGATTGAACTGGGATCAGCTGCATACAAGTAAAGCACTTACGTGCTGTGTAATCTCTACAGCTTCAAGATGATTGGTATTTTTTTTTTATTTTTGCCATTTTAAGTCACATTAGCTCTCTGCATCTATTTGAAGCCTCCTACTCAAGGAAACAATGGAATATTTTAAATTTCTTTGGGTTTTATAGTTGTCTTTCTCATGCAGCCTATTAACTATTTTATATTCGTTTTTAATTTAGTCTTCCCATTAGCCCCATGATGTAGATGCTGTTAATGTCTCCTGAAATTAACCTACTCAATGTGCTACGAGCAGTAGGACCTGGATTCAAACCTACATTCTAGATATATGCTGGGGATGGAATCCAGTCAGCCACATTCAAGACAAGCGTCTTACCTGCTGTACTATCTCTCAGGCCCTTACTCCTCACATTTATGGTGGGAATATTTTAGATACCTCAGCACAAGAGAAAAAGTGTTCGTATGCTCTATTCAGACTTCGCTCTAACCTAATGGCATTTCTTCAGATAATTGTACAAATGGCTTAGGAAACAGTTTAAGATAATGTCAGAAAAGAGAAGTTTTAGCTGCTTCCCAGAAATTTATGGCACCTTTAACTATCAGATAAGTGTATCTTCATTTCATGAGGAGACCCCAAGTGAGGAATTACATTTACTCATATTGAAAGGCATGTGAAAGTCCCTCTGTGTTCAAAAAGCCGGCAGTCAGGAGCGCTATCTTGCCATCTTCTCTTTAACATTCAAACCAGCAAATACCTTAAGCTTTAATAAACATCTTCTCCTTTAATAGTGTTGACTCCGAGCTAATAAAGCAACTAACGAATCAAGGGAAGGTAAATTTCTCGTTAACAATTTATTTAACTTTGTTGAAGAGAGCAATTCCAACTTCTGCTAATTGAGTTGTAACAAAAAGATGGGTCCATTTTACTACCACCCTCAGGACCTTAATCAAACTCCGGGAACGGTAACTCTCATTAGCAGACTAAGGTAAAATCCAGGACGGAATGGAAAGTACCAGAACACTCTTAAATTCCAAAAACTTCAACGGATTATGAGGCAGAGGCACAGAGTGGCAGCTCACAGTGTTTTGAATTTATATTTGCCAGAGGAAGAGCCCCTTTGACTTGAAGCAAAAGCCATGTGCAAGACTTTGAAGACGCTAGCTTTCGTATGTGGGTGATGTGTTCAATTTCTCCCTCTATATAATATCACTCTGTTGAATGAGGAAAAGCGTGCTGGGTAGATCTGTAAAAGGACTTACCCTTTTCAGTTGATCCAAAGCCTTTCCCTCTGGCACCAGGAGGTGACTGTAATTTAGGAGTTTCATAACGAAGGGCTGAGCATGGCTGACTAAAGTGACAGCCCTGTGGGCAGAGGGACATGTGGTGTGTCTGTGATCGGCCAGTGATTGAATTTGAAGGGATTTAATAATTCTTTAAATTCTCAGCTTTTTCTCTCAGACTTCCCTGTGGAAGCCTGATTAAATGTGTATTATTTCTTCTTAAGTGATTTTACAGGTCGTTTATTTTGGATTTATGAGCATCAACACATTTTAAAAGGTATTAGGGAGCTGTACTGCTGCATACTGGTTCTCTAAATCATTAATTCTATTCTATCCGCATCAGATAATAACACATCTTTCAAATATTACTTTGCTTTTTCTTCTTAGAAATTTAGGGGTCATTTTTTAAAAGAAAAAAAAAACAACTTCTATGTGCTAAACACTAGAAATACTCCAATGAATAGGGCAGTTATAGTCTTGCCTCCATTGCATTGCATAAATTTTTAAAAATTAGCAAAGTCTATATACTATTGTGAAATAATAGGGGATGTTTTTGAATTTGAATCAGTCTACATTTCCAATTCGATACTATATCCAACAAATGAAGGTCTGTGTAGAGAGGTATAAGCATTATCTTTGTGTTTTGATTTATGCTGGCATGACATATATGTCGGTGAGATGAAGGGGATCAAATATCTGGCCTTTTTCCCATCCTTGCTTCCCCCAGGTATCACTGTATCACTGTCATCCTGTTGTTCATTGATTTACTTGAGCGGGTGCCAGTAACATCATCTCCATTCGTCCCAGCCCTGAGATTTTAGCAGCCTCTCCTTACTCATCTTTCCCAATGATTGGAGGCTTTTTCAGGGTCAGGGGGATGAGACTGTTATTGTTACTGTACTTGGCATATCAAATACACCATGAGGAGCATGCTAGGTTCTTCTATGCAGGCAGGATACTCTTGATAGCTTGCTGGGCTCTCCGAGAGGCATATATATATGTTTTCCTTAATGATGTGTCTCTGTCACGTGGTCCAGGAATGTGTCCACTCGTGTGTGAGGCTTGGCCCAAGCCTGTAGAAAGTGGCCTGGAGCATGGCAGTGGTTGGGTAGTGGAGGTCAGCTGCAGGGGCTGGGTCCCTTGGGGTGGAGAGGGCTCTCACCCGCCCCTCTTTGAGGCGTCCCTGGCACAGAGTCTGGGGGAATGGTTATGGGGGCCCCATTTTATGCTCCCTTCCGGGAGAGGCAGTAGTGAGTTCTGGAGGGTGGCCTATGAGGAGATTATCTGGAACCAGCAGGAGGCGGCTTATGGGTTTGATCCCCCCCCCAACTGCCCCAGTCACCAGAGATTGGGGAACTTTGTGATCTTGGACTCTGGGCTCAATGGGATCTGGGAACAGAGATCCTCTGCCTGCTTCCCCCAATCTCTAGGGAGACTCATGATCAGAGAGCCAATATCACTCCAAAAACTGTCTGTTCTGTCTATTCTTTCTTCCTCATGTGATCCCAAAGCCATGGCTCATTTGTTTCATTGTTTTATTTTGGGGAGCACTCCTGTCTGTGTTCAGGTCTTATTCCTGGCTCTGTGGCCAGGAATCATTCCTGTCAGGGCTCAGGGAACCATATGGGATGCCAGGGATTGAATGCGAGTTCGCCATGTGGAAGACAATTGCCCTACCCACTATACTAATGCTTTAGTCCTTGAAGCCATGTTTTATGTCTAATCGTTAAAGTCTTGCTATCTTTAAAAGCCATTGAACTGCATTTGTGGAGCCCATTGGCAGTGGTCAGCAGATAGAATCTCCTCTTGGAACAGTGTGTTCATTTCACGTATGATTGTGAAGAAACCTAAGGAAGGTGAAGTGAACCAAGAATGCCATCATTTCACAGGTAAAAATAAAAACTTACCTCAAATGGAAGAATTTGGTGGGTTCTTAAAGGTTGAGAGTTTATAAAGTATTTTGAACCCATTGCATTTTGTCTGTCCTAAAATTCCCCTTGCAGATGGGTTTTTAGAAGGATCAAGAACTCTAGATGATGACAGATGATGAAACCAAAACCAGTGTGAGCAAGTGAATTGACAATCCAGGACTGGCTAGGGTCAGACTTTGGGCTTGAGTCCCAGTTTCCTCATTTTAACTGTAATCCATTTTTTTAATTACCATTCAAGGTATATTCAAATGAGAAGTGAAAATGAGCAAATTAGGAAATATCCAAATACAAGGCAAAGAGTCATTAAAATGTAAGTGTAATTGTAGTCAGGTCTTCATGATTTCTTTAGAATCTTTGATAATTTCCCCCCTATACTGAAATTTTTCACCTTTTGCCTCTGATTGGCATTTGGCAGAAATGTGTCTCTGAGTATTTAGCATAACTTCTCCACTGACCATGTAGTCCAGCACTGTCGCTGTAGCCAGAGTCCTCAAGGTAATTAAGATAGCGGAGTACTGGGAAAATGTTTTCAGACTCCACCTATTTGTTTACTTAGTTGCTGAATTACCTTCTAAGAGTAAATCAGAAAGTTTTACCACTCATTTTGCTTTCTTTGTTTGGCAAAGCTGAAGAAAATGAGACCAATTCACATTTATAATGAAAAAATTTTCATTTCAAGTTTTTGACAGAATAAAGAAGTCAAGAAACAGCATCTTTAGAGATGTCACCCTTGCATGATTGCTTGAGCAAGAAGGGTTAAAAAAGGCAACAACAACAGCAAAATACTCAGCTTATTCTTGCTTGCTTAAAAAAGCCAATTCAAACCATCTCCAAATGTAGCTTAATCCATTTTCAGACTCTATACATTATGCATCAAGATTTTGTACAAAAGGAATTTGAGAGGAGCGTTTGCGTGAAAACACTTGGGTAGATTAAATTTGCAGTTCAGCATATTACACTCAAAAAGTATACAAGACATGTGGAGAGCTCTATCTCATTCCTGGTGTGCAAGGTTCCTACTGCAGGTAAATAATGTTCCAAGAATGTATGCATTCCAGCAGTTGTCATTCCAGTAGTTGTCTTAAAAATAAATTAGGTTAGAAATGATGATTAAAGCTTAAAACAGAGAAAGCACAGTTGAGACTAAACAGGTCTGTAGATGCAGACCTCAAGGTAAAAGGCTGAAGTGAACGATATCCCCATTAGGAGTCACTCTCTAAGAATTTAAAACCCCACCCAGTTTTTAATTCAAAGTTGAGTTGTCTCTATAGTAAAACATCTGGATGGAAAGCTCAGAATCTCTCATCCGTGTCTTCACCTAGTGGATGCCAAACATCACTGAGACCACATCTGCATATTTGGAGGGCCAGCACCATTTGGCTTCCTGCCTTTTAATGGATTGTTGAGTTCTTGGAAACAGTATCTATTTCCTCTTACCCTAGAGAGACTATGAACCAATGTTCCTCAACCAGAGCCCAGTGGGGGTCACAGGTGAAATCATATAAACAAGGGAACCACAGCACAACATGTTGGACAATGGTCTACAGGAAGGAAACAAGGTTAGAAGGGGGTACGGTTGGAAAAAGTCTGAAAATCACTGCATTGAAGGAACACCCTTTACTGCAATCAAGCAAGGATTTGCAGGTTCCCTAAAAGAATGCCTTTCTACATTAATGATGGATTGAATTGTTTATGACAGTAGCTCCTAAACTGACAGGTGCACTCTCAACCAGGAATAATTATTACCACTATAAACCATGGGGGAAAAGCCTCTGTCCTTCTTGGAGAGCCTGGCAAGCTACCAAGAGCATCCCACCCTCATGGCAGAGCCTGGCAAGCTATCCGTGGCATACTCGATATGCCAAAAACAGTAACAATAATGGTCCTCATTCCCCTGATCCTGAAAGAGCCCCTAATATGCCATCAGGCTACACTAGCATGGGACAGGGACGAATGGGGACGTTACTGGTGCCTGCTCGAGCAAACTGATGAATAATGGGATGACAGTGATAGAGTGATACAGTGATAAACCATGGGCTGGTAAAACAATCTAAAGAAACTCTGAAAATTTCTACAATAAGTTGTTTTTTTTTTTTTTAAAAAAAACTTCCTATTGGATTGAATGGCTGTGTGGGCTACAGCACTGTTTTGGCGGTTCTGATCCTTTTTCTGGCAGCTAAAGACGAGGACAAAGACCAATACGTGAGCAGAATTCTCTGTTGAGTCTTCCATTAAGGTTGTGATTCATTTTGAGACCCACATTTTATGAATGTTGTGAATGCAGTGTGATGTAGCTGTTGAGGTGTCAACATTCAAATTGGATTCCATTAACTTATGGTACAATTAAATGTCTAAATCACAAGGACTCAGCATTGAATTTGTATGCCATCTAGAAGTACTTTAGAAGACTGGCAGCTTCCATGAATATATTTTGATCAAGGCATTGTGAGAACGAATCTAAAGAGATAGCAACTCAAATATAACAAGTATGTAAGTTCTCAAATTTGAGAATTGAAGTTTGTGATCAGATACAGAGTGGAATTATTATTCCGCATACATAGTTTTCCTTTCCTTAAGAAATACATGAGGTTGCAGAGATAGCTCGAAGGGCTGAAGTGCATGATTTATATGCTCTAGGCCCAGCTTTGATCCTTGGAACCATGAGATCCCCTGAGTACTGCCTAAAGGACTCTTGAGAACCTGGAGTAACTCCTGACCACCACCAGGTGTGGACCAAAATGAAAAAAAAAAACAACCAAAAAACAACAAACGAAAAAACAACAAACAAACCAAACCAAAACAAAAAAATCCTTGATATGGTTCTTAGAAGGGACCTGATGATTTGCCATTATAGATATTTTGGGGATTAATTCAATTTCAGCATTAATTAGTATGCTTGTTAAAAATGTTAGTTTCTAGACCAGCGAGATGGTACAGGGGGGAGGGTGTATGCCTTACGTGTAGCCAACCTAGATTCGATACCCAGCACCCCATATGCTCTGCTGAGCCTGCCTAGAGTAACTGAGCACCTCCAAGTGTGGCCCCCCAAAAGTCCCCAGTTCCAAGTTTCTAGGTCTTCATTTCTGATTGGAAAGGGTTTGAGCAGTATGCAATAATTATATATATATAGTGCTAGGTAAAGCCACTGATTTGGTCATTTTTACATCTGAAAAAGTGGTGTGTTTCATCCATGGCTTGGCTTACAGATGGGGGCAAAATCAGCACTAAATATCCTCATGCTTTACTCAGTGGTCTTTCACCATTTTATTTGCCCAAGTTCATTTAAATCCATGTCTTTGACAAGAGAATTGTCAGGTGGGGACGCTACATGTGTCATGTCAGTAAAAGCAGAAGGACTAGGGACAAGGCTTTCTTGAGTTCCATACCTGATACTGTGAATAAACTAATAGGACAAATGGAGAAGAATATGGAGTGATAAAGAGAGTGAGTACATAAAGTAATTTGCTAAAAAGTGAATTCTTGTATTGTGTTAAAAATTTCAAGTATTGCATAAATACAGGGGTTAAATAAGAACAGTACAATATTTCACAAATTTGGGTCAAGTTTAGGTAGTTCTTTACCTATTGTTTATAAAATATTTTCATTTCTACATTTCCATATGAATTTATTTGGTTTTCAATGTCCCAAATACATAGCTTTAAAAATTCCAGAATGAAATGAGACACTTTAATTTTAGATGACAATTTTTTCTTATTCGTTATTTCAATCCGTTCCTATTTTTCTGTTGGGTTGCTTTCATATTTGTATTGTTTTATAAGGATGTTGTATACATATATTAAAGTCATTAATCCATATTTGTCATGTAATATGCAGATATAATCTTTCTCAATTTTTCCATTTTATTTTTATTTATGGTGTTTTTCTTAGTAGAGAGTCATTAAAAACATTCCTGTAGTTAAATTTTTTGTCTGTTCTTTGAAACTGTGCATCATTACTTTTATTTATTAAAGTCCTTTCTATCACAAGATGAGAGGGAACATTTGGTTTACTTTCTTCAGGCTATTTTGCAGCTTTTAAATTTGTATTTAATATTTGGATGTGTTGGTATGTTCTATGAGATATAACATGAATATTTATATAAATGTATAACATAAAAATGTTTTTATTTAACTTCATTTCTTTTTTGGGGAGGCCTACAGGCAGTGCTCAAGGGACCTTAATGACATTCAGGAGATTCTTGGTCAACTGTGTGGTTGCAAAAGTTTGAGTTTATGATGTTGCTTAAACTCTGCAGAACCCAGACCACCAAGGCCACCAAACAAATTTCTTATTAGATTTTTTTCCAACTTGATTTGTAAAGTAGATCATAGCTACCATTTATTATAGGCTTACATACTGTGCTGAATATTTTAATTAAAATTTTAATGAATACATATTTCATTTGGTTCTTACAACAACATGCTAGTACAGTTAAATTTTACTCTACTTTTTATAGATAAGTAAATAAAATTGTGTAGCTTAAATTGCTTATCTACAAGGGCAGATCTGAGTAGGGATTTCAGAATTAATGCTCCAAATTATAAACTCAACTACCCAAATAAATTTCACTGTAGAACAAATTCTTAGTACTAAGGTTAGTTTGGGGATCTCAATTCTGTTAATTTGATTTCCATGTTTTCACTAATATAATGTTTTTAAAAATAGGATCCATGACGAGTGAGGCCCAGGAGCACAATGGCCACACAAAGTGATGCTCAATGGGGCTGGCCTAATGGTTTGGTGCTTGGTCCTGGTGGTGTTCAGAAACTCCCAGGACTATATCCAGTTGTGCTGTGCAGGTGGAAAATGTGATGCTGGGATCAAACTCGGTGTCATGCACATGCTACATATCTAAGCTAATGACTTTAAGTTTGCTTTGGAATATTTTTAAATGAAAAAGTCCACACATTATTGCATGTTCATTATTCATATACCCTGAGATTTACATTAGCAAGAAGAAACCCTGGAATGTTCAGTGGAGTTGCACATGAATGTACAACCTTTAAAATTTGCATTAATCAAAACGTCGTTTTACCTAGTTACATAGTTTTCTTCAGACAAGCCCTTTCACATTTTCTATTTTCACCAGAATTTATATATTATATATTGCTATAAGATATTTTTTCATTACACTTTCTAATCATTCTTAATTGAAATATTCTTTTTTATATTTAAATTCTTTTAAAATATTTAATTAATTTATTTATTAAATTAATTTTATTGAATCACTGTGAGATAGTTACAAGCTTTCATGCTTGGGTTACAATCTCACAATGATCAAACACCCATCCCTCCACCAGTGCACATTCCCCACCACCAGTATCCCGGGTATACCCCCCCTTTCCCACCCTCCCCCTTTCTCTAAGGTAGACAATATTCCCCATACTTTCTTTCTACTTTTGGGCATTATAGCTTGCAACACAGACACTGAGAGGTCATCATGTTTGGTTCATTATCTACTTTCGGTATGCATCTCCCATCCCAATTGGTTCCTTCAGCCATCATTTTCTAGTGATCCCTTCTCTGTTCCATCTGCCTTCTCCCCTCCGCTCATGAAGCAGGCTTCCAGCTATGGGGCAATCCCCCTGGCCCTTGTATCTACTGTCCTTGGGTGTCAAACTCATGTGATGCTACCCTACACTCCACAAATGAGTGCAGTCCCTCTATGTCTGTCCCTCTCTTTCTGACTCATTTCACTAGGTATGATAATCTCCATGTCTATCCATTTATAAGCAAATTTCATGACTTCATCTCTCCTAACAGCTGCATAGTATTCCATTGTGTAGATGTACCAAAGTTTCTTTATCCAGTCATCTGTTCTAGGGCACTTGGGTTGTTTCCATATTTTGGCAATTGTAAACAGTGCTGCAATGAATATATAGGTACAGATGTTGTTTCTACTGTGCTTTTTTTGCACCCTCTGGATATATTCCCAGAAGTGGTATTGCAGGGTCATATGGAAGCTCAATTTCTAGTTTTTGAAGGACAGTCCATATTGTTTTTCAGAAAGGCTGGACCAGTAGGCATTCCCATCAACAGTGAAGGAGCGTCCCTTTTTCCCCACATCCGCACCAGCACTGGTTGCTTTTGTTCTTTTGAATGTGTGCCAGTTTCTGTGGTGTGAGATGATATCTCATTGTTGTTTTGATTTGCATCTCCCTGATGACTAGCGATGTGGAGCATATTTTTCATGTGCCTTTTGGTCATTTATATTTCTTTTTTGAGGAAACTTCTGTTCATTTCTTCTCTCCATTTTTTAATGGGGTTGGAGGTGTTTTTCTTGTACAGTTCTACTAGTGTTTTGTATATCCTTAATTGAAATATTCTTAAGCCATTTTGTAGCTATTTTTTTATGGGACATTGGATTTTTTCAGAGAACTTTCTTCACGAGTTTCACTGTGAATAACCTTATATTGACAAGAAATACTTATTTTAGCTCTGTATTAATTATGCTATTATTTTTTATATCAACGGGTAGGACATTTGTTGATGTGACTGACCCGGGTTCAATGCCTCCATCCCTCTTGGAGAGCCTGGCAAGCTACTTGTGGCGCATTCAATATGCGAAAACAATAACAACAAGTCTCACAATGGAGACATTACTGGTGCCTGCTCGAGAAAATTAATGAACAGTCAGACGACAGTTTTTATCACTGTATCACTGTCATTCCGTTGGTCATTGATTTGCTCGAACGGGCACCAGTAACGTCTCTATTGTGAGACTTGTTGTTACTGTTTTTGGCATATCAAATACACCATAAGTAGCCTGCCAGGCTCTGCCGTGGGGGTTAGGTACTCTCGGTAACTTGCCAAGCTCTCCAAGAGGGGCGGAGGAATCGAACCCGGGTCAGTTGCATGCATGGCGAACTACCTACTGCTGTGTTGTCTTATTGCACTGGTAGGAAAAGTGAAAGCCTGATGGTGAAAAGACTGCCAGTGTTTTGTTATCTGTTTGTCTTCTGCTCTTCCTCCTACAAAATAATTATAAAGGACACAATCTGTGCCGTGCAGTGTGCTCGATTTTGGAGACAGAAACACACAGCAAGACAGTCTCTGCCTTGCTTGAGCTACAGTCTGGGCTGGAAGACAGACATTACACAGGTATTTATACAATTACTTCATTGATTACAACCCTTACCTCATTCTTGACTCCAATGGAACTGTATCTGGTATTTCCATGTTAAGACATTTTGAGATATTCTTTAAATACTATATTCATTTTATTCTAATGTATAGTTTCTGCCAAGCTCCACATGACATATTAGATATGCCAAAAACAGTAACAATAACAGGTCTCATTCCCCTGACCCTGAAAGAGGCTTCTAATCATTGGGAAAGACGAGTAGAGAGGCTGCTAAAATCTCAGGGCTGGGACGAATGGAGACTTATTGGTGCCCGGTCAAGTAAACCGATGAACAATGAAATGGCAGTGATACAGTGATAGTTTCTAATGTCAGAGATGGCTTTTGAGTTGCGGGGAAAGGTCTCTCAATAGTTTCCTCCTTTTATGCATCATTGAGCCATTTAATTTATAAACAATATGCCTGAGGCTCAGTGGGGCAATGCAGCACAGTTGGTTGAGACAGAATTCTCTCTGGAATCTAGATCCAGAAGACAGTTCTGAAGGATGAGGGTAATGTATTTATTTACCCAATAACATGGGTGGTTGTCCAGTGTACTTAACTTGCTTAGAATGAATATCTTGTATGGATAATACTTCTGAGAAGCTCTTTATTCTTCTCCAGGTTCAAATACTAGCCCTTCTCTTCTAAAGGATGACACTCCTTACTGCCACAGAAAGAATATGTAGATTGCCAGTGCGTACAATGGGTTGATTGGTCCTGAGATTGATGAAGGCAATGGCACTGAAGCTAAGAAGAAGCATCAATCTGTCAGATGTGATGCTTAATTTGTATTAGTTAAAAATATTTAACATAGTGTGTACGAAGTTTAAAAAATCATCTGTAATACTATCAGGAGATAACCCATATTTTCCTTGAATGCCTTGTATTTTGCCTAAAAGTTCCCACCACAAAACACTTATTAAATAATAGATCTAGGGCCTGGAGAGATAGCACAGTGGGTAGGGCGTTTGCCTTGCACACGGTCGACCCGGGTTCGATTTCCAGCATCCCATATGGTCCCCCGAGCACCGCCAGGAGTAATTCCTGGGTGCAAAACCAGGAGTAACCCCTGAACATCTCCAGGTGTGACCCAAAAAGCAAAAATAAATAAATAAATAAATAAATAAACAAAATAAAATAAATAAGAGATCTATTATTTTCATTTACTATTATAGCATGAACTACTTTCCAATTCTGTAATTGCTCTATATTTTTGTTTGAGTTCTCCCACATTTGAGCCTGGGACTATATATTTTGTTTGTCAGTTCTTTAGTGATTCAGCTGGCTATTTATTTGGAAATAGTTCTAACAAAAAGGCGTCTATGAGGACACCTTGAATCAGACACTTAACTGAATCTAATATGCTCACACCCAGTTGAAAGAATTATGGTCATGTCATCAAAATTTCAGCAGAAAGGAAATGATAAGAATAATTCAATATAATTTCAGCACCATAAGAGCTGACTAAGTTTGGTTCCAAAACTTTCTAGCTATTTTTCATAGGCATGTTGTAATTCTGTGGCTTATGTTATTGAAAACATTTTAAAAACAACACCCACACACAGAGATAATAATCAGCACCCAGAGCATAATCTTGGGAAAAGAAGAAAAGCTATTTGTTTATCTGTCATACATTTAACTATCAATCCACCCATTTAGAATCGAAGAAAACTGATGCTAGCATAATCCAAGTTATAAAATGTTACAGAAGGAAGAGTACTCAGTGGAGTTTAGTTGGCAGTTCACCTATTTTGTTATCTTCCTCTAATTCAACACTGGGTGTGGCCCCCAAACCAAAACAAATTAAATCAAGAAATGTAATCTCAATTTTGGTCAGCTATTGGATGAGCAGGTTTCCATGGCCTTTCCCATTAATCATGAGAACTCCATTTTCTTTACTACCGTCTGATGTAGGATTGGCTATGAGCTATGATACTGACAAAAAGAACATGAGAGAAATTATTTACGCAAAACTTCAGGAAAAGTTTTTCTATGATTTTTAAATGAAGTGCAAAATAAGAAAATACTGCTTTATTTTAAACCTGGGTCTTTTTCTGAGGTTGCAGTTATCATCTGGGGACTATAAAAGAAAAATTCAGAAGGCAAAAGTAAAGATGCTGAAAATGGCATCCATAGAATGATACCATTTGTGTCCTCATGGTGTTAGTGGGGCTCTGTACCTCTGAACCTGTCTTTATTTCTTTTATAATGTAGTATGTCTCTGTTGTTGTCTCAGCTTTCTTGAATTTAGGATTTTGTTTACTTTTAGTTGAAAATATTCTGATTCTAGTGACAGCAAACATTGGAGGGAGAGAACAAAGTCCTGTTTCCTTTCCCAAATCTCTTACTTTTCTTTCAGAAACACAGAGTAATCTCAAGATATGAATATGTTTAATGTGGACAGCAGTCAACATACGAGTATTTATTTACTGTAGTGTTATAATAAGGGCCTTAGGTAGGCTTCCAAAATAAGTATTTAGTAAATAACTTTTAATGAATGGAGTATTTAAAGAAATGGATATAGAACTGATAAAATTTTCTTAGTATTAATAACTTAGGATCTTATTTATACTTTTCTTATTGTATTAGACAAATTTCAAACTCACTATCGACATTTATAAAATGACTGGCTTTATACAAAGAAGAAAGTATTTAAGGTGTGGTCTCCTGTGGAAAATTCCTGTGTGCAATTCATCATACTTGTAAGACTCAGTCCAATATTTTATATAATATCAGTTTAAGAGGGACTGTGGGCTTATATAAACTAAGAAGCAATTACTTTATGCAATAAAATGATAGGCAGGTCCCTACTTAATGAATTTTCTAGTTGTTTTCCTAGTTTATAGACATTGACCCATAAGACACATGTTACATACGTATAAACACAGAGAGACATATTCACTGAATTAATTAGAGCAACATAAATTGCTGTAACAATTGTGGCTTTAATAAACTGTGAGTTTATTTCTCCCTTAAAGGACAGTCTAGATGAATGACACAAGTTAATAAGTGTCTTGTGCTATGTGGGTCCTGGGAAACCCAGACAGACAGTTCTATTACATTCATATTTTTACTGTCTTCTCTTCTGTACAATCAGCAGAAAGGAGAAAGAAAACAATGGGAGAGGTGTTGGCTGGTCTTGAACAGTTCCTCTCAAGCAGAACATTTTACTTCTCACTTTCTGTTGCTTGAAACTTAGTCACATGGTCTTATATAATTCATTGCAAAGGAATCTTAGAAATGGAATCATACCATGTGCTCATGAATAAAAAGGGAATGGATTTTGATGGACACTTTCTTTTCCTTTCTTTCCTTCTCTCTCCCTTCCTCCCTTCCTCCCTCCCTCCCTCCCTTCCTTCCTCCTTCCCTCCTTCCCTCCTTCCCTCCCTCCTTCCCTCCTTCCCTCCCTCCCTCCCTCCCTCCCTCCTTCCCTCCTTCCCTCCTTCCTCCTTCCTTCCTTCCTTCCTTCCTTCCTTCCTTCCTTCCTTCCTTCCTTCCTTCCTTCCTTCCTTCCTTCCTTCCTTCCCTCCTTCCCTTCCTCCCTCCCTCCCTCCCTCCCTCCCTCCTTCCCTCCTTCCCTCCTTCCTTCCTTCCTTCCTTCCTTCCTTCCTTCCTTCCTTCCTTCCTTCCTTCCTTCCTTCCTTCCTTCCTTCCTTCCTTCCTTCCTTCCTTCCTTCCTTCCTTTCCTTTCTCTATTTCTCTCTTTCTTTCTTCCTTTTTCTTACCTTTTCTTTCTTTCATAGTTTTGGTATAAAAGAGAGTAGGAAGCTACAGAAGTTTCCTAACTGGAATGCCATTGTTCCCACTGGTCTTTTCTTCATTGTTCCCAACTTAGTCAGTCTTTTTCACATGGTGATTAAGTTTGTTTTTAACTAATTGCCTTCAAGTGTCTGCTCAAAACCTCTTAATAGCTTTTTATTGCATCTTGGACAAAGATAAAAGTCTTGATCCTGACATATAAAGCTCTGCATAACCTAACATCCATTTTGCCTGTATTTTACCAAATTTTGGAAAGTGTGCTTTCATACTTTTGAAGCTCCAGTCACAAAGGCTCCCTTTCACAATCTCTACTTTTCATATTTTCTTTCTCAGAAATTTTGTTCTTACTATTCCCTTCAGCCCAAAACTCTTCTTTAGGGTAATTAGTGCCTATTAATTCTTTGTGTTACTCTTCCACAAAGAGTAAGTCTTTGATTTTGTCAACTTTCCAAACACAGCATAAGCTCTTTCTTTCTTTGACAGTGCTCAGAAGCTATTCCTGGTTCAGTGCTCAGGAATGACACCTAGCAGTGCTAGGACCAGGGGCAGGAGCATAAGTAGTGTTAGGAATTGAATCAGGGTTGGCCATGTGCAAAGGAAGCACCTTAAACTCTTTCTGTTCCCTATATATTGCTGTAGAGCTTTTAAAAAGCACCTATTACAGTTATTCTTATGTGATTGTTTGTGTGAATAATTAAAATTTATCTTTCCCACTAGACTAGAAACTCCATGGGATCAGTTGTTATGTCAGTACTTGTTCATGATGCTTAGCATAATTTATATCTAACAAAAAACACTTGATAAACACTTGTTCATTATAAGCCTATTTGAATGTATAGATAACTGTATTCAAGTTTGGATTCCACCACAAATTAAACTGTGTGGTTAAAATTGTTTTTTTCAGTCTTTAACCTCCAGTTTAGTCACCTTGACAATATTGAACAAAAGGATGTTAAGAATTCTAGCACCATGACTCAATGTTCTTAGTATATTAAAATTGAATCCTGTGGGCCAGTATGCCTGTTTAATTACTCATTTATATTTTTAAAATAAATATAAAAATTTTTGGTCCTGACAAGGCAGAGTGAGAACAGTTTTTATCCTTTTATTTGGAATTTTTTGCTACTGAAAATTCAGTGAAAAGTCTTTTTTCTAAATCCATGAAATCCACTAACAACTGAAAGGTGGGCTGAGTGGGACTAATAAAACATTAATTATAGCATAGAAAGACATGAAAGTAAAATCTGTATTTTATTGGAAATGATGAAGGATTGGTTACTCTATGGAATTTAAAGTTGATTTCAATATTACTGATAATGCACTAATAGAAAATGTCAGTGACATAAGAAGACATAAGAAGTGATATATCTTGTTGACCTTATATTTATGTAAAAAGAAAAGATTAATAGCCGGAATGTTTAACACTTGTTTTGGTGATTGTATTACCATGCCCAAAGAATGTTCATGTAAAAAATTTTCGGAGAATCAAGAGATTTATCTCCTTGAGCGTCTTGGACCTTTTCCTAAAAGGTTTCCTGTTTATTTAATATTAGCTGATAGGTCACATCATCATGTTATATTGTACATACTTATGTACCAAAAAACTAATTTAATTTTTTTATGAAGCAAGCATGCTTTAAAATTTTTTAAATTTGTATATTTTTTATTTTCATAAAGTTGTTCACAATGGTTCACTAAGATAATACTCAAACACCAATCCCACCACCGAGCACCTTCCCACCACAATAATAGGGAAGTGTGTGAAGGTTGTTGTATTTCATTCTGGAGCCACTTAAGCCCTTATGTAAGAGAATACAAGTAAGTAAATTAAAAACAAACAAATGTGTGCCACTTTTGATACGTAAGTGGGCTAGTGTATAAGAGGTCACACAGCAGCATTTGCAGCCATGCACCCAAGACATTCTGTGTCACTCTCAGGAGCTTTATAGTCTCTAGATCTTTGCTGTTGATGAGATCACATGACACCAGGGGCAGTTTGTGGGTGTGACTGCCAAGCTACTGGAAAACTGGGGAGCTGGGGGGAAGAGGGCCAGTCCTGATCGGAGCAGGCTTGGAGATCTCAGTCATGGGGTCCCGCATACCTGGCTTTTTCTGCCAGTCTGCTCTTGAGTGAGGTTCATCCCCTCTTGGGTGAGGCTTGTGGAGAGTGGACAGTGGCCTTGAGCACGGCAGCGTTTGGATTCTGTAGAGTTTTGGCTGCTGAGATGCTGCTTGGGGTGGGGAGGATAAGTCAACCCGCCCCCTCCGAGGTGAAGACAGCCTCGTGCGGGGTCAGGACATTCTGCTGTAAGCATGCTATTAGAAAGTTTCAAATTCGACTGAGACAGTAAGAACAGGCTGCAGACTAATTACATTTGCGTTTTCTTCCTTAAAACTAAGCTGTTGGGTCTAGGAAGATAGTACAAAGGGCAGGGGCAGATGCCTGGCATGCAGAGGGTCTGAGTTTAATCCCCAGCATACCTGGCTCCTCAAACACTGCCAAGTGTAGCACACGTGGTGTCTATGTCCCTTAGCACCCAGCATGGCTAGGTTCAAGCAGCACTGCAGAGCCAGGTGGAGCACTGACACAGAAGCAGCCAGGTCAGTTATAGGAATGACTCTTTACCCCGAGCACTGCTTGGGAGACCCTCAAGTGAAATTGTTTATTAATTTGTCCTTCATTATGAGCAATTCGTTTCTCCTCTTGTTTAAAAAATGGCTATATCTGCCATTTAGAAAGGGGCATTATTCTACCAATGGTGAAATCTGAAGATTAATTACCTCTTTCTAATTTGATTTTGGTTTGACCACAATTCCTTCAGATTAATAGATTACTTTTGAAAGATTAACACTTAAAAATTTAGTAAGCAATATAGAGTGACCTTTCATCTCTCCCAATTTCACTTTCAATCCAGTTATCAAAAATGATTAATCTGCATTAGTATGATACCTTTAATAAAACCGTGCCAATATTAATATACTTTTTATTAACACTGTAGTAGCACTGTCGTCCCATTGTTCATCGATTTGCTTGAGCGGGCACCAGTAACGTCTCCATTGTGAATTGTTACTGTTTTTGGCATATTGAATATAACACAGTAGCTTGACAGGCTCTGGCTGGCGGGCGGGATACTCTCGGTAATTTCCCCAGCTCTCCGAGAGGGACAGAGGAATTGAACCCGGGTCGGCTGCGTACAAGACAAACATATTTCTCTTTAGCTGTTACTTTTCTGTTCCACTTGTGCATAACATAGTGGTTGTGCCCTCAGAGATCACTCCTTGTGGTGCTCAGGAGACCATATGGGGTGCCAGGGATCGAACCCACGTCAGTCACATGCAAAAAAAAATGCTCTACTTGCTGTACTATCCATCTGGCCTTGTATTTCTCTTTTGCTGTGAATTATGCATGCAATTTACTTGGAATTCTTCTGTGAAGGGAGACCTGGTTCAAGATTTCTTTATGTTGGTGGACTTACTTAGATTTGGGAATATTTAGCTAAGTTTTTTTTGGCTATAATTTTAAAGTTTTTAAAAGGGTGGAAAAAAAGGAAATATGACCATGCCATTAGAAGTAGGGAAAACACTGGATTAAGAATGTAGGAATCTGACATTGCAAATCTGTCTGGTAAATTTCCAGAAGCTAGATTATGGTTATACTACTCTCTCCTGAAAGTTGCTTTGAGTAATCATTAGTTTTCTGGCAATGTCTCAATTTTCTATCCTCCCTGACTGAAACAAATGTTTCATGGTGTGGCTCATAGCCGGTTCCATCTACCATGTGGATGTTTATAATTCAAAATTACCCTTTTGAAGAGAAATTCTCAGAGCATTCCAGTTAGAGTTGCTTTCTTATATCCCTAAGGCTTCCGTCCATGACCTTGTATTATCATTGGTACCATTTATTATCATTTAAACGAGAATTTATTCACTTTTTATCAGCTTTTAGATTACAACTTTATCAATTTTATGAAGTCAAGGGCCTTATCTGTCATATTTTTTATCCCAATACCTAGAAAGTGCCCTGAATACATTACAGGCAAGATAAAAAAAAAACCAAATATCAAACTGTTCATTGGAGACATCTGCACTGAATGTGATCTGAAGTTAAAAATTAAATAACATGAAAAACTTTGGCAGCTCTGTCAGTAAATAATAACCCATATCCATTGCTGATACTACTATAAAAAGAAGAGAGATTCTAAATGCAGGAAGATTTTTAATATTCTTTGTCTGGGAATCAAAATTCCAATAAGTTGGTGTTATTTTGATTTGGATTCTTTTCACTTAGGGAATGTAAATGATTAGGTATTTTGGCTTCTATGAAAAGGCCCATGAATTCTCTTATTTGAGTAATAAATATCCAGGATAAGAAAGGCTTTGATGAGGGGCAGAATAGGGGCATCTTCCCGAGGCTCTCTGAAATTTGAGATGTCAGAAATATTTCTCCTCTACAATTGTTGGGAAAAGGAGCACGTTTATTCTCTAGGGGAACTGAAGCATAATGAAATGCAATCTAAGAACATGCAAACTTATTATCTACCAGAATGGTTGAATAGTTCCAATCAAATGGAGGATAGAAATAGGGGCTTTATATTCCGATTTTGGAAAAATGACTCCACAGCTATATTTAGGCACAACAGTACCTGCAAATACCTAAAATAGTGGCTGGCTGTGGCTTGTGCATAACATAGTGAATATATTTTCTTTTTGAAACTTACCATGGTGGTGATAAAAAGCATCCTAAATCACTCCTGTTGCTTGTTGTAGATGCTTATTTAAGTGATAGGTTTATATGTCATCTTAAAGGGTGCCAAAGATTGCATAAAGTAGGTGAAGCCTAAATATTTTAAAAGTCAATTTTTCCTTTTTTTAATCTTAAAAACTAATAGTGGTTCTATGGCATCGTCAGCAGTAAGAATATTTGATAGAAGTATTCTTTTTCATGTCAGTGGCTTTGCACTATGACAAGACTTTTGAAAAATGACTAATATGATATCACTTGGTACTTAAAATTTATCAACAAATTCCTATTGCTTTTAAAGTAAAAATAGCCCTGCAATATGTTCTAAAGAGCTGTGGCCAATTGTTCACATTTTCCTTGTGTCCCAGAAATTTTGCACATGCTTCTCTCTGCCTGAAATTTATCTTCCTTCAACTTATTTAGTATTATTAAATTCTACCTATCATCTATCTCAGATCAAATGTCAAAAGCCATTAAAGCTTTCCTTTCCCCTAGACAACATCATGTCCTTTGTTCAATATACCCGTAATTCTCTGAATGTTACCTTTACCATAGTTAGTATTAACCAGCTCTTCACTTAGGTCGTAGGGCAAAGACTTTATCTAATTGGCTTACTACCCTTGATACAGTACTCAACTAACACAGGTCACAAATAAATGGAGCCGGGTTACACATTACATCCTTGCAAAAATTTTCTAAATATTTAATGTTAACATAAATCAATTTGTTCTGTTTTTTTTTTGTAGCCAGTAATAAGAAAGTTCGGTTTTTACATCGACTATGTTTCACATTAGCTAACTACACAAATCTGCTTATAAAAATAGAAGTGTTTAATCTACTTTGGATTAAAAAATAATCAAATTCAAACAATAGCTACATGAGGATGAAGTATGCAGCTTTACTATACAGATCTAAATTCAAAACCTGGTTCTATCAGTTATTGTGTAAGTATGAAAAATTTATTTAAAATTTATTTGCATTTCAATACTTATCTATAAAATAGGTCATATTTGTGCATGCATAAATCAATTATTAATTTCACAACTTGGTTCCTGTTAACAGTATTTCTGAACTTCAGACTTTATAACTATAAAATGAGGATATAAAGGCTATCTATTTCTTAGGATTATCAGATTAAATACATAATTTAATCCACATGGATTAAAATAACATAAAGTAAAACAATAGCTTTACAGTGTTTTGTATCCCCTAGCATATCAAAGACACAGAAATAGGTCAATACATACTGTTGGCTGCAATGTGGAGAAAGAAGTACACATTTCTTTTTAAGGGGTGGGGTTCTCCTATGCAATACTTAGGAGTCCTGGTGGCTCCCTTGACAGTTCTCCGCCAATGGCCTGGTGGTTCAATGCAAGGAACCATGTAGTGGAGCATTACCACATTCTTATACCGCACTGCTGGGCTCTCTGCAGGCCACATAGAAACACTGGAAGCTGGGTCTAGGGGGCAGAGAATCAGGTTCTGCAAAGAATGTGCCTTAAAACCTGAACTAACTCTCAGGTGTGAGGTGGCTGATAATGAAATATCTTTAGGGATTAATAGTAAAATAAATATCTTTGTGAGGCAAAATGTAAATTGTATTTAAAAAAGACAACTACAGTCTATACAAGCATCCAGTTATGCAAATGGGCAAAAAAGAACTTTCCTAAGTATTTTCTGTAAGATATATTTTCATATATAAGACAAATTGGTCCTCATTACCCTGACCCTGAAAGAGCCCCCAGTACACCATCAGGCTAGACTAGCATGCGGCAGGGACAAATGGAGATGTTACTGGCGCCCGCTCGAGCAAATTGATGAACAACGGGATGACAGTGATACAGTGACAGTGATGAGAGAAATAGTTGTAACCAGATTGGGTAGAATTTTTTGTCATATTTATAGTTTCATTATATTTGTTTTTTAATTTTAACTTATTATTGATTAGGTAATATGGTTATAATAGTGTACAAGTATCTGGTACTGATGTACAGTTACTGCACACCCCCACACTGACTTCCCCTCATCCTTAAGGACTTCCAATCCAATCTTCCCCACCCCGCCAACTATCCCATTTTTGTTGATAAAACAGCCTTTTATCAATTCAAAATTAGTTTGGATGTTACAAATTCTTACAAAATGCTTTTTTAAGCATTGCTTAGAAAGAAGCAATGTTACAAATTAAATTTTCTAGTTACTCTTAATACAACTTTTTTTAATAGTCAATTCTAGTTAGTCTACTGGAGAGATTCCTGGGGAGCCCCAACATGAAAGATTTCTAGGATCACAGAGTGATAAAATGGTTGCCACAGATGAAAATACTTATCCACAGAAACCAATGAGACAGAAACCTGGAGATAGTGTAAAAGAGGCAGATTTAATAATTGGGCTGAGGTATTCAAGTTGCGCAATGATTTTAGAGGTATTATAAAAGGTAAACAAAGGGCAAAACATGCACAAAACATCCTTGGATTTGAATTTATTGCATTTCTTCTAATTACCTTAAAATATTATCCTTATTTAATTGATGGCAATATAGAATATGAAGAGCTTTGGAAAGTTACGGACATTAGTTAGTGGTGAAACCAGTATCACACCTGTGATAAACGTCTTAGGTATGACTATACCTGCTCAATAGTTTTTAGGGATCAAACTTTTCATAACTCCTGAAATCTGTTTATCTTAAGGACTTTTTCACCTTGCTGATGAGTGTAGTTGAAAAATTGCCAAAACAGATACATAATTGCACTGTGCTGCACTGTTGTCCCGTTGTTCATCGATTTGCTCAAGCAGGCATCAGTAACGTCTCCATTGTGAGACTTGTTGTCATTGTTTTGGCATATCGGATACGCCATGGGTAGTTTGCCAGGCTCTGCCATACGGGCGGCATATAATTATTCCAAATAAATATGTTTTAGAAAATCCTTCTGATACTTATAGAAAAAGTAAGGTACATAGTCCAAGATTAGAATACTCATTGAAAATAGGCGTTTGCCTTGCACATAGCCAACCCATGTTCGATTCCTCCGCCCATCTCAATGAGCTCAGCAAGCTCCCTAGAGTATCCCACCCGCATGGCAGAGACTGGCAAACTAACCATGGTGTATTAGATATGCCAAAAATAGTAACAAGTCTCACAATGGAGACGTCACTGGTGCCCCGCTCGAGCAAAACGATGAGCAACAGGATGAAAGTGACAGTGACAGTGATCCTGATCATAAGTCAAAATATAAAGGAAACTTCTAGAAAAATCTGCCCCTTTCTAGCATTTCTCTCCATTCTAAAATACTCTGAAGCCTAAGAACTTTGGAAAAGGCAAAGGTGGTAATTAATTTTGTCCAACAGGAAAAATCAGTTGGCAAATGTATATTTTTTCTATTTTAATAAAGGTATTTAAAGGCTTGAAATGTTTTAAATCACTCTGCTGTAATATAATGGTTAATTTTAAGAGCTCTGTGAGTTTGATTTGTATTTAAGATTTTTACAATCCGTATATAGGTTGGTCTTTAATAACCATTTATACATTGCTTCTTTTTATATAGGTCATGTATTCTCCTGGGAGAGTAACAAGATTAAAAATAACAAATACAGTACAGAATAAATTAAAGTGCTTCAAACTGCATTACATAATTTCAGAAAATTGGTTTCACACTGAAACATTTAAATAAGAAAACCAAAAGATTTAAGGGAGAAAAAGCCATCTAGTATATTTATTTGAATTACAATTGTTTAGCAAGTTTTATTCTCAGCAGAGTGATAGTGGTGTCTGTTCACAGTGCTCCTTTAATGAGACAATTAATCTGGGTCAATGCACATAAAATTATTATCTTTTCTTTCTTCAAAAAAGATACCATTATTATCCTTTATTATGGATAGCATTTATAGCCAAAATGTCAAAGAAGTACAGTAAAAGTAATTGCATTTATATATATATGTATATATATATGTCTCCAAGCTCTTGCATATAAAATATTCTTATTACCCAATAAATTCAGAGGCTATTATGGAATAGAAGATACCAGAATATGGACAAATATGTTTCTAATTACTTAAGATCATAGAAAGTGACCTTTGTTTTCTGCTCTCAACTAAATGAAGAAGACACAATGCCATAGGAAGTTTATTATTGTAGCTGGTTTTGTTTGTTTCTGTGAAGTTTGGCATCACTGTCCTGGTACTGAGTCCTTAGGCCTTTTTCAATTTTTCTATTCGTGCATGAAAGGTCTCTTCCTGTATTTGCAGCTTTTCGTTTATCTCATTCTGTGAAGACAATCATAAAAAAAGTGGTTATGATGGAGCTATCTTTTCCTGCACATTGTCTTTGTGGTTTTGACATACTATAGTGCCTAAAGACAGACATTATCCCTCACACACCTTCCTGTTTTGCAGACATAGTCATGTTTCAGCCTGTAGTGATGTGATAACACTTTATCATATTTTTCTGCACATTCCCAATGTATAGCATGTGTGCTATGAACAGGAAGTGGTATTTGGACAGCCATTTTTCACATAGCCTTGTGTTGGAAGATAGGATACATTTATCTGTATTTTCAGACAGATTTTACCAATAAGCACCGAATCAGAATAACTGCTCTGAGCTCTGTTATTGCAGTGTTTGTTGCCACCCCCTACCCTCACCTCTTTACAATGGATGTTTTTGCTGTCTGTGTAATACATTTTAAATGGGATCCCAGAAAAATCTTCTGTTATGCAATAACAACACAAAAATATCTCACAATTAGAACAGTTTTCATAATTAGGAGTATTCATCGTACATTATTACTGGAAATCATGCCATTTGGTGGCATATAGTTTGGATAGGAGAAAATGTAATTGCTGACAGGTTTAGTGTTCGCTGTGACTGTGATAGCATTTAGCCTCTGGCATTGATAATCTGTAGACTAACATTGCTACCTGGACAATTCGAAGATCACTTTACATCATTTGAACATTACTATCCTAAAAATTTCTCCTCTTTTCCATAAAATAACATGATAAAAAATACGTATAAAAAACAGTGGACTGCAACGTGGTAAAATTGGTATTTTTTAAAGAGATTTAAAAAAAATCTACAAGTCAATGAGAAGTATTTTATACAAATAAAGCAATGTTCATGTTATTAATGACTATAACATAATTTGAGATCTTTTGACTATTTTGAGAAACTTATTATTTTAATGTATATAGAAGAAAATTTAAAATCAAAAGGAAATTTTGGCCAGAACATAGCTTTTCTTCCATATGTATGTAACTATAATAGAAAGTTTTGGTATATCCACCTTGGTTGCCTTGTGATAAGACTCTGCTTTACTCTCATAGGTACCATTACCATCTGTTGGCATGATTTTGATAGAGAAGAAAAGAACACTATCTAAGGCTCTGGTGATCCAGCATTAATTTAATTATAGAGCACTGGGCAAGCCACTTTATTGTCTTGCTTTAGTTTACATAAAAGAAGTTTAGTCCAATGAGATTGTACATATTACATCCTAGCTTTCTTAACCTCCACATTATCTCTGATGGTGGTGTGATCACAAGTGTTGAGTGCTTGCACATTTGGTTGTGCAGTTCACCAGGGGCTCCACATTAGGTTGTGGTGCACACGGCCTTGGCTGCTGTGTTTACCAGAGGCTGGGTTATACTCCTTTAAGTTGTCGTTGTGCCTTGTGCACATGCTCACTGGGTGGATGGAGTGAGGGGGGTCACACTACTTTTTTGTGCTGCTCACATATGTACTTGTCACTTACTTGGCCAGAGTGCTCCTACATTCTTTTAGTTGCAGTGCTCCCACACACTTGGCAGCAGTTCAGTCGAAATTTACAGAGAGCAGGGCTGCCAGGCAAAACAGCAGAGCTGCTACAATTGTGCTGGGTGATTTCGAGTCACACTGGAGATTGAACTTGTGTTTTTATGGGTGCAAGGCAGATGTTTTAGTCACTGAGCCATTTTCCAGAGCCCTCAGTGCTAGTTTATAAATTCCTAATTTCAACTCTTACTCACCAATGTGACAGTTCATTGTGAAATATGATTATTGTGAAATTGTGAACTATTTCAAAAATGCCACTCCTCCTTTAGTAAATTAATTTACAGCATATAACATATGAGATCATATAGTAATTGAAATGGTTTGAAGAAATCATCCTGTTGTATTTCTAAAGAATGAAAGCAGTGTTGCAACTAAACAATCGACTCTTTCCATTTCTATTTAATGTGTTATATAGCCACCAATAACCTCATTCTTTATGGCTAAGGACAAATATATTATGATTAACCAATCTCTGTTTAACTGTCTCACCAGGATTTTCAGATTAACCTGAAGACCTGTCTAGAAATTCACTGAACCAGAATTCATTGACATAAGTGTGAACTTTGGGGGAAATGTATATCCAAGACTGTGACAAAGCAGGATTACATTGCAAATATCAATGAATATTTCCTAGAGTAGGAAATACTTACCCCGTGGGGTACTAGAATAGTATAGGGGGACAGCAAGTACTCATGGGTGCAACAGGGACTTGGGGAATACCTCCTTGTTTTTTTATTAAATAAGGTACATTTCCAGTGACACACGGAGTGCTATTATTTTTCTAAGAAGGTGAAGTAGAGCAAATACATTTGGGAACCTCTGTGTGGACTACAGTGTTCAACACTTCAGATATGCTACCACCAGAAGAGTCTGGGTGAAAAGGGACTTGTCTATTCAAGAGTAGGTTGTCACTGGGGCTGGTTGATATCGTACAGTGGGTAGGGCATTTTCCAGGCACCTCATATGGTCCTCTGAGCCCTGCAGAAGTGATCCTTGAGCTTTGAGCCAGGGGTAAGCCCTGTGCTCCATCAGGTGTGGCTCACCACACACAATAAAAAAACAACTACAACAAAAACAACAAAGGGTAGGTTGTCATTTCTCTGCCATGTTTCCTTTTTATTTACTTCTTTTGGGGGGAGTTAGGGCCATAGCCAGAGGAGCTCAGGGCTACTCCTGGCTCTGCGAGTCTGTGGTCAGAGATCATTCCTGGCAGTGTTCATCGACCATATACTGGAGGTTGAACCAGCATTGACAGCATGCAAGACAAGTGCCTTAACCTCTCTTCTATCTCTCCAACCCTCTCATTGTTATTTTAAGAATGCCTTTGAATAGGCAAGCTAACCTACAACCATTAGGACTGAGTATAGTCCTGTTTCCTCTTAACTAAGAAGCTTCTGCACTTCTTAGAAAGAAACAGTGACCAAAATACAGAAAGAGCCCACAGAACAGGAAAGAATATTTACCCAATACCCATCTGATAAGGGATTAATATCCAGGATATACAAGACGCTAGTAGAACTGTAAAAGAACAAAATCTCCAACCCTATCAAAAACTGGGGAAAAGAAATGAACAGAAGTTTCCTCAAAAACGAAATACAAATGGCCAAAAAGAACATGAAAAAATGCTACACACTCGGCTGGAGCGATAGCACAGCGGGTAGGGCGTTTGCCCTGCACGCAGCTGACCCGGGTTCGATTCCCGGCATCCCATATGGTTCCCTGATCAGGAGTAATTCCTGAGTGCAGAGCCAGGAGTAATACCGGTGTAACACCTGTGCGTTGCCAGGTGTGACCCAAAAAGCAAAAAAAAAAAAAAAAAAAAAAGCTCCACATCACTAGTCATCAAGGAGATGCAAATCAAAACAACAATGAGATATCATCTCACACCACAGAGACTGGCACACATTCAAAAGAACAAAAGCAACCAGTGCTGGTGCGGATGTGGGGAAAAAGGGACGCTCCTTCACTGTTGGTGGGAATGCCTACTGGTCCAGCCTTTCTGAAAAACAATATGGACTGTCCTTCAAAAACTAGGAACTGAGCTTTCATATGACCCCACAATACCACTTCTGGGAATATATACCAAGGATGTAAAAAAGCACAGTAGAAATGACATCTGTACCTATTGTTCATTGCAGCACTGTTTACAATAGCCAAAATCTGGAAACAACCCAAGTTCCCCAGAACAGATGAATGGTTAAAGAAACTTTGGTACATCTACACAATGGAATACTATGTAGCTATTAGGAGAGATGAAGTCATGAGATTTGCTTATAAATGGACAGACATGGAGATTATCATTCTAAGTGAAATGAGTCAGAAAGAGAGGGACAGACATAGAAGGACTGCACTCATCTGTGGAATATAGAATAACATCACATGAGGCTGACACCCAAGGACGGTAGATACAAGGGCCAGGGGGGTTGCCCCATAGCTGGAAGACTGCTTCATGAGTTGAGGGGAGAAGGCAGATGGAACAGAGAAGGGATCACTAAGAAAATGATGGATGGAGGAATCAGTTGAGATGGGAGATGCATGCTGAAAGTAGATAATGGACCAAACATGATGACCTCTCAGTGTCTGTGTTGCAAGCCATAATGCCCCAAAGTAGAGAGAGAGTATGGGGAATATTGTCTGCCATGGAGGCAGGGGGAGTATACCGGGGATATTGGTGGGGGGGAATATTCACTGGTGGAGTGGTGGGTGTTTGATCATTGTGTGATTGTAATCCAAATATGAAAGCTTGTAACTATCTCACAGTGATCCAATAAATTTTTTTTAAAAAAGACTGGAAAGCTAAATACTTGGATTCAATTATTTCTCATTGACCAGTAAATTGGCATAATATCAGTATCAATTTTTCAAATCTAGAATTTTAACTTCACCTAAATATATCTGAACTTTTTAAGATGGTAAACTTCTGTCAAGATTTTTACATCATTAAACAATACTTTGATAGGGTCAATAACAGTCAATATCAAATGCAAGAATTTATTTCAACCATTTATATTTAACTAAATAAGTAATTCTTTAAACATGTTAAAATTTGTTTCACTGGATATTATTTTTATTGTGCAATACTTGTCCAAAAGAATATTAAAAAGATTGGAATCAGTGCTGGAAGACATGTGGTAGAGAAGCAACCCTTACTCACTGCTGCTAGGGATGTTTGTCAGCCTGTCTGTAAAACACTATGCAAATTTCTCAAATAAGAAAGAATAGGATTTCCATATGTTACCCAGCAATTCCACTTCTTGGTATCTACTCTCAAAACACAAAAACATTAATTCAAAAAGACATTTTCACCTTTGTTCTTTGCGGCACTTATACAATAGACAGATTATGAAAATAAATGAAATTGCCCACCAGTAAAGAATGGATAGAAAAGTTATGGTATAGGTACAAAATGGAATACTATGAAGTCATATTAAAAGATGAAATCATAAAGTTCACATCAACTTAAATGAGACTGGAGGGCTCAACATCATTCATGTTAAGTGAAACAAGTCAGAAGGTAGATGTACCTCTGACTTAGGATGATCTCACTTATTTGTTGCATATAAAAAATCAACACAAGGGAATGGTGGTAACAAATGATGGGAAACCCTTGACCCTGGATTATAGATCCAAGAATGCCAAGTAAAGGAGGGGGGTGTGTTGGGTTTGTGGAGAAATCAAGAGGTGGACTAGATAAAGTAAAAGGAAATTGGTGAGGGTCTTAGGCAATTTTGGTAGGAATGAAGTAAGATAATTGTGTGCATTCAAAACCAGAAATGTTAACACTATTACAAACATGACATAAGCTATAATAATTAAATTTCAAAATGAGTTTGTCAAGGTGGTGGGGTGAGTGTTGATGGGAGGAGACTTTTAGACATTGTGGAGGGATGCTGACACAGGTAGTAGGTATGGAGTGGGAACATTATATGCTGACAGATTAGAAAAAATTTCATTTCAATTTTCATTTTGTATGAGCTTTTTTCATCTCTATTCTGTATAATTTTAATTAGCATTCTATGACCAAGAAAACTTCATCCTTAATAAATCCAAGAACTATGAGCCAACAGGGAAATACAAGTGGATTAACATAAAAATAATAAAAGTTTCACCAATATTTTCCATTTTTACCTTGTATTTCTGAAAGTAAAACAAATCTGGGATAAAATTAAAGAACCTCTGAAAAATTGCACTTAAAATATGAATTCTTTACTACTATTTCCTCCAAAATTTATAATGCAAGTTAAGGGAGAAAATATTTTAAACAACTTGCAAACAGTAATCAATGATTTGTTAAATATTCCTATAGCGGTTAACTATAATCAGAGGGTTTTATATGTTGACCCCTAACCTGAAGCTAATTCTTCAAAGAAAGCATGGCAATATCCAGGAACATGGACTAGAGATATAACAACAGAGTTTAAGGCTCTTGGCTGACCCCAGTTAGCACGTGGCTGACCCCAGTTCAGTATCCAGCACTACATATGGTCCCCAGGATGTAAAGCCAGGAGGAAGTCCTAAACAATGCTAGCTGTGTTTCACACCATCCCTGCAAATATGTAAACCAAAAATTCAGGAACACCGAAGGTGGGGTTTTTGAAATGAAAAGTAGGAGGAGAAATTTAGGTAAGCTTTAACTAATTATCCAACTTGGAATCTGAAAAAAGACAAAGTATAAACAGTGAAAAAGTGCCACACCAGGGGAGCATGACAATCCAAAGTTGTCTGTTGATGGTATTAGATAATATGTTATTTTTATCAACAAAAATGCAATAAGAATTAGAACCAGCTCAAGGTCTCCATTTAGGGCTATTCAAAATTTTCTAACTCTGGGTACTAGAAAGGTGACTTTGTCTTTCTGTGACTGACACAGGAAATAGAAGTTTTAATTTACATGTCAAGGAAATGACTAACAATTCACATGAAATTTATTATGATTATTGAAGAAAATATGTAAAAGAATTTGCTATATTGAGACATAGTAGAGGTCCATATAATCAATTTTATTGGAAAAAGGCAGTAATTAAGCTTATATTCATCTATCCATTAAATACGGAAATTATTATGTAACTTGAAAGATTGATATTTCTTAACTCTGGCTCAAGCATGTTCTATGCCTAATTACATTTAGATGAGTCAGCTAATGAACTTTTAGTTCTAGAAAGGATGACTTTGGAAAATCATACATACATATAGTAGACATATTTTTTAACTTTTAAAAATCTATCTTTTAATTTAAAACATTTATAAGTTAGTTTAAATTTTACTAATCGAATTATTTGTTTAAAATGCTATATGACTTTTGGAAATACAGCTTCACATCTCTATATGTATAAAATTGATAGACTTTACCATGTCTATCAATAAAGATTAACTATTCCTAATATTATATTCATTCCTCTACTTTTTATTTCTACCCCAAATATCCTCCCTGTAAGGGAACTATCATATTTTTTAATAGAATCAAGCACTTAACATGTGTTTATGATTCTTGAGTTGTTTTGTTTTTGTTAATTATATTTTACACATAAGAGAAAGTATCCAGTAATTGTCTTTCACTTGCTTATTTCAATTTCATATGGAATCTAACATTCTATTTGTGTAGTTGCAAAAGGCATGATTACAAATTTTTAAATAGTTGAGTAGTACCCTAAGACAGACAGACACCATTTCCTTATCAGTTACCCACCAATAGACATTTAGGGTTTTTGTTTTTGTGTTGGTTATAGTCAATAATGCTGCTATGAACACAAGTTTGCATATATCTTTTGAATGATTGCTTTAATTATTTTTTGATAAATATCTAGGAGCTGTATTTATGGATCAGATGGTATTTATGTACTTTTTTTTAAGGTATCACATACTGTTTGCCATGAGTCTGCAACAGTGCACATTCCCACCTAATTCCACAATAGAACGTTTCTTTTCTTTACTCCATAACCAACAATGGTTTTGACCATTTATTTTCACATAGCCAAATTCTCACAGGTGTGAAATGTCTCAGTGTGATTTTGCCTCACTTTTTTTCTAACAAGAGATTGTGAGTGTTTCTTCATGTGCCTGCTGGTCACCTGCATGTCTTTTTGCTTCATAGCTTTTGTCCATGTAAAAAAATGTGTCATTCATTCTTTTCATTGTTAAATTGATGAATTCTTATATATTTTGGTTATTAATCCCTTGTGTGAGGGATTAATGTGTAAAAATATTTTCTCAGACAGTACATTACATGATTATTTTTGTGGAGCTTTCTTTAGCTATACAAAAGCTTTATAGTACCATGCTGTCCCATTTATTTATATTGAAATTTATTTGGCAATTGAAGTTGATTGCCTGGTATATCTCTGTAGTCACTGTCATAAGGATGTCACCTTTGTTCTCTTCTTTCTTCTGTGTCTTTTCAGGTTTTAATGTTTTAGACTTTAATTCATTTTGATTTAATTTTTGTCTATTTTGCTAAATAATTACCATCTTATTTTTTTACATATGGTTGCCCAGATTTTCCAAGATGACTTATTGGCAGGTTTTGTTTTTCCTTCCCCTGGTTATAGCTTATATTTCCCTTTGTAAAATTTATTGTCCATATGTATGTGGCTTTATTTCTGGGTTCTTAGATACTCAATTGGTTGTATGTTTTTTTACTCAATAGCAAAAATATTTTCATCATCACCACTACATAGTATAAAGTCAAGGAATGAGCTACCTCTAACTTTATTACTTTTTTTCAGGGTTGCATTGAATATTTAGGGTCTTTTATATTTCTATATGAAGCAGTTAGGCAGGAAGATAGGCAGGCAAGTCTAAAACCAAGAGCCCTAAGGTTACAAAAAACGCACCCCGTGGACCGAGGAACTAAAGCCTAGTAAGATCTTATCTGGCACCAACACAGACTCAGAGAAAGTTGAACCCTCCTTCAGGAGAAGCTCCAGTGGGAACAAAGGCCAGGAAAGGAATGTCACTGAAGACCATCCACTACTCCTAACTCTATTCCCATGGCATCATCCTAGCAGCAGACCTTTTCCTAGGTAGAAAGCCCCATAAGGGCAGCTTGGGAGAAGCCCATAAAAGCCAACTTGAACAAAGGAAGCATGTGCATCTGCTGCCATGTACTGCTTCTGCTCATGTGTTGCTGCCAAGTGCGTGTGGGAACTGAGCGTATGTGTCACCTGCACCATCTCCCCCTCTTGAGATGTGTGCTTTCTTACTTTCCTATCTAATGCTGGGATGTAGGCTGGGGCTCTCTCCCCTCTCAGGAGAAACCTGTGTTCTCTTGAGCATGCTACTCTCTTTCTTTCTCCCCCCCTCTCTCTCCCTCCATCCCTCCTCCTATCTTTCCTTTCTCTCCTTCTCTCCTCCTCTCTCTCCCCTCATCCTCTCTATCCTTCTCTCTCTCCTTTAGTTCTCTCTCTTTCTCCTCTCTCTCTCACTCTCCTCCTCCTCCTGTCTCTCTCATTCTCTCTTTCCTTCCTCAAAACTTTCAAATAAAATCTGTCATACTTCGCTGTTCATCTACTACTGAAATTCTTTTCTGTGAGGGAAAGATGAGAACACGAAAGTCCTGGGTAAGGTCTAGGACTGACTTTCCTTTCCAGGAAGAAGCAAGACTCAGAGACAAATCTTATTAGTACTAGATTTCCCCAGGAGGCAGAAGTGGATAGAAAGTGGCAGATTCCCTTCTGAAGTCTGACTCCTCTCTGCTTCCCATTTCACAAGTCAACCTCCCCCCACCATCAGCTCCCTGCGCCCCTTCTTCCCCACCTCCCACCATGAGCAGCACATAATTTTTCAATTGTTGGTTTCATTTCCTTGAAGAAATAGCATTGAGGTTTTAATAGACATTTTGTTGAATGTGTAAACTGCTTTAGGAAGGCTGGCCATTTTAACAAAGTTTAGTCTTTCAATGCATGAATATGGAATGCTTTTTTACTGGTATTGGACTTTTGTTCTTATATTGACTTTTACCATTTTTATTTCTGTGCTGGGCCAATTCCACTCAGATCCCCCATTTTCTAGTAGCTAGGCAGTCACACCCAGAAACTGCCCCCCGGTACCCTGTAATCCCATCAATGGCCAACATCCAGAGACTATAAAACCAAGTTCACATCTAAGAGCCTAGTTCTCCCTGTTGGAGAACCTAACAAGCTACCGAGATTCTACTGCCTGCTTGGGAGAGCTTGGCAAGCTCCCTGTGGTGTATTCATATCCCAAATACAGTAACAGATATATAAATACCTCTCGGAGAGCCAGGCAAGCTACTGAGAGTATCTCACCTGCACGGCAGAGCCTGGCAAGCTACCCGTGGAGTATTCAATATGCTAAAAACAGTAACGATAGGTCTCATTTTCCTGACCCTGGAAGAGCCTCTAATCATTGAGAAAGGCAAGTAAGGAGAGGCTGCTAAAATCTCAGGGCTGAGTGTAATAGAGACATTACTGGTACCCGCTCGAGTAAATTAACAATGGGATGACAGTGGTACAGTGATTTATGTGCTTATGAATGATCTGTTGAAATTATCTATTTCTTTCTGGTTCAATTTTAAAAGTTTATAAATCTTTAAAAAGTTTAAATTTCTTCTTAGGGTGCCAAATTTGTTTGAATATCTGTATGCTTCTTACAATACTTTTCATTTCTGTTATAATTTTGCTTCATTCATTCTGATTATTTTGATTAGAGTTTTTTTGAAGCAAGCTAGTTAAGTTATTCTATTTTGTTTATCATCTCAAATAATGGTTTTGTTGATCTTTAATATTATCCTCTTGGTTTCTATTTCATTTATTTATGCCATAATTTTTACTGTCACTCCATCACCTGATTTATAACTTTATGTGTTCTTCTTTAAGCTCTTTGCTCTTTGCTCTGGGACCACTCTTGGCAGTCCTCAGAGGGGTCATATGCAGTAACAGGGTTTGAAGCTAGTTGGCCACATGCAAGGTAAGCACCTAAACCCTTGTGCTATCTCTCTGGCCATTCTTCTTTTTCTAGTTCCTTCACATGTAAGGTTCAACTGTTTATTTGGAATTTTTCTTACACATTTATGTGGCTTTATAATAATAATATTTTCCTGTTACAGAGTGCAATGAATAATACAATACTGTAGACCCTAATATTAAAAAAATTCAGTGAATACTTAAACATGTATTGTTCACTACATTGAACATAGCTTTGGTAAAGATCTTTTTAATACTGTGGGCCTGCAAACAATTCTATTACTGTCTAGTAGTTTCTCAGCAATCATTGTAAAGCTGCAGGATCGCAAAGGAGCCCAAGGCCATGATTATACATAAACTATATTTAGATGAAATGTTATCAAATCTAAAAAGGAGATATGCACTAAACTCAGCTTAATTCAACTGCACTCTGCCCTTCTACACAGTAACCAGTTATTACATTCATGGGGTTGTTAACAATAAAGCTTTGTGTAAAACGTGTTCTTCCACTATTTCTGGTAAACACTAAACACCCTTTATTACACCAAGGACTTTGGCTGATTTTGTTGGCACCAAATCATTAAACGTTCATGTAAATACTGCATTAACATTTGACGATTAAACAAGTAACAAGGTATGTTTATGCCAAAGAAATCTTTTGCTCTTTCTACATCAGTTGTTAATAGTGTCCTTTTTAAATATGGTTTCATGTTCAGATAGCAACTAAAATTTCCCCTTAGACTCACTGATATTTTAAACATGCACTGTAATGTCCTATTGACTCATTGCAATTGCAACAACATTATAAATCTTCTCAAAATAAACAATTTACCATTAACCACGATTTTCCTGGGACATGATGCAAGTCTTTGTTTGGGGGCAGCAAAAATTGTGCAAATAAGCATACAGCAAAGCAAACTGATACAAACTGGCTATTACTACTGGAATGGCTACTGCAATCACTGTCTTCGTGCAGCCATTGATGCATGTTGCTCAGCTGTTGTGGTATGTAAAATCAGCAAACTATCTGAAAGGGAGTTCAATGATTTAAAGACTCTTTAGAAGTTTGGTGTAGCTCTAATTTAGCTGAGAATTAAGATTTGATCTTCAGTTTTACTATTTGGAAGTGAACTCCAATTATTCTTACATGAGCAATTGTTTACAGTGTGACAAGGCACAAATTCTTTACTGTGTTTATTCTTTGAGTTTCAATCCTGAATGATTTTATAAACTGATAATACAACCACACTATGTGCTGTTGGCAAATCTATTTTGTGATCTTATTGAGTCTCAGATGACTCAACTGAGAATTATGTAGAGTTGTTAAATTGAACTCCTCCATCATAAGCATCACTCTTGCTAGCTGAGAGTAGGTAGTGTTACAGGCATTAAAGCTGAGGTTGGATAATTAACTAGTAATAAAATAAGTGAGAACATATCAAGCTTGAGTACCTGAATGTCGATTAAAATGTCATCTGTGACTTGACCCAGCAATGATTTTATATCTTCAATCGTGAAATCAGCTAAAAGATCTTTTTCTGAAGTGTCAGCTTCTAAATGGGATTGCTCAAGGTGTTGTTTTTGATCCAAACTCTGGAATATTGAAAGTAAAGTACATCATGTGATTTCTGGAATTTTAAGTAACATATATATGCATATACATAAATTTCTGCTGAATATTTTTATAGGAATGAGGTAGCTATGGAGGAGAATTCTGGTATACATTTTGCTACAATTTTCATTACCTGCCATTTGTCATCACAGAACAAATTGTGTCTAGCAATGCCTACTTTGGCAAAGTGATGGTGAGATTGGGGAAGCTGAACTGGAAGTGATTAAAAATGCGGGACCTCAATCAGTTGGTCCATCCATGAATTAAGCTAAAAAATATCTACAAAGAAAAAACATCACAGGGAAAGACAACAGAAAAGTATCTGATTATTTTGTTCCCACTCCTATAGAATAATTCTAAGGTAGGCTGACTTTAGGGACAAAAGGACACATACCTCAATTTCTTTATCCAATGTTGGTTGTGGCTCTATGAAAGTTGAATAAATATCAAATGAAATTCCTTCTTCTAAAGGATCAGGGTAAGGAAAACCTGAAGACTTGACAACCTCTATTACTTGCTAGAAGTAAAAAAAAAGCATTGTATTATTATGGCCCAGGTTTAGGAGTGGGTTGTGTGTGTGTGTGTCTGTGTGCGTGTGTCTGTGTGCATTTGTATTTGTGTTTATATAATATCAGATTCCAAGTATAATATTTTTAAATAATCTTGTTATTCATTTCCTGTTATAGAATTCCTAAAGCCACTACTATCTTATTTTTGTAGTTTTTTTATATTTCACATATGGTAATTAAAATTTTATTCTTCCCACTGTATTCTTCTTTCTATATTATTTGGTTTATGATTTCATTTTCTATTGCTCTAGTCTTTGTTTCTTGATGATTGTTCCCTTTTTCCTGAGTACAAACCGTCTGGTGGGAGAGACCATATTTCAGATCTCTGCATATCTTCTCCAGCTTTGACAAAGGGTTGGGTGCGTAAAACATTGAATAACAATACTATTTTGTTATTACTCAGCAGAGCATAGCTATCTTGAATGCAGCAGTGAAGTGGGCACTCTAAACTCGAAGATATAAATAAGGGTTCTAAAGGTTAATATATATTAAAAGTCAGTAAACTGTTAGAGAGATTTGCAAAATAAACTCAAATCACTGAGGATAAAGAAAGATTTCACTATCAGAATTTGACATTTCTGTAATAAGAACATACCAAACAGAGACTTCTGGTGAAATGGTGTAATAGAAAAGTTTTCTTCTAAAGTACAACCAGAAGTCAACTATCTATCACAGAAAAATCATTACTCACTAAAATCAGGTATACCTGAGAGATACAAGTGTTTGAATATATGAAGAGGCAAGATCATGGCACATAAAAAAAACAGATATTAGATCAACTGGTGGAGAGATCACCAAATGGAACAGTGCTCAGTGGCTCTCATTACTGTGGGCAGTACGGGAGGGACAAGATTACAGAAATAACAATTCACTTATCAAACTTAGGTAAAAGATTGCACTATAATATTAATGAAAGTTGGAGAAAAATTAAAACTAAAAGACAGAAGTCCTGGTATTTTAAACTACCTACTGAACTATGTATAATCACCATTCCCGCCCTCTAGTAAGGAACAGCTGACTCTTCTGGTCATAGTCTAGAATAGACTGTAGCATTGTAGCACTATTGTCCCACTGTTCATCAATTTGCTCGAGCGGGCACCTGTAACATCTCTATTGTGAGACTTGTTACTGTTTTTGGCATATCGAATATGCCACAGGTAGCTTGCCAGGCTCTGCCATGTGGGCGGGATATTCTCAGTAGCTTTCCGGGATCTCTGAGACGGAGGAATCAAACCTGGGTCGGCCGCATGCAAGGCAAACGCCCTACCTGCTGTGCTATCGCTCCATTCCAGAATAGATTGTAAGGCAGAAAATTAGTAGGAATAGGGAACAGGAGTGAGTGCAGAGACTCAGGGACAGTGTGCAACATTCTCAGCCTGAACAAACCCCCACACCATCTCAACAGTTTGAGAGATAGATTAAGGTTTGAAATCTCCTTTTTTTCTTTTGCTATCACATTGCCCCCATCCCACAAAGCCATAGAAACAAGGGAGAACTCCATCATTAAATCCACAGCACCATCTTCAGGAGAGTAAAAAATGCTCGCCCCGGTGTGTAGCCTTCTGCCAGCAACCATTGCAAAAATAATAAGGTGGTCTTCTTTAAAGAAAACATGAAACACATTCCTCTATCAAGCTTTTCATTAGATTTCTTAGCAAAAAGCCTACAGGCTAGAAGAAAGTAGAATGACAGACTCATCACAAAGACAAAAACTACTAGCCACAAACAACCCATCCTTGCCAAATTATCAGTCAATATGACAGAGGAACAAAGGCTTTTTCAGACAAACAAAAGTTCCATGTTTACACCGCCTAACCTGTTCTACAATACATGTTGAAAGGAGTTATACATGTAAAGAAACAGAAGACCAGAACAATTTGAGCAAGGGGAAAGAATGAAACAAATGTAGCTAAAAAGAGTGATACAAAACAACAATCAAAGATAAGAGGAGGAATAAGACTACTGAACTAATAAAGGAAACTGCCAATAGTATAGCACTGTCATCCCGTTGTTCAACGATTTTGCTCGAGCGGAAACCAGTAACATCTCCATTGTGAGACTTGTTGTTACTGTTTTTGGCATATCGAATACGCACAGATAGCTTGCCAGGCTCTGCTGTGCGGGCAGGATACTCTTAGTAGCTTGCGGGCTCTCCAAGAGGGACGGAGAAATCGAACCTGGGTCAGCCCCATATAAGGCAAACTACCTACTTGCTGGACTATCGCTCTAGTCCGTCAATAGTATAAGAAAGACACTTTTAGCTATAGAAAGCAATATTAAATGCCCATGTTAGATGCAAAACATAAATCAGAAACATTTACAATTAGGAAAAAAATTAAAGAAATGGTGAGTTTTTGTTATAAACATCCTTGTGAAAAGTTAGAAACAAATGTGTTTGGGAAAACAAAACTAAATACAAAACAGTGGGTAGGAAGACAGTTCAAAGAGTTAGTGTGCATGTACTGCGTGAAAAATGCCTCTGTTTGATCCCTGATATTGCATGGTTCCCAGAGCACCACAGGGCACAGACTTAGAGCAAAGATAAGCCCCTAGTACTTCTGGGTAGGGCCCCAAACTCAATCCCCACCCCCCCCAAAAAAAGAAAAGAAAACACAAAAATATTTTAAAAATCTAGAAAAGTACCATAAATAAAACCCACATATCCCCAAAGATAAATAATTACACTAACAATGAGTACTATGGACTCACCAATCAAAAGACATGGAAAGCCTGGATGGATATAAAACAGGATCCATCTGGACTATGTATATAATAATCTCACAATAGTTGAAAAACAAAAGCTCAGAAAGACTAAAACAAGGCATTCCAAGTCAACAATGCAAAGCTTTACTTTATTTTACAGAAACTGCCATTCTTATTTTTAATAAAACACACTTATTTTTATTTATTATTTTATTTATTTATTAAATCACTATGAGATACAGTTATAAAGCTGTATGACTGATTGGGTTTCAGTCATACAATATTCCAGCACCCATAGCTCCACCAGTATACAATTCGGCCACCAATATCACCCATATTCCTCCTGCCACTCCCCCATCACCAGCCTGCCTCTATGGTAGGCACTTTCCTTTTCTCTCTCTCTGTCTCTCTCTTTCTCTCTCTCCCTCCCTTCTCCCATCATGTTTGGTCTTTCATCCACTTTCAGCACACATATCCCATCCAGAGCAATCCCTTCTAACAATCATTGTTTTAATTGTCCCTTTTCTATCCCAACTTCCCTCTCCCCCAGCCCTTGATCCAGGCTTCCAAACGTGGACCATTCATCCTAGTCCTTGTTTCTACTGTCCTTGGGCATTAGTCTGATACTATGGTTTTATTTATTTTTTAAATATATAACAAGTGAGTGCAGTCATTCCATGTCTGTTTTTCTCCTTCTGTCTTATTTCACACATCATGGTACTCTCCATGTCCATCCTTTGTTTTTTCCCATGTCCATCCATTTAAAAATATATTTTATATTCATTTTTCTCTCCTAACAGCTGTATAGTATTCCATTGTGTAGATGTACCATAGTTTCTTTAACCAGCCATTTGTTCTTGAGCACTCGCTTTGCTTCCAAATTCTGGCTTTTGTGAACAATGAACATACAAGTGCAGATGTAATTTCTGTTGTTTGTTTTTGTACCCTAGGGGTATATTCACAGAAGTGGGATTGCTGGGTCATATGTAAGCTCAATTTCAAGATTTTTGAGGGATGCCTGTATTGTCTTCCAAAAGGCTGAACCAGTAGGCATTCTCACCAATAATTAATGAGAATCCCTTTCTGCCCATATCTGTTCAGCACTGGTTGTTCTTATTCTTTTAGATGTGTGTTAATCTCTGTGCTATAAGCTGATATATTTATTGTTGTATTGATTTGAATCTCCCTGATTATTAGCGATGTAGAACATTTTTTATGTGCCTTTTGGCCATCTGTATTTCTTTTTTTAATATGTTTTTAAAAATTTATTTTTTAATTAGTGAGTCACAATGAGGGTACAGTTACAGATTCACACATTTTTGTTCTTGTTTTTCCCTCATGCAATGTTTAAGAACCCATCCCTCCACCAGTGTCCATTCTCCACCACCAATGAACCCAGTATCCCTCCCACCTCCCAGTCCCATCCCCCGCCCCACCCAGCCTCTGTGGTGAGGCATTCCAATTTGATATCTCTCTTTCCTTTTGGGTGTTGTGGCCTGAAATAGGGGTATTGAGTGGTCATCCTGTTCAGTCTCTAGTCTACTTACAGTACGCATCTCCCTTCCCGTGCAGGATCTCCAGTCACAATATTACTTGGTGTTCCCTTCTCTGTCTGGGATGACTTTCCTTCAGCGTGCGAGGCCACCTTTCAAGCTATGGAGCCAACATCCTGGTAATATATACTACCATTTTGGGGTATTAGTCTCGTATTCTGTTGTTCTATATTCCACAGATGAGTGCAATCTTTCTATGTCTGTCCCTCTCTTTCTGGCTCATTTCACTTAGCATGATACTTTCCATGCTGATCCACTTATATGCAAAGTTCATGAATTCATCCTTTCTGACAGCTGCATAGTATTCCATTGTATATATGTACCAAAGTTTCTTTAACCTGTCTGTTCTCGGGCACTCAGGTTTTTTCCAGATTCTGGCTATTGTAAATAGTGCTGCGATGAATATATAAGTGCAGATGTCATTTCGACTATACTTTTTTGTTTCTCCTGGATATATTCCCAGAAGTGGTATTGCTGGATCAAATGGAAGCTCACTTTCTAATTTTTTGAGAAGCGTCCATATTGTTTTCCAAAGGGGCTGGACCATTCGGCATTCCCACCAGCAGTGTATTTCTCCTTTGAGGAAGTTTATGTTTATTTCTTCTCTCCATTTTTTTATTGGGTCAGAGATATTTTCTTAGAAAGTTCTACAAGACCTTAATATATCTTGGATGTTCACCCCTAATCTGATGGGCATTGGATACTGAAAGGGATAATAAGAGACAAAGATGGATATTGATCAAGGGGTAAATCCAGCAGGAAACTATTATCTACCTATATGCACCAACATGGGGTTGCCCAAATATGCAAAATAATTGTTAACAGACATTAAAGGATAAATCAACAGCAACCCAATAATTGTAAGGGATCTCAACCAACCACTTATGGCAGTGAACCCAGCATTATATGAAAATAATGGTATTTAATAATCAATGAGATGGAATTAATACATACAGAAAATTCCAATCCCAAAAAGGAAAATACACACAGACACACACACAGACACAGACACACACATACACACACATATTCTGGTCACATGCACATAGACTATTCTCAAAGATAGAATATAATATACAATATGAACATAAAAGAAGTCTCAATGAATATGTGAAGATTGCAGTCATACCAGCATCATTCCTGAACATGAGCTTATGAGGCTAGAAATCAAACCCCCTCCCCCCAAAAAACAGGACCAGATGGTGGAAGGAAGGGAAACCCTGTGAGCAACCTCTCTAGCAAGACCCTCACGGTGGAAGAAGCAAGGTTCAGACCCAAAATTGAGTTCCTTCTGGGAACTCCACAGGATCCAGGAAGCTCTCTTTGAGATAGAACTGGATTAGGAAGAGAACGCAAATTGTAGATAGACAAAGAAGGGAAGTACAGGTAATTGTAGAGAGATAAGGGGACCAGGAGGCTTTAACCCAGTAATGAATCAAGTAAGTGGTAAGGAGGGAAAGAGGATAAAAATCCTGGAGAGAGGAGTGGGAGACTGGTGAAGGGTGGATGACTCAGAAGAAATGGGTCAGGATGGGAAGGCAGATTCCATGTAGTCGAGGTACAAGTTAGCAGCCTTTGTTGCCTCTGGCAGCGTGGCTGGCAGTAAGCACAGTGTGGAGACCTGCTGGTGCCATCTGGGAGATGAGACCTCCCTCTCAACCACACCTCCACCCGCCACCAGGTGAACAACTCAGGACAGATCTTGAAATCAGACTTGCCTGCAACTCAGTCAAAACTCCTGTCTTGTCTCACCCAGTTTTTCAGGTCTAGCTGTGTCAAGTCCAACCTGCTGTTAAGCCCCAACTTGCTGTTAAGCCCCAGTTGTGCACTGAGTTCAGGGGGGTAGCACTGTTGCACTGTCTTAGCACTGTCCTCCTATTGTTCATCAATTTGCTTGAGCGAGTACCAGGAATGTCTCCATTGTGAGACTTGTTGTTACTGTTTTTGGCACATCGAATACACCACGGGTAGTTTGCCAGGCTTTGCTGTGTGGGCGAGATATTCTCAGTAGTTTGCCAGGCTCTCCTAGAGGGATGGAGGAATCGAACCTGGATCAGCTGTGTGCAAGGCAAATGCCCTACCCCTGTGCTCAGGGGGTACAAAGTAAAACTTACTGATTTAGTCCTACTTAGCTTCCTGGTCCATGTTGGTGCAGCTGAACTTTCCAGCCCAGTCTGGCTCAACTCACCAAATCTATGTATCATAATCAAGATTGCAAATCCAATGTGCTTCAGTTCACCCGATTACCTGTCAGTCAAACAAAACCATCTCCCACTGGGTGTGCAGGTGCCAGTTCAAAGTCAGATCAACCAACGTGACCAGCCTAGCCCAATGTATTCCCCCCACCCCAATTGACACTTGAAAATCAGCAAAAGAACTTTCATCTAAATTCAAGGAATGCAGACAGGTGGCTAGCAGTTAGCAAGCTGTTCTGCCATTCATATCTATCTACTCTCTGGAAGCTGGGGACATTTCTAATCTGAAGCCCAGTCACCCAGAGCTGTAAGAACTTTGTTATAGAGCCATCCTTGGTTGCACAGGAGCCTAAACTCTTTGGCAGCTGCACTGGTCCTTCAAAACTGGTGAAAGGGTTTCGGCAAATGATCACAAAACCTGTACAGGTCTTTTTTCAAACTCAATACAACCTCACCAGCATGTAATAGGAATTGTGACCACATCCCCCCAAATAAAACATATGACTGAACTGTGTATATATATATATATATATATATATATATATATGCTCAGTGCAGCACTACTCTGCATTAAAAGAAGATGGAGTTGTGCTTTTTGGGACCAAATGAATAGCTCTTAAGGTGATCATGCCAAGTGAAATAGAAACATAGAAACTGAAAGGCTGTAGCTGGATAGTTTCACTCATATGTGGAGTAATATTACTAAAGCAAATGGGCTGGCAAGAAATAGATAACCTAGATCCCAGCATTGGTAAAAACATGGTAGCTTTAAGAACGAAAGAAATTAAGGTGGAGAATATGTGGAGAGGGATCTTTTAAGGTGGTGGGATAACACTGGAACTTTGAAGGTGAGAATGGTAATAATTGTTAGCTATAGAAATATGAAGCTAAACCCCTAAAATTTCATATTGTTAGTAATAAATCGACAATAATATATAAATTTTGAAGGGAAGCAAATCAGAAGGTGTAATGATTACTCAGTGGCTGAAATATTACTACTACTGCCACCACCACTACTACTACTAAAGAAATTCAGGAATAAAATAAACCAATCTAAGTAGTGTCCACCCTATCATAACTTGGGGAAGATTAAAAGGTGATAAGGGTGACAATGATATTAAACACCAGAATAATTCAATTAGTTCTTTTGGTTCTGATTCCATTTTTAAGTAGGAACATTTGGTCATAATTTGACTTCTAATCTCTACTGATATGTAAAGACATACTAATTCATGTTCTAATTTTCATTTCTACTATATCACTCACTGGAGCTCAACACAAGGATACTAGAATTTAAAGAGCAATCTCTCTGGAGCTAGAGAGAGAGTAAGACAGCTAAGGTACTTGCCTTATGCATGGCTACCTGGATTTAATCCTCAGTATCTCATATGGTCCTGTGAGTACTGCCAGGAGAATACCTGAACCAAGAATAAACCCTGAGCGCCACCAATGGTGGCCCAAAAAATAAAAATAAGAAGCCTTTCATAAACAGTAATCTCTCATAAACTTGTGTTTTTGTGGCCCTGACATGGACCCCATGGTGTGCTGAGAATATCAGCATAGAGTGGGAAGATTCTGGGATTCCAGCTTTGAAACAATACTCCAGAAATGCATAAATTCACCAAATGACTAAGCTGGAAAAAATCTAAAATAATCATACTTTCATTTATAAGTCCATACTTTCAATTATAACTGTGTTACAATATTTTGAATATATATTGTATTATTTCATTACTGAACCATTGTTTTTTATTTAGGTATTGAAATATACCAGGAAGTAAACTATTTGCTTGGTCACACCAATGTGTTTTTGTTTTATTTTCTGACTAAACCTGACAGTGCTTGGGGCTGGTCCTCGGCTGCTGCATGGGGGTCAACTTAGGTAGTACTAAAGGGGCCACATGGTTCTGGGGATCAAATGTGTAGCGCTAGCCATCCAACACATAGACTTCAGCCTTCTGAATACATACCAATGTGTTTTTCTTTGAATTTCATATTATTTTAAGTTGATTTTATAAGATTATACACATATATACACAACATAGTACATATTTAAATACATACATATGTATATATTAAAGGACTGAAATGTCTGAAGCTAGTAATTCAAATCTCTTGACATCAAAATATGAAATGTTTGACTTTAAATTAAGTCATTGCTTTACTTAGTGATTAGCAGAGGTTAAGCCTGCTGCGCCAACTTCTTGACCCATATACTTTTCAGTAAAATATAATAGGTCATCCTATTGTCATACCTGGAAATTATTAAGCATTTAATCTACGCTCTGTTAGGTGACACCATTCATGAATGCTAATCCTGACTATATCTTTAGTTGATGAGATATTAATCAAAATAGAATATCAAGAAAATTGTCAGAATGAAATTTTTTTCTTATTATATTAACAGAGGTCATATTTTCCTTCTAACCAGAATATGCTAGCATAGTATATTCCATTTTCAACTTCTCATAAAATTATCTGTTCATTTTAAAGCCATTGTTCTTAATCCTCCCACAGTTTATATTGCTCTTTATTTTACCAAGTTAAGAAGATTAAACAGCTAAATATATTCAGGCAAAACAAATAAGCTGCATGCAGAAATCCAGAATCAAGAAAACATGATGAAGCATTTACTCAGCACTACAGACTTTAATATAGTATGAAAGACTGAACTGTGGAACAGTGGGGGTAAAACAGTGACAAAAGAATAATGATAGGAAATATATGGAGTTTTCCATATTTTCTACTCCCATTGAGAGAGTATGCATGTGCTAATGTCCCAAAACAAAGGATTTTGTTTGAATAAAACAGAATTTTCTCTTGTTTTGCTATTATATTTTGCCACACAAGTCTAGGACTTTGTGCAAATTTCTGTTGTGGTTCCCGGTGGAAACTCTTAAAAGGTTACCTCCCCATCCTAGAGGTACAGATTGTATCTGCCAACCTGCAGCCTTGCAGTTAAATGCGAGAAGATATTTGTGCTCAAGCCTGTCATTTTATACCTTCCCACCCTGTGGTCTGTGCTTATTTAAGAGGCTCATGTAAATTAGTTGCCTTGTGAGTGTGTGTGTGTCTGAGAGAGAGAGAGAGAGAGAGAGAGAGAGAGAGAGAGAGAGAGAGAGAGAGAGAGAGAGAGAGAGAAACGAGAAACGCCTCAGCTCCATATCATTGTTTCGAGAAACGCCTCAGCTCCATATCATTGTTTCTTTGGCACAGTGAAACTCCCATTTATCCCCAAAACCGGAAGCACTGACTGAGAACTGGCTTTTCTTTCCATAGATTTCCATGAGTAAAGCTCAAACAGTTATTCTTTTGACTTAATTTGTGCACAAAACTGGGGGTGAGAATTTCTTTTCTTGGGGGTGTTTTGCATATTATCCATGAACTAAACCTTAGCCAGGTTTTTCTTCGTTATGCAGAATTATATTTGATTGTTAGAAAGATACTGTAAAGGAAAGAAATGTCCCATGTTCAGATTAGAGTAAACATAATAATTTTATTAATAATAAGGCAAAATGTCAAATGTATAATTTGAAATTAACACAGTGCCCAGAAGGATCACAGTGATTTTTCCTGCACTCCTTTTTTTAAAGTAGCTTTAAAAATATGTTTAAGGAAAATTAGAATCAATAATTGTGGTGAGAGCACAGAGCCAGCAAATATGTTAAAATGAAACCGTCTGATGCAATACTTTCTTTAAAAAAATACAATTAGACCTTTGTATTTTTTTTTAACAAAACCTCATGTTTTACAACATCACTGGTTCTGTAATAAAATCTATTTAAAACAGAGAGACATGGTCAGCTTTATTAAGTTAGATTTTCTGAAAGAACATTATAATTTCTTTAAGTCTATGAATAGTTGAAGCAAATTAAATAAAGCTAGTTTTATAACTATTTTTATACATTCCTGTAGAGCTGTAATTGTCTCATATTTTTCCTCAAAAGTCTAATACATTACCTCTTAAATCTAGAAAAATAAAAACAGAGAAAGGATCAAGTGTGTTTATCAAAAAAAAAAAACACTTTTAATTTGGTGCTATGATTTTGCAGCCCCCACCTCACTTCTATAACAGAATAGCACCCATAATCTTCAGATCAGGAAACAAAGGGAAAGACTTTAAGTGACTTGCCTGAGGCCTAATGCTGAGATTAAAAATCAGGAGTTTCTGATTATACACATACATCCATTTGGCCAAATGATTGGTTTTGCTTGACTTTCAAATACCCTCTAAATATTACTTTGAATGTAAAGCAATAAATGTGTTTCTCTTGCCATTTTTGAATGCTTGCACACAAATGGATATAATAAAAACAATCATGTTGTTCCATGTGAATGCCATTCATATTTTTTTCTGATAATGAGCAGACTATTTGAACCAAGGTGAGTACATTAAAATCTCTAATAAAGAAGAGAATACATTTCTAAACAGAAAAATGGACTGTTACGTGAACATATAATAAATAACATCTACAGATGTGGTTGCTAGAAAATTAGTTTTGCATAACTTACCAATATACATTTCCCCCAGATGCTATCTGTTACATAAAAATTAACTTAAGTTAGTTACATTTGTTCATTATGTGCATATTGCATTAGTGATTTTTAAGATGGTTTACAATCTCAGCTTTACTTAAATTGTGCTTTGGTATTTAGAGATTAGTATGTAAAAAGCCCTTGGAACAATTTAATATCATAAGTAAAAATACTTCATCAATGTGTAATATATCGCCTAAAAAATCCAAACTATCACTAGAAATCATTTAAGAATTTACATATTCGGTATCAAATGCAAATCTATCACAGGTATAAATGACAGGAATTTTGAACCCACTTGAAACTAAATTTGGGGTCATTTTAGATCAAAATATATTTATAGATATTAGAATCTGCCTCCAGATCTTACTGTGCCTATAGAGATTTTTATCTAAAATTGTGTTACTTCAGGCTCTTTTTCTACTTCATCTGTTAACATTATTAATATTAATTCTTGGTTGTTGTTTTACTTTAGTTATATTTTAAAGATGTGTATAGGAATCTGTCTACAGATTCTGAATACCACTGACACTGAAATTTATGATTATGGTGGAAATCTTTAAACTATTAACTTCAATTATTAATTATTCAACATATTAAAAATTTCATGATTCATGATTCTTGATTAAAAATTTCAGTGGAATGACCACTCTCTGATTTGGATAGCAGAAAGCCAGATACATTTGTTAAACCCTTTTAAAACTACAGGAATAATTCTGTGGTTCTGAGATTTTTAATCAAATATTGTAAAACACTGTCCACAATATATTACACATACAGTAACAACATAAAAAAGCCACCTGCAAAATGAAATAAATTCTGGAAGTAGTATACTGGCAAAACAAAATATATTGAAAGTCAAAAGAGAGAAAATTCAAAAGCTAAGATATCAGAGTTTCTTTAATAAATCATTTCTAATTTTTTTTGTGTTCAGCCCATTACAAACTTCTTAATATACCCTATGAATATAGACTATCAATTCTGTAGTGAGACCTCCTCCCCCTTTGAATTTTTGACTTGGAAATAAATTTGCAAATGCAGCACATTAATTTTCTTTCCTATGCTTAATATGCAGTATTTACATTTTGAAAAGGTTCAAAATGTTGCCAGGCTTCTGCTGGGTATGAATAGACATCTAATAGCAACTTCTATTTTTATCCACAGCATACTGGTAGTTTGAACATTTATAACTTAATAGAGCTTTGAGACCATCAGATCCACACGCTAATCACCTAAACAGTGAATGGTAACACAGTACAAGTTAGGACAGGAAATGAAAACTACCCATTCCAAATGAAGCGAAGAGGAGGAATTGAAGTTGGCAGGACAGAGTAAACCAATTTGCAATCTGGCTAGGATACTCCAGTTAACACCTTGTGCCCATTTTTATTTATATCTCTTAATTTGATCTTGTTTAACTTGGGCTTGAAATTAAAAAAAAAAAAGCAACTGATTCCAGAGTATTTTAGACATCTTTTGTGTTTCTAAGTATATTTCTGCTTAGGGCCAGCACCATAATTTGAAAAGAAATCTAAGCACTCCTATTTCAGTGACCTCAGAAAACAAAATCCTTTCTAATGAATTTGAAAAAGAGTACCTTCTTGTAGTGTAAATGCAATTTAAAAGGAAAGGATGTTTTGATCTGGCTCTGGTGCAAACATTTCCTGAGGGATAGAACAGTTTTACAGATACACAGATATTTTATTTTCTAAAGATGGCAATAATCTGGAAGATAGACCATCGAATTATAGGCTTTAGACTTGGCTCTATTCCTAATTGTGTGATGTTAAGAAAATCCCTAGGCCTCAGTTTATTTATCTGTAAAAGGAGGATAATGATAATTGCTACCTGGCTACTTCATCCAATTGTTTCAAGCACAAATTAGATAATGTGGATGAAAATGCTGGGAGTTCTTCAAAGGAAAAGTATTATTAAACCCAAAGGTGTATTATTATTATTTATAATTACTGTTATTATTTAAAGGATCATCTTTCTAAAGCTAGAATTGGGAGATAGACTAAAATAGCCATACTAAGCCATATTGGTCTGTGCTATTTCTGTTTATAATTTTAACACAGCTCAAGCAGTTCAATTAACTCGAGAATTTGTTAATGAGAATATGTCCTTACCCTATTTTATATAGTCAGTCTTTAAAATGCGAAACATATACTCAATGCCATTTTATTTGAATAAGTCATAGTACCCAAACAAATTCTCTTTTGAAGTCTAAATAGCATGACATCAGAATTAGGTAGTTAGGTGTAGTAAGGAAAATTATGTATTTGTAAAAAGAGTGTTGCCTACACAGAACATTGAAAATGAGAAGATCTGATTTTCCCTATTTCTTGTCCGATTTGTCTATATTTTTAGTTTTTTTGTTTTCTATCAACTAGGAAGGGATTTGGTTGCCAAATTGCATTAAATTAAGTTCATTATTCCAAATTATTTAAGTTCATTTTAAAACTTAAATTTATTTTAAAAATATGCTTTTAATAAATTTCATCAAAAACAAAGAGGGCATACAAGGAACACTTTCAACATGCTTTCCTTGTGAAAATTTAAATACCAGAAATAACTAAATTCAGCATTGTATTTGGTCCTAGATTTCCCTTATCTTCCTGCTTTCTTAAGTGAGATATGGAAAAGTCTTCTTTCATTATAAATACCTAGAAGATAACTCATGCTTTAAAATAATACTTTTATTAATAATACATGGCATTTTGCTAAGTTATGCTCTAGAATGCATATCCTTGAACTCTATAAAGCATTTAAAGCAATTTCAATTACTGATGAATTTTTATTTGGCTTCATCCAGAGATATTATTTAAATTTTAGTTTGTTAATACACAAAATTGAGGAAAGTTTTAAAATTATTTATTATAAACAATGAAAATTAAAAATCAATGTAATTATTTCATGGAAAATATTTTAGATTATTAAATAAAAATGCTAAAAATTTATTTTATATATGCATGATTTTAATTGCATTTTATGATGCCTTATAGGAAGAGGATACTATATTATGTCCTTCATATTTGAGTACTATTTGAACAAGTATTATAATTATAGAATTATATAAGATAATAGATCTTAATAATTAGAAGGAAAAGTACAATGAAAGAACTCAAAATCCTTGGTTATCTTCTTTCTCTTTTCATAAACTTCCTGCTATTTTCACTTTTCAAACTGAGTAGAGGAAGTTGAAACTATTTACACAAAGCTTTGTATATAATTTACTTAACATCAAAGCATACTGATTTAACTGCACTTTAATTCTGAAGTCATCAGTAGGGGGTGGAGGGGTGGAGAGGAGGAAGAAAACAACAACCTTAAAACTATATTGAAACTAATTTCATTTAGAAATATAAAGCTTTTTTTGTTTGTTTTTTTGGAGCTAAAGTAGAACATTTGTAAAGTGCTCTGAAATCGTCAGAGAAGTCAACATGATATTATTATTCCTGATCTCTTGAACCCAAGATGTCTATTTTAAGTAATCTGACATTAAAAATGTGCTGACAAATATAGATTAAAAAACAACACAGGAAATTGTAAATCAGTTGGTAACCCTTAGCATCAAGGAAATAAGAGACCGTGAAAATACAGCCATTTACTTTAGTCAACCTCAACCTTAATTTTTAACTAAAGAAAATTTGCAGAAGGCATGATGTTTACATTTTGAATATTTTATTGAACATGTGTGTTTCCTCTTTCTCCAGCTGGATCATGCGTTATTACAAGGAAGTATGCTGTCTCAGTTATATTTTCCTCTGCTTATCACCCTCCACAATTCCTCCTGCTTAAAAAAAAATCCACTACCATTATTAATTGTATTAGAGACTCTTTTTTATTAATAGTTCAGAATTTTCTTTGAAGAAATTGCTGCTTAGTATTTTTATGTGCCTATATTATATAAGAACGGATCTTTCAGCTAGCACCCAAGTTCTTCCATGCAGGACATTTCATTGACTTAAAAACAGTCATGTCTTCCCTTGCTCTAGATATTCAGATTCCAGTACTTTTCATGGAATCTAACTTCTTGGAAACTCACTACAACACTGATTTGGGGGAGAATGGCAAACATCAGCACTAGATTTTCTCACAAAAAGACTTTTGACCTGTAATCTGTAAATCATGTGAATTCAGTTAAAAACAAACCAAAAATAACAGCAACTGTGAAAACTTTAGGTGATATCTTTATTCCAGATTTGGTTGCTTTAGAAATCTGTACTTTCTCCCTTAAATTGCAGTCAGTGCCCTGAATTGGCATTGCCACTCATTAGAGACTACGTATGAGACATGATTTCTTTCTTTATTTTATTTTATTTTATTTTATTTTATTTGCTTTTTGGGTCACACCTGGCAATGCACAGGGCTTACTCCTGGCTCTGCACTCAGGAATTACCCCTGGCCATGCTCAGGGGACCATATGGGATGCTGGGATTTGAACCCGGGTCGGCCGCGTGCAAGGCAAACGCCCTACCCGCTGTGCTATCTCTCCAGCCCCGAGACATGATTTCTTTACTTACAGAGTTGCTTGGACTAAGTCATTTGTTGCTCAGTTATATATTTTCTAACCAAGGTTACTAAATTTTAAGAGGCCACCTTCAACTCATCAGTAGAAATTAAAACCACCAGTCTATGTAGATGGGTAGATTCAGTTTTTTTTTTCCTGTCATGATGGGAAAGAATATTTGGATTACAGAGAATGCTTACTGGAATCTTAAGACAGGCTGCAGCTTGTCCATTAATTTTACTTAATTATCATCTCCAAACCAACTCCTCCTCCATTTTATTTATCTTTTATATGTATCACCAACTTTTGGGCTACAGGATTCAAAATCTTAAGTTTGTCTCAGTTGTCCCTTCTCCCTTATTTCTCAGTATTCTAAGTGAGGACAAAACATGTTAGGACACTTCTCAAATATCTGTCATACTGCCCTCTTCCTTCTCATGATGGCTAAACATATAAACTGCTTCCACAGAGCTTGAGCGCCATTCATACTAGACTACACTAAACTACTCACTCTTTTATCATAGGAAATAACCCTGCAAAATAATCTGAGTTCTACAAATAATTGCTATGCAGGGAAAAACAGGAAACATGGAAGGAGGTACTGTCTCAGATACAGGTCTTGCCAGAGCTGCTTCTACAGAGGGCTGGGGAAGTGGGGGTGGTGTTCTCCTTCATTCCTGCCAGTCAACATTCCAACTGGTCTTCCAAGCCAGTTCATTCACCTCAGTGAAGTTTTTAACCTCTCTTGTGCTTTCAGAGTAATTTTCTTGCCCTGCTTACATAATAGTCATTATGTCGTATCTCGAGTTGCAGCCAAGACTGATCTCTTATCACTCTGTGGAGTCAGCTTGAGGGCAGGAAGCATGTCATAATCATCCTGAGGGGTACTAGATCTGGTCTTTATTCAATAGGAGACATTGATTTGTTATTGAATATTCCATAAGAGAATCTGCTCATTATTTTTTTTTAATTATCAGTTGCAATTCAGTTTTGGAAAAAAATCATGATACAATTTGGAAAAGCAAACCTAGATATTTATTTGAATCAGTGCAATATCTGTATTTTTCAGTTATCAATGAAGTCCTTGTTTGATTAGTATAGTGACAGTTAAAAGGTTTGTTCCTAATCTCACTGTATTATGTAAACTGATGGTGGGGCTGGAACCATAGCACAGCGAGTAGGGCGTTTGCCTTGCATGTAACCAATCCAGGTTTGATTCCCAGCATCTCATATGGTCCCCTGAGCACTGCCAGGAATAATTCCTGAGTGCATGAGCCAGAAGTAACCCATGTGCATCACCGGGTGTGACCCAAAAAGAAAAAAAGAACTGATGGAGAATTGTTTAATAGATATAACATAGTTTAAAATTTAAAGAATCCCTCAAAGAGACCACTCTTACCATTTTGCTTTGAATGAAAGAAAACATTAGAAAACTCTGACCATGGTTTCTGAATTGAGGAACCCCAGGAGATGTTATTCATCCTGATTTCTTCAGGCTGTCCCTAAATCCACAGCCCCCATCCTTGCCCCCCCACTAATCCAAAACCTATGAATGGTATCCATTGGCTTGCTATCCACTGCTAGTATGGGCTACTATCCAGACAAATTTAAAAAAAAGCATGATGAAATAAAGCAGCTCTCCTTTTTTGAAACTTACTGTGAGCTTGATATTGGGCTAGTTAAAAATAACATCACAAAAATGAGATCTTTTGATTCACTGCATTATAAGGCAAGGTTTTATTGTCCTCACATTTTTGGATGAAGAATTTAAAGATTAAAAAGATGAAGTAATTTGGTCAAGGTCACATAACTATAGAATGGTGAATTCTATCAGAAATTGAGCCCAGATCTCTTTGACTCCAAAGACCACACATGTATGAGAAGCAAGTGGAACTCCAATTATTATTTTACAAATCCCTAAAACCGTTTCTCCTCCATTTATAGGTGAGGAAATGGAGATCTGTTAAAGTGAAAATAATATAAGCACAATAGAGACCTCAAAGAATAAGTTCTCAGGAAATTTTGGAAAGAAAGTGGTTCCTCATAGTACCACAGTGTATTGTTCCAAAACAAGTCAACAAAAATTAATCAGAGAGAATGAAATATTTAGAAATGTTTAGAAGGCATTTGAGTTATATAAAATTAGACTAAGCCTAATTTATGAATATAAGTATAAAAGTATAGAAGCATCAATTTGCTTTTAGTGACTAACACAACATGTTCCTTTTCAAATGGCAATTTATCCTACTTGTAGTTATAATTTCTGTTTTCATTAGTCTTCTTTTTCTAGGAACAGGCATGCAGAAAACAACCAATAACATGGACAGTTAAAAATACATTGAGAAATAGGTATGGTTGTATGAACAAATCTCTTGTGGTTATTCTTCCACTCTGTGTTGTAATACGCTTTAAGTCCATTTCCGTATTTTTAATTAACACTTAGTTCCAAAAAAACTTTCTGGAAGCCCTTTAAATCAAAAATGAGAGAAAAATAAATTTACTTTATCAGAAAATTGACTATAGACTACTTTAGTGGCTTTTATTACTAGCATAGTTTAATGATTAAAATTAAATATAGCCTGATTACTCATGACAGAAGACAGTCAAATAATTTCCATGGCTCATATCATTTAAAAGTCAAACCTGGGTGAATAGTATATTAGTTATTTTATGCTTTGTACTGTCCATATGACAATTCTAATTTCTGACCAGTTCCATTCATTTCATATGAAAATAATTAGATCATTGTAACAAGTTACTCTTCTAACTAAGACCAATGGTACTTTGGTTTTATCTCAATAGTTATTATCCTACAGGAACTACAGTGCTTTTTCTCTTATAGACCTTAGGCATCTATTTTCGTATTTTGAATTTCTTGAGTGGGAAACAGAACACATATATTATTTTAAAATTCTTTGCACTAAAAGCTGTATCATCTGCTCAATTGAAACACTGTCATTTCACAAGTAAAAAACATGACTGCAGCTCTCTGAGGATGCTTATTCATCCAATAGTCCCACAGGAAAAATGCTGCTTCCTTATCTAGGACCAGTTATAACAATAATTACCCTCTACGTGGGTTCCGTGAGGATTGAATCAATATGTATATAGGACTCAGTGCCTGGGCATATATGAAATCTTTAAAGTACATTTTTAGCTTTTCATGTCACATATATGTATCTATAAAAATATCAAGCAAAGATTCCCAAGTATAGGAAATTGATCAGTATTGTCCTCTACTACCTCATTGCCTGGTGAGTGGCTGATAGCAGGAAAGCAATAAATATTTATTGAATAATTAAAATACCACTGAGGTCAATAAGTCATTATGTTACCATTCTACCACTGTGTAGACTATTGATATATGTGGGACCAAGTGTTTTCATCCCCATTCTCACAATATGATCTATGATTTAGGCTACTCCTCATGTGGCTTTCAACCCATTCTTTGCCTTTACCTATTCCTCCCCTGCTAAGCATTAGATTTTTCCATACTAGATGGAATTATATGAAATAAATAGATTGTGACAGTGGGACTAGAACATTCCCTGATGAGAAATTTTTCAGGCCAGCTAGAAAACCCTTGAAGGATCATTCTGGTTTTCACACTTGTATGAACACAGCCTTGGTATGAGGTTTGCTAATGAAGCCAGAGAATCTGGCCTAGCATGTTAATTTACCCGATTCAGGGAACTTCCCAGTATTTATAAGTGAACTCTGTACATTAGGTAACTGATATTTAGATAAGAAATTCAGAAAATAGCATATTACATAACAGAGCTTCAGCATACTGTCATATGAATTGATCTTAGAAAAGCTAACGTTATTTAAGCAATCAAAAATAAGCAAGGACAATGAACTACTGTTTCCAAATTCTGCTGCCAGAAACAAGAAACCAGGACTAAAACTGTTCAAATAGTAAAGGTATGTTGCAAAACCAAGCCACACAGTATTAATTGGGTTAATCTAATTATACAATCTCGAACTAAGCTTCAACAGATTTCAGGTTGGAGTATCTTTGGAAACATCAGTCATCTGATTATCATCATTGCCCTGGGAGAAGATGAAGGTTTTACTTTGAAGCATCTGGTATTGAAGGTACATTTTAAAGAACAGATAGAGCATGAAAATGTTGTCAAATAGACAATTCAACTTTTTTGTCTTGCTTGTTTTTTAAAAATGGTGAAGATAATAATAATTTAGTTGTCCTTTTTAAAAATGCTATTTTTCTTTGAGCAAATATTATTATCAGTTTATTTGCTTATTTGGAAATAGTTTTATTTTGGTTTTATGTATAATTAACAGTATACCTGACTTATTCTTTTATCAGACCATTTTTTTTTCTTGGTAGACTATAAGACATTTTTATCATTATAACAAGAAAATTTAAAAAGTGTTTGCTGTTACATTTCTGAATTTCACCATCTCACTAGCATCTGTCAGATTTAATCACCTACCGAAGTACCTTATAAAGATTACCTTATCAGAAAAAGTGTCATCTTGTGAGCTTAGGTGTGAGAACTGCAAAATAAGGCTGAGCTACACTAACAACTGCTGTGCTAATTTATTGTAAATTATGTTTTTTTGTTTGCAGAGAGAAGACATGAGAAGTGTTTCTATTTAAATTCATTTCCTATTATTTTCAACATAAATACCAAACAGCTTGACAAAAAAAAAGTGAGAACACAGAATATTCTTTAAATAGGTTCTAGTGACAGAAGAAATTTATTTTCTAAGCTCTTGGTACCAGTCATGTCACATTGTTCTAGGTACAGAATCAGACAGCACAATTAAGACAAAACACGGATGCTCAGCATACCGGATGTACATTTCTGATTTTCACATGAAGATTTATAGGATATGAACTGAAAGTAATTACATAGCAAGCTGGTCTACAACAGAGCTTTAATTCACTGGGCTGACACTATAAACGCATAATATGTCGACCTGGCAGCAGCCATGACAGATTATGGCTGTTCAGAACATATAAGCATAGCCCGTTCATGAGCATTCTGGGAACTGTAGTTCAAAAGACCCCAAATAAAAACAACAGTAATGACTTTAACTTAAGCTAGTTCTCTATGAAATGTAAAAGTCATGATGAGTCAGTATGGTATTAAAATTCAGAATTAGGTAGCAATGAATCACACGAAGTAATTAAGTTTGTATCATCAAAAAGAGTATAAATTGGTTTCTATAAAGTACCACGAATCTCAATGCATCTTTAACTAGATAAACTCCTTATATAAGCAATATTATTATTATTATTATTATTACTACTACTACTAAAACTAGTCTAGAATTTATTGCTCATAAAAGTGAAGGGCTAGTGTTGAGTGACTTTTGAATTAGAATGAGTATAGGCCTGTATTTGCAAATAAGTCAGAAAGAATATATGTCTGTATATGTGAACTTCTTCCTAAAGGTTTGATAATAAATGTTAACTTATTCTTGTTCCTATGAGTCACTACTAAAGCTGAAATTTGTATGTTTATTTTAAAATGTATTATAAAAATGTATTAGTGGGCATCAGATAAATAGCTCAGTGGTCGGCGTACGTTCTGATATGTATAAGGATCAGACTTCAATCTCTGGCACCACATGGCCCTCTGCCTGCCCCAGCACTACTGCTGGGGTTCTCAAGCATCACTAGTGATGACCTGGTGACCCCCAGTGCCAGTAGTTCAGAGAAATGCTGCATCTATGGATTTAGCACTGGACCATTTGGCCTGATTGGCTAATTATCACTGAGAGAAAACCTTAAATCCCATGGGCCCTGCTGCAAAGCTTCCTTTTCTACCAAAAAGCATTGGTAGATAGAGCATGTCCCAGGAGACTATTTCATCTGTTTTGCATTTAAACCAAACTACCATTTGAACTATAATCTCCATAACCAGCTGTAGATCAAATTTTCCATCTCTTTTATAACACGTTGGGTTTTTTTTAACACACACACACACACACACACACCACAGACAACTAGAGTGGAGATAAGAAGTAACTGTTTTGCTGGATTTGTTACTACTTGCTGCTAGTAAGCTTTATGCAACATCAGATTACCGATTTAAGAGTTTTGCCTCTTGTATAAGATTGAGATTTCAGTTCAGTTCAGTTGATCTGGGTCCGTTAGATTCAGATAAACACACCACAGACAGGATTTCTACTCTCACAAGAAGGCAGAGTCAGAAGACAAGTACAATCAATTTCATATATATATATATATATATATATATATTAGAATCTTGTATAATCAATATAGTATTATGTGAAAATGACTACAGCTGGGATAAAAATAAGGGACTACTGAGTTAGTACTGAGTTAGGTAACTTTACTCAGCTGATATCTCAATAATGAGCCAATTAGGGAATCAGTCAAAGAGAAGAGCAAAGGAGAGAAGGGTGTAAGGCATGTGGGTGGATACCATTAGGTAGCAACTCTTCAAAATAACTACTCAAAGCCAGCAGAATAAGAGGAATAGAATCACTCAAATACATGTTTATTTTAAAATAAATGTGGCTTTTGAGGAATCTGAGTGCAATTCTTACTTACTGATATTACCTGAAATATAAAGAAAAATAGGAGAAATACTACTGTTGATCGATGTTTATTTTTATTTGAAGTATTTATATCTGAAATGATACAACAGACCTCTGGTCATTGATCATGGAAAAAGAATTTAATAGTTAAATATGAAAATCCAAATAGTAATAATTACTGACATTGGGGCTGGAACAATAGCACAGCGGGTAGGGCGTTTGCCTTGCATGCAGCTGACCTGTGTTCGAATCCCAGCATCCCATATGGTCCCCTGAGCACCGCCAAGGGTAATTCCTGAGTGCAAAGCCAGGAGTAACCCCTGTGCATCGCCAGGTGTGACCCAAAAAGCAAATATATATATATATATTTATATATAATTACTGACATTTATAGAGTCATGTTCTCCCAAAGCTCTTGACGAACATTATCGACTATATACAAACACCAGAATAAGACTGAAATGCTGCACATATTTCAAAGGACTAGAAATTAATCTAGGGGAAAAAAAGTAGCAAATGGCTGTTTTAATATAGGTCCACAGAATATAGGTGTACACTAAAGAATGAAAAACTCCCATAGTACATCTGTAAAGAGTCATATTTTATGACATGGTTTAAAGGGAATGACCGGTCTTATTTAGCTTCATTCTCTTACTAAGAAAACTTGTAATTTTTTTTTTTTTTACTTTGAGGGAACTTGAGCTGCCTTCTAATTGTGGTGGGGCAGTGATTAATTCCTAAATTTATGATGTCTCAGGACTTTGGCTCTCATTCTTTAGCACCTCCTAGTGATGAGGGCCGATATACCATGCAACACAGGAGTGATGTCTACTGAAGGAGTCACTGTGTTCCATTAAGAACCAAGATTGTTTTTCTTTTTCAGAGAAAAACCATCTGTCTTAAGGAGTTTAATTCATGAAACTCTAGATCAAATCAGTTGCTGCTGGGCTGCTCATGACACAGATTAAAAATATGCCATGTTTGTAGTATTTGAGAACAAACTAAATTGTACTTAACTAAAATTTTTGAGGGCAAGAAAATACAAAATGTATATTTATTTATTCATTTATTTATTTAATTTTTTGGGGGGTCACACCCGGCGATGCACAGGGGTCACTCCTGGCTCTGCATTCAGGAATTATCCCTGGCGGTGGGTGCTCAGGGGACCATATGGGATGTTGGGAATCGAACCCAGGTCAGCCACATGCAAGGCAAAAACGCCCTACTTGCTGTGCTATTGCTCCAGCCCAAAATACAAAATGTTTAATGTAGCCTCTTGGAGGACTTATAAAATTTAATTTTATTATTTTTACTCTCAATTTACTCAAATTATATTTACACTCTCAAATTATGACTGTCAATGACAGAAATACGGTTTTAGTATCTTTACATTTCCTGTAATGCTGCTATAATTTGGAAATTTTAAATTTGGGATTATTGTTAAACCACATTTAGAAGTTTTAATATTCTTTTCTCTCTTTAAAAATCTTTAACTTTCAATAACTTTAAAATTTTTGCTAATGCCAAGATTTTTCTCAAAGCTTTTTAAATTTTCCCAGAAACAAAGTATATGTTTTTAAATCCCTCACTTATTTTCAGTTATTTTCATCAGACCTTTTAAGAGGGCACTCAGCAAGTAACATAAGTGGGACTCACGAACTCAGGAACAATGTACTTTCAAGAAGGTCATAAATGAGCATGAAACTTGATAGGAATTATATATAAAGTAATTATATATAAAGTAATTATATATAAAGTAATTTGGAGAGCGAACTATTTATTAGACATGTATGTGAAATATTCTACAAATATAGAGGAAACAGAATCTATTTTGGTGGAAAAGAGAAAGGTGTATAGGGTAAGTATACAGTGAAGAATGTTAAGTAGAGGTTAAGACGTTGGATCTACAAAAACAAAATTCCAGAAAGTTAGATGGGTAGGTGGAATTTGCAAAGATATAGAAACATTAAGATCATTTCAGGACCAAAGATAAAATGTGCTTAGGCACAATTTGGGCCAAATAAACTTACTTGGGTTTTAGTCTTCCTCTGGTATTTAATAACTATACAATATTTGGGTATGTTGCTTAATTTCCTATAAGCTTTAGGCTTCTCACTTGTCGGATGCAGCAAGTAACCTTCCTTCGGACAACCATCAAATTAGTGGAGCTCATCCTAGGGGGTATTTTATGAAAACATTAAATATTAAAAAATCAGAATGAGTACGATAAAAATTATGGTGTTGAAGCTTAAGAGTGCTAATATCTTAAATATTTAGGGTATTCATAGTTTTAGAGTAAATCCCGTCTGTGTTTGTGTTTCTTTCTTTATAGTTATATTGAAACTATGGGGAAAAAGACCAAAACTTATTTTTTTATGTCTAAGTAATATTAATAAATTTTAAAAAACTAATTTGCAAAAGCTAGAACAATATATCTCCCTCAACATTTGCTGAAAGGAAACTGCTTGATTAATGTAATTAAATGGTTGCTTGTAACTCAAGACTCAATTAAAAAAATAAATTTGGCCTTATTACTTTGCTTCCAACTGGTGGTTTTCCTAGTGTGATTTTTGAGCTAAAATCTGCGGATGCTTTGTTCATGACACATGAATTGTTTTAGCACATCCTTCCCCCTGCTGTGCATATGATTAAGAAAGCAGAGGTTAAATAGTGCAGTAAAGAATTGAGTAAATTCATTCTATTTTTGCTCACAGCGTCTTTGAGTCTCTCTCCCCTCCTCCACTTTTCAGAATTGAAAGAGCACAGAAACAAATCTCCTGAAATTATTTAAGATATGTCTCTATGCTGAAATGTAACTTCTCTCGCTTAACATTTTCTAGTACACTGATTTTGTAATGTCTTTGCTATAGATATTATCTGTACTGGCAAAAAAACCAAATGCAAGTACATTCGACCATTTATTGTGTACTCTGCTAGGAAGCCACTTAAATAAACATTTGGCATAAATATTTTATTTTGCCTGTGACAATTCTATGAGATAAGGTTAATCACTCTCATTTAAGATGAGAAATAAGAGGAATATTTTATTGATCCAAGACCTCACAGTCAACAAAATAGAACCAACTCTGGTTTAGATAATTCTAAACTTGAATTCAGAATTGTAATTTCTTTCCTTTCTTTCTTCATTTATTTGGGGGGTTGGATAATGTTTGAGTAAAATAACTCAAATCTATTTTATGTAAAGCATCATATATATGTGGTGCAAATCATGTTAAATTTTATTAAATGGAAATAAAAGAGCTAAATAGATAAATTTAACATATTAACACATAGCTTTCACATAATTTGCCCTACTTTTTCATCTTTGTATTCTAATCTGCTCTTCAAATTGGTGACAATTTTCTAATATTTCACACAGAAAAATTAGAAATATTATTCAGTCTTTTTAGCTTAATAAGAATAATCATTGTTCTTGATACAGTTTAGAAAAAAATCATTCTCACATTTTGTATATTTTAGGATTGTTGCAAACTTTCAGAAAATCCTTTGTATATAACACACAATATTTAAAGTTCTTCTCAGGTTCTATTATATAATAAAAAATAACTTAAAAGAAAATAAAACAATTAATGTCTAACTCTTAAATGGATGGCACTCATAACCAATTTGTGTTGATGTCTTCATATATTATGCATTTGGTACTAGCCTTATTGATTTTAGCATTTTTAAAAAATGGAAATGTGAGACATCCCAAATCTATATTTTGGTCAGTCCATATAATTCATTCTCTTCACTAATTGAAGTATCAAGCTAAAAAACCTTATTGCTTTTCTCTAAAGTGTTTCTTTTCCTCTTACTGGAATATACTTTGGTTATGATCTGAATTTTGTGAGATTGCAGTTTATTCATTGACATCTGGGTAATTTATATTGATTTTATTTGATTTCGCATTTGTATTGCTCTTACATTTTGATATTCTATTATATTTATATGCCATTTTAATTTGCATTTTTCTCAGTACATTGAAAAATCAATTTAAAGATTACAAAACAAGGCGTTCTGAATATAAGTCCAAATCTGAAGTACTATATAACTTGTCATTTCTTTTTCATAGAACTAAAACATTCCTAAGTCTGCCAAAGTTGCTGTTAAGTTGTTAAATTCAAAATTTATGAAATAAAATGTTTGCATTTCATTTGCACTTTGGTTTTTTTTCCAAAGGCTTCAAAATATATTTTAGAGTTCTTAAAATGTCATTTAATTCCTATTGGAAGCCTTAAATAGCTTTTTTAGTTTTTAAAACTTGAAAAACTATTTGTTTGTAGCACTAATGATTTATCATACTGTTAGCAATAGTGTTTTGCATACAGAGTTCCAATGCTGCAGTCTCCACCAGTGTTCTTTTCTCGATACCATTATCTCAGTATTCCTTCCCACTCCTGAAGCTTTTTGATAAAAAGAGGGCAAGTAGAATTTTCCAAGGTGAGTTTCTATCTCCATACATTTCAAATCTGATGTCTTTGATACCACTTACACACACTCAATATGATTGTGCCTATTCTAAAGGCACAATCATATTGAGATCTCATCTTAAATCCTAACCTTACACTATGATATGATGGTAGTATCAATATTTGCACAAAAAGGTATTGTTATATTAGAGTTCACTGTTGCAGTCCCACAGTAACTTTACTGATCCATATGAATATCTTTACTTATGGAAAGTTTGTTTTGTCACTCTAATATTACACTCAATTTAATGTGCATAACATTAAAATTATAATAATAACAGTTAAAATTATGAAAAAGTCTTTTTCATCTCTTCTAATTATATAGAATTATTCCTTCTAATTATGTCAATGGCACAATTACTTTTAAATCCTCTTGTTTCAAATCTTACAACTAAAGGGCTCTTAAATTTCTTCTTCATATTTCTTATATGTCTAATCCTTTCCATTTAAATTACTATAGTGTAGTTTTATTTTATATAAATTTAAAATTTCCTAATTAATATTCATACAAAATTTTAATATGAAAAATTTTGCATATAATACCATTAAGATACTTTGCTGAAACTACCAGTTTTATTGCACTGCTTAAATACTGCTACTTAGAATTACTTTTTGTTATATTTAGATGAGGTCTAACTGAAGGTAGAATTTAAAAAATCACCTTAAATTTATAAAAAAATGAAATCATTTTTATATATATCAGATATATTGTTAAATTGGATAAAGTGAATATAAATTCAGTATTGAACAACAGCTAGAATTATGGAACGTTTAAATAAAATTTTATTCTTATAGTTGCTACTCTTAAGTTTATATCCAGCATTCCCAAAGAATTTAGGTCTCCATCCCAAGTCATCTACTATTTTAAGTCAGTTCATTTCTTTTTGTGGACCTAGAAACTTACTATTTATATACTATATTTGAGAAAATTATAAAATAATTCCTTAAATAATTTCCTATAACACTAAGTTCTCATGCAAAGCTCTTCTAAAAAGATTGGCTGGAAAACAGAAACAAACTGCTATTAGAATGCTTCAAGAAGAGACTCTGGATCTACTTTAATGACTTAGAAAAAAAGAAACCTACTTCATTTATAATTAGCAATGTCCATTTGCATATAAACAGTGAGTGCTGCCAAATTCAAATCCTGTCCTACTTAGAAGAGCAAGAAGCTGTTTATAAACAGCCTCCATGTAACACTGTCTACATTATGTGTTTCTGTTCTTTTATAGACAAAAGTTTACTATGAGCAAAGATCAGGTTTATGTGTCTGAAATTTTGGGTTTTTTTTTTTTTTTTTGCTTTTTGGGTCACACCCAGCGATGCTCAAGGGTTACTCCTGGCTTTGCACTCAGGAATTACTCCTGGCGGTGCTTGGGGGACCATATGGGATGCTGAGGATTGAACCCGGGTCGGCCGCGTGCAAGGCAAACGCCCTACCCGCTGTGCTATCGCTCCAGCCCCCTGAAATTTTGGGTTATTTGACTTGAATTAGTGAGTTTTTTACTGTGTAGAATTTTCAAAAAAGATCCGAACTGCTACATTTACTGTCAAATTGTTTTAACATATAACACACACTACAGTAAGTTTTGCCATTATATGAAAATTATACCTAAACATTATAATGTCTTCAATATTTTAAATTAAAAATTGACATAATTTGTCAATAACACAAAATAGTGATATTAGTGTGATTTGATAACACACTTAAATACTATGAACATTTAAATGGTTCCAATTCCAATTTCAGTAGTTTAAGATGAACCTATTTGATCTTGTATTCAGTAAAAGTCCAAAAGTAAATAGTACAAGGTTGTTATTTTGGCTTTGCGTTTCACAAAGTCTTTGGGATCAATGGTCTTATTTTACTCTTCCACTGCAGACTCTCTTCCCAAGATTACTTCATGGTCTAAAATGTTGTTTCCTCTGTAGACTCTCCCTGGCAGAACACAGGACACAGGAGAAGACAAAAAGAAGGAAAAATTCCTCCCCATTAAGTTCCACACTTTACTTACATCTATCCCACCAGCTAAACTGCATTGATTTGGTTTACTTAATACAAATAAGGTTGAAAAATAAAGTCTATTCCAGCAAATAATTTATATAAAGAGAAGGGATGGGGGGCAGGAATGGCTGCTGGAGATAATTCAGAGACTACCACAGGTTACATTGTCTTAATATTGTCTCTATCTATCTATCTATCTATCTATCTATCTATCTATCTATCTATCTATCTATCTATCTATCTATCTATCTATATTATAATACATATATAATTATATATTATTATATATCACATGGACTGGAGCGATAGCACAGTGGGTACGGTGTTTGCCTTGCACCTTGCACGCGGCCGACCCGGGTTCGATTCCTCCATCCCTCTCGGTGAGCCCGGCAAGCTACCGAGAGTATCCCGCCCGCACTCAGAGCCTGGCAAGCTACCCATAGTGTATTCGATATGCCAAAAACAGTAACAACAAGTCTCACAGTGGAGACGTTATTGGTGCCCTCTTGAGCAAATTGATGAACAATGGGATGACAGTGCTACAGTGACAGTGCTATAACACTAAGTTCTCCAGTGCTACAGTGACAGTGCTAAGTTCTCATGTGTTATATATCATATATAATATAGACATATATCATATATAATCATATATAATATATATGATATATGTATATATAGGTACATATATATCATATATACTTATCTGTAGTGGAGAAGATGGTAGGTAGAACTATATACGTATATATAGGTACATATATATCATATATACTTCTTATCTCTAGTGGAGAAGATGGTAGGTAGAACTGTTAGCAAATTATGCCCAGTTGCAGAAGACAAAGTTCAGTCTGCTGGTTGTTAACTACACTTGTACTTCAAATTCCCCATGGAGCTTTTGAGAACTAGAGATTCCAAGTCCTAATTTAGACCTGTTGAATTACAATTTATTAGGGGATCGCAAGCTCAATTTTAAAAATAATGTGGATGATTCAGATACTAGGCCGCTTTTAGATTGCAGCCTATTATACCTTGGGTGAGAAGGCTGAACCACATTCTTTAAGACCTGCTAAAAGAAAAGAATAGAGATATATGGGGCAAAGTGAACACAATTTCTTCAGACACTCCTTTCTTTCATCTTTTGTCGAACTTGCTTACCAATTTTTCTTGTCCCCAACTTTCATCAAGCCTTCATTCAGAAAAGGTTTTTTTTTTTCTTTTCCAAAACTCAACATGGTAGAGGCAATAGAAAAATAAGAAGTTTTGGATTTAAAGAAAGTTTCTTGCAAGGAAGTTAAGTGCTAATGACAACTTTCACAGCTATAATGTGAATTAATAGAAAGCAAGGCCTTCATCCTATCTAAGAGAAACCTCGGGGTATGATGGCCTGGTAGAGCTTGGAGGAATGTTGATACAGAGAATAGTTGACCTCTTTATGTACCAGATAGCTTTAGCTCTCTGTGTTCACTGTGACAGCTCAGTGACAGACAGACTCAATATTTATCTAGTCTTAAATGACTCCATTTTGCTGACTTAATTTTTTTATTTGTTAACTAAAAACTGTGTTTAGATGTGCCTAAAGTCTAGAAAGATCAAAATCCCTCTGACAGTGAATCAGTTTTTTGAGGACATAAGTTCTGAGTCCCAGGTTACCTTTTGACTAACTATGGGACAAAGTTTTAGGGTTTATCTTGGATCCCTTTGAGGAAATATTTCCAACAAGGTCTCAGCTTAACTCCACTGACTTTATTGTTTTAAAAAGTTACCTTAGATTATCCCACCATGTTTGTCAACAGAACTCTGTTTGTGGCATTGGAAAAATCTCATTATTCTCCCCGGTTCTCCTTATAATACGGATGAACAAGGATGCTGTCTTAAATATGCTTCAGCTAATATTTTAAGGTTACTTTTAGGTTTAATAAAGTTTCTAAACAATGATTCTAATCTAATCTGATTCACTAATTAAGCTATTTTTACTAAAGGAAACTAACATTTCCCTCTACTCTGTTCCACATTATCTCATTCTATTTTTGTTTTTATTTTAAGATTTTATCCAACACTTCTAGTTTGGATGAGCTTACTCATAATCTCTTTGATCATGGCTATTGCTTCAGGAAGAGCTCCATTTACTTCTCTAGTTATGAATGTTGCCAGTTACCTAATAGCCTGTAATTACAGTCACTTAAAGTTTGAAAAACCGATGTTTTCACTTCCCATTTGCAAGAGATGTATTTAAAGAGACTGATGTGAAAAGACAAAAATTCATTGTATTTGTTTTTTTTTTTTTTAGTGCTGAAGATAGCTTTTTGATTTTGTCATAATGTTAAAAAAAAAGCTTTCCTTTTCATTTACTGGAGAAAGTCTTAATTTTATTTTAGTGGTTTTAATACCTGTTCCAGTTTCCCAATTAAGAAGGAAGGTAAGTTTTAGATTTTCGACAGTTAGCAGGAAGTCTTACTATAGGCAAAAGGAAAGGTTGGGTAATAAATTAGAAGTTTAGTGAAGAAAAAGAATAAATATTGGACAGAGGAAATACTGGACGCATGAACCAATGCATCTGAGAATTTTGTTTACACAATGGGTTTAATAAATGAACACGCAGAGTAAAAGCATCCTGAGATATGAATATATATGAACGCACTGCTTAAGTATTAGTTTTATTATTGTATCATTGTATTATTATTATATGTGTGTTTCACATCGCATATGATGACTAAGCTCACATATCCATACTCCTGAAACTAAATGAATAGATAGTACCAAGATGGTGGGGGAGGTGGAAATAACCAAACCAAATTATTTTAAAACAAATGCTTAATAACACAAGTTCTTTCCCAATAAAAATATTAAATCATAAATTCAGGGGAGGAAAACGCATGAGTTTGAGAAATGCGAGATTTTGAATATTTTTGGTGAATAAAAAAGAGTGTATGCTTAAGACCAAACATTTATAGATTTTTATGTTTTGTAATTTAAAAATCTTAAAGGTTTTATGCTTTTAAAAAGAAATTTGTTTTTATTACATACAAGCATCTAAAATGTCTTTGATGAAGAATTTGTTCTTCTAGTTAAGTATTATGTTCTTCTTTCTTTATTATATAATTATCAAAGGAAAAGCCCATTCTCAATGAGTAAGAATTTTAGATTAAAAGCCATTGTGACTGTTATTATTTTTAACAAAAAAATCTTCTTAATTGTGACTACTTTTATGTTTTAAAAAGTAATTAAATATCTGGTTTCAAATTTTAAAAAAACGATCAAACTGCATTGGCTTTAGTAATTCTGCATGTAATGATTTCACCATTTAGTTTGAAAATTACTTGGGCACAAAAATGAAGTTTTAACAAAACCTCCACAGGAGGGCACTGTAGTGTGACTCTGGTTTAAATTCCAACTACAGCAACCGTTCTTTTGTGTGCCGATTCCTGTTTAAATGCCTAAAATAGTGAGCCCTTTCCTGAATTAGAAAATTTTAGCTTTCAAAGGTCAAGGTAGTTAGGTTTCAAAAGTGGTAGATATTTTACTTGTTAAGACAGAATATAGGTAATTTAATATTTTGAGGCAAATATTTTCAACACAAAATCTTATCTCAAACTATAGTAAACAGTAAAATGGATGCTGTGGATGAAGTAAAATATAAACACGATAACTTTATACTACTTTAGCAAATAATAGAGATATTTCATAACTGTCAGACTAATCAATCAAAAATAGAGACATTACAGCAAATAAATGCATTTGTTATGCACAAGTGTTATGCATTTGTATATAGCTTGTGTAAATGGTATATATAACTGGTTTTCCTTGCAGTATTACCTACAATATTATGTTTAATTAATCAGATAGCAGGCAGGAAAATCAGTCTCAGTGACTGCAGAAATTGAATCAAAATATAAATACAAAAGCATTTCCAAATTAATTCAACTTGTTCCAATAAGGCTGTAAAATAGCCACCATAATATGACAAAAATTGGATCCAAGTTAAAATATTTTAAATGCCCCTAGTTTCATTTTTTTTAATTTAAGTAGTATATTTCAAGTAATTCTCCAGGAGAAAAATAATTTTAATGTTTTACCAGAGTTAAATCAATATAAAAGTAATTGTAATCTAGAGTGTTATCATTTGTCTTTATCTGTCTTGCTTTCTTTGTGAACTAACAGAATGTTATATAAGTCCATAGAAATTGTATTAAATGTACAACTTCACTAAATCTGAAAAGTAACAAGAGAACTGATTATAGATAAAGATCATATAGTTCTCCAATTTGCAATAATAAAATCAGTTTCCATTAAGGAAATTGCTCATTTCATAGCAGTATTTCTAAAAAAATTTACCATTTAGTTAAATCCCAAGAATGGAAGGAAAGACTATTGGAAAAGGAAAGTTGAAAGTGGCAAAAATCTGTGTGTCAACAGGGCTTAACTGTTGGGGAGTACATACCTCTTTTTCAGTCTAATATTTATAACTATAATGTTCTGGAATTTATAGTTGAAACAAAATCATTGTAATCATAGCTAAAATCTGACAGCTTTCTGAATCTGCTTTCTATATTAGAAATTGATATTCAAAGCACTTACTTAAAACAGAGGAGTTCTCTAAACTTTTGATGGTTCACACCTGGGTTGAATAATTAAATTTGTAATTAAAATGTTAGTTTATCACTCCCCTGGGGAATCAAGGCAGACTTTTAATTTGAATTTATTTTCTTTTAGCTCATACCTAGATTTTTTGCATTTTCAAAACTGCAAAAAATAGACTTGAAAATAATAAAAAATTAAAAAAACTGAATAGTCTTCTTGCACATAATAAATTAATTACTTTTTTAAAAAATTGACAAATTATATGGTCATGTACTAAATAAATAATAGAATCACACATAGTGAAGGTTTTTGTTTGCTTTTTAATCCTTTTAATCTGGAATGTACCTAACCAGAATATTCAATTTACAACATATTTTGTTGTTTAGAACTTCTATTTTAAACATTTTCTACACTAATGAGGTAATACTTTTTTAAATAATAATTACACATTTTAGTGCATAGATTTTGATGAATTGGATTATATAAACACCCATGATTATATAAACCATGCTTATAATACTATCAAGGTAAGAAACCTATACTTTAACACAAAAAAGATGTTCTGTATTCTTTTATTTTCCCTTTTGAGGTAATAACATTGTGAGACATTTTTAACAAGTTTTGAAGCACACACCACCATATTAAGTATAGGAATAATATTGTACAAGTTCTGCAGAACTGATTTATCATGGACACCTGAAATTTTACACTCATGAATAACTCCCAATCTCCCCAAACCCTTTCTCTTCTATCAGTGTTAACCACTATTCTATTCTCTGCTTCTAAATGCTTTATTATCATAACTGTCACTGTCACTGTCATCCCGTTGTTCATCAATTTGCTCGAGTGGGCGCCAATAACGTCTCCATTCCTTCTTGTCGTATATAAATAAAACTCAAATGGTATGTATTTGTTCTGTTATTACTGGCTTGTCTCACTTGACATATCTTCCTGGTTCATTAACATGTTTTCACAAAATGGAAGGGTATCCTCCTAATCCCTCATTTTTACTGACATACTGTGATTTGTAATATTATTAATGACAGTTTCCAACACTAGACCCACCACTTAAGAGTATCCACTGCACCATATGTTCTCCTTCCCAAGGCTACACAACAACCTATTATATGTCTACATATGAAAAGTATGTTATCTCTATCTCTATGTATGAATGTATGTATGTATGTATCTACCTATCTATCTATTTGCCTAGTTGATGGCTATTCGAGTTGTTTCTATATCTTCGCTATTCTGTACAATGTGTTATGGACATGGAAATTCAGGTATTGTTTCGAGGTGCTTATTTCAATACATTTGGGTATATATACTCCAAAGTAGAATTATTGGACCAATTATTTATTTATTTTTTTATTTTGGTTCTGAACCAAGCCCAACTATGTTCAGGACTTACTCTGGGACGTGAACTCAGCGATCATTTCTGGGGTGCTCAGAACACATGGGATGTCAGGAATTGAACCTGCATCCAGTGCGTGCAAGGCAAGAACTGACTACTCTATATTTAAAGTTTTTTAGAACTTCTTTATACATTTTTTATAGTGCTGTACCTTAGAACATTTCCACCAGCAGTATAAAAGTTTCCAATTTCTCCAAATTTTTTCCCAATGTATCAATTTTTAAAATAATCACCGGAACAGTCCTGAGGCAGTGTTTTATTGCAAAGCTATTTTTAAACTTGTATTTCTCCAATACTTAGTAATATTAACTACCTTTTAAATACTATTGAATTGAATATGCCAAGGGTAGTTTGCCAGACTCTACCCTGCGGGCGGGATACTCTCGGTAGCTTGATGGGCTCTCTAAGAGGAACGAAGGAATCGAACCCGGGTTAGCCGCATAAATAGCAAACGCCCTACCAGAACAGTAACAAGTTTCACAATGGAGACATTACTGGTTTCCACTCGAGCAAATCAATGGATGACAGTGCCACAGTGCTACCTTTAAAATATTAGTTGTCCATTTGCAATTGTCTTTGGTAAAAAGTAGTTTGGGCCAGAGTTATACGGCTAGTAGGGTGCTTGCCTTGAATGTGGCTGACCTGGGTTCTAGCCCTGGCACCACATGTGTTCGCCTGAGCACCACCAGGAGTAATCCTGAGCACTGTGAGGTGTGGCCTAAAAAGAAAAGCTTAGGTTTATGCCCATTTTAAAATAGAGGCATTTATTTTGCTATTGAATTGTAGGAGTATTTGTAACTTTTTGAAACTGACCTCTTGATATCTGATTTTCAAATATTTTTCTCACTATTGAGGTTGACTTTTTAGTCTACTGTTCCTGCTTTATGTAGAAAAATTTTAGTTTACTGTTATCCCATTTGTCAATTTTGTCTTTTGTTCTGTTTTTTTTGTGTGTCACAGCCAGGCAAAATCATCACCAACACCAATGTAAATGTAATAAAGACTTTCCCTATGTTTTCCATTTGTATATATTATAAAACAGAGGACAAATTTTATCTTTCTCATGTGGCCTATTGAAATTTTACCAACAGTAGTTGTTGAAGAGACTCATCTTGCTCCATTGTGTATTCTTTGCATCCTTGTTAAAGATTAGCTGTCCATAGATTCATGGAATTATATCAACATCTCAAGCTATATTAGGGATAAGAGGCAAATTTTCATTGAATTTTTAAAAATATGCTGGGATACTAAAATGACTATCTAAAGAAAGTTTTATTCAAGAAATTTTCTATGTAGCTTCCCTTTGTCACTTTAGACTAATTTCTCTCAACATTATTCCCTCAAGATCCACCCATGTGGTAGCAGAAAGGAAGATATTCTCTTTTCTAATAGTTGAGTTATATTCCACTTTGCATACATACCACAACTTCCGTATCAGTCACTGGTCACTTAGTTATTCTAAATAGTGGTACAGCGAATGCTTTCTTGCATTTATTTATTTTGAATTAATGTTTTGTGTTGTCTGAATAGATACTTAGGAATGACATTGCTGGATATATGATAGTTCTATTTGATAAATCTCAATACTGCTTATGTAGGAATTGTATCCACTTACAATCCTAAAAACTATGAATGAGATTTCTGTTTTCTCCACACCCTTTATTTTTCAGGTGTTAGATGATAACTCTTAGCATTTTTCTGATAATAAATAACAATAAGCATCTTTTTCATGTGTTTGCTATTCATCTGTATTGTCTTTAGAGAAGTACCTATTCAGCTCTTCTCCCCATTTCACCATTTCTGCTGGTATATTTTTGGTAATAGTACTCCAGAAGAAATGCTACATTATAATCATTATAATCATTGTAGCAGGAAGAAATAATATTAATTTGAATTATTTCTTATAACATTTGTGTCTATTACTTGGACAAGATAGCTACATTTTTTGCTTTGAATTATTTAGTATTATATTAATCATTAAATAAAATTTTATGGCAATATATACTGATTTTACTCAAGTATATTAGTTACTTACCAAATATACACCTTCATGTTGGGTAATCTTTAATCATTCATTCCTAATTCAATTAATATTGAGATGGTTACCAAATTACTGTATTCTATATTTTTTTCCTGGACTTATTGCCCGATAAGTCCTATTTCCCCACTTCCTCCATATGTCCTCTTTTCACTTAATTAATTTGGGGGGAGAGATTTGTGCCACATCCTATAGTGCTCAGGAGCTAGTCCTGGGTCTTTGCTCAGTATTGGCCCCTGAGGGCGCTCAGGGACTATTTCTGTAGTACTGGGACTCCAACCAGTGTTGGCTTCGTGGAAGGCAAGTGCTTTAACCTCCTATACTATTTCTCTGGTCCTGCCAGCTTTTTAAGCTAACATAATGATGTGCTTTGATGGTGAAATTGGATAACAGGAAACCTTTTAAGTTGGATTCTATGTCCTTTGAACAAAAGCCCATCATAACCTGTGTGCTTCTTATTACCTATCATTGTATTCAAATACGTAAATTTTTCTTTCGCTAAACCAAAAGTCAGATATTTCTTGACAGCACTATAGCTTCTAAGACTGAGAGAATAGCAATTAGAACGAAAAAGTTAGATATTAGTGTGCTCCTTGTATCAAGGCATTTTTTGAGTTGGATCCTCTCAGCAGACACAATAAAAATTTTATATACATTACGTATACATGCATATCTACCAATATATAACATCATCATAACAATCATCTAATCATTTTAAATTCACTAGTTCACCCAAACTGATAGTTCCAATACCACATAGTTTGCTGAAATCTCCCTCCTCCCTACATTTACAAATCCTTTATTCTATATCAACATAGCCCATTGTTGCTATAGTCAATTATTTCTCACTTGCTTCTCCAATAAAAACAAATTTTAATGGTGTGCCAAAAATTCAAAGCCATTGCTTTGAGAAATTCTGGCAAGATGGAAGATGAGTAGATAATGAATATGCCTTCTTCTTACATTTTCAATTAAATAATCACAAGAGGAAACTAGTTCCTAAAAAGGAGGAGCACAGTCTCACAGCAGAGGTAAGAGGTGACCTGGAGAGGACAGGGGTGACAAAATAAGATCACTTTTGTTGCTTCTGGGATACCATGACATGTATGAGGCAGGGTAAAACTCTTAGCGAAGCACAGAACAGAGACATTTTCATCTAAAGAACAATGGGACTCTGAAGGACAGAGTTTTGTGATAAGTGCTGAGTGAGCAGATGTTGGCAACTGTAGTGATCAACACAGTTGGCAAGCAGCCAGGGAGTCAGGACTAAAGGGAGAGACCCTTGCTTCTATTAGCGGTTAGGTTGAGGCCATCAATGGTTCCAATGGCTGCTGGAGGGACCTTTGTCCAGTTGATAATTAAGTTTGCGGTCTCTGAATGCAAGCACAAATACTTTAAGCTGATGAGCTCCCAATTGTGGAGCATGTTGGGAATGGGACAAAGTTAAAGATCAACTTTCTTATGTATCTGATCAGGGATTATGCAGAACATGGGCTCCATATTCCACTGGGAACATTGTTGGAATTGTATTAATCTGAATGCAGTTTGGGAAGGATAAATTTTTATTAACAACAGTGACAGACTTTGAGGATCATTCTCAATGTATCTGCCTGTGACTATTACTGAGACTGATGCCTGATTGAAGCCCCAAACATACAGTTCCTGGATTACTCTCCTCTTGCCTGCAACCATATCAAGAAAGTATTCGGTAGAAGAACCTATAGTTTAGATTAGAACCAATAGACTAGAAAAGAGGGGATGATTACTGATGGTCCAGAGCATCTGGGAATGGTTATACTTCTCAAATAGCCTAGAAGGGAGGGAAGAAGGGATAACCTATTTCAACGTGGATACTAAAACGTTTGAATTTGCAATATCCTCCAAAAACGATTTTTCTCTCTAAACTACCCTAGTTTCTAACCTGTGGTGAAACTGGAATTCCAACAATCTAAACAGGTATGGAATGGTAACTCCAAAGGTAAGGATGCCATAGTATACTGGGTAAATATTTTATAATTGCATTATATTCTGCAGCCTACAGATATGATATAAAGCATACACAGCAAGACAAGAGAATAACAGATGCTCGACTCAATGCCATTGGTGATTTTGCCATCTTGTACAAAATGAGGTAACAGAAGAATTAGCCACAATTTCTAGGGCAAAACAAAAATTCATGGAAAAGTTCAAATGCAGTGGAAACAAGTAGCCTGAAGAAGAGTATAAAACAAGTTATAAAAATGTTTGATAAAAACAGAAGAACAATGGTCAAACAATATGATTTATAATAGGACCATAGAAACTACTTATAAAAAACTTCAAATAAATATAACAGACTTAAATTACAATACAGAGGCTTAGAAGTAAAAAAGAATAAACAGTTGATAAAATTGGTGAGTTGGAAAGTACTGTAGTGGAACACACACAAATGGAACAAACAAAAAGAACCGTAAAATCTTAAAACAGTGTAAGAGACCCAAAGAGTATGTCAAGAAGAATAATATTCACATTATTGGTCTCTCAGCAGAAGAGAAGGGTAGAATCTTTATTTGTGTGTTCAATTAATGAGTGGCCTTGAGCCACTTCCCCACCCCGGCCTGCAGCTGATACCAACAGACTCATGATGGAGGGAACAGGGCTGCCAAACTGGTTGGTGATCACTTGCAGTTTATTCCAATCTCCGTCCCATCATTTATTCCATTCTCTCCGTGTGCCTATTCCAATCTCACTGATCACCCCATTCCAGTCTCACATTGTCCCTCATTCCAGTCTCCTCCTGCCCCTCATGCCAGTCTCTTCGTGCCCAGTCTTTCTGCCTCAGTCAAGAGCCCAACCACCTAGGTTGGGGGTTGCAACTACACCTAGGTCAAATAGTACATTCAACATATGAAAAGTCCTTTCCTTTCTTCTGGGGAAGTTCTTCTGAGACAAAACTCTCCTCCTGCTAGGAGATCTGCTCAAGGGTGGAATTTCATCTGAGGACATATTTCTCCTTTCCTTAGTTCATAAACAATCATCTTAGATTTACTTCTTAATAATCTTTCTAGTCATTGTGTATGGACATAGTAAGAGATATATTAAGCTGAGGTACTCCTAGAAAATTCTTGCTATAGAGCCCAGACTACAGTTCGCAGGCTAGATTAGTCCTTCCTAATCCTAGCAGGGTCCTTGTCCAATCACTTCTCTTTCGGCCATGACAGAATTTGTCCACGGCCATACTCTTAACTTATTATAAATTTTATGGCACTTGGTCTGTCCCATTCCGATGCCAGCGTAGTTTACTGCTTGCCCTGGGTCCATCCAGTCCCTTGGGTGGGACTCTGCTTTTGGGGTGCTAGGAACTAAGGGCAACTAAGGCTTAAGTCCAGTAAATATGACAGATGCCCAGGAGTAAATATTATTCAGAGTCAATGAATTCCCAAGTTACAAAAGCATAGCATTAACTGTCTTCCTGTGTCTATACAAAAAAGACATTGCTCTAAACTAAACTATGGAAAGGACATAAGGGAAAGAGAAAAGCAATATTTCACTTATAAATACAAAATCCAGAGTCCTTAGAGGGGTCTTACCTTAGAAGTCACAGGTTTTGGTTAGGGAAAATGAAGATTAACAGATAGAGAAAGCAGAGGACAGAGAAGTTAAAGATGAATACTGAAGAAATGGGAGTGCTTCCGGAGCACTGTGATGGGTGTAACTCAATAAGCCTAAACTCCTTGGGCAAGGGAGAAAGACCTAACCAATGTTATCCTACACCTATTTGAAGAAATAGCCAAGGATTTTTATAATTTGTAAAATAAACATCCAAATTAAAGAGACTCAATCACATACAAACTTACACATATCCCAAAAATATAATAAAATTAAAGTGCTAAAATAAAGAATTGATAATTTTACAAAAGTATCTAGGGAAGAAAATATTACATACATAAAAATTATCCTTGAAATTTTCCACAGGAAATATACAAGACTTAGAGGAATTATAAAAAAGATAAAATTCTGAAGGAAAAACATTTTCTGTCCTGCTAGATTACCATTTGGGGTAGAAGGAAGGATAAAGAATTTCACCTAGGATAACTGGTACTGCAAAATAATACACTGCAGTGGTTAGGCCAGAATACCAGAATAAAACTGTGACCCACTAAAATGAAGATCAACATGCTTGATGGGTCACAAGTATAAGACATATATGATAAACCTCACGACAGCCCTAAACCAAATCTATGGAAGTAAAACAAAACTAGAGGAAAAATTAAAATACAATAAAAGAGAATAATGATAAAGTAAAAATATAAAAATTCTAAAGAATGACAATTCAAGCACCTCTGCCCCCGAAATAATATAGCAGCAAAAAATTTTATACTTCCAGGCTGGAGTGATAGCACAGCGGGTAGGGCGTTTGCCTTGCACGCGACCGACCTGGGTTCAAATCCCAGTATCCCATATGGTCCCCTGAGCACCGCCAGGGGTGATTCCTGAGTGCATGAGCCAGGAGTGACCCCTGTGAATTGCTGGGTGTGACCCAAAAAGCAAAAAAAAATTTATACTTCCATATAGCAATTATCTTAAATTATAATGATTTAATCAATTAAAAGGCATATAATGAAAGGATAAATAAAAAATGCAAATTCACCTTTTCCCAAAATTCAGGAAGCATGTAAGTTTTCAGATAAAAGCAGGTTTAAATTTAACGATAGAAAAAACTTTCTACAAACAAATGGTAACTTTGAAAGGTAGCTACAGAAATACTTAGATAATATAGATTTTAAGCTAAAATGATAAGATATATGCACAAACATTCTATAGCTATTAATATTCTAATAAAATATAATTTATACTTATAAATATGGACCAAATGAAGAAAAACATAATATATAAAATGACTATTGCAGTGGTGCTCAAGGGCCAGGAAGTTCAAGGGTTACATGTGTCAAAAATAAACCCAAGGTCTCACACATATAAGACATGTGCTCTACCACTGTGTGACATCCCCAATAAATGAAGCAATAGTTAACATCAAGAATTATATCAATATAACTAGGAAATTTTAACACTCCACTTAGCACTGTGGACAGACAAACTAAACAGAAAATAGCTATTGGGTCAAAGAAGAAATCAAATAAGAAAAAGATAGAAATAAATGAGAATAAAGACACAAATTATTAGTACCTATAGGACCCACCAAAAGGACAAGGGGAAATTTCATTGTAACACAGGCTTAAATACATCAGAAAACAGAATAAAGCTCAAATAAATAACCTAATTTTACAGCATGATAAACAAGAAAAAATATAATCACAAAGCAAAGCATAAGGAAAGAAATAAGAAAAATAAAGCAAACCAATACTATGGAAATTAAGAAAAAATGAATAAACAAGATTGACAAACCCTTAGTAGACTAATGAGGAAAAAAAGAAACTTCAAATAAATCTTAATTTAGATGAAAAAAGCTAAATTGCAACAGACACCTGAGAAATATAAAGATCATGAGGTTATTATGAACAACTCTATGTCACTAAACTAAGAACCTAGAAAAAATGAATGAATTCTTAGAGTCATACAACCTTCCAAGATTGAATCAGGAAGAAACAAAAAACCTGAACAGCTCAATAATAGTAAGTAAATTGAATTTAAAATATCACTAAGAACAAAAACCCCAGATCCATAAATATTAGCTAGTGAGTTCTATCAAACATTCAAAGATGAAATACTACCTCTACTCAAGTTCTTCCACAGTATTGAAGAAATGATAATCCTTCTTAATTCCTTCTATGAAACATAATACCAAAATCAGAGATATAGTAATAAAATGAAAAAGGAATACTAATATAACTTAAAAAAAAACTAAAACGAAAGTTTCTGGAGCAGATGGCATTAGTAGTGATATCTACCAAACTTTTAAATAACTTAAGCTCGGTATTCCAAGACTTTTACAAAATATTCAAGAGGAGGAGTGGTGAGCTAGTTCAAGTAGTCAAGCGCATGGCTCGGATGGGGAGAATAAATATACTCAAAGTTTTCATTCTATCAAAAGCAAACAGAGATTTAACATGCTCAAAAATTCTAATGATACCCTAAAGAAAATAAAACAAAACAAACATATAAAAATAACACAAAACATTCCATATGAACACTAGTTCATATGAAAATTTTTTTAAAAAAACCATGAAATATATATGGCAACCCTGAAGGAAGAAAATGAAAAGTGGATGTATTATGTTACCTGATCTCAAAACATGATGTTACAATGGAAATGAACAAGGAAGACACCTCTACAAATAGCATCTGGATGAAGCTTTAGAGGCACATGATCAAACTTGATTTGGGTGATCTAATTGGTTTTTATCCAGGTGATCTAGTTGTTTTGTGTAACCAATCAAATGGGTTTTCAAAACCACTTTAATAAAGGGGCATACATAGCATGGACAGGGATAAGTAAGATATTTAAGCACAGATTGTGAGTTGCTGGAATTGTGGTCCTGGAAGAGAGAGACGCTATTGCAGGGAGTTGCTGAAGAAAGAATTACTGAAAGGTAAGGAGTCCCTGTTCTAAACAGAGGTTGCTGTCGATCTCTTGTGAACTGTAAAGAAACAACTGTAACACCAGAGGCATCCAATGGTCAGCATGCTATTTTTACTTGCTGTCCCCAAGAACCCAGAAGCTTGCACTGTAATAATAGCACAATATAACAGTAATGAAAAGTATGTTGTATTGGAACAAAACTAGATATAACATTGAAATAGAATTAAAGGCCTAGAAATTAACTCACACATTTACCAATGTTTAATTTGTGATAATGTAAGATAATATAACAGAAAAAAAAGATTCACTTCAATAAATTGCTCTGGGAAAATTGAATGTTCATATGCAGAAGAATTTGGCTGAATTACTCTTATTCCACATACAAAAATAAATTCAAGATGGATTAAAGACATATATCTAAGATCTGAAATCATAAAGCACTGAGAAGATGACAAAGGTGAAATATCCCAGTACATTAGTGTTTCAGATGTATTTGGGGATTTGACCACAAAAGAAAGGGAAATAAATGAAAGTAGAAATAACCAACTTAGACTACATTAAATTGAAAGGCTTTTGTAAAGCTAAGAAAAGTACAAATAGAACAAAAAAGCGCCTATGAAATGACAGAAGATATTTGAACATTATACATCTGATAAAGATTTACTATCCTTTGTATGCAAAGAACTCACACATTTCAACAATAACTACTAAAACACAATCTAATTAAAATATGGACAAAAGATTAAAATTTATATTATCCTGAGAAGACATATTAATTAACCACCATTAATTATCTGGGAAATTAAAAATTAAGACTACAACAAGATACTATCTCATATCTTTGAGAACGGCTTACATCAAAAACAGCAATAACAAGTGTTGGAGAGGGTTAGAATTTTTTAAAAGGACTGTTGGTATGAATATAAATTAGTATGTTGGTATGAATATAAATATAACCATTTTATAAAACACTATGAAGTTATGTAAGAAGCTAAATATAGGCATGATATAATTAAGCAGTACAGAATTCAATAATCAAGCCATTCAGTTTTGGATATCTGGTAGGGTACCTAGTCTACAACAACATAAAAGTTATAACTACCCTAATGTTTATTGCAGTGTTATTTACAATAGCTAAAATACGGAAGCAACAAATGTATTGTTGATAGATAACTGGATAAAGAAATTTTGGTACATTTATTCAGTGAAATACTAAATAGCTACAAGAAAATAAAATTTTGCCATTCATAGTAAATTTGAAGGAATCTGAGGGAATTATGAGACGTGAATTAAGTCCAAAGTAAAAATACAGTCCAATAAAATAACTCATAATTTATCTGTGAGTACATAAATATATATAACTGATGAGCCAACAAAACAAAATTGAGCAGACAAACTAGTGAAACATTGACAATAGGACTTAAGATAACCCGAAGAGAAATGGGTAGGAGAAAAGGTGGAGGGAGAGGAAATAAAGCCAAAGGAGAAACAAAGAAAGCTTAAAAAAAGAAACCACAAAAACACTGTTTTGGTTATGTCACTCTACAAAATCTTTCAGTGATACCCATTTTATAAGGACTGAAGTCCAAGAATCATATTAAAATTTCTATATGAGTTGGACCTGAACCAAAGATGACTAAATAAGTACCTGCTTTTCAAGGAATTCACCATTACAATGGTGAGTTATGAAACAAGTGCATAAGGCATTTTAAAAATTAAAATAATAAATAAAAAATTTAATTAAATCCAAAATAAAATGAAGAAAGTATCACAAGAAGTAAAAACAGTATATAAGTTGGGGAGTGACAAGTTTTGGTGGTCAGAAGTTTCCAGAAATAGGTGGCTATATGAGATAAAGGAATGCATGAAATCAGCAGTAACACTGTAGCACTGTCGTCCCATTGTTCATCAATTTGCTGGAGCGGGCAACAGTAATGTCTCCATTGTGAGACTTGTTGTTGCTGTTTTTGGCATATCAAATACACCTTGCCAGGCTCTGACATTCAGGCTGGATACTCTTGGTAGATTGCGGAGCTCTCCGAGAGGGACCAAGGAATCAAACCCAGGTCAGCCGCACACAGGCAAATGCCCTACCCACTGTGCTATCACTCCAGTCTGAAATCAACAGTGCAATTCTTTAAGCTTCTCCATCTCCCTATGTATTAATTTTTGTCACAAGTTAAGAAGTAGTTAAGAAATGCTACAGTAGTTTTCTTGCAGGCTATATGAAGGTATGAAAAAAAGTGGACTCAGTGCTGCAAAAGATAGTCATGCAATATGTTTTGGAGGTCAAAATTGATAATCATCTGTACCTGAGGTCAGTCCTGTCTCAAATCTCACTATACAGTGGGGATAGTAAGAAGGTGGGGAAATAGTGCAGGGGTGAGGATGCATGCCTTACACATGTCCAAACTAGGTTCAATTTCTAGCACCACTTGGTGGTTCCTGGCACTGCAGAGCCCATGAATCACTGCATTCTTGGCTAGAGTATTGAAGTACAGGTTTAGTTGGTGGAGTAACGCTGGAAGTAGCCTCCTGAGTCCTTGATTGTTGAAATAATAATGCCTATCATACGGTCCTATTGTGAATATCAGAGGAGGTAAATTATTTAATGCTATGCATAATTTAATTACACACGTTCTTATTTACACAATACAATACAAAACACAACGCATTAAACTTCCCTTTGGTACCACGAAGGGGGGAGGGGACAGAGTTGGGATGGGGTAGAGGTGTTGGAGAACAAAAGCTCAACCCTAATCATAGATCTTTCTTCCCCTTTCCCCTCTGTCCCCAACTCTACCCCAAGAAGATGAAAAGGGAAAAAAGTGCCAAGAGAAGAAATGAAGATGGAAAGGCTTAAGAAGCTTGACTTTGGCAACATCATTTTCCTTGTATTGCCACTAATTGCGTTGACTGAAAGTTGGACCTGAATGGATGTACTTTATCTCTGGAAATTCCTGCAGGGAATTTCTGTGAAACTGAGCTGGGTCAACATTTTGGGGAATCCAATCTCTGAAGTAATAGTTTTGGAGTTTATTCTTTATTAGTCAAAACAACAATCCATATGAGCATACAATAATTTTTATATTCCTTTTCCCTTGTAAAGCTCAGGGATTCAAAGGTAATCTATTTGATTTTTCTTTTTAATTGATGAAGGGATGTCTTAATCTTCCTTATTAGGGTAACTCCTGTTTTTGTTTAGTGATCTTCCATAACTTGGTAACATTTGCTATTGCTTTTTAAACACTATCTAATTGGAATTCTGGCATATACTTCTATTTTTCAAAAAGGTATTTTATTGCCAAGCATCAAGTGTTAAAGGCCTTGTGTTTAAACATGGGTTGTAGATTTAATTGTATACTTAAGAGCAAAAGCAATATCAACAAAAAATAGAGAAAAAACAATACAACAATTACAGAGCTATAAGATCTAAAGAAATCAGAAAGTTGTAATATTCATCTCTTCAAGTATACAGTATACTCAAAAGCATACTGAAACAAAGAAAAAGAATTGAAAAAGAGATTTAGTCCTATGACTCTATATTATAAAAACACTCGCTGTGTGTAACCCACAGGTTTTAAGACTCTAGAAATAAAATTTCAAACCAAATCTGTAACAGATGCTAATGTAAATGATGCTTACAGGCATTGATAAAACACTTTGCCTTCCTTCTACTAACATATTCCATAATTATACTGTGACTTAAATAGTTTATATATAGAGAGATGAATGTGAAACAGGAGAAACATATTCATACATTAGCATTCAGAGTAAGTAATTCAAACATCTAATTGTTCCAGCTCAAGGAATATTTAAAAAATATTACCAATGAGGTATTCAGAATTATTTTGCTTTATATTTTATTGAGTCATGTCGATCATTAAACAAAATTAGAAAATGCTCTTAATTACCATAGATACACATCACAGAAAATGCTAAAAAGAAATAGAATGATAATTACTGAAAGATAGTTTATGCTTTTCTTCTATATTGTATATAATCAAAATTTTTTTTGCAAATTGAACATGTTGTATTTAAAGAATAATGGATGAAAACATATTTCTAGTTATGTTTCACTGAAGAAAAACACTTTGTGTAAGGAGCTGATTGTACATTCCATTCTTTTAGCTCTAGAGTTCCTTCAGATGCATTTTAATTAACTTTAAACAGTTTAAATCTCTTTCAATGTTTTGAGAACATCAGTAAAAATTTTTTATTGCAAAAATTATTGAGGTTTGTGCAATGGCCAATTTATAAATCTTTCCCTTTGTAGCTAGAAAGATTTGAAAATTTAAGACCTTTAAAATTTCTAGTTTTATTGGTATAGGTTTAAATATTATGATAATTTTTAGTGATTCTAGAAGCACAGTTGCTTCAAATCAATAAATGTTTCCTCAGAAATTCCTTATATGGGAGGGGTCAGGGATGTAACTCAGCAGAAAAGCCCTGCACTTGTGATATGTGATGCCTAGGTTTGACACCCAGTACTGCTCGCTCTCTCTCGCTCTATATATATATATACACACACACACATATATATACACACACATCACACATATATATACACACATACATATACATGTATGTATGTGTGTATATATACACACCAATAAATGTATATATGTGTATATGTGTATACACTTATATATGTATATATAATATAATCTGTATATAATATGTATCCGGCAGAGCCTGGGAAGCTATCCGTAGTGTATTTGAAATGCGAAAAATAGTAACAACAAGTCTCACAATGGAGACATTACTGGTGCCTGCTCGAGCAAATCAATGAACAATGGGACAACAGTGCTACAGTGCTATATTATGTATAATATATAACTTGTAGGATAATTAACTAATAAAATGTCATAACTTTAAGGATATTTTCCTATTATTTTAATTTTTACAAGTTTCAAAAATGAACTGCTCCAGGAGTTAAAAGTAAGTTACCTCATACCCATGGGGTGGGGGATGGTTGGGCCAAACCCATCTGTACTCAGGGCTTACTTCTAAGAATGTGCTCTGGGATCACTACTGACAGCTTGGGGAAATCATATGAAGTGCCAGGGATTGAACCCAGGTCGACTGCTTGCAATGTCCTACCTCTTATAATATTGCTCTGCCCCCTACCCCCATTATTTTTATTGAGGTTATATAGTTTACAGAAGTTTACATATTGTTGTTTTATACTTGTAGTGCTACTACATCTCTCTCTCTCTCTCTCTCTCACACACACACACATTCAAGACTATTAATAACTTCCCAACACTGTGCCAAGGTATTTTATTTCCTTCCTTCCCTTTGCAGCCATTTACTGCTTTGTTGATAATACTCAGAGTTTACTTCATTGAGGATTTTCTATTCTCTCCAGAAAGAAGTTTTATACCTATAGCTCTGGCTTTTTGGGCCCCCCTTATGTATATCTGTTAAAGTTTTAGTAAGCTCTAGTGATAGCTTGCCTTTACCTGATTCTTCAGGTATATGAACAGTATACTAGTGAGAAAGGGCTTGATTTACTGCTGTGAAAAATTACTTTCAGGGTCTGAGGAGATAACTTAAGTGGGAGAATTCATGGTATGTGCAAGGTTCTGAGTTTGATCCCAGAAACCAGGTCACCTCAAGGCTTTCCAGGTATGGGCTCTAAGTACTGAGTACTAAGTACTCAGTACTGAGAGTCACTAGAATTAGCCCCTATAAAAATCACTGTAAAATAATGACCTCAATACAATTTTAAACTATGAAACTTCCAAAATAAATAAATGCATAAAAAGACAAAATCTCAGCGACTTACCAGTTAACTACAAATATTACTGTTTATAGTTCATGGTGCCATTCTCTGGGTAACTCATCTGAGATCCAGATGATAAAAAGGCAAAGCTGGCTTTAAAACCCTCTGCCAATCTATTTCATGATATTTCAGGCCACAAATTTTCAATTGTGCTTGAAATTGACTAAAAAATAGTCAACTTTAACTTCTGTGGAGACAGTACTTACCCTCACAAAATCTACAGATGTTATCTATTTATTACATACGGGTCTATACCGACCTATAAATAGAAAGGGCTCATGATTCTATACATAGATCTTTAAAGTTTTGAGGATATTGCTGTTTGGTGCAGAGAACCTTTATAATCTGAGTGATATTTCCTGGTCCTTTATGACAATTTCTTTCCAACATACTGCTTTTCTTTCAGGCATTTTGTTAAATGTAATTATTATTTTTCTCTTTTAGGGTATAAATTCCCTGAAATTCTATTCTCTTATGTATTTTTATATCATAAACCTTACCTTTAATTTCCTCTGGGGTTACATAAGTTATTTACCGAGTTAATTTTTTTTTTAAAGTTAATTGGAACTATTCTTATTTATTTCTCCCTCTGTACGTTTTCCTTCCTATTTTTCATATCTATCTTTTTTCCTCTTTTTCTTTTATTTTTTGTCCCTCTCTCCTCTTTCCTATTTTTTCTTACATTTTTTTCTTTGTCTCCATATCTCTACCTCTTTCTTCTTTCTGCCTTTTGCTTTGATTGTAGTAAATTTTTAAAAAACTGCTTATTTCTGATTGTAACCCTTCCTGTAACTCATTAACATCCAACCAAATCAGTAATTAGAAGCTAAGGAAGCAAACAAGAAAACAGGAATAAGTCAACTTTAAGAGTTTGAAAAATTTTACATATAAATACAGAATAAAGACTCTCAAGTCCTACAGTTTAATGTTTGCTCTTAGATGGCACTTATTTGGGTTGAACTGGTTAAGAAATAATTGTTTGTGGGAATGGAGCAATAGCACAGTGGGTAAGGCGTTTGCCTTGCATGCAGTCAACTTGGGTTCAATTCCCAGCATCCCATATGGTCCTCTGAGCACTGGCAGGGTAATTCCTGAGTGCAAAGCCAGGAGTAACCCCTGTGCATTGCCAGGTCTGATCCAAAATGAAAAAAAAAAAAGAAAAAGAAATTTTAAAGAAATAATTGTTTGTGATTTGCAGAAACCATTTCCCATGTATTCTCGATCTTGTTCAATAGTAATAATGACAAAACATACCTTAAGCTAAGTATTTCTTGGATTGTTCAAAAATAACAATAGGAGAGCTGCAAAGTATTTGCATTCTTTTACCATGTGTGGTACCCTACCACTCTTTTCTGTGCCCACAAAATAGAGTTTAAGCTTGAATTTCAGTATCTTCTCTGATTGTGGTCTAAGTATTATTACATCTAATAGTTGTTCTGTGGCATTCATAGTATAGATGTAACCTGTTTAAACTGAAAATCAAAGAAAAGACTTTCAATTACATATTATAATGTCATTACCTTTCCAAGAAGTCCATTATATACTTGAAAATTTATTTTTCTAATACCTAAAAAAAGCATAGATCAGACTTACTGTTTGCTTTAGATACAGGAAGTAAGTACTTTACTAATACTTCCTGAAACTCTGAGTCATTTAGAAGTAAAATATATATTGAAATTATTTTTACTTCATTGGTTGGTATATCCGAAAAGCAATTTATTTAACCTAATGACTTTCTGTAAAATTAATAAAATGTTTTCAAAGTACATTTATGAAATGAAAAGTAATTGATGAAACTTTTTCATTAGGAAATTTTACTAGATTTATTATGAATTGGAAATCAATTTTTAAGTACCTGGAAGATAAAGGCATTGGGTAGAAATTAGCATAGTTTGTTATAAATATATCCAGGAGATGAATCAAATTTATTTCTGTGACAGAATGACAAGCTGTTAAACCTAATGAAGAAATACTTGTGCTAATTCTTTTCATAAGGGAAACTTACAGTGGCTTTTAAAAATGAGTTGGTAAATATTTTATTTTAAACATGGTTGCATGAATTTTTTCCAGAGAACTAAACAACCAATTTGATTACCTGGTTTGACTCATACCTAATCTGCCTCTGACCTCCACTTCCCAACCGCATTTAGGAAACAAAAACATACCCACATGCACACACACACTTGTATGTATACACACCCAATCTTTGCATTTTGGTAAATTTAAATAATTATTTTATTTTAAAAAGTTTAAGACTTTCTTTCAAATTTTAATATAGAAATATTAAAAATATTTTAATATTTAAATATACATATGAATATATTTAAGAAATATAAAACTTATTTTCACAAATAATTCATAGCTATTTTTATTTCAATCTAGCAGATTAAGTATTTTCCAGTGAATTGCCTACTTCTTGGACTGAAATGAACAGCTTGCATGGATGTAGTGACACCATGAAGCCCTAAACTGCTTATTGACCCTGACTTTGGAAATTAAAACACCTACACACATCATAGTGTTCATGGATACAAATACACACCCAAACTCTGACCTTTGCTTCATGTCAAAAATAATAATCTCTCTGTGGAAAATCAGGCTGAAATTATGGCAAACAAGTAAGAAGAATTCATTCCAACTGAGTTTCAGGAAGAATATTTCTATATTAAAATCCAGTGAAGTTTCCCTTAGTTTATTAAATATTCTCGCAGTAATGTATGAAAATGGTTTCAGGTTGTTTTCTGCTCTAATCTGAAATGCATGGACTAGCATCCACTTAAGAGTTATAGTCTTGGTCTACTTTACCCATTAAATTTTATTGTCCCAAAATTTCCAATACATAGCTCCACTGTCACTCATTTTCTGCTATCTGGTTAAAACATGGCAATCATTCTTGCCTTTATGGCCCTGCTTGTGCTCTGCTACTAATTTCCACCTTCTTAAATCTGGAATGGTCTTTACTAACATTTCCAAATTCTCCCTGAGATTGTTGGCTCACCTCAATTCCCTACACAGCCAACAAAATTTTATTTTATAGTCCACAGTGAATTCTCTCTTTCCTGACACTTTATCTATTTTTTTAAAAAACAAATGTTTCCTGTTCTTATTCTCTAAATATTTAATTTTATCTTTTCAAATAGACTGTTTTTTTCTGGTGTAGGTAACACAGTATTCTTTAAAAAAAGTCAAAAGTGGTAAATCCTATGACTTATCTATGTGTTTAATATTTTGGGTTGTTTTATAAAGGTATCATGAATTTGCTTTAATTTTCTCTAATTATAACGGCGGATTTATTATTTCTGGGTAGGGTGCAATATTTTACAACTATATTTTTAAGCTTGCTTTCCCTGTATGGGTGGTCAATTTATTTAATGTTCTCTTAAAAACCATTATAAGATAATTTGAAGTCCTCAATGTTCCAAAAGGTAGAAAATCTATGATTTTATTTTCCAAAATAAGAATTCATGAGACAGACTGTACTTCTCTTAAATACGGGAAACATAAATGGTAATTTAGAGGAAAGATGCCCTTCCCATTTAAAATAAAATGTCATTTCCTGAATATTTTCTTAACTTCTGGCTTCTGTCACCCTGTAGCCAACTTATGTCAGTACTTCAGAAGTCATGTGACTGCTCAGCCTGTTCTATAGAATTCATTTTTTTTTCTGTCTCCTTTGTTATTCTTTTCGTTTCCTTTGTTATTCTTTCATACCTTGGTTATATTTTTCATTTTTCTTCAAAACCTGTTAGGGTTGTTAGGATTATGACACATTCCCTCAGCTGAGTCTGGCACATAGTTAAGAGCTCAGTGTTAGTCTTTGTGTTGTTTTCTTTTTAAAATTATGTCCTTTTTTCCTCTTAATATGTGCCTGGAAAAATATATACAAGTATTATTTAGTATTATTTTACTTATCTGTATTAATGAATTATGATTAAGGATATGGAAGAAAGCAGCAAGACAAACACTCTCAGAAGTACCTAGTTTGAGCCAATCAAAATCTGCTTTTTTTTAATCCCAATTTTCCTCTGTAAACTTTTATTATTCACCTAATATGCATAAAGCAGTGTTAGGGAAGCACATATTATTCATATATGAATGTTGATCATTCTTCTCATTATGTATTTCAGGAACTAAAATAATGTTATTTAAAATGTAGAGGAGATAAGACATCAATAACGTAAAGCTGAACATCAAAAGTGCCCTGAGTAAGGTACAGATAAAAAAAAAAGAGATAACAAGGAGAAACGGAAGGGACCTTCTTTTCAGTGTATGGAGTTAATAACTCATAGAAGAAGATATAAAATAAACTTGGAGCTAGTTGTGGACAGGAATAAATTGAGGGAGATGACAAGTGAAAGATTATGGAAGGTTAAAGATTCTTGTCAGTCCTCTCATTGAGAAATAGTTTATTTTTCATTCCCTTACATCCTCCCTGGTCCTGTGACTGTCTTCACCAAAGCAAATGGTCAAAGGGATACTGTGCTACTTCAGTTCCATTTTGAAGAGAGCTGGCAACTTCTGTTTCCCAATTGCAACCCTTACTCGTGGGATTCATGCAGCGTCTAATGAAGCCCAGCTTGCTCTTTGAAGACTACACAAGGTCAACAGGTAGATAAAGATTCCAAGCGATTTCATTCAGATTTTCTTGATCACTGTTATGCTTATTCATTCCGTTTCATGTGCCCACATTTTTGGTTAGCGATTTGCCACATTTATCCTACTTACTTTGTAATTCTCTACTGTGGTTATGTCATATGTTGGTACAATTTATGGCGAGTACTTTCTCTCAATTTACTCATGGTTTTGTCTTTTAAATTGTATCTTTTGTTAAAGAGAAGTCTCAATTAATATTGGTAGTATAGTTCAACATTTCTTTCAGGATTCGTTTTTTTTTTTTATTCTGTGACCTTTTAAACCCATAATGATAATTTTCTTTTTCATTTATAAGCTTTGATAGTTATGTTTATAATCCACCTGAGCTTGATCTTTGTTTAGAGTGTGAGCTAGGAATTCAGATTCACTCATTTTATATGTCATATAAACTTGACCCAGCATCATTTATTGAAAAGATCTTCCCATTTCTCCGCGCCCGCACCCCCAGAATGACTGACGAAGAGGACGGAGCTGCTTGGGACACCGGCAGCCCACCAGCAACCTGCACACAGCATCTATCCCACTTCTGAGCACAAAATGGAGAGACGCACCCAAGTGCGCGGCGCGGCTGGCGGGGGATCGAGGGCGGGGAAGTACCGGTCTCCGCCCACATCGGACACTTAAAGAGAGTGCAGCCACGTGGGCTTTCCCATTTCTCCGCGCCCGCACCCCCAGAATGACTGACGAAGAGGACGGAGCTGCTTGGGACACCGGCAGCCCACCAGCAACCTGCAGTATGTGACTTGAGAGTTTCCGCCAGGTCCCCCGAGCGGGGGCCTGGCGTTTCTCTTTTTTTTTTTCTTTAATCTATCTCTCTTCCCTTCAACCTCTGGGCACAGCACAGCATCTATCCCACTTCTGAGCACAAAATGGAGAGACGCACCCAAGTGCGCGGCGCGGCTGGCGGGGGATCGAGGGCGGGGAAGTACCGGTCTCCGCCCACATCGGACACTTAAAGAGAGTGCAGCCACGTGGGCTTTCCCATTTCTCCGCGCCCGCACCCCCAGAATGACTGACGAAGAGGACGGAGCTGCTTGGGACACCGGCAGCCCACCAGCAACCTGCAGTATGTGACTTGAGAGTTTCCGCCAAGTCCCCCGTGCGGAAATCTCTCTCTCTCTCTCCTTCAACTTTCTCCTTGGACTTTAGACAGAAACCCAAAACCGCGCGGCCGCTGCCGCGGCCGCGCAACTTAATGTCATCTTAGTATCAGCAGTATGTAATGGTTCCTTCTTAATGGGTCGGACTTTTGTGGGTGATCCTAACAAGAATAGTAAGTATTTTGTTGAAATATTGAAGGCAATCAAAATGGTAGCCATCTCTCTAGACTGAACTAAGCTATATCCCCACGCTGGCTGAGAAGAAATATCCTTCTTTCTCGGGAAGAAACGTGGCGTGGTGTCAAACATAGTGTGATGTCCATTAAGCAAACAGACCTGGTGGCGTGGGAATGGGAAATAAGGGGAAAAATTTGGTACATGGACCAGCGGGACGCTGGTGGTATCTCGAGCCGGAGCCGATATCAGCGCAAGAGCCTTGGTTCCAGGAACTGCTTCCAGACACTCTACTAGACTATCAACTAAGCCAGAGCCCCACGCCGGCTGATGACGGGAAATAACCATCCTCTTCGGTTTATTTTCCCTTTGTCAGACAGCGTGGCGATTACTAAACAGGCGTGAACTCGGTGGCGCGGGGCAAGGGGGAAAAAGAAAAGTTATGTAACAAACAGCAGGACTTAATATCTCTATATGCTTAGTAATGGAGAATTATCAAATGCCTCATTGGCAATAGGACTGTCTTTTTCTTTTTGGGGGGAAACCCCAGCAACGGTAGTGAGTTGTGTGTTGAAACATGGAATGTAATCGAGATAAGCGCAAATGAAGTGAAACCTATCACGTATAAGGGTGGGGACTAGGCAGGTGGGAGGGGGCGGCAGATAGACTGGGGGGGGTTGGGAATGTAAGATGGGCACTGGTGAAGGAAGGGGTATTTGAATATTGTATAACTGACATAATCCTGAGAACTTTGTAACCCTCCACTTGGTGATTCAATAAAAAAAAAAAAATAAAATAAATAAAAAAAAAAAAAAAAAAAGAAAAGATCTTGTTTTCCCTTCTGTTCAACATTGCTACCTTTATCATAAACAAAGTAACTGTAGAGATCTATCCAGTTTTTTCATTCTCTTTTGTTCTTCAAGATTGTTTTACCTTTTGCAGATATTTGTACATTTAGACGCAAGTTGTTATTTACATGTACAAAATCTGCTGGGAATTTTAATGAGATTACCTTGACTAAGTAGATACAATCAGAACTGACATCATAATTGAGCCCATTAACCCATGGCCTATATATTTCTCTATTTCATCATATATTCTTGAATTTAGCTAACTAATATTTTATAGTTTTCAATGTACATATGTTTCATGCATTTCTCAACATTGCATGCCATTATACTAGTATAAATATTATATAAGTTTTATATTTTAATTATGATAGTGTATATAAAAAGTATACTGGTCATTTATACAAGATCTCATAATACTTTCCTAAAATAAAATAAATTTCTGTAGTTTCTTTTGTACATTATATGTTCAAACAGATTAAATGTGAAAAATTAAAGCTTTATATTTTATTTCTCCATTTTACACCTAACTTTCCCTACCTTTTTGAACTGGCCAGAATTGCAATCATATATTGAATAAAAGTAGTTCAATCGTGGGACAGGAAGGATAATAGAGCTGGAAAAGCTCTTGCCTTACACGTGGCTAACTGGAGTTTGATCTCTGATATCCAAATGGTACCTTAAGCAAACTAGGAGTGATCCCTGAGTGCAGAGCTAAGAGTAAATAAATCCTGAACACAGGCAGGCATGAACCCATAACAAATTTTTTTTAAATAGCGAGATTAGACATCTTTATTCATATTCTGAGGAGGAAGTGTTTCAATATTTAATAATTATGGTATTTTCTATATTTGTAGATGCCTAAACATTTTAGTTTTATTAATAATTTTCTCCTACAGGATTGTAAACAGCTTTAATAATATTTGATATCATATGTACAAAATGATTGCTTTATTTGTAATTATTTATGTCATTTTTCTTTTATACTCTGAGGTAAATTGCACTGATTCTCAAATATTAAACAAAACCTGTACTCCTGAAGTAACTTGCTCATGGGATTCTACTTTTTCTATTCACTGTATCTGACTTCACAACTTGCTTAAAAATTTTGTTTATTTGGGGGTCACACAGGTGGTGCTGAGCTTACTCCTGGATCTATACTCAAGAATCACTCCTGGTGAGGATCAGGAGACGATCTGGGCTTCTGGAGATCCAAACAGGGTTGGGATGAATGTAAGGCAAACACCAAACCACTGTACTATTTATTGATCCAGCCACAAATATTTAAAATTTTTATATGTAGGGTTGGGGGTTAAGGCACTTGCCATTTGTATGGCAAAAGCCAGTGTGATCCTCAGAACCACATATAGTCTCCTTAGCAGAGTTAGAAGCGGTTCCTGAGCACAGAAAAAGGAGTAAACCCTGGTCACTGCTGGGTGTGATCCATACCCACGTTGTCAGGTTTTAGAATTAAGGTAATGCTTATTTTTTCCCCCTAAACTTACTTGCTCACATTGATTAATTTGGTTCATTTCTTTCTTTTCTTTTCTTCTTCATTTTTTTTAATAATCATTTACAAATATTTTATTCACTTTTTGGTTTATTTTTATTTTTATTTTAGATTTTTGGGTAAGACCAGGAGATACACAGGGGTTACTCCTGACTCTGCACTCAGGAATTACTCCTGACGGAGCTTGGGGGACCATGTGGGATGGTGGGAATTGATCCCAGGTTGGCTGCGTGCAAGGCAAACACCCTACTCACTGTGCTCTCGCTCCAGCCCCTGGTTTCTTTCTTAAGTATGGATATATCTGGGCACAGAAATTCCTATAAAAATGTTTTAAATTAATTAAAATTAGTTCAAATGTTTCAATTAAATTAAAATCAGTTGATATAAGGTCCTTAGAGTGTTTTAATTTAATTTTTACCTTAGTAAAACATTTACATATAATGTGACACATTCTTTTTATCTTTTTGGGTCTCTGCCAGCCTCTAGGGAAAAGCTGAAATCAACCTAAAAAGTATGTGCAATCTCAGACCCCTTATAGTTCTTGACAATAACATTTCTCTATTATCCTTTCAAAATTTGTGAAAATTTCCATGATTTTCTTGTTTTGCATACTGGTAATTCTATCACCTCTTTTCTTCCATGCTGTTTCAACAAATGCCAATCAATCTTTTAAAAGAGCTCTATTTTTTATACCTTATTGTTGTCTTTCTTAAATTTATTTTATTTCATTTAATCATTTCTTCATGAGCTGGAGCGATAGCAGAGTGGGAGGGCATTTGCCTTGCACGAGGCCAACCCGGGTTCGATTCCTCCGCCCCTCTCAGAGAGCCCGGGAAGCACCCACACGGCAGAGCCTGGCAAGCTACTCGTGGCGTATTCGATATGCCAAAAACAGTAACAAAAAGTCTCAAAATGGAGCCGTTACTGGGGCCCGCTGGAACAAATGGATGAGCAAAGGGATGACAGTGACATTTCTTCATAGGTTTGTTTTGGGGGAGCTGCGTCCTACCACATTGTGCTAGGGTTTAGTCCTGGCTCTGGGCACAGTGTACCTAGGATCCAGCCAGGGTTTTGTTGTGTGCAGGGCAAGTTCCTAAAGCTCTGTATTAACTTCCCAACCCTCTTTGTTTATAAGGTAGAATTTGATTCAGAGGTGAAAATTTTAATGCCATAAATTTCTATGTAAGTACTGCTTTAGGTTTTATTTTCATTTCGCAAATTTTGTGTTTTGTTTTGGTTTTTATTTTGTCACATTAAAAATACCTTTAAAATTCCCTTGATTCTTAAATCCATGGGTTATTGCAAACCATATTATTTAGCACCGACATATTTGGAGTTTTAAATTACTGATACTAATTTAATTTATTTTGAGTTTAAAATATTTTGTATGGCTTTATCTTTTGAAACTGATTCAGTTTTGCTTTATGGTCCAGAATATGGAATACATTGTAGATATTCTTTGTATATTTAAAATAATTGTCTTGTTCTTACATGAAAAAGTGCTCTACATCACTAATCATCAGAGAGATGCAGATCAAAACAACCATAAGATACCACCTCACACTCCGGACTGCCGGCCGAGTGGCCGGCACGCCGACCCCAAGTGCTGCCGCCGTCCTGTCTTCCGGCAAAGGAGACAGGGATACTCATCTTCAAGGGCCCTCTTTCATATCACCACAAACAACATGAAGAAACAGCGAAAATCCCCCATTGCAACCAGAGGACGATCAAAGGAGTCCGGACCTCAATGGGCGCTTCCTACAAACTTGACCTCTCTGAGAAAGAATTCAGACTTGAAATCCTCAACATGTTCAATGAACTCAATGCAAAGATGGACAACTTCAAGGAAGACCTGGCGGAAACAATACAACAGACAGCCGACAAAATATGGGAAGAAATGAGAGCAGAAATAAAAAACCTTCAAAAAGAAATGAAGGATTCCATACATGAAATCAAAAACTCTCTGGCTGCCCTCAACAATAGGATGACTGCAGCCGAAGACAGAATCAGTATGCTTGAAGATGAGCTGCAAGAGGCCTACAGGCAACAACAAACCATGGCAAGAGACCTCAAAATAGCTCTAGCCAGAATCAGAGTCCTAGGGGATGACTTCAAGAGGAACAACATTAGAATCATTGGACTACCAGAACTACAGGGAACCAACCCCAACGAAAAAGACACAGTCAAACAAATCATTGCGGAAAACTTCCCACAGCTGGACAATGCGGGCATCCAGATTCAAGGCGCCCGAAGAGTGCCAGCTAAAAGAGATCCTAACAGAAAAACCCCAAGACATATCATAGTTACAATGATGGACGTCTTCCAGAGAGACACAATACTCCAAACAGCAACGTCCAAGAAGGAAATCGCATACAAAGGAGCACCCCTTAGGCTCACAGCAGATCTATCAGAGGAAACCCTCCAAGCTCGAAGGCAATGGTGGGATATAGTGAAAAAACTCAATGAAATCAACGCTTCACCAAGAATACTTTATCCGGCTAAACTCTCATTCAAACTAGAAGGAATCATACACTACTTTGGGGATAAACAACAGCTCAGGAACTTCACAGACTCAAAACCAAACCTAAAAGAAGTACTAAAGGGGCTATTGTAAGACAAGAACAACCCCTACAAGCACAACAAACCCTTGCACAAAGACGGCACAAAATCCCATAACAATAATCTCCCTTAATGTCAATGGTCTGAATTCACCAATTAAGAGACACAGACTGGCAAAATGGATTCAGAGACTCAACCCAACATTCTGTTGCCTGCAAGAAACACATCTGAATAGCCAGAACAAGCACAGACTCAAAGTCAAAGGATGGAAAACAATCCTGCAAGCAAACAACTCCCTCAAGATAGCCGGGGTGGCTTTACTAGTATCGGACAACATAGACTTCAGGTTGAAAAAGATTAGAAGGGATAGTGATGGCCACTTTTTATTAATCAAGGGATGTGTACATCAGGAAGAAATCACACTCCTAAATGTCTACGTACCCAATGAGGGACCAGCTAAATACCTACAACAGCTGCTAAGAGACCTCGAGAAGGACATCTCGAGCAACACAATAGTAGTTGGAGACTTCAACACCGCACTGTCTCCTCTGGACAGATCAAGAAGATTAAAACTCACCAATGAAATACTGGCTTTGAAGGAAGAAATAGAAGAGAGAGGGCTAATAGATCTATACAGGGCTTTATATCCCCCCAAAAAGGAATACACATTCTTTTCCAGTGCACATGGAACATTTTCCAGAATAGACCATGCGCTGGGCCACACAACATACCTCAACAGAATCAACAAGATAGACATTGTACCAGCTATCTTTTCAGACCATGATGCACTGAAGATAAAACTTAATCATGGACAGATGCAGAAAACCAAATCAAACACCTGGAAATTAAATAGCTCGATATTGAACAATGAGTGGGTCAGGAAGGAAATCAAGGAAGAAATCAAAAGGTACCTAGAAACAAATGAGAATGAAGACACGAGCTACCAGAACCTGTGGGACGCAGCTAAAGCCGTTTTAAGGGGAAAATTTATAGCTCTGCAAGCATATCTCAGGAAGGAAGAAAGGGCCCACATAAATAACTTGACTTCACAGCTCAAGACCTTAGAAAAGGACCAACAAAAGGAGCCAAAACCAGGCAGAAGGAAAGAGATAATAAAACTTAGAGCAGAAATTAATGACATGGAAACCCAAAAGACAATCCGGAAGATCAATGAAACCAAGAGCTGGTTCTTCGAGAAAATAAACAAGATTGATAAACCACTAGCAAGACTCACAAAGAAAGAGAGAGAGAGAACCCTTATAAGCCTAATCAGAAATGAAAAGGGGGACATCACAACAGAAACCAATGAAATTCAAAAGATCATCAGAGACTACTTTGAAAATCTCTATGCCACGAAACAAAAGAACCTAGAAGAAATGGATAAATTCCTCGACTCCTATAATCTCCCAAGGCTGAACCAAGAAGACCTGGAGTACCTGAATAGTCCAATTAACATCAAGGAAATTGAAATGGTAATCAAAAGTCTTCCCAAAAACAAAAGCCCTGGTCCAGACGGATTCACTAGCGAGTTCTTCCAAACATTTAAAGAGGACCTTTTGCCAGTCCTTCTCAAGCTTTTCCAGGAAATTGAAGAAACAGAAACCCTCCCAAACAGTTTCTATGAGGCTCATATCTCCCTAATACCAAAAGCAAACAAAGACACCACAAAAAAAGAAAACTACAGGCCAATATCCCTGATGAACACAGATGCAAAAATTCTCAACAAAATATTAGCAAAGAGAATTCAACAAATCATCAAAAAGATCATACACCACGACCAAGTGGGATTCATCCCGGGGATGCAAGGATGGTTTAACATCCGGAAATCAATCAACATAATCCACCATATCAACAAAAGAAAAGATAAAAATCATATAGTCATATCAATAGATGCAGAGAAAGCATTTGACAAGATCCAGCATCCGTTTATGATGAATACACTAGCCAAAATGGGTATAGAAGGGACCTTCCTCAATATAGTCAAAGCCATTTATCACAAGCCTATGGCAAGCATTGTCCTCAATGGGGAAAAACTAAGAGCCTTCCCTCTGAGAACAGGGATGAGACAAGGATGCCCACTCTCTCCACTTCTGTTCAATATAGTACTGGAAGTACTTGCAATAGTGATTAGACAAGAAAAAGACATTAAGGGCATTCAGGTAGGAAAGGAAGAAATTAAGCTCTCACTATTCGCAGATGATATGATACTATACTTAGAGAACCCTAAAACTTCTACCAAGAAACTCCTAGAAACAATAGACTCGTACAGTAAAGTTGCAGGCTATAGAATCAATACCCAAAAGTCCATGGCTTTCCTATATGCAAATAATGAGAGAGAAGAAAGTGACCTGAGAAAAGCAATCCCGTTCACAATTGCGCCTCAAAAAATCAAATACCTCGGAATCAGCTTAACAAAGGAGGTAAAGGACTTGTATAATGAAAACTATAAAACACTACTTCAGGAAATAAAAGAGGACACGAGGAAATGGAAAGACATCCCCTGCTCATGGATTGGAAGAATTAATATTGTCAAAATGGCAATTCTCCCCAAAGCATTGTACAAATTCAATGCTATCCCTATAGGGATACCCTTGACATTCTTCAAAGAAATGGAGCAAGTTCTCTTGAAATTCATATGGAACAATAAGCCCCCACGAATAGCTAAAGCAATCCTTGGGAAAAAGAAAATGGGAGGAATCAACCTCCCCAACTTCCAACTCTACTACAAAGCGGTAGTCATTAAAACAGCATGGTACTGGAACAAAGGCAGAGCGGCAGACCAATGGAACAGGGTTGAATACTCTGACATACACCCCCAAATATATGATCATCTAATCTTTGATAAGGGTGCAAGAAATGTGAAGTGGAGCAAGGAAAGCATGTTTAACAAATTGTGCTGGCAAAACTGGACGGCTACATGCAAAAAAATGGGCTTAGACCTCCATCTATCACCATGTACAAAAATCAGATCAAAATGGATTAAAGACCTCAACATCAGACCAGAATCCCTAAGGTACATTGAAGATAAGGTCGGCAAAACCCTCCACGACATTGAAGCCAAAGGTATCTTCAAAGCTGACACACCACTGGCCAAGCAAGTGAAAAGAGAGATAAATAAATGGGACTATCTCAAACTAAGAAGCTTCTGCAACTCAAAAGAAACAGTGAGCAAAATACAAAGACAATCTACAGAATGGGAAAGGATATTTATGCAGTACCCATCCGATAAAGGGTTGATAACAAGGATATACAATGCACTGGTTGAACTCCACAAGAAGAAAACTGCCAACCCGATTAAAAAATGGGCTGATGAAATGAACAGAAACTTTTCCAAAGAAGAAATCCGAATGGCTAAGAGGCACATGAGAAAATGTTCCACATCACTAATCATCAGGGAGATGCAGATCAAAACAACAATGAGATATCATCTCACACCACAGAGACTGGCCCACATCCCCAAAAACAAAAGCAACCGGTGTTCGCGTGGATGTGGGGAGAAAGGGACTCTCCTTCACTGCTGGTGGGAATGCCGACTGGTTCAGCCCTTTTGGAAAACAATATGGACGATTCTCAAAAAGTTAGAAATTGAGCTCCCATTTGACCCAGCAATACCACTCCTGGGAATATATCCCGGAGAGGCAAAAAGGTATAGTAGAGATGACATCTGCATTTCCATGTTCATTGCCACTCTGTTCACAATAGCCACAATATGGAAAAAACCAGAGTGCCCGAAAACAGATCATTGGCTAAAGAAACTCTGGTATATTTACACAATGGAATACTATGTAGCTGTCAGGAAACATGAAGTCATGAAATTTGCATACAAGTGGATCAACATGGAAAGTTTCATGTTGAGTGAAATGAGTCAGAAAGAAAGAGACAGACATAGAAAGATTGCACTCATATGTGGAATATAATGTAACTGAGAAGTACAAGTTGGCAACGATGCAACTTCTGGCAGATATCTCTCTGGACTTAGTTACTAAAATACTAAATTACAGAAACCCAAAACTGAGAGGCCGCTAAGTGTGGTCACTCGACCTCATACCTCTTCATCCTCAGCAATGGAAAACAAATTATCTAATGCTTCCTTTTCAGCAGGTCTGACTTTAGGGGAGAGACTCTCCAAACAATAATAGTGAGTTTTGTTGAAATATTGTATGCAATCAAAATGAAAGTAAAGTGAAATTTATTAGTTACACAGGCGGGGGGGGGCTTATGGTGGGGGGGGGCTAGGGGCGTGGGGGGGTTGGGGTGTGAGGGGGCGGGGTGGAGCTGTACTGGGATTCTTGGTGGTGGAATATGAGCACTGGTGAAGGGATGGGTATTCGAGCATTGTATAACTGAGATTTAAACCTGAAAACTTTGCAACTTTCCACATGGTGACTCAATAAAAAATTTAAAAAAAATTTAAAAAAAGGGAGAAAGGGACCCTTCTACACTGCTGGTGGGAATGCCGGCTAGTTCAGCCCTTTTGGAAAACATTATGGACGATTCTCAAAAAACTGGAGGTTGAGCTCCCATTTGACCCAGCAATATCACTGCTGGGAATATATCCCAGAAAAGTCAAAAAGTATAGTCTAAATGACATTTGCACTTGTATGTTCATCGCAGCACTGTTTACAATAGCCAGAATCTGGAAAAAACCCGAGTGCCCTAGAACAGATGACTGGTTGAAGAAACTCTGGTACATCTATACAATGGAATACTATGCAGCTGTTAGAAAAAATGAGGTCATGACGTTTGCATATAAGTGGATCAGCATGGAAAGTATCATGGTAAGTGAAATGAGTCAGAAAGAGAGAGACACACATAGAAAGATTGCACTCATCTGTGGAATATAGAATAATAGACTATAAGACTAACACCCAAGAATAGTAGAAATAAGTACCAGGAGGTTGTCTCCATGGCTTGGAGGCTGGTCTCTCATTCTGGGCAACTCAGAGAAGGGAACACCAAGTAAAATGTGGTTGGAGGTCATGTGGGGGAAGGGTGATGCGGGCCGAATAAAGACTAGAGACTGAACACAATGGCCACTCAACACCTTTATTGAAAACCACAACACCTAATCAGAGAGAGAGAACAAAAGCGAATACCCTGCCATAGTGGCAGGGTGGGATGGGGGGAGATGGGACTGGGGAGGGGGGGAGGGATGTTGGGTTTACTGGTGGTGGAGAATGGGCACTGGTGAAGGGATGGGTTATCGAACTTTGTATTGGGGAAACATGAGCACAAAAATGTATAAATCTGTAACTGTACCCTCACGTTGACTCACTAATCAAAAATAAACTTTTAATAAAAAAATAATTGTCTTGTTCTTTCTAAAAATTTCAAATATGTTATCTGACAGTATTGTCCAGACCTAATATATTTATTAATATTATCTTGTATAAAATATACAAAGCTCCTAATTAAAAAAATAAACTTAATATAAGGAGAAAGATGTATTCTACATACATCTATTTGAGATTGAACAAATAACACTTGGAAAAATATTCACACTGGGCTACAATGATTGTATAGCATGGAGGGTGTTTGCCTTGCACACAGCTAACCCGTGTTCGACTGACAGCATCCGATATTGTGCCCCTGAGCACCTCTAGGAGTAAGTCCTCTGCATGCTGAGCCTGGAGTAACCCTGAGCATCATCAGGTATGACCCGAGAAGACAAAAAAAAATCACACTGTACACATGATACACGTAGATGATGGGTTATCTTTTCTGAGACCTGTGTCAGGTACTTGTGAAAAACCATTAACACTGACTTTGGATCCTCGGGGGAGGGCTGTTCCCAAGGTGGGGTCAGTCTTGGGTGCTTTGGATGGGTCCCACAGTGCACCAGCCAGGGTGACCTCTGAGCACAGATCAAGGGGCAAGTCCTGAACACTGTGAAATGTGGTCCCTAAACACAAAAATAAGTTATTTGAGCACATTTCAAACAATTGCTCTCTCATGCTACCTGAAAAAGGGATGAATATGTATACAATATATATATTTCTAAGTTTCCCAAACAGCATGTATGAGGTCTACCAGAAATTCTTGGTCAGCCTGGCTGGTCAGTTTCGTAAGACTTGGCCATTGTAGTGCCAGGTACTTTCAAGCTACCCTGATGGTGCTGTAGATCTCCAGAGCCATGGCCAGTGAAAGTGAGGTGTGGATGAGGGTTTCCAAGACTGTACCCAGCATGCTTAGGGGAATATGTGGAGCCCAGAATCAAAATTGAGTCAGTTGTATACAAGGCATGCACCCTAACAGCTATATTATCTCACAGTCCATTTTGAATCTGTTACTAGGTACAAAAGAATTTAGGATTGTTTGTTTTTATGATAAGTTGACCCTTTTCTCATTGGTCAATTCTTTAACTCTACTTTGTCTGATATATATATATGCATATATATCTGTGTGTGTATAAAATCACTCTTTTCTTTTACATTATAATTATCATGACCCATATATTTTCCATCATCATACTCTAACATATTGGTGTCACTTTATTCAGAGATATTTCTTGTAGGCATCACATATTTGCCTTTTACTTTACCTTTAATGCTTAGTGTGATATAATATGGTTAGGATTACATATCTATTTAAATATAGATAACTGAAATAGTTGAGTTTAAATTACCATCCTTACACTGGTTTCTATTTGACCTATATATTCTTCTGCTTTATTCTTTTATATTAAATTTATTTTTTTATTTCATCTCTTCTGCTTCTCCATAAATTATAAACATTTAGTGTATTTTTGGTAGTTGATTTAGGGTTCACAACAACGTTTTTTTTTTTTAGCTCTTTGGGTCACGACTCGGTGATACTCAGGGGTTACTCCTGACTCTGCACTCAGGAATTACTCCTGGCAGTGCTCAGGGGACCATATGGGATGCTGGGAATCGAACCTGGGTTGGCTGCGTGCAAGGCAAACGCTGTGCTATCACTCCAGCCTCAACAACAAAGTTTCTTAATTTAATTCAGACACCCAAAGTGATGTTAGATGTTAACATAGAAACTTTTGTTTGTTTGTTTTGGGGTTACACCTGGCAGTGATCAGGCCTTACTCCAGGCTCTGTGCTCAGGGATAACTCCTGGCAGCTTGGAAAACTATATTGAGTGCCTGGAATTAAATGCAGCTCAACCACTTGCAAGGTAAGTGCCTTACCCACTACATTATCTCACAGGGCTTGTACAGAAATTTTTAATAATATACTTCAATGTCTCCTTCTCAATCTTTTACTGATTATTCTCAAGTATTTTATCTTCATGAATGTTATAAATACAAATTTTTATCTTCTAAGTAGACACATATTTAGACTTTTAAAAAGTTATTTTATATTGACTCATGTTTACAATTTTCATTCAGTGAATAGACCCATGTTTCCATTTGGCATAATTTTTCTATATAGGCGGACTTTATAACATTTCTTGAAGCACAGTTTTTTTTTTTAAATTTTATTGAATCACCTTGATATAGTTACAAGCTTTCATGTTTGGGTTACAATTGCACAATGATCAAACACCAAACACCCATCCCTCCACCAGTGCACATTCCCCACCACCAGTATCCCCGGTATGCCCCCCCTTTCCCACCCTCCCCCTGCCTCTAAGGTAGATAATATTCCCCATACTCTCTCTCTACTTTTGGGAATTATAGCTTGCAACACAGACACTGAGAAGTCATCATCTTTGGTCCATTATCTACTTTCAGCAGCATCTCCCATCCCAACTGGTTCCTTCAGCCATCATTTTCTAGTGATCCCTTCTCTGTTCCATCTGCCTTCTCCCCTCCGCTCATGAAGCAGTCTTCCAGCTATGGGGCAATCCCCCTGGCCCTTGTATCTACTCTCCTTGGGGGTCAGACTCATGTGATGCTACCCTACACTCCACAAATGAGTGCAGTCCCTCTTTGTCTGTCCCTCTCTTTGTGACTCATTTCACTTAGTATGATACTCTCCATATCTACCCATTTATAAGCAAATTTCATGACTTCATCTCTCCAAACAGCTGCTTACTACTCCATTGTGTAGATGTACCAAACTTTCTTTAACCAGTCATCTGTTTTAGGGCACTCAGGTTGTTTCCAGATTTTGGCTACTGTGAACAGTGCTGCAATGAATATGTAGGTACAAATGTCATTTCTATTGTGCGCTTTTGCATCCTCGGGATATATTCTCAGAAGTGGTATTGTGGGGTCATATGGAAGCTCAATTTCTAGTTTTTGAAGGACTGTCCATATTGTTTTCCAGAAAGGCTGGACCAGTAGGCATTCCCACCAACAATGAAGGAGCATCCCTTTTTCCCCACATCCACGCCAGCATTGGTTGCTTTTGTTCTTTTGAATGTGTACCAGTCTCTGTGGTGTGATGATATCTCATTGTTGTTTTGATTTGCATCTCCCTGATGACTAGTGATATGGAGCATTTTTTTCATGTGCCTTTTGGCCATTTGTATTTTTTTTTTTGAGAAAACTTCTGTTCTTCTCCCCATTTTTTGATGGGGTGGGAGGTATTTTTTCTTACACAGTTCAACTAGTGTCTTGTATATCCTGGATATTAATCCCTTATCAGATGGGTATTGGGCAAATATTCTTTCCCATTCTGTGGGCTCTTTCTGTATTTTGGTCACTGTTTCTTTTGAAGTTCAGAAGCTTCTTAGTTTGATATAGTCCCATTTGTTTATGTTTGCTTCCACTTGCATGGTCAGCACAGTTTTACTGATGGTAAATTTTAAACTTTTTAATACCTAGAAAAATATGCATTCCTCTGGAAGAATAAAATATATCTTCACTAGATATAGAATTCTAAGTTGACAGTTTATTTTCCTTCCAATTTTCCACTTGCATTATTTCCCACAAGAATTCTACTTTCAATCTTGTTCCTCCGTGTAAAACAAAATAAGATATTTTTATACTCAGGTTGCTTAAGGATTTCTTTTTAGCAATGTAATTATTATATAGTAGTATAGTTTTCTTTAAGTTTGTTATGTTTAGGTTTTTTGTTGAATTTTGGAAATCCGTGGGTCATGAAAATTGCTTATTACTGCTTCAAATATTTTATGCACCTACCTTCTTTTTAGGAGTCCAAATTCACGTAGTTTGGCCACTTGAAACTGTCAAGCACAAAATAGGAGCAGATCACCTCAATCCAATCGTAAACTATAAAAATCATAGGACAGGTCCCAATATTGTAAGGCTAGTGTGCTCTTACTTTAGAATGTAACACTATCTTCTTTTACTTTCAGATTTTTAACTTCTTATACCCTCAGAAGAATATAGTGCTAAAAGCCTGAAAAGTCTGATTTGCTCTACAAGTACTCTCAGTACAGTGAAACTTTTGCATCACAGAAAGATACATTGATATGCCTGATACCCTTTCAGTAATAATATTGCAAACCACAGTGCCCAAAGATACTGTATCACTGTCATCCCATTGCTCATCCAGTTGCTTGAATGGGCACCAGTAAATTTCCGTTGTGAGACTTGTTACTGTTTTTGGCATATTGAATACGCCATGGGTAGCTTGCCAGGCTCTGCTGTGCGGGCGGGATACTCTCAGTAGCTTGCCAGGCTCTCTGAGAGAGACAGAGGAACCTGGGCTGGCTGCAAGCAAGGCAAATGCCCTACCTGCTGTGCTATTGCTCTAGCCCAAAAATACAAAAAAAGGAAAAAAGGAGAGAGAGAGAGAGGTGGAGAGAGAGAGAGAGAGAGAGAGAGAGAGAGAGAGAGAGAGAGGAGAGAGAGGTGGGGAGAGAGAGAGGGAAAGAGAGGGAGAGAGAGAAAGAGGGAGGGAGGGAGGGAGGGAGGGAGGGAGGGAGGGAGGGAGGGAGGGAGGGAGGGAGGGAGGGAGGGAGGGAGGAAAAATGTCTGTTATAGTGGCAGGCTGGGGGTGGTGGGGGTGGTAGAGAAACTGGGGGCATTGGTGGAAATATACATTGGTGAAGAGACATTATTCACTGACAAACTCAATCATGAACAACTTTGTAACTGTGTACCTCATAGTAATTCAATTAAAAAAAATAGAAAGGTTCAGCACAGGTCTGGAATAGATGGCACACAAAGTCATAGAGTTGCCAAGCTCGTTTCTATTCCATTATCTTCCTGTGATTTTTACCTTTTAATCTTGGCAATTCTGACTTGTTCATACTCCTTTAAAAAAAAAGCCTTATGAAATAACAAAAGTTCTACAGGCTTCTCTGCTTCTTGGGGACTGTTCCGTTTCTCAACTTCCTGCCTTATACTACCCAAAAGAAAAGTCCTTATGGGTGGGTCGATAGCACAGTGCATAAGGCATCTGTCCGTATGATCCCCAAAGGCCACCAGAGTGATTCCTGAGTGCAGAGCCAGGAGTAAGCCCTGAGCATCACTGGATGTGGCCCCCAAACAAAACAGAAACAAAAGCAAACAAAAAAAAAAGTCCTTATGAGAAAAGCAGGATATAAATTTTGGACTTGCTTCTCTCTGAGAATGTGGCCTCATAAGTCATGGATCCTTTGGAAAACATCCAAAGATTGCCAATGTAGTTCTAAAAAAATTACTCATTTTTCTATTTGTTCTTGATTACAGTATGGTCTCCATTACAAGACATTCCATCAGACCTAGAAGCAGATGTGCCAGAAAGATTAGTTTTGAACAAAGTATTTTTTTTCATTGAAAGCTACACAATTATCTGGAAATTTTATAAAATTTGTAAATTGTACGCTTACTGCTTAATGTATGAAAGAACATATTTTTTATTGTTTTGAAAAGTGAGAGCATCTTATAATATATTTTGGTATGACAATTACATTGTTTCTGCTAAACTATGTTTAGCAGAAATACGGATTTTCTAGTAAACACTAACATCTCTCTAACATCATTATCATTAGGAAGTCTATTAATATCTGTCTACACACACAAACATATACACTTACACACACATGTAAAATTCAGCACTGCAATCTTCTAATACAATGTTACATCAGGAACTGAGAATCTACAGTATAAAACAAAAAATTTCCATTGACTACACAAAATAGTCCACTGGAAAATATATTTAAAATAGTAATGAGGTTAAATTTCTTCTTGTTTTTAACAAATAAATGCATTATGTTCATAAATCATTTTGTATTCATTTTGAGGCACCAAAAATTTAAATTTACAAATTATGTTAAATGCTTATTTTATGAAGGCACTCATGCTTTAATTCATGTCCTTCATCTTTTAATTCATTTTATAATTTTGAAATGGCAAATGGAGCTTATGTTACCACAAACAGTATCTTTAATCTAAAAAATGTGTTTCATGAAAAGCCACTCAGCATAAAAAAGACTAAGTAAAGCTCTTTTTTCTAAATCAGTTATATTTTAAATAAAGATGCAGTGCTGTAGTCTCATAAAAAATCAAAGAAATTAGGGGGAAAACATGGAGTTTTTGTATGTATGTAATTTTTTTTTCTCTTTGAAAAAAATAAAGGGGAAATCAGGTGAATAGTGACTGGGGCTGGAGAGATATCACAGTGGGCAGGGCAGACTACTTGCCTTGCGTGTTGCTGACCCATGTTTGAACCTGGCACTGCAGATATCTCCCAAGTGCTGTCAGGAGTGATTCCTGAGCATTGAACCTAAGAGTGAACCCAGAGCATTGCGAGGTGTGGCCCCCGATTTGTTTTTTGGGTTTTTTTTTTATTTTGCTTTTTGGGTCACACCCAGTGGTGCTCAGGGGTTACTCCTGGTCTGCACTCAGGAACCACTCCTGGCGGTGCTCGGGGACCATATGGGATGTGGGGAATGGAACCTGGGTCAGCTGTGTGCAAGGCAAACGTCCTACTTGCTGTGCTATCGATCCAGACTCCCAATTTGTTTTAAAGTGGTTTAATCACATTTTAGGAACTTGTTCTTTTTACTCTTTGTTTTCAGTAGTTTAGTGATTACTGGAGTTTCTTTTAGTATATAAAATGAATCTGCATAAAGGTGTTGATTTCCACAGTCATGAATTTTGTAAAAGCATCTCACACTTACTATAAAAATGTAACTGCGTTTATAATGGTTGTGGCATAAAACAATACAAATATTATAACCTTATTTTAATCAAAGGTGACTATCTTAAACTGACTTAATTCCAAATGTCTGGCCTTATTTTAATTTAATGACTCTGTGTCTAAGCAATAATCTAATTTTAAGCTCTTTGTTTATTTCAAGTAAAGTCAAACAATATGTGCATTTGTTAAGAATAATCTTTGGAAAACTCTTGGATTGATGTATTCTACTAAAATTATTCAGGAGTTTCTGAGTAATTTATTCAAACTGTCTCTTATGATTTATATAAATAAATAAGATAAAATGATCTATATAACTCTACTCATCAAAATTAACTGTTGAATGTTAAATATTTTCCACATCTTTTCATTTTGGATTTATTGAAATGTTTCAGAAGTGGGGCCTCTTCCAAAGTCTTAGAGAATTTTAACCATAAAAGGCTTAAAAATACTTTGCAATTCCATGGTCAGTAACTTGATATTACGGAGATTTTTTTTAAAAAATGAACTGAATAGTGGACAAACTTTCAAAATTAGAACATTATGTTTGATCATAAATGGACATGATTTTGGTGCCTAAAATTTTCCAGGTGCTAGAGTAACAGAGGCAAGCTGAAAACAAAATCTATGGAGTACTCTTTCTTCAAATACTTTTAACTGCAACCTAATTGACTTCCTATAGCCCTCCTGTGAGGATATTAGGAGTTTACACAGTTTTAAAGGTGATGAATCTATAGCTCAAGAGGGTTAAGTACATTGTCCCAGATTATAAAGGCAGCAGATGAAGGGGGTGTTTAGACACAGGTAGATAAATTAAAAGAAAACTAAATCATAAATTATCAGAATATGCATTCATTAAAGTGTCAGTGTGCAGTATAGATTTCAAAGTTTGCGAGAGGGTGTTGGGATCACAACTAGAGGTTCTTTGGGGTTACTCCTCACTCTGCACTTGAAGATCACTATGGAGTGCCAGTGACGGACCTGGGTAAGTTACATGCAAGGTAAGTACCCACCATGTTTCCATTACTGCTTTGTTTTATACATTGCAGTATTATTTTTCTCACTAACAATATTAAAAATTGTTTGACAATAAAATATATCATTGTAGCACTGTAGTACTGTCATCCCATTGTTCACTGATTTGCTCGAGCAGGCACCAGTAACATCTCCATTGTGAGACTTGTTACTCAACAAGACTTGTTACTTGTTACTTGTTACTGTTTTTGGCATATCAAATACGCCATGGGTAGCTTTCCACGCTCTGCCGCGCAGACAGGATACTCTCGGTAGCTTGCCAGGCTCTCCTTGAGGGATGGAGGAATTGAACCCGGGCTGATCTCGTGCAAGGCAAATGCCCTACTTGCTGTGCTATTGCTCCAGTCCAAAAAATATATATCACAGGACTAAGGAATATACACATTAGAAAGATATCTACCAGCATATCACTTCCTTGCTCAGAAGTTATCTGACAGAACAGCCACTACTGAGAGACCAATGATACATTTCCTATGTAATCTCATCAATGTATTCCTTAATGCTTTGTTTAAGGCAGGGCTTCCTCTGGAGGAAACCAGAGGTAATAGAAGTGGATAAATAAGTGCACATTATTTTAACTGAACTGGATGAATCTTTAAATTACACAGGGAAATAAACCTAATGGCTGTAGGCTGCTACTGAGTTTGGCCTTCAACTAGCCTGCCCAATAGATTAATGATGTAACTTCTGGACTTTTGTATCACAATTTTGAGTTCAGAATCCTGAGTGAATGCATAGTAAATGCATTCATTCTGCTCAGCCATTATCGTCTCAATGTTTGTTTAACCTTTTTTGGTCTGATGCCTTTAAAGCTAACTGAACCATATTCCTCTGCATTGCATCCCAAATTTCCCTGCTCCACTTTTGTCCAATAAGTTATCTGGACACCACACACATAAGTGAGCAGAAATCCATTATGAAACCAGTTTTACTGGACTACTTCTATCATAAGTTACTACAGTCATGGGTTTTAGGAGCAAATAGAACACTGAGTCTGAGTAACTGAGGAAGGCTTGACAAAGCAGTTATTTAAAAAACAGGGGCCGTTAAGGGAAAGTCCCACATTCAATCCTGCCCCGTATTTTCTCTTCTGGGATTAATAAGGAAGAAAAAAGATCTTTTTCAAAACAGCAACAACAACAAAGAGCCTTGATAAGCTTTGGAGAGGGATAGACACTCAAATAATTGAGACTGCACAGCCAATATGCAATGGCCCAATAGAGAGAGCGCCGAGAGTTACAAAGCCTGTCTCACTCTTCCCTTCCATCTCCTCCAATGACCAAGACAAAAATCAGAGAGTAGAGAAGCCTACTGATGACTTTGATAAACCTTGACTTTCTTTACACACCAAGTATAAGAGAAAAGAATTGAAAGTGGAACTCAAGGGGCTACCAGAAGACATCAGAGCAACAGGCCAAATAGTTAATGGAGAATTGTTAATGGTACTTAAACTGTATTTAGGAACAGCTATGCTCAATTATTACTGTTTTTCCTAGATAGCTAATTAAGCTGAATAGGTGACTGCTCTCATTTTGTGAAAATGGAACAATTAAATATTCAGAACTTCAGCCAAAGAGTTTATCTTAAGGAACATTTCAAGTTTTGAGAAATTTACATTTACATCACAGTTATGCTCATTTGCATTTAATGATCACACTATTTCAAAACAATCATTGTTTAACAAAGAATAATGAAGTACTTTCCCCTCTCTATTCTTGATTTTGGCTGCAACTGAATATACAGTACAGCATCTCCTTTTTGCAAACTGAGCTGTAGATTTAGTTAGTGGTATTGCATACAATACCACTAGGTATACTTAGGTAGAAAGTATAAAGAAAAGTAGACATTGTAAATGTGAGAAATAAAAAGGTTTATTTTAATATTATTTATATCATCCTTTATTTTTCAGAATGCATGTTTTGAAAATAACAAAATTAAACAGGTATTTTGTTTGGATTGTAATTGTTTAAACTGGTGTGGGTAATCAATATTATGATATGCTTCTTAATTTAAAAGCTGTCTACATGTCTTTTATTTGAGGTTCTTTTTTTGATGCTCCTTGGGCTTAAAGCAAAGCCTTTGCAGAGGCAATCTGGAATACTGGTTAAGCATATAGACATTAGTTTATATCTGTAACATCTCTAAATTGTGATTAGCAGACTGAAGAAATATTAAGGAGAATAAGGTTCTTGTCTACTATGCTATATAGTAGGTTCTATCCCCGACACTAAATATTGTCTCCTGAACCCCACCAGATGTGATCTTTGATTAAAGAGCTAGGAGTAATCCCTAAACAGGGTTGTGTGTGGCCAAAAGGCAAAAATTATTTATTTTTTTATTTTTTTGCATTTTGGGTCACACTCAAGGAAGCTTAGGGGCTATTTCTGCACTCAGGAATTACTCATGACAGTGCTTGTGGGCTGTGCTAATCTTCTCTGTATCATTCCAATTTTAGTATATGTACTGCCGATGGGGTTGGATCAATAGCACAGTGGTAGGGCGTTTGCCTTGCATGCAGCTGACGGGGATTTGATTCCTTCACCCCTCTCAGAGAGCCTGGCAAGCTACCAAGAGTATCTCACCCGCACAGCAGAGCCTAGCAAGATACCTGTGCAGTATTCGATATGCCAAAAATAGTAACAAGAAGTTTCACAATGGAGATGTTACTGGTGCCCGCTCAAGCAAATCAATGAGCAATGGGATGACAGTGACAGTGACAGTGCTTGGGGGACCATACAGAGTGCCAAGGATTGAACCCGGTTCAGCCACAGGCAAGGCAATACCACTCTGGCCCATTGTTTCAAAAATTGGTAAAAATAACCTTCATAAGATTAAGAATACTTGTTTTAATACTTACACAATTCTTGCAGTTTCTAGCATATAAAAAATGTTCAACTGCTTTATTCCCTTGCCACTAAATATATGCCTAGTTAAATCCTATTATGCCTAGGTCTCTACCTAAATACAAGTAGCTCAGAGCAACTTTCTGTGATTCAATAATCTACAACTGGAGATAGCTCTCTAATCTAAGCCTTTATAATATTCTGAATTTTCCTTTCTAATAGTTGGTTTGTAATTATATGCTTGTGGATTTATTAAATTAATGCCCATTTCTTGCTAGTAGACTCTTAACATTATAAGTAACCATTTTGTTAACCAAATTTCACACAAGTAATAAATGTCATACTAGTAAATATTGCAAGTAAACTAACAGCCCTCATAGTACTGAGCATGATGTTAGGCACATTGTACTTGCTAAATAATTGATCTTGTTTATTAAAAACCTATATGTTGAAGACTATGGACAATAGCTAGATCTGAAAATGCACCCAGAGGACAGTGATCTTGAAGTTGCAACTGCATGACTTTGATAACTGCACAAAGTAACTTTGCCCAGGAGGAACTGAAATGCATATCTATCCCTTTCTCAAAAAGTACACTAACCCCAATATCTGCTTAGTTTTGGCTTTAGGTAAAGCTGTATAGCAATTATTAGTAAACCTTGTTTGTAAAAGGCTTAGCTTCAAACACTTAAACACTTCTATCTATAACTATATAATGAAGATAATATCTAAGTGTTATTAAAAATATTTTCAAAAGAATGATTGGTATTTGTGTAAATAAAGAAGAAATTAAAATTTGGTTATACTTTGTGTATAATTAATTAATTAATTAATTAAACTTAATTAATTCATGATATTGAGTTTATATCATGAATGGCTCTATCAAGATCTTCTAACTTGTAAGCATTTAAAGGGGATTTCTGCAACTATAGACAGAGCGCTCAGAGTTGGATGTAGAGGAGACATGTGGAGGAGGAAACTAAAGATGTTAAAGAAGGAAATTGTTGTTGCATGCCTGAGATATGGGGCAAGAGAAAGAGAGATTCCGGGTACCTGCTTTGTATGTGCTCTGATGCTACATGAAAAAATGCATCCAAATGTGATAGCTTAAAAGAATAGGTTAAAAGAACAAACTTTTAGAATCATGGTCTGTGGGTGAGGAGCCTCTCAGTGGATTGCTGAGTGGGCAGGTCCAGAGTTTCTTATCAGTTTGCAGTCAAGATGTTGACAGGGACTGTAGTCCTGATTCACCTTGGGGAGCATGCCTACCTCACTCATGGGACTTTTGACGGCCCAGGGTCCTAGCCAATGAGGATGCTAGAAGCTTCTTGAGAGTCCTTGATTGCTTCCCTCAGGGAGGATGGAGCAGGGGGGACACGAAGAGACAGAAACACAGTAAACACAAGTCAGAAGTCATAACATTTTTAGGGCCTAACAGTGCTCTCTCCTTCACTTTCAACATGCTCTGTTATAAGAAGTAAGAGTGAGTCACTACGCATAAGTAAATAAAAGGGAATCAAGATCCATCCACATCTTTGGAAGAGGAATATTAAAGAATTTGTGCACATATTTTTAAAATATTAAATGAAACATGGAGATGCAGAGACTATGCAGATCTGTTTGATTTCTTATGTATAATATCTGAGATGATGCTTTATTTATTTGAAAATTTGGGGCAATCAGGGCTTAATAGTAGCTTTGTACTCAGGGATCACTTCTGGTGGTGTTTGGGGACCATATGTAGTGCTGGGGATCAAATCAAAGTTGACCTTATGTAAGTGCCTTAATCCCTGTACTATCTTTCCAGCCCTCAGATGATATTTTAAAGAAAGATAAAAATATAGTAAAAGAGTCAGCATTTAATTTCATCTCCTAGGAATCAATGCTATGTGTGTGTCTCTCATGGGCATGAGAGAGAGAGAGAGTGAAAGAGAGAGATAGTGAGTGAGAGAGAGAGAGAAGGCAGAGCAGGCTTTAAAGAAATTCAGCTATAATTAGATAATATAAAAACAACATGCAAGATACAGCAGTGCCTCAGTATTAAATGCAAGCATGTATTAAATGCAAATGGCAGACGATAGAAGGGCTACAGAAGTTAGGAATAGCTTCATAGAGACAGGTTAATCTAGATTTTGAATATTAGTAGGTGATTTTATTAATTTTTGCTTTTCATTGTGGAAAATAATTACAAAATCAAGTTTTTATTGTTTATATATAGAAAATATAAATTACCAAATTGTATTTGTTAGCAGCATGTGCCATTTTTCCCCATTTAAATTTGTGATCGCTCTGGACAATACTGAGTGCTGAAAGTAGGTAAAGGGACAAACAAGACAAAATTTCAGTACTTGGGTTTCAAACCATAATGCCCAAAAGGGTTTGGGGGAGAGAGAGAAAAAGAGAGAGAGAGAGAGAGAGAGAGAAGAAGAAGAAGAAAAGTGCCTACCATAAAGGTAGACTGAGGCGGGGGGAGGGAACGGTGGACATTGGTGGTGGGAAATGTATGCTGGTGAAATTATAGGTGATGAAACATTGTGTAACCCATTATGAAACCCATTATGAAACCCAATCATAAACAACTTTGTTACTGTGTATCTTATGGTGATTCAACAAAAAAATAATTAATTAATCAAAATATTCTGTCTAGTTGAAAGACCCTGGACTGGAGCGATAGCACAGTGGGTAGGGCATTTGCCTTGCATGCGGCCGACCTGGGTTTGATTTCTCTGTCCCTCTCTGAAAGCCTGGAAAGCTACCGAGAGTATTCCGCCCACACAGCAGAGCCTGGCAAGCTACCCGTGGCATATTCGATATACCAAAAACAGTAACAAATCATCTTACAATGGAGACATTACTGGTGCCCGCTCGAGCAAATCCATGAAAAAGGGGACAACAGTGCTACAGTTGAAAGGTCTTAATTATTTAAGTTACTGTAGATTACATAAGGCTGACAATTTGTGAGCAAGGGATAGTTGACCTTTTTGGACCCTTTTTAAGTATGTGTTTTTTGTGTATATGTGTGCCTCCCCTCTAACACTTACTAGGTATGAGAATTCTGAAATAAGGGTGGTAGATTGCTGCTCCTAAGTTCTTAGTAGTGAAAAATCCAGGCTCTGTGAGTGATGCATCTCCATATTCATCATTTGAACCTACCATATTATCTATGGTCATTCATGTTCCAAACAACAAAGCAACTTGAGGCTACAATAACAAAAAACAGGAAAACACTCATCTACCCTTATGTTATTTTCTTGGTCAATCAGAAAATTTTGGCGTTTTTCTCTCTCTCCACTACTATAGGGTCAATGGTGTTGATGCAGCTCCATAATTTGCATAGAAAGTTGCTCGATTCTGTAGTCAGAATACCAATAAGGTGGTCTCTTTCTAAGCACATTTATTCTGTCTTGATTGACTCTCCACTTCATGCTTTTCTGCACAATACAGACTGACTTGCATATTCTCAGCCACCTGTCATTCACAAGTCTTAAGTCTGGCTAATAACCAAACTTTGACACTATGGAAGTATAGGTATAGGGTCCAATATATGGAAATGCAAACAAGTCTCTTTAGTAATAAAAACAGATAATAGCTTACAGACCTAGATTTGATTTAATGATTCCATGTATTTATTAGTTTTTAAGTCATCATTCATTCAGAGATATCTGTGTAAATTTATAGTAAATTCTTTCCCAGTTATAAACAACTCTACTTCTCTATCCTTTGCAGTACAATATGATTTCTAGCCTGTAAGACGGAATCTACTTTGTCACTCTCTTAGTTATGCTACCCAGAAGACAAGCTAATCGTAATTTTTTTTTTTACTAACAAGATCATTTGTAAATATTTCCATAGGAAGAACAGGACAACATAGTTCAAATTGAATTTCTCTTAGAAATATCTTGAATGAATAGTCATATTATTCTAGATAAGGCTCACAATAAATAAAAATAAAATGTTAATGAAATATCCTTCAAGAAGTATATAAATTTGGGATCTATTCTAAGTGACTATCTATGAAGCTATTAATGAAGGATTAACTCAATATCTCTCAATTCATTCAAAAAGTTTACCAAATACTTTCTGTTTGCCAGGATCTATGTGTCCTTTTATTTTTTAATTTTTTAAGAAAAGTGATCACATGTATCAAATAAAAAATATTCTCCAAAAAAAAAAGGCCAGTCACTGTTCTTTGAAATTTGGGAGTTGTGCAGACAAAATCTTTTTATTTTTTAATTTTTAATTTTTTTTTTTTGCTTTTGGGTTTGCACACGGTGGTGCTCAGGGGTTCCTGGCTCTGCACTCAGGAATTGCTCCTGGCAGTGCTTGGGGGACCATATGGGATGCTGGGGATTGAACCCAGGTTGGCCATGAGCAAGGCAAATGTCCTACCCGCTGTACTATTGTTCCAACCCCCCAAATAATATTTTTATCTCACCAAACTTAAATTTATATTTGAAGACAATTTCTTTATTTTTGAATTTTTCTTCTTCAGAGGATTCTAGTCCTAGAAAATTCAGATTATTTTCCAATGAACCAATTTTGGTTTCTATATGTCTTTTTACAAACTGGGGCTTCTATTTTAGACATGCCTGGACATCTTAGAAAAGAATGAAAAGTTTACTTTAAGCTAGAAGTTTGTATTATTAACAAATTTAACTGAACATAGATGTGTTGGTTTTTTTTAAATTCCATTCATATTCCTACTTCTTGCCATCATTTGGCCAGATAATATCTTAAATGATGGAATAAATACCCATAGCTAGAGTATCAGTTTTCCAATTCTTATTGTGATCACTCTGTACATATTCACCTATAAAATGTGCAAAACTCATAAAAAACAAGATACTTTTCCTTGAGTAAAAATTAAAAATCTTCACCCACACCCCACAACTGCTGCCATGTAAGTGCATCCATAGTCTCAGCTTTTCTGGACTTATTATTAAATCTTGGAAGAGATTAACTATCTGCAAAAATTCATGGGTGCACCAGTCTCCAGCATCAAAACTCTGGGGCGCCCTCATGAGGGAAGCAGGTCGACTCTGCCCTGCTGAAGGCCTGGCAGCCACACTCATATACCACAGCTGTTGCTGTGCCATTGGCCCGAATCTACTACTTCATGATTAAGTTCTGCAGAGACGCCAAACTGCCCAAAACTCCAGGTACTCAGGTCTTTAGGCTGAGAACTCTGGGGTCTTCTTGGAATAAAGGGGCCAGTTTCCACCAAATCCCATACTTCTAGAAGCCCTGGCAGTCACACCCATATCCCACAATTGCTGCCATATAAGCTCAAGACCCACTCAAATATTCTGGAATATCTGGAGCTTACAGCCACATTTGCAACCTCCAAATTCTGCAACACTGACCTCCAAGGAGGAGCACACTAAATTAGATGGGAAATTGACCTAGAAGCCAACAAAGCTCAATACATGAAAACAACAACACAGAAGACTCAACTAGCAGACAACTTAGTAAACTCTCAGTCAAGCACTGAATGGTCTCATGGTGATACATACAAATTTTGACAAAGTTTCTTTTACTGAAGTATATTTTGGTAATTTCACTAGCCATTTAGTTGTAGCTATCACTGTCACTGTCACTGTCATTCCGTTGTTCATCTATTTGGTGAGTGGGCACCAGTAACGTCTCCATTGTGCAACTTGTTACTGTTTTTGGCATATCAAATATGACACGGGTAGCTCTATGGTGCAGGCTGGATACTCTTGGTAGCTTGTCGAGCTCTCCGAGAGGGATAGAGGAACTGAACCTGGGTCGGCTGTGTGCAGGGCAAATGCCCTACCCACTGTGCTATCACTCCAGTCCTGTAACAGGCAATACAAAATAAATTATTTTGCGTCTGTTAAAAAGACAGGCCAAGGCATGGTTAGGAAAATAAGGACTATGGTGGACAGAAGGTCACAATGGTTGTGGGATTGGTGTTGGAACATTAAATGTCTATAACACCAAACATGAGCCAAGTGGCACAAATGCTGGCCGACTCTGACCATGAGTGTGGAAAGGTCGGACTGCAGCTGAATCTCACGAAGACAATGTTTATGAGAAACAAACTCATTCCAGACATTCCATTTGCTCTCAATGGAATGAACATCTTCGAACGCAGCAGTTATGTGTACCTAGGTCAAGAACACAACATGACAAACAACCTGGCACCTGGACTACGCAGGAGGAAGAGAGCAGCATGCGACACCTTTAAGAGCCTCGAAGAATCAGTTGGAATGGAAGATGTGTGCCGAAAGTAGATAATGGACCAAACATGATGACCTCTCAGTGTCTGTGTTGCAAGCCATAATGCCCAAAAGTAGAGAGAGACAGTGGGGAATATTGTCTGCCATGGAGGCAGGAGGAGGGTGGGAAAGGGGGGGTTATACCGGAGACATTGGTGGTGGGGAATGTGCACTGGTGGAGGGATGAATGTTTGATCATTGTGTGATTGTAACCCGAAAATGAAAGCTTGTAAGTAGTTCACGGTGATTCAACAAAATTTAAAAAATTTAAAAAAAAAAAGAAAAGTAAAAAAAAAAAAAAAAGAGCCTCGAAGAAGTGGTTAAGAGGACAAAGAACCTCCTGCTCCAGGCGCATCTTCTCAACTCCACCGTTCTTCCTGCACTAACATACGCCTCAGGGACCTGGGCCCTTTGAAAACAGGATGAGAACGCTATTTGGGTCTCCCAAAAAGGAACCGAAAGAGCTATGCTTGGAATATCACGTTTCACTCAAGTGAGAGAAGGAATCCAGAGTTCCAACCAAGAATCAGGGACACTGTCTCATTTGCCAAGGCATGGAAAATCAAATGGGCCGGACACATAATGCAATTTAGAGATGACCCTTTGACTAGAGCTGTTACCGACTGGATTCCATGGGACGTCAAAAGAACGCCTGGCCGCCCACCTACGAGATGGTCAGACTTCTTTGTCAAGACCCTGAATGAACTGTTTGAGGCTCTTCATGTTCCTGGAGCAAGCAGACGCCATTGGGCTATACTAGCACGCGACAGGGAAGAATAGAGATGTTACTGGCGCCCACTCAAGCAAATCGATGAGCAATGGGATAACAAGTGAGTGATACAAGTGGTAAAAAATGCAAAATAACTGTAAACCATGGAGTTTAAATAAAAGGAGAGGTACAATTAAATCTTCATTTGCAACAGAACCTTTTAAAAGCTTCCAGGGAAAAGAACAGTAACTAATCACATACACATGAAATGCATTTCTTCAAGATAAAACTGACATTTTCATAATGTTCAGAGATCTTATAAAGGTTAAATAAGCAAGAAAAAAAAAGATAATGCTGAATAAGGAAAATAAAAGAGAAGGGAATGAAACTTTAATAGTTTAAATCTTTACTCTTGAAATATAACTACATCTATTCTACATGCTGACTACAAACTAAATTGAGGATATAGAGAAAAATATAAAGGATGCAGAGATCATCCAGAATATTCACAACTTCAAATGATGAAAACCACCAATTTTATGTATCTTTCAGGACATATTCTCAGTATACAGACATAGCTATCAATGAGAAGCTATAAACTGCAATCATAATAGACATGTTAAGTAGTCAGTTATTTTCACCTAATTTATATAGTATGAATGACTTTTCATTATAAGTACGAAAATGTGATTACTCAGTGATGAAATAATTTTCTTTCATGGTATCTGAATATTTCATAACTGGTTACTTTTTTCTATTATAAACAAAGATGTACCTACACTTCTGTATAATGTCTGACTATTTCCTTGGGATAAACTTAAATATAATGTTGGTTTAAATGGTAAAGTCATTTAAAAATCTGACATATTGAAGATAGTAAAACATAAAAGCGCAATACTCACCATAGTCTCATAAGATAATATACACATCTCTTTAAATTTTGAGAAACTAATTACTTATTTTTAATTTGGGTGTTAGAAACTGTAAACAGCTTTGCATAATTTTATTGACTTTTTGGGTATCTATTCTTTTAAATATGCTTTGCTTTTCTATTAGCATGGTTACATTTTTCTCAGTGATTTATAATTACATAGACACTTAAGATTGCTTCCTTTCTCCCAATTATAATTTCTATTTTCAGTGAGTTTTATTTGTGTTATAGTTCTATTTGATCCCGATAGAAAATTTTTATTTTGATGAGGTCAAAGTATAAGTGACCCCTAGATTTTTCAGTCTCATCTTATTATGGCTTTTCATTTTATATATTAAACATTCCAAAGTTGATCCATATATAGCATGTTCCCATAATTATAAATCACATGTAAGCATATTTTCTTCCATTTCTAACTTTCTCCCCAGCCTGAATTTTATAATTGATGTTTTAAATGGTTTATTTAGATTTATGTAGGTAGCTTTATAAGATGTAGTTCTATAATAAAAAAGTAGGTCATATTAAAAAATAAAAAGCAAGAAGTAATGTTACAGAAAGTACTTTTTCTCCTCTTCCCCTCAACTTATTTCCCACTTTCAAGTCTTAAACTGAGCTATGAAGGAATGCTGTGCTTGGATTGGCAGGAAAAAAGGTTGGAGATCATTTCAGGAAGCGGGAAGAGCTTACATCAAGGCAGAAGTAACAAGAAATCTGTAATTATGACAAAACCAATCTACCTCAATCAGAATACTGGTAACAGAGGAGCTAAGATTAATGCTAGTAGGCCAACACATGAGTGACAAGTTCAAGAGTTTAGGTGTCATGTGATCTGTGATAAAAAAAACCATCTTTAAATTATACTTCTGCCACTTATCAATTATTTCACTGGAGACAGAGTTCCTGAATTTCACTTTGAAGATTTATATTAGGGAATGAATAATTATTTTTCTTTGCTGTGAAAAAAATTAGAGTGAAGTTTGATAAATTGTATATACTACTGTCAACCATTTTCTGTAAGTGATAGATTCTAAAGTCAGGCACACATGCCAGGTAGACAACATAGTTATTTTAACACAACAATTTCTGATTGATTTTCTTTAGCACACCCTGTGTGAATAGGTCAACTACAAATTATGTCCTATATCATTTTCCCTTTTAGCAGTTTGCTAATAGGATCATCTAACAAGAAAAACAAAACAAAACGAAACCCTTTTTCAATATTAAAAACGTCATCTGGATGAATTTAGATTATTTTGATAAGTACATCACAAGGTTAAACTGAAGAGAAAAAGATATCTTTATAGCTACGCTTCAGTTGGCCTCCTTTTCGAAACATGATCAGACATGCAATGTTGGTTTTGCTGCCTTTTTATTCTTTAAAAGGGTGTGTGTTTACATAAGTCTCATATTTTGCTTATGCAGGACACCAGAACTTCATAGTTTTAAGAAAAAAAATAAAATTTATATTCTTATCTTGTTAATCTGACCTCCCAACTAACAATTTTAAGCAGAGTCATTAACACCCTTAATCACTGTGTGTTTGGGAGTAAGAAAAATGTGTTTTCTTTATTCTGCATTTGCTTTAGGAATCATGCTCAGAACATGAAATTATATACAATTGACATTTACTGATTTTAGAGAGGTCTGAATTTTTATATTTGCTGACATTAAGTGGTATTATTTTCAGTTGTGAAAGTCTGCCAAAATATAACTCTAGTCAAGGTAACCACTTAGGCATATTTATCATTCTCTTTAAATAGCTTTCTAAATATATCAGATTTATAATAATTAAATTCTGTTACAGCACTACTTGTGAAACAGGGCCTCTACTGAGAACGGCAAAGGTTGTGTAGTGCACAGACCCACTAATCTTACCAAGTAGGATATGAATGGTGCCCCCTGAAGTTGTGCACAAGTGGTTTGTGTGAAAATATCCATGTAAATAAAGTAAAATTATGAGTCATGTATTGTCTTAAATGGAAATAAAACTACACTTCTATAATACATTTCATCTTTAAAGCAGAATTACTCATGATTTTTTATATTCATACACAAATATGTATGTGTATGTGCATATGTGCATGTATATTATGACCTTTGAAAGTATAAATAAATTAAGGATTTGCTGTGCTGGCACTTTGATGAAATTAAACTGAATAAATATTTTTTAAACATGTTATTTATACATAATTCATGATATCAATTTTATTTTCTTAGAGAAAATTTGGAATGTTATAATACCACCATATTTTACTTTATAAATGACTTTTCATCAAAACTTCTTTCAACTTAAAAATTAAATATTGCAGAAACACACATAAAGTACTTAACTTTATGAACTGAATGTTTACCTATGATTTTTTTACTTGGCCTTTTATCTTTCAAATGAAAGATACCCAAATAATATCTCTCTGTCTATATATTAGTATATTAGATGTTGAATACCTATATTTACATTACAAAATGTGCCTCAATACTTATGAATGAATAATTGTATTATTGTATAAGTAATATAAAAGCATTCATGTTTTATTCATTATTACTGCATATACATGAATCTCAAATATAAGGAATAAAATGTTTTTCATCACATCCTATCCAGTGCCGACTTTCATCCACAGGAAGAACCATGTTAATGATTAGTATAAATCTGTCAAGTCTGTTTATAATCACTTATAAACATACATTTATTTATAAAATTTCATGTCCATCTACTTTTAAAAATAAATGAAAACACCAGTCACAGTTTTCTACTTCAATCATTTTAATTAAGCCTGGCAAGCTCCCCATTGCGTATTCGATATGGATATGACAAAAACAGTAACAATAATAGGTCTCATTCCCCTGTCCCTGAAAGAGCCTCCAATCGTTCAGAAAGATGAGTAAGGGGAGGCTGCTAAAATCTCAGGGCTGGGACGAATGGAGATGTTACTGGCTCCTGCTTAAGTACATCGATGAACAATGGGATGACAGTGATACAATGATACTTTATATAGGTCCAGAGCAAAAATACAGCAAGGTAGTGTGCTTCTCTTGCACATGGCTGACCTGGGTTCAATCCCTGGCACTACATAAGGTCCCCTGACCCTTCCACGAGTGATCCCTGAGCACAGAACCAGTATAAGAACCAGAATAAACCCTGAGAACCATAGTGCATTGTCCAAAACCAACAGTATAAAAAGTATAAACATGCATATTTCATGTCACAACATAATCTTAATTTGGACTCTACTACATTCTTACTAGTGACTGGTTTTATAGAATATAATTATACTTTATTTTCTTTAACTATATTCCCTCTGAATTACCTTCTGCAATTATTAACTATTAAAAACCATGCTTTGGTACATACCACATACAAGTAGATTTATATGAGAATATCTATAGGGAAGAATCATTTAATTAGAATTTGGAAACCATAAAATAGCAACATTTATCTTTACTAATATCTCCAAAGTACTTTTACAAATTTAACCTATCACCACCATTAAGCTGTATTTTCTTGCATCCTCATTTAAATTGGGTATTGATTGATCATTTTCATTTTAGTCAGTTGTATGATACTGTAAAGATAACACATATAATATCCAGTGTGAATATAATGAATTGTAACATTATTGTCTATTCATATTCTTCACCTTATTTTCCACTATCTTTTTTTTAAAGAACTATGTGTGCAAAAAATATAAATTGCTATTCCTTTCCATTTTGAGCTATCATTCATTATCAAGACATAGAAAAAGTTACAAGTATTCTAGGGATTATACCAACTTCAAAGAATAAACTGAAATCTCCCCACCTCCTCCTATCCTTTTTCATATTCTATATAAAAGGGAATTATTTACCATTAGACATTTTTATAAAGCTGTTCTATAAAATCTAGAAGCCATTTTATGTATAAATCTTTGAATACCTTATATGCTTATTTTATTAAGATTTACTATACCATCTCAGTCAATTTTGGCAATTTATAGTTCCATAATATCTTAACTTCTACATTTTCAAATCATGAATGTAAAATTATATTTAATGCTTCTATTAAATTTTTCACATTTTACTTTGAATTTTGGGGGGAGTGGTGGAGACGCTAGGTTATTTTTATATGAGATAAAATGTCACCGATATGGGGGGTATCATTTTGTTTGCCATATCTTGCCTGTAGTAACTAGAGGAGAGGGGCAAAGAAAGACAATAATTAAATGTGCAGTAGTTTCTATTCAGGATGGATTCACTGTCTGCCCTGAAGGTCACAGTGGCCACAGCAGAACTAGCATCCTTCTTGACATCAATATTCATTCCAGTTTTAGTTTTGACATAAAAGCTATTGAGTACTGCTCAGGACATGCTGTGCCTCTATAATCTAAACACAACATGAACTTTTTTAGTTAAAAAAACAATTTTCATTACATTAAAATTAAAAAAGTACAAGTATAACTTATTCATGTTCTCCATCAATAATTAAAATTAATATTTAGTAAATACTCTTAGACTGTGCTTTTTTCTTATTTAAAGAGGAAACTAAATGCTTGCATGTGTGTCAAATTTGGAACATCTGTGTAGGTGATATGTGGCCCTGGTTTTGTCCCAAAATTCAGGTGTCAGCATGAAGAACCTTGCAGAATAGGCCTCACACTTTTCTTGAAAGAATGTTGTTAATTAAAAATTAGATATTGGCACCAGGAGTAATAAGATACTTTCTGTAAATTTTAAAGCTGCTTTGAGGGCTGGAGTATAGTACAATGTGTAAGGTGTTTCTTGCATATGACTGGCCCTGGCCTGGCCCCAGCACCCAATGGTCCATTTAGCTCATAGCCAAAAGTAATAAGCCCCGAGCACAACCTGGTGTAGCTCCAAAAATCAACACAAAATAGTTGCTTTGATTTTAATTTTATCATTAATTTGTGGTAAAAACAAAACCCAAAACATGTGTTTAGAATTTTCTAGATGGACTCTTTTCCTTTGTTCCTTTGTTTAGGGCCAGAGTTGGCTGTGCGTGGTGCTGACCTCTGGCTCTGTGCTCAGGGATCATTACCAGTACTGCGCAGGAGATGAAAGATGGGTTGGCCTTGTACAAGGCGAATGTCTTCACCCTGGTATTATCTCTCAGATCTCTGATTCTGTTTTGTTGTTGTTGTTCAATCTTTATTTTTCAGTTCTGGGACCACGTCTGGCAGTCCTCAGGAACCTACTGGCTATGAGCTCAGGAGTGACCCTGGTGATGTCCAGGGGACAATCTGAGCTATCTTGGAATGGAAGCAGGATCGGCACAAACAAGGCGAGTGCCTTACCTATGGACTATGTGACTGGCCCAAGAACTTAGTTAAGATGATTCTAATTTTGTTGGCAACCTCCAAGCTATGACAGGAGTCAGTCAAACATATGCCTTTTCTCCATCAGGTATGCTTAGGGGGTTGATCAGATTCTTTGCCATTTGATAAATCAAGTACTAGTGAACTCTGACGTCCTGACTGCTATTTTCTTCATGACTGACTCAGAGGTCTAAGGGATGATGGCATAGTGGATCAGTTTATCTGGGGGTGCTCTTATGATAGTTGGACAGAATCATGGATTCCAGACAGGTAGGTGAGGTGCAAATCCTTTTGTGTCTGGTTCTGAATGTTTTTCTTGGCCTTCAAAGCTTTAGCGTTTTGCTTCAGCTTTTGGAGAGGTGGTGGTGGGGGGAGGGGAGGGTTCATTCTTTGCTTTCCACAATATCTTCTTGAAAAGCTGGTGATACTTTAAACTTCTATGAGAAGACTTATTCTTAAAGACCAAATATTCTCAAATCTATTTTTAAAGCTCTAGTCAGCCCCAGAGAAAATACAAAAGCAAATGAAAAATAAGAGTCAATCCTATTTTAATTCTCTATTTTATCATTCTATAATCATAAATGTCATCTAACAATATCCTTACAAAAGAGAAGAAAGACATGATTCTACAATTAAAATGGAGAAACAGAGTTATCTATATTTTTCCCTGATGAATCCAAGTATCTGTGTGCATTGCTGCTATTTTATCAGTTATATAAAATGGAAAATATTCCAAACAATTATTGCAATGCCCTCACACTATAGGATACAACTTTGAATAGAAACATTTTCAACCAAATTTTGTGAACTGATACCCTAAGTTGTAGTTATAAGTATACTGCAAGTAAGAAATTTAAAATAAATCAAATGCAAAAGAGGATTTTGCTCTCCCTCAGTTTTTAAAGACTTGCATTAGAACAAGTATGCAAAGAAGGGTGAATAACAGCTACTGCATTGGTGAAGTAAGCAATTCATAAATTCCAGATTAACATTCTGTAAAGCAGATGAGTGGCTTATTATATCAACTTGTTCTTAATGCCAGAAAAAGTTGTGAAAATAAACAATCTCATTCTGTTACTTCTGACCATGGTTACTCCTATCCCTGTTACTTTTAGGCAATAATAGCTTCTCAGACCATTAAAACACTTTTTATAGTACATTTAGACTTCTTAAAATGGTCTCTCCTCCAGGGGGTTTATTTCTACTAGTTACTGGTGTGACCATACGCAAGCATGTTCAAAAGTGTCTGTGTAGAATGCTTACAGAATCACCTATCTACCATTATTGAGGGGTCAATATGCCTGATACTGCTTTATTTGCTACAGTAGAAAATCAACACATAGACTGTCTTCAAGGCAATTACAACTGAGTTTTACTAGTGCAGCAGGTAGGGCGTTCGCCTTGCACGTGGCCGACCCAGATTCGATTCCTCCGTCTCTCTCGGAGAGCCCGGCAAGCTACTGACAGTATCTTGTCAGCACGGCAGAACAAGCTACCCGCAACATATTGATATGTAAAAAACAGTAACAAGTCTCACAATGGAGACATTACTGGTGCCCACTCGAGCAAATAGATGAGCAACGGGATAACAGTGATACAGTGATAGGAAACAAGTAAAAAAAGAGAAAAAAAACCTTAAAATACAGTGCCTATTTATATAACTACTATAGAGTATAGTAGTCAACATTTAGCAGAAATATACTAATAGAAATAAAATAATAGAATGTGATTTAAGGAGCTTGCCTAAGCCAGTTTTAGAGATATGTTGCAATTAAGAAGGTTTGCTTCATTGGGGAAGTAGGATTTGAATTAGTCTTTAAACAATGAGTAGACTGAAAATAAATAGGAAATTAGAAGAGATTTAACTGAATTAATTTATCTCACTTTTCCTGATTTTATTTGTATAAAGACATACGTACTCTATCCAATTGAGCTTTGTCAAACAATCCACAAATACATAAAGTATATGTGATTAACAATGCTTTTAATGCCAAAAGACAGCTTATTTTCTTAATCCAAAGCTCACTTTATGTAATTATTCTTTTTATGAACTACTAGTTGGTTATATTAACACTTGACTAATCTTGACAAGAGGCTGCTTTAAGCAGTTAAAGATCCAGATGCTGATCAGCATGCATTAAGTGATTCAGCTTAATTGGTTCCATCTAGATAAATTACTTACCTCAGTTCCTATCACAATTTCATCCCTGGTAGAGTAGAACAGAAACTCATAGAGTTTATAGTGTTGAAATAAGCTGAAATACACAAGAATAATATACCTCTGATAAACTTAATTTATAAAATAACCAACCTGTGAAAACATGTATTAAAGGCAAGGTGCTTATATTGAGGAACTTTAAGATATCAAACATACTAAATATTAAATAAGGAGTACCTTTTAATTCTAGTACTGTTCAGAAGTGCTACAAAATTAAAGGTTTAGTCTATGAAATAGTAAAGACATAACATAGTACCTAAAATAGTATCAGTAAATTAATCTGTGGTAAATGAATGCTTTTGATAATAATTTTTTTCATTTTGAACTTTATTGGATTAACATAAAATAATTGTACTTCTCCCAAATTATAAAAAATTCTTTTTATTTATCATGTTTTTCCCCAAACTGAAGTTCTGGCTTGAATGACACTGAGTTTTATAATCGACTACCATATCAATTTCTTCTTACATTCTCAAACTTATTTGAGATTAATTTAATCTTTTATATCACCTGAAAAAATGATACAACACAAATTAAAACACTTTTAGAAGATGTCTATTTTCTTGCAGAATATTAGATAGCACATCAATAAAGATAATTTCTTCAGCTCCTACTCTGAAAGCTAGGGGATAGGTGTAGAAAACCTATAAAGAACTAGAGGACAGGATTTCTTAGAGCAAATATTTTTAGTAAGTTTAAATGTCTCAGCCTTGCATTATTGAGAGTTTAAAATATATTGAAAGGCTGACTTCTAATATCCTGTTTGTGATAATATTTGAATTTTTCTAATACTCTTCCTGCTGGTTAGAAAATTAATAGACTCATAATACAGCAAAATGCTCAAGAACAAAAAGTGTCTTAGTGGTTTCTCTTTCACTCTAGTGCCTTTTGCTATTTAAGAAAATTGACTTTAATATAACTGAGAAATTAACATTTGCAAAATGTAGCTACAGACCATGTATAATAATGGCTTTCTCTGAATGCTGTACTAGATCAAAGTTTCAATTCATTTGAAATCAATGAAGAAATCCTCAGGCAGCTGGGTCTCTTTCAGTTATACTAACAGTTGATCTCACTACTCATACAATCCATTAAAATGTGATGGGTCTGCAGACTCAGTCCTTGTACAACCAAGTTAATCATCAGCATTCACAAAACTTAACTTTTGACATTTTGATTTGTTGGCTAGAAAATACATCAAGATCAGTGAAGTCTGGTATTCAACAAAGAAAATAAATTCAACCTCTTCCTTATACTGGTTACATAGAGAAAGTAAGGCTACAGTCTAATAGTACACTGGCACAAATTAATTTTTTAGTAGAAAAATTAGGCTGTAGAGTCATAAGTAGCTTGAATTTCTCTCTTCACCAAGTTTTTTTATAAATAAGTTAATTAATAAATTCTTTCTGTAGTTATGTAAACTCTCAACCTTATTCCCCTCATAGCATACAGAAATTATTTTGTCCCAAGCCAATAGGGCAAATCATTTTACTATTATAAAATTAGCACTGCACAGTCACTGTCGTCCCATTGTTCATTGATTTGCTCGAGGAGGTACCAGTAACATCTCCATCGTGAGACTTGTTGTTACTGTTTTTGGCATATCGAATACGCCACAGTAGCTTGCCAGACTCTGCTGTGCGGGTGGAATACTCTCGGTAGCTTGCCGGGCTCTCTGAGAGGGACGGGGGAATCAAACCTGGGTTGGCCACATGCAAGGCAAATGCCCTACCCACTGTGCTCTCGCTCCAGTCCTACTATGAAAATAAAATGTATAATTTGGATACACTAGTCAAATTTGCAAGATGTGGGACAATATCAGGATCAGAGTGGTACAGATGAAGGCAGACAGCCACTTAAGGGGGCTCTTACTCACAGAGAGGCAAGTCACCACCAGTATCTGCCTCAAGTTCCCACTCTAACTGGGGCTTCTAACATTACCAGGGAGGGTGCTATCAGAAGTTCTCAAATAAAAATGAAGTCATAAGTCCACTCTAAGCACATATTCTTATCACTTTTTCTATCAACTAAAGCTCCAATTTATCAAGCATTTTATTTTAGTCCTAAATCAAAAGGACAATACTCAGTATGAAAATGTATCACAACATCTAGTTCTATGCCAGGATGTGTGATTCGCTGTTGAACAAGAGAATTTTTTGTTTTCGCCATATTGACTAAATGCTTGTGTATAATACCTTCACCAAATCCTCAAGAATAGGTAGTATACTTAATGTCATAAGTGTACCTGGATGAGATATATATCCAAAAAATATTTTTAAAAGTTGCTACAGTATTTGTCCTTTACTGAATATATTATGCAATATATAAAAATATATATTGCACCAGACTAATCAATATAGCTGTGGCAGGAGTAATTTTGTGAATAAATATTTTAAATCACAACTTATAACAATATACAATTTAGACAGTAATAAACATGTAAATTAAATTCAATTTTATTATCAAATGAAATTTCAATTTTATTGTCAGTTTAGTTTCATATGTAATGGGTCATGTTTGAAGAGTGTTCTCTCTAAATTGCCTCAGGCTTTTACTGGTATATAAAACAGTATCAGTTAAACTTGTGTTAGATTCATATTTATAAAGTTTTCTAGTCATTAATATGAAAATTGTTATATAATTTGTCATTACACATCTGTGGACCTATGAAGCATTCTGAGCAGATAATGTAGAAAGTAAAGTTTTTCTTCTTTTTTCTTTTTGGGTCACACCCAGCGATGTTCAGGGATTACTCCTGGCTCTGCACTCAGGAATTATTCCTGGCGGTGCCTGGGGGACCATATGAGATGCTGGGGATCGAACCCGGGTTGGCTGAGTGCAAGGCAAACGCCCTACCCGCTGTGCTGTCACTCCAGACAGAGAGAAGTTTTTCTTTATGCAACTTCAGTATCAATTTCAGATCTCCTCCTAATATTTTAATTTCTATTTCAGGCTTAAAGAAATTCTTGAAATCATAATGGAATTATAATTCCATGACAATAGAATCAAAACTCGTTGGGATTTACTTCATTTTCTTATTTTTTGTTTTTAATGTTTTTGCAAGTTCATTGGATTATTTGTTGAGGATATGTAAGATTACTTGATAGGCAGCCGGTCCAATGGGGCTCAGGGGAGCATTCCATCCTCCAGAGGTTATCTAGAGTCACCAAAGCCTCCAGTGCCCGCCCCTTGGCTAGAGCTGAGGGGAGGCTGACCAGACTGGTTTTGATCTGATAAATTTACCCTAACCAGAAGGGGGTTAGCGCCCGCAGGTCTTAGTTCTAGAATTACCACCATTATCCAAGTAGGAAAGTAGGAGAAGATCGAGCAGCCAAAAGAACCATAACCGATTTAATGAGCCATTCTCAGTTTCACTGTACCAGCTGTGTGTACTTAGACATGCATGGCTTAATCTTTGAGACAAGAAATTAGAACAGCGGGTAGGGTGTTTGCCTTGCATGCAACCCACTCGAGTTCGATTCCTCGTCTTTCTCCGAGAGCCCGGCAAGCTACCGAGAGTATCCCATCCGCATGGCAGAGCCTGGCAAGCTACCTGTGGCATATTCAATATACCAAAAACAGTAACAAGTCTCACAGTGGAGACAGTACTGGTGCCCACTCGAGCAAATCGATGAACAATGGGATGACAGTGCTCCAGTACTACAGTGCATGTGAAATTGGGGGTCTGGAGTATGTGGAGTTATCCTAGTTAGGATACAAAGGTGACTAACACATTCCCTTCTAAACCATTTTCTGAAATCAATTAAGAAATACATTGATGAAAATGTGTCAAGAAATATGCAAGAAACGAAAACAGGCACTACTTTTTTACCATCCAGGTGATCGAGGTGTCACTGATGCACCTGCATGGGTTTTACTATAAATTCTAGTGTCTATTATAACTCTCCAAGCTTGAAACTCAGCTATTAAAAATGTGATCTCCAGTAAAACTGCCATGTTCAAATCTAAGTGGAAATGGTAATATGCAGTAAAATCTCCTTACACAGTGAATCTCAAACCTTGATGGGCAGAAAGACTCTGGGGAATAGATTCTTCTCCCGTTCTAAATTTCTATTCTCTCACCTCTCCAAACATAAGGACAGATATAAAGATACAGTGGCTTTTAGAGAGAGGCATTGCTGCTTGCTCGAATTCTAGCATACAGTTCTTGGGAGATGCGATGCTGGGAGTGAAACCCAGCCATACTTATCAGGCAGTTCAATGCAGGGATGCAGTGGAGATGGAGATTTCTCAGAGTACCAGGTTGGGTTCTTAGGGGCCTTCAAGCCTATACCCGGTGATGTTAGGGTTCAAACAGGCTGCACGCAAAACATATGCCCCTGACTGCTGAGCTAACTCTCTGACCCTAAAGAGCTACACTTTAAAGGGACTGTTGGAATACTAACAAATCATATTGTAACAAATGCAATAATTATATAAGACATATTATCATATAAGTCATTATGAATGACAGAAACCAAAATATAAACTTTATCATCATGTACTCACTAAAAGCTTCTAGACTACAACTAGAATCACTGCCAAGCAAATCATGAGTGTGCCTAGACATCATGCAGCACCTTCTATTTTGGAATTTTCATAATTAAAGTTGGAAAAAAACGGAAATGTATTGTTTTAGAAGAATGAATATTCTTTGAGAAGTTTGGTGAAGGAGAAATATTTTTAAATACTTGTGAATTCTAAAAATGTTCCTTGGGAGAGATGAATAACTACTGCAGACCTTGTGATAGATGTTATAAAAAGACAGATTTCTTAGATCGCCAGTGAAGAATCACTGTAATAAAAACTTTGCCTCTATTCCATCATTTTATAATCAGAGGGAACTAATGAATTTAATTGGTCAATATTACAAAATATTTCAGGCTACTTAATAAATTTGAGGATGTAGACACATAAATCACTTTACTTTCTAATATAAAGCATTTAAAGCAAGTGTTTCATTGAAAATGAATGTTTTTCTTTAATATGCAAAATTTAGATACCAGGTCAAATTACCTAAAACACAATCTACTGTGATTAGTTTCAATTACTCTGAAATAACCATATTAATAAAATTATATTAAATAAATTCTAAGAAAACTTATAATTATAAATGAGTTATATATATTAAGTGCTAACCTCTTTGAAGAATAAAATGTAGGGACTAAGAGATAGTACAGCAGTAACCTGTTTGCATTGCACAAGTTCAATCCCTAGAACCTCATATAATCCCCCTAAGCCACATCAGGAGTGATCTCTGAGAGTAGCGCAGAAGTAAGCCCTGAGCAACACCATGCGTGGCTCTCAAACCACAAGTAAATAAATAAATAATTCAATGTTAGATGAAAATCTTAATGTGCAGACTTTAATTTTCTAAGTGAAAACTTTAAATAGTATGTAAACATAAGTCAGGTAAATTACTGCACTAATTATGTAAACATCTATCTTCAAATTTTTTTTCTATTTAATAGAATTTTCTTAAATACATAAAATGAAAAACAAATGTCACTGAACTTTTAATTATATAAAATGAAAAATAAATGTTACTGAAAAACAATTCCATACCTGGTTTTTAAGTAGTCAATAATAGCATTAGCTTGCTTTACATCAAAGATATTCCATTCCTCATCTTTTTGTTGTTGGGATGGTCCTATTTCAGCCATAACTTCTCCAACCCATTTTATGTTATCTTCTAAGGACATTTGAAGTGCTAAAATAAAATCCAAAGAAATCTTAAGTACTATTTTGATAGCTATTTTGGGAATAAAATATTCCAGTGTGTTTCTTAGTGTATAAAAATTACTTTGCAGTATTTGTGAGAGCAAAATTGTAAAAAAATTATTATAGTAAATCAATAATTCTCATTTTAGATAAAAATAGATGACACATCAATAATTATAAATTACTGTAATTCTACTGAGTTATTAAAAGCATTAGTTTCACTTTAAAATGAAAAAAATCTAAATCAAATGATCACTTTCAAATTAAAAAGGATTATTTTATGATATTAAAAATGCATCTGAGTGATCCCTTCTTTATCCCAGCTGTCTTTTCCCCTAACTAATGAGGAAGGCTTCCAGCTATTGAAAGTAGATATTGGACCAAACATGATAACTTCTCAGTATCTGTATTGCAAATCATAATGCCCAAAGCAGAGAGAGAGTATGGGGAATTTTGTCTGCCATGGAGGCAGGGGGAGGGTGGGAAAGGGGGGGTGTACCGTGGACATTGGTGGTGGGAAATGTGCATTGGTGGAGGGATGGGTGTTTGATCAATATATGATTGTAACCCAAACACGGAAGCTCATAACTATCTCATGGTGATTCAATAAAATTTAAAAACATGCATCTGAGGAAATTACACAAGTTTGATTATTCTTTGAGAAAGTCCAACCAGAGTAGAGCCAGGAGTAGACAATTTAGGCACTTACAGATAATGTTGCTGAACTCAATGCTAAATATGTCAATAAAAAAGAGTCAATCAATACTTGGCTTTAGCTGTTATCATATGGGACTGTCAACAGACGTTAGAAATTTTTACATAAACTTTTATGCAAAACACCAAGTCTTATAGCTCATGTAAGCTATTTCTCAAATATGTCTCTGGTAGTAAGAGCCAGGGGATAATAAAAGGTTAACAGTAGCACCACTCTGCCTTTACCCAAATAAACAAGTCAATGATGCTAGTTTATTCTCTTGCAAGTAAAAACAAAACTACAAAGCAAAATGATTTTCCATGTCATTTGCTGAGTTGAAAAATTAGACTAATGTCAAAAGTCTTAAACTTTACCTTTACAATGTCAATAATGCCTACATTTACTTCTATCTTATTATCCTAGTTAATTATGATTTGCTCATTTTAATCTGTGGACATGACTATCAATTTTCCCTCCTCTATCTTTGTCACATGCATGTGCACACACACATACACACACACACCACACCACACCACACACATACATACACATATCCTGTACCCCAAAAATGAATTAACTACGTACACACACCCTATATCCCTAAATGAATCCAGATAATTACTGTCCAGATTGTCTCCTGTAAAGAGAAGTAAGACTGGATTGAGTGTTTGTTGGAGGTCAATCCGGGTGGGGGCCTGGAAAAGGCCCTTGGATAGAAATGTATGGCTCAGCGTAAACTTCATCCACCCAATCCCAACCAATCTCAGAATCTCCACCTCTTGCCAATGAAGTAATTTTACTTCCAGGGAGGTTGAAGGGGAAAAGTAAAAGTGGGTATGAGAACACGAGCTCATTGTTGGTTCTAACTGCTTCCAAATTAAATAGCTACTTTGAGGAGAGAGTAGCTGTAGCTCCATATTACTATACAAAGGGAGTAACTTAAAATCTTAGGAAGACACTATAAACCTTCATTTGCAGTTTGTGTAGCCTAGACTCTATTCTATTTGAGGAATTAGAAAGAAGCATGAATAAATATTACAATCTAAATCAGTTTAATGAATGACAGTTGGTTCATTTCTCACAGACTTGCTCAGATTCTCTTTTATACATACATGAATTAGTGCTGGATAACTAGACTTTCCTATGCCAGGCTAAGTGGAGCTCAATTATCATTGTACTTTTCTTTTTCCATGATAAACTTCTTTGAGTATAGTGAATATAGAAGGAGTGACATCAGAAATGAAAAATTTGTTTCATTTCTGATGTCACTGATAAAAGTAATTCAAAATTTGAATAATTTCTATTAATAAAATGGTATTAATAAAAAATTCAGAAAAAATAATTAGATAACTGATTATAATTCAAGACACATTTATATTTCTCAAGCACAGAAATGCATTTCTGTCACAATTTCCTTATTTTGAAATATAACTCTTTACTATTTTACAGAGCCTCGCAAGCTACCCGTGGCATATTCGATATGCCAAAAACAGTAACAATAATGGGCCTCATTCCCCTGACTCTGAAGATGACAGGGACGAATGGAGACGTTACTGGTCTTGGGCAAATCGATGAGCAACATGACGACAGTGATATAGTGATACAGTGAACTCTTTACTACTTTTTTTCTACACTAATGTCTTTCTATAAATAATGGCTTTTAAAATTAGAAAAGTTATTTTACTTATCAAACTGAAACATCTGCTCTTAAAAATCATTTGTGATGTGATTAAAGTATGAAAGATTAAACCTAAATAATAAAAGCTGTTAGAAATAAAATTTTTCTTAAAAATTTACAGAAATAAAAGAACAATCTAGATTTATAATTAACTTCAAGGTTTAGGATAGTACTTCATCTCTGCTACTTACTAGCTAGGTTATTTGAATTTTATTTTCTTTTTCTGTAAACTGAAATGATGCCAATCCTCAAAATTATACTTCTGTTATAAGGCTCAAGTGAGAAATTCATGTAAAAATCTGAATAAACTGAAAAGACTCATATAGCAGTGTGTTTCATATGCATAGTATTTTCTAGACTTCAGTCTAAACAAGGAACAGTTGAGCCAAGGAGATGAGCTCTCACTTGCTGGAGTTGACTTGTGACTTTAAGAAAGAAGTATTTGAACTCTTTCTTATTTCTTCAATGATTTTTTAAAAAATGAAGCAAATTATAGAGGCATCTCATAAATGTTTGTGTGAATTAAATAAGACTATATTTGGAAAGCTAATGACATATGAATGGCCCACGTTTATCCTGTTAGATTTATGTTTTTTCCTAGTTGGGGATAATAAATCAGTTTTATGAAAATATAATATATTTCTGGCTATTTACTAATATTCATTTTATATACCTGGAAATAAATCTAGTTTACAGAGTTAGATGCCACACATCTGGTCTACCTAATATGCTACAGGTTCTCTTTGATCTGGTTCAGGAAAAATAGGCCTCAGAACTTATATTGGTAGGATGGTCATATATATCATGTTTATCATAATATTTTAGTTTGATGCAATTTGGCTCTAGGTAGGTTGTCTACAGAATGCCTTGTATGCACATTTGTACATTGACGCTGCACATGCTTTAGATGTGAAACAAATCAGAACACGGTCAATAAAACTGCAGTGCTCACATTAGGATTTTATTTATAGTGGTCTGCCACACTATAGCTAACATAGAAGATTGGAATCTTTTGTGCTTTTACTATTAAGATATTGCTGGATGGGGATGCTCACTATGTGTTCAAGACTCTACATCTTTTCAGTCTTAGCATAAGCATAATTTACCTCCCTCCTTAGCACACTTGGTTAAGATTACATTCTTTCCTGATGACAGCTATAGCCAGGAGGATTGCCCCATAGCTGGAAGACTGTTTCATGAGTGGAGGGGAGAAGGGAGATGGAATAGAGAAGGGATCACTAAGAAAATGATGGCTGGAGGAATCAGTTGGGATGGGAGATGCATGCTGAAAGTAGATAATAGAACAAACATGATGACTTTTCAGTGTCTGTGTTGAAAGCCGTAATGCCCAAAAGTAGAGAGAGAGTATGGGGAATATTGTCTGCCATGGAGGCAGGGGGAGGGTGGGTAAGGGGGAGTATACCCGAGATATGGGTGGTAGAAAATGTGCACTGGTGGAGGGATGGGTGCTTGATCATTGTGAGATTGTAACCCAAACATGAAAGCTTGTAACTATCTCACGGTGATTCAATAAAATAAAATTTTTAAAAGGTTAAAAAAAAAAAGAAAACAGACTGTGGGTGATTAGATTAGCTTTGCCATAGAACATCTTCAAATGCCTTATTTGAACATGGCTTAAAATTAGTGTAATGTTTACTTTCTTCTGAGAATCTAAAATAAGGAATGTTTTTTAATGCTTTAAGCAGCTTTGTTCTGCTCAGGAATATAAACTAAGATACGGTTTGAGGTACAATCCAGAAAGCATGGAAATAACTATGTAAAATGGCAAATAATAAATGTTAGTTACTGGCTGACCACTTCAACAATAAAAGAACTTCATATGATTCTTGAAAAATAAACAAAGTTTTGAAGGGGATTTTTTTCCCTGCTAAGGAAAACCTGGCTTTGTAAAAAAAAGTATCATATATATACTTTTACACTTTCATGGTTTCTGAGCAGTTGAGGAGCCTACTCAAAAATTTTAAAACCCAACGATGTAAGTTTGTGTAAAAATAGTTTTGAGTCAGTTATATATAATAGAAAAACTTGGAGATGTATATACCACTTGGAATCTGGAATGTGGGATTTGTAAGCAATTTTGCTTCTTTTCATTCTGCTAGTCAATTTATTCTTTTATTGGTGACTTTCACAAAACAAAGTTCTAACATTATTTGAAATAAAATAATCAAATCCTTGTTTTTCAGTGTTTATTTTTGAGAACCCCTTGCAAAATCCTTAATATATGAAGATTTTCTCCTATTATTTCTTTGAAAAGATTTGTAGTTTGGCATCTTAAATTTATCTCTGTGATACAGTTTGAGTTAATTATGTTAAATTTAAGTTGAGGCATAATTTCTTCTTAATACAGATGGACAACTGCTTCAATATTTGTCAGAAGAAAAGCTATCCTTGCCACTGAATTGCTTTTGTGTATTTATCCAAAATCAGAAGACTGCTTTTTTGCATAAGTATTTCTGAATCGTTTTGCCTGTCCATTAGATGATGCTTTTATCATTTTATAATACTGCATTTACTTTATTGCAAAATTTTGCAGCACGTCTTCAATTTGGGTGGTATAATTTTTGCAATTTTATTCTTATTCTCTAATAATCTTTAGCTACTTTAGAAAAGGGTGTTAGCCTTTTCACATAAATTTTGAAATCAGCATGAGTATCGCTAAGACAAAATCATCTTGGGTTTTGTACTGATAATTGCATTAAACTATAGAGCAATTTGGGAAGAACTCGGGAGATCAAATAAGATGCTGGGAAAGGAACCTGTGTTGGCCATGTGTAAAGGAACTAACCTATTCACAGTACTATTGCGCTGGCCCCGACAATGTTTTACCATGTATCGACTTCAAATCCAAGAACACAGTATGTCTTTCAACTTACTTCCATTCTTCTTAAAGCTTTCATCAGGATTTTATAGATTTCATTATATAAATCCTATCCGTTCCATTTCTTTTTAGATTTATAGATAAGAACTTACTTTGCATGTGTGATCTGTGTGTGGTATTGTGATGATGTACATTGCTGGAGAAATTGGGGCTTCACAAAAGACAAGGTATGTGCTCTAGTCTCAGCAACATCCCTGCCCCACTTGTGAGAAATTTGTAACATATATTGCCAGAATATTAAAATACAACTGATTTTTCTGTTTTGAAAAGTCCTCCTCTAATTATGACCAATATTTCTGATCTCTTTCTTGAGTATCAGTATGAAGATAATTCTAGCCTCAAAAATGAGTTAGAAGGAATCTTTCCCCTCCTATTTCTGGAACAGATTATATGTAATTCTTAGATTTTACATAATCCAATTGCACATAATTAGATTATATATAATTCTAATAATTACGTTTGATAGATTTTTCTATCAGTGAAAACAGCTGGGTCTGAGATTTTTTCCAAAGTTTTAGCAAAATATATAATTAATTAAAAATTTAAGACTTCAGATTATCTATTTTATCTAGAGTGATTTTTGTTAATTTGTGGCTTAAGAAACTGATCAATTTCATCTGTTTTCTAATATATGAATATTAACAGTATTCTCTTAATATTCTAATAATGGCAGTCAGGGCTGTAATAGCACTCCCTCTTTTATACTCAATCTGTCCCTGCTATATTTTTTATTTCTTAGTTTTACTTCCTACTCATCGACTTAATTAATCTTCTCAAAAGCTTTTTAGTTTTGTTGAATTTTCTCTATTGGCTTTCTGTTTTCAATTTCACAAATTGCTATCCTTCATCATTTCTTCTTTTATTGTCTGATTTACATTTATTTTTTAATTACTGATTTGACCAGTTTACAAATTTTAGATATTTTCTTTGTAGTCCTGTCAGCTCTTCTTCCAGCCAAAGAGCCCAGGGGTTGAATGGTGGGGCGGGGGAGGGAGAGGGAAGCACACCTGGCAGGGCTCGGGGCTTACTCCTGGCTCTACACTCAGGAATCATTCCCAGGAAACTCAGGATACCATATTGTGGTGCTGGGGATAAAACCGAGGCTGGACATATGCAAGGCATGCAACCATTCTGCTGTACTATCTCTCAAGCCCTAGTATTTCTACTTATAGTTTATGTCTTGTCAAATGAGTGGAGTTTTTGTGATTGTTTCTTCAAATATCCAGTACTGTGCATATTTCTCTTGTTCTATCAGAGTTCTAAAGTTTATTAGAACTTTGGTTGCCTCACAGGTCCCTGAGGCTTTGCTCATTTGTTTTTCAATCTAATTTTTATTCATACCATTTACAAGCTAGAAAATTGACTTCACTATATCGTCAAGTTCACTGGTTTTCCTTATTTATTTGTCTACATTCTGCTATGGATGATGTCCACCGAGATTTACATTTTTGTCACTGTACAATTTTATTATAAAATTTATGTTTATTTCTTTTAAATTTTTTTGAATTTGGTAATGTGATCCTTTATATCTTACATTTCTTTCATGATAATTTATATGCTAACAGTTGTTTCAAGAATGTTCACAATGGCTTATTTGAGCACTTTTATTATGGGTGTGTGTCGGGAGTGGGAGGCAGTGTTCCCAGGCAATACCTAGTGGGTCGGGAGACATCTTTGGTTCTCTCAGGCTAAGGAATTTAGTGTTCAGCCAGGGAGTGCAATGGCAGTATGAGGCCATCCCAGCTGTGCTTAGGAGGTGCAAGCAGGGCTAAGAATCTAACTCCCACATGGAAGGCATGCAATCCAACTCTTTGAGCTGTTTCCCTAGGACGTGGACAGTTTTATAATAGACACTTCAAAGTCTTTGACATACTCTCAACATATATTTTATATTTTTTGTTTCTTTATGTGAACCAGGTTTTTTCTGAATGAAATTAGAAAGAAGTGGGCGTGGGCGGGAGGAGTGATATGCATTCTAGAGAACACAAGCTTAAAAGAGCAAGTAAGCAACAGAGACATAAAAAGATATATGTTCATGGGAGAATGCAGGTGCAGGGTGGGGATGAAGAGTAATAGTTCACTTGTCTTGAATGGGGTGGACCCATGTTTGATTCCTAGATCCCTAAGTCCACCCGAAGTGATCCCTGAGCACAGAGCAGCCAGGAATAAGCCCTGAACACTCTGAGTGCAATCAACATTCACTGCCCCAAATAAAGACAGACAAAGATTCTAATAAATATTATTATGAAGAAGGAAAGAAAGGAGAGGGAGGAGGGAGGGGGAGGGAGGTAAGGAAAGTAGGCAGGAGGGAAGGAACGAAGGAAGGAAGGAAGGAAGGAAGGAAGGAAGGAAGGAAGGAAGGAAGGAAGGAAGGAAGGAAGGAAGGAAGGAAGGAAGGAAGGAAGGAAGGAAGGAAGGAAGGAAGGAAGGAAAAGGGAGGGAGGGAGGAGGGAGGAAATGAGTTTTTGAATTGAAAAATCGATACAAGCATATCTTTCCATTGAGATACAAATACTTTTAGGTTTAGTATTTTGCTTCTGGTCTCTTGGTTTGGTTTAAGATTCCAGTTTTAGTACTACCACTACCCAGCTGTGCACCCCTTTTCTCTGACTACTTGCTCAATTCTGAGACTGTGATTATAAACCTCCCCTACAGGGGTTGCACTGAAGCTCATCTATGTTAAAGATTAGAATTAAACATAGCACCTAGCACATAGAGCACAGGATTGGAAATGAAAGAATGATAGACTTCCTTCTTTCCTCCCTTTCAAGAAAACAGTTATATGTCTGTTTTTCTCAAATGAAAGCCGTTATGTTTAAAGCTATTCCAAAGAAAAATTTCCAAATTTCCTCACACAAATCACGAATCACAAAATCCCGTTAATCGTTGATTTCTCCAGCGGGCTCAGTAACCTCTCCATTCCTCTTTTCCCTGAAATCTTAGAAGTCTCTCTCAACTAGGCCTTCCCAAGGATATTACACTAGAGGCTCTTTCAGGGTCAAGGGAATGAGATCCAGCTTGTTACTGGCTTTAGCATATGAATACACCATGGGAAGCTTGCAAGGCTGTCCCATGTGGGCAGGAAACTCTCAGAAGCTTGCCAGTTTCTCCCAGAGGAAGAAGTAGGCTACAAGATATTGTGCAGCCTCTGAAGCGGCCGCCCGCTCCTGGGAGCTTGCTTCTAAGTCTCTGGCCGTTGGCCCTTGATGGGATTACACACACCTGGGTTCCTCTGCCAGTAACTTCATGCGTGAAGCCCGTCGGAACGTGTGGAGAGGGGCCTCAAGCATGGCTGTGGCTAGGTTCTGGTGATCTTTGGCCGACGGGAGCTCTGCTTGGGGTGGGGAGGGAAGCTGGAGCCCATCCCCTCCGAGGGGCCCCAGGGAAGACAAATTTTCTAATTTGTCTTACAAATTTCCTACAGTAATTAATTCCAATTTTATGCATTAAAAAACCCCACAAAATCAGGTGTATGTGAATAATGTTTTTAATGTTTTTTAAATATTGACCAAACCATTTTATTTTATCATTGTGAGAGAGCATAGAAATATAAGTAAAATGAGAACAAAAGAGTTTAAGCAATAAAAAAAAACTGAATCTGAACTAATTGATATTTTTGGAATGGATGGTGCTGGAAATTTTTAATGAAAATAACATCTTTGGAAAATGTATTATTAAGTGAACTTTAGCCTTGTTAAGCACTATTTGAAATTTTACAACTCAGAGAGGATATTGAGCCCATCTCTTCCATACCCTAGGGAAACGACATTCACCCAAAGAATTAAAATAAAATTGAGCGTTTGCTTAAGAACATTAATTTAGACAGTGAACTAAATTTCCTTTCTTAAAAATATAATGTACTTACTGCTAAGATTATGAAGTAACATATGTAGTAGAGTCATAAATCTTGAATATTGAATTATAGTAAATTCCATTCCTTTACTCCACAAAAATCCAGATACATAATAATCTAAAACAATGGCTTCTTTGAAACAGATTTTAACATTTTTAAAATTCAAAAAAATTTCCAGTGTTCTGTGACAAAAAGAAAAATTCAGATATTAAAATAAATTATAACGCAGTTCCCTTTATAATTTTTGAAAAAAATATTTGAGTTAAAATTCTATAGTGCCAATAGCCTTAAAAAATGCCACAATTATATCAAAATCCAAAAGTTCTGTATTTCCTCTGTATTCTTCTAATCCCCTTATATTTCCTCTTCTATCTTTCACTACTAAACATTTTCTCTGAAATTCAATGAAGTTTTTCCCCCTTCCATTTATATAATCAATTTTATCTTCAGAAACGTTCCATTTCTGCTTTAGTTAAAGGTTTTAGATTGTTAAATATATCTTGTGGCTTTCCTTTTCAAAGAATTCTAATTAAGTGTATTTTACCATACCTATAATTTTCTCATTAACCTTCAAAATGTTTTCAAATCAATTTGTTTCATTTTATATACTTTTCTCATTACTGTCACTCATGGCCCCTTACTGTTTTCAGCAGTATTAATTAATTCTACCTCAGGATGCTTATAAATTCACTCTGCAATATATTTACTTCTTACTTATTTTTAAAAATATGCATTATCATCTTTTGTTTTATTGTCTTTGAAGTTTTATTTTTGTTTTACTCCTATGAATATATTCTATATTTAAAAAATCATGATTAAATACTTAAAAATACTCTGTTGTCTGCTTTCATAACTATTGCATTTTCCTAGAATATTTTCTTTCTCTGACATTTCTTTTTCCTGTTTTCTTTTAAATTTCTTTCATATTCCTTTTCTACTACTGTGAACTGTTTATGAGTCAAGTCACTTTCTGTGTGAAATTAGCTTTTGTCAATTTTTGTTGGTTTTATTTTTATTTTAATAAATGAGGGAAATATTTTTATAACCATGGCAGAGACATTTTTTCTATCACTTAAACCATGTTTCCTATAAATGTGGTAGTATCTGTTCTAAGCCTATATATCCTGCTGTTGCAAACAAGGGTGTTTGAAAATCAGTGTCAAAATTTTCACCTCTCCCGGAAAAATACATATAATTTTTTAGCTCATTGTAAGATCTAAAAGCTTGTGCATCCTTCTATTTTCTACTACACTTCTAAAGGTTTTTAAGACTTCTGGAAAGCATTGTTATATTTTGAGGTTGGGGTTTTCAAAATTCTCTTTATTTTGACAAAGATGGAATTTCCATCATTTACAAAGATGGAAATTTCCATGTTATTTATATGCTGTTTCTGAGGGAATGTGCATATGTCTATAAAAATGAAGTTCTTGTAACTTATAATATTGAAATAAATTATATGATAAGAATAATAAATATTGTAGGATGAAACAAATTTTGGAAAAAATTGCATTGTTTAACTAACTTTAATATCCATTGTTTCAATTCATAAAAGAATGAATTTCTTCTGTGGAAGAAAAACACACAAAAAATAAACAGTTCTTCCTGACAGCCATTAAAACCATAAAGGAATCAGTTTTGATCCGTTTTTAAGGTTTTGAGTCAGCCAACTATGGATTAAATCTATATATTCCATTTTGTGGTATTTTATGTGATTATGTGTGTCTAGACTTATTTTTTTGAGATCTTTGTAAGCTTTTTTTTCTGCTACACATAATTAAAAATATTCTGGGACATTTGTTAAGCCAGAATTCAAATGGTTAAAGCAAAGCAGATATGAATAGGCAGGTACTTCGGAAGATGGGAGGCTAAGTTTCAGATATCTTCAATTTACTCAACAGTTATTTAACTGCAAGAATTATCTTTTTATATTTAAGATACAAGTTCATTTAATCTTAAGTGAAAGTACAAAAGCATACAGTATAGAGACTTATGGTATTTTAATAGAATTAATGGAAGAGGTAGAAAGTACAGAAACAAACCCCAAATATATGACCCTAAATATATGGGAACTTGGATACACCAGAAATAGTATTTCAAAACAGCAAAAGAAACCATGATTCTTAAAAGAAAAAAAAATATGGGTGGGGAACTGGCTATCAGTAGAGAAAATGAGATCCCACCTTACCCAATACATAAAAATAAAATCCAGATGGAAAAACTAAAATAAAGCCCCTTATAAGTATTTTATTCTAAAATCACATTCTAATGACACTCTAAATTTTGGCTACTTATCCCTCTACTGATTCCTGCTCTCTAAGGCTCCTAAGGAAAATTTTGAGGCCTGCTTGATTATTTTCCTCCCTAGGTAACTTGATTTACCCCACAGAGAAGGTAATGCGTGATATTTTATGCAACTAAAATCGAAACTTTAATTTTATTCCACTTATTTTAAAATGGTTTACTCTTGGAGATATTCTAAGATCTGCTTGCTTTAATCTGCATCTTTAATAAGTTACCTTAAATCTTTCCATTCTACTGACTTGATTTTCAACAACCCAAATTCTTCTACACTGGTTTTCTCGTCCACTCATTTTTCCTGTTTTTTCTTTAAAAGCTTCTTAGCTACACATTTTTATCACCTCTTTTTAATCTCTTATTTTATACAGTGGATCTGTCTCTGATCATTAATTTTAACCTAATGCTTTCTTGTTTTCCATGCGTAGATCTTTCTCTTAATTGTACTCTTTGGCTTTCTGCATATTACTGTTTTAAAAATGAAATATTTTACCTAAAAGGTTGCAGCTATTCTTTTCTTTTATATTTATTAATATAGACAACTACTTGCACTAGTGAATTTTGATGGAATCTCATTGAGGTCCCAACACCTTTCTTTACTCACGTCTCAGAAATTCTCTCCTCCCACATCCAATTACTTTCCTGACTACAGTTTGAATTTTAACCTTCAATATGAACTACAGGCTAAAGATTTTCATTCCTATTCTTCATTTTGTCATTTCACTCCAAATGGATTATGCAAAAAAGCATTCGAATCAAGGTGCTGGCAGCACAAATTTGAATGTGAAGTTTCCATGCATTTTATTGGCAAATTTGTAAACCTTTTCTCTTGGTAATAAGGGAAGATGGAACGTGAGAGACGGGAGTGATTGTTACAAGCTATATGCAATACTGAAGAAAAAGAGAATGATATATAACCATGATATAGGAAGCAATACTATAATAATTACAGTAAAATATTATATCACTTTGCATGCTTTTAAAATAGCAATACATTTAATTTTTCTAATATAGCATATATAGAAACACGCCTTATGGCAAGTACTTAACTACTCATGGAGGCTGTTAAAGAAGGATTATTAAAAGATCGCTCAGTGTTATTTCTATGTTTAAATTGTTGTTTAATTGAATTCTTAAAAAAATGATTTGGGTAGATAGGTAAATAAAATCAGGGCTACATTAAACATATATGACTAATATTAGTTAGATCATCATGAGAATATGGCTAGACATTTAACTTCACTTGAAATGTACTCCAAAAATATGTTTTAATGATATTTTCATGTTTCACCTGGTTGATTGCTTTCATGGAGTACAACTTTTAATTTTAAAAGGTAAGGAAACGTGCTGATTTCCTATAAGTTATTTAAATAGGTTCATAGCTTTAGAGACTACGATTTTTGTCACTCTAGTGTCACTTGATGACAGGACACCTAAATTATATTTCTGTCACTTTGAAAGGTATATAATTGCCCTTTATAATAATGCTACTTTAAATGGAAAGTGAGTGATTGTAAACATTTCAGAATTTTGTTACATAAATCAGATAAAGAAACTCAAGACAACTGCTTTACAATGAAATGGCTCCTGATATAACACAGCTATCATTAATTCATAATTGATGTCCTAAAATTTGTGATTATTTTAGGTGAACTCTATGAGTAAGATATTCTAAAAAAGGTCAACCTGCTATTAAAACTGGTTATTTTCATAGCTACTCTAACTTTTTTTTTTTAAGTAACAGATTTTATTTTAGAGGGTTTTTGAGGGAAGGAGTAAGGGATAAGCGGAAAAGAAAAACAGCAGGAGTAATGCGCTCAAGAGAGAACACGGGTTCCTCCCAGGATGAAGAGAGCCTCTACTCTAATTTTAGTATCACTCTCTATATCATTTAGTTTTGCCACAGACCTCAACTTTAAAGATGAAAATACTTTAAGAATTTAGATATTTTAAAATGAAGAAAGTTAATAATAATTAAGGAGAAAAAAAAAGGCTGTCACACAGGTATGGCATACATACATACACTTAAGGTGTGGTGGCAAGAGCAATAGTACATCTAATAGGGCACTTGTCTTGTATGTGGCCAACCTGGATTCAATCCCTGGCATTTCATATAGTCTCCCAACCTTTTCCAAGAGTGATCCCTGAGTGCAGAAGCAGGAGTAACCCCTGAGCATCGCTCAGTGTGGCCCAAAAACTAAAACAAGAAAACAATTCAAGATCTGGTAAGCTAAAGTCTAAAAGACGTGTTTGTAATATCTTTCTTGTAATATGAATTGCGTTTAATACAATATCCTTCATCTAATATTTAAAACATAAAATACGCTATAATAAATATTTGATTTTTCATATGTACTTTATTATTTTATAGAGTATTAAATACATACTTTTAACTTTAATGATCAATAAATTTGGGAAGTAGTGAGAGATAGAAACTAATATTATTCAAATAGCAAAATAATCAGTAGTATTAATATAATAAATTCATTTTACTAATAAATTGTGATACTAAAGATAAGAATTCCCAATGAACATTTACATCTATAAATATGGTAAATTAACCATGATATACTTGTTTAAAATCTGTGAAATTTTTAATTGACTGACAAATCCTTTTAAAGATGCACATAGTAAGTCATGCAGCCAATCACAGATCACCAGAATTTCTAGAAGGATTTGCAGGCACTGGTGGTAAACAACATCTTAGGAAAAGGCCTGTCAATGTCATTCGCCTGCTCTTAATATGCTTTCCTTTCTCAGATTTCTCTTCCAGCTGCTATATCTGTCATATTTTCTTCTCAGTTGTAAATCACCTCAATTCCATAGTATTTGTAAGATTTGCAAATGATAACCACTGACAGCATCATTTTCTATTTGTCCATTATGGTTCACAATACCCTGCTTATATATGGAGAATTGGCCTGCAGAAATCTTACATTAGACACCATAATACAGAATACTGCATTATCCCCATTCTCTCCATGTTATGGCCAGCGAGGTTCCATTATTATAGCAAAATGATATTTAAAATGAGTGACTACTAAAAATAACTTTAAAAATGTGTGTTGGTGGGTCTATTTAATAAGAGTTATAGGTAAATGATCAATTATAGAAATCAATGCCCATAAAAATAAAATGTAAACATATTTTTATATTGCCTGAAAATTCAGTTATGTTTATATTGATAAGCAAAGTGTGTGATATCAGAGTACTCTGTTGGCTAAGTATATCCAATAAAAATCATAGGTGGGTGGTTAGTATTCAGGATTTTCAAAATAATAAATGTGTTGATTAGCAATATAAAACAACACAACTTTTATTATGATGAGACTTCTGGTCCTTTAGGTTCTTATCCAGATTGACTATCAGTTTTATTAATAAAGAGCAAAGCATAAGAAAATTATACTAAGTGCTGATTTTAGAAATAGTGCATCTCTACTTCTGGTTAATGTTAGCAAATTGATTTGCAATATGTTTCTCCCATTAAGATCTTAAAGCACTGCAAAAAAGTCAGTTGTGGAGTATGAGAGACAGTATAGTGGACATGGTGCTTCCATTATACATGGCCAACCTGGAATTGATTACAACACATTTATCCCCAAGCACTGCCAGAAATGATCCCTGAGCAGAGAGCCAGTGCTAAGCATCCCAGGAAGTGGCCCAAATCTTCCTCCTTCCCCTCCTTCTGGCCCCAAAGTCAGTCTTCTAAGAATTTTTGTGTACTATAGTCAGATCTGTGTGTGTGTGTGTGTGTGTGTGAGAGAGAGAGAGAGAGAGAGAGGGTATACAACTAAAATATGTATTTTGCAAAAAAAGCCTATAGATGCAGAATTAGAACTATTGATTGCAATAGTAAAGTACTTACTGTTGAATTTCATCTATACTCTCTGATAGCAGCAGTTCAGTGATTTGGTCAACTGAAAGAAAATCTGGAGACAGTATCTTTTCTTGCTCTTGGGATTCAGAATTTACCTACCAAATTAATGCAATATATTATTTAAATCATGTGTTTAATTCCAATTATCAAAGATATTTCTTGTTATGGATTAGTTGTAGTCAGAAAAGGAGTATTAAAATAATAGTCTTCTAGGAAAGAATTTTCCTATTTTTATGTAACCGTACCTCTCCAAAAAGTCAAATGGCTAGACAATGAAATAGACAAAAGCATTGAAGGAAAGCTAAAAGGGTTTTTTTCAAAGTCTATATAATACTATGTCCTAGTGCTTTTCTTATAGAGAATATAGTTTTAGCTTCTGCTCAATCTCCATCCAAATCCTGTTCAGAATATTCTGAACCATTAACAATACCAATGTTACACCAAATAAACAGAAGTATCAGAAGATGATACTGGTTTGAACAAGAGAAGGCAGTAGAGCAGGCACAGTCTTTGCTGACCGGGTTTGATTCCTGGCATCCCATGTGGTCCCCAAGCACCGTCAGGAGTAATTCCTGGGTGCAGAGCAAGGAGTAGCCCCTGAGAATCATGATTTGAGCCCCAAAGCCAACAACAACAACAACAACAAGACAGGATAACAAGTTTGATCTCAGTGGCTGAATTTCATACTAAAGGAAAAATGTTTTAGAGGTTAATTAGAAATGCTAGATTCAGAAAAGCCAAGTTTAAATATGGAGGTTTGATTGGCACTGCTGAGTATGAAAATGGATAAAACTGCCCCAAATTCAGAGAATAAAGAGCTGACGGGGGCAGGAAAGATGAGAATATAAAAGAGAGATTAAAAAAAAAAAAGATTTCCAGCTCTATGAAAAGAAAGGATTATAAAATCACAGGGCACCGAGGGGTTCGGGCAGGGGGGGGGCAGGAGGCAAGGCAAATGTTCTCAATGCAAGAAATAGTTATTGATCATTCCATGTGAATAAATTTTTAATAAGAAATACAATGAAATATTTTGTTATAGTTAACCTGATGACATTTCAGATTTCCCTTATTCTTTTTAAGGGTAGAGAAATATTCCAGAGTTCCCATTTATTGTCAGCTGCAAATGGCTTAATGTCTGCAAATTAATATTCACTGTATCACTGTCATCCCGTTGTTCATCGATTTGCTCAAGCGGGCACCAGTAACATCTCCATTTGTCCCTGTTGTGTGCTAGTGTAGCCCGATGACGTATTGGGGGCTCTTTCAGGATCAGGGGAATGAGGGCCATCGTTGTTATTATTTTTGGCATATCGAGTATACCATGGGTAGCTTGCCAGACTCTGCCCTGCTGGCAGGATACGCTTGGTAGTTTTCGAGGCTCTCCAAGAGGGATGGAAGCTTTTGGGGCGGCCTCTAAATAAACATATAGATATAAAAGCACTGTAGCACTGTCATCCCATTGTTCATTGATTTGCTCGAGCGGGCACCAGTAACATCTCCATTGTGAGACTTGTTACTGCTTTTGGCATAACAAATACACTATGGGTAGTTTGCCAGTCTCTACCGTGCAGGTGGGATACTCAGTAGCTTCCTGGGCTCTCCGAGAGGAACAAAGGAATCGAACCCATGTTGACCACATGCAAGGCAAATGTCCTACACGCTGTGCTATAGATCCAGTCCATCAATATTTGAAAATTAATATTGGGTTATTATAATTTTAGTTACAAAATCATAGGGACTGGGAGATATCTCAAGAAATAGAGCATATATTTGTGGAGTATAAAGTAACATAACACAAGACCGGGTCAGGTAGATAGAAGGGTCAGGAAGATTGCCCCATAGCTGGAAGCCTGCCTCATGAGACTGCAGCGAGAGGACAGCTGGAATAGAGAAGGGATCACTAAGAAAATGATGGTTGGAGGAATGGATCGGGATGGGAGATGTGTGCCAAAAGTAGATAAAGGACCAAAATTGAGAACCTCTCAGTTCTGCATTGCAAACCATAATGTCCCAAAGTAGAGAGACAGTATGGGGAATATTGTCTGCCATGGAGGCAGTGGGAAGGTGGGAATGGTGGGGGTATACGGGGGATATTGGTGGTGGGGAATGTGCACTGGTGGAGGGATGGGTATTTGGTCATTGTGTGATTGTAACTCAGACACGAAAGCTTGTAGCTATATCTCAGGGTGAATCAATAATTTTTTTTTAAAAAAGGAAAGAAATAGAGCATATGCCTAATATGTGATTGATCCAGGAATGACTTCACCACAAAACACCAGTGTGGCACCCAAGACATGCTGGGCTCAAGCATTGAACTATCAGAACTATACTACCCCATTGAGAATTACACTGAATTGCACTCCAAGCTTTGAGCACCATAGGTGCAATGGCACTGATTTAAAACAAAACAAAGCAAAACAAAAAAAACACTGTTAGAAATAAAATGTGCTACCATATTTATATTAAGCATATCTATTTAATATAATTAGCCATTATTTTGTAATGCGGGATAAGCAAATTACACTAAATTAGGTCATGTTAAAACTCAAGAAAAAAAATATAGCATATTTTTTGGATTGGGACCAGACCCTGAAATGTTATGGGTGTAGGGTTACTTCTGGCTTTGTGTGCTGTGGGGTGGGGTGAGGAGGTGGGAGAATGCTCCAGTAGCAGTGCCAGCTTCGTGCAAGGCAAGTCACTAATCCCTGTACCATCTCTCCAGCCCTAACAGTATCTAATATAATCCTAGCAACTAGTTGGCACATAGATTTTAGTAAATTGAATTAAGTGCACTCAATTCAGTGATAGGATAGTATTTCATCAATAATATATGGCGATATATTTAAATATTTGTTGGCTATATATATAATTTTTTATTAGCAGAAAAGTGTAATTATTTCTGTACTGTCAATCCCCGAACATTGTAAATTCCTCAGAGACAGTCATTAATCTTTTACTTCTTTTTAGAATTCTGCAGATTCTAGTTATGTCAACATAAGTCGTTAATTGAGTGTCTGAATTCATCTCCATCATGTAATGACATTGTTAGATGATGAAGCATAATGAAAAAGCTGAGCTTGGACTTGGCGACTGCACAATATTTTGATCTCTGCTAATTTTGTGATTTAAAATAAGTCATTTTCACCTAAATTTGTATTCATGTTAAAAATAAATTTGATAATGTTTCAATATAGAGAAGAGTGCTACAGTTATTAATAATGAATAAATAAATATACAAAAGATAAATTATACATTCAGAAGAATTTTATTTTATTTGAAAAATTTCTAGAGACAAGTCTCACAGGAGCTGTATAAAATGGAAGACAATAATAACCTTCATAGCAATATAATTATAGCTAAAATATCTAATAGTAGTGCCTCATTTATTACTTTGACTTGATGACTTAAGGTAATCATCTTGTATGATGATTTGCCTCCAGGTATCTGTTTTCTTTCATTTTCGATTGAATTCCTGGACCTATTTTAACGAGATCTTTTTGTTTACTTGTTTATATACTGCCTTACGCTAGTAATGGTAAACTGGATAGAAATCTTTACTCTTTTAACACACATTGTGATTAGAAAAATTAAATATCACATAATAAAACACTCATGAATAGGCTAAATGGAATGTAGATATGTAATTGCAGCCCTCACTGTAAAATCACATCTCTGACTAGGAAAATTTCTAAGCTAATCCACACTGTAACTCATTTTACTCCACCACCTGGTGGATTTTAGCTGTTATTCCGGAGGCAATAAAATTGCCAGCCTGATAGTATGTGCCAGGTAATCTTTTCTGATTTCTTTCTCGGGTGCCACCTAAAGTTTCCATATTGTTTATATCTTCCTTCTAGAATGGAAGCATTCAGTGATTTGTATCAATTGTTTATGAGTCGTAAGGGTTTAAATAAATGTTCATTACTATAATACATTTCCCCCAAAGACAACTAAAGAAGGGTTCCACAGAAAACAGGCAGGCACACAATTGACCCTAAAGAGCTAGCAACAAATCAGGCCATTTTGGAGCCTTCAGGAAAAGGAAAAAATAGTGATACTGAGCCAGTCTTTTTATCATTTTGATCAAATACAGGCTTCTTTCCCTAATTTATATTTTCAACATAATTTTTTGCTTAAAAATAGATTATCAAGTCTAAGGGATATTTTTTTAGCACCACTCAAGTTTAGAGAGCTCCTTTGTCACTATCTCACTATCTCACAGTAATCCTGGCCATGCTAAGAAGCAGATATAAGAAAGAGAAATATATTTTATTTTTTGCTTTTTTATTGGGGGGGGTCACACCTGGCTCTGCACAGGGGTTACTCCTGGCTCTACACTCAGGAATTATCCCTGGCGGTGCTCAGGGGACCATATGGGATGCTGGGAATCGAACCCGGGTCGGCTGCATGCAAGGCAAACGCCCTACCCACTGTGCTATCACTCCAGCCCCAAGAGAAATATATTTTAAAAACAAGAGTTGGTATTTAAAATAATGAAATAGGAAAAGTTTTGGCAAATGTGATTAAAAATAAAGAAAAAATTAAATATCTGCCCTAGTAAGTGGAAATACTTTAGAACAGTCCAATGACTTCAGCAATTTCTTAGGAAAATAAAAGTTATGAAAAGTAACCAGAAGGGAAAAAACTGGAGCTACTGAATGTCAACTAAGCTGGACGACTATTAAAAGAAACCATCCGACCATACCCATTCATGCTGACATAAAGTGTAGATTGAGGTTGGGGGAGATTACAAATGATACTCAGCAGCGTAAGCTTGGAAGTTCCTGGTGATACTATGGTGGGGAGGAGAGGAGGGGCGCTGGGGGTATGGGGGGGGCACACATGTGTGATTCTAGGGATCAAACTCAGGTCATGGCCTTCCTTATATATGCAAGGTATGTTTTCTACTAGTTCAGCTATCTCTCTCAACCTGGAAGACTTCCTTTCGAAGCTTTTACATTTGAAGTTCTGCCTTACAGGCAAGAATATATAAATTCATTTAATCTACTAATTGCAAATTATAGATCATTCATTTTTAGATCATTTTTAAGAAGCTAGTGGTCTATACACAAAAACTCAAACAACCACTAAAATTAGGTAACAAAATCATTAATAAATTTATACACTAAAGCTACCGAGAGTATCTTGCCCACACGGGAGAATCTGGCAAGCTACCCGTGGCGTATTCGAAATGCCAAAAACAGTAACAAGTCTCACAATAGAGATGTTACTGGTGCCCACTTGAGCAAATCCATGAGCAATGGGATGACAGTGACAGTGACAGATTCTAATTTAAATAAACAAAATATATTTATCAGAATAGGCTAGAGAGCTAGCTCAATGGGCAAAGTGCATATTTGCATGGAGGAGGCTTGGGTTCAGTCCTAGCACCAAATGATTTCCAGAGCACTATCAGAAGTAACCCCAGAGACAGAATCAGGTGTAGCCCCCGGCACCACTGGACCAAAATTCATTTTTGTCATGTTAAAACCCTATTTCATCAAAGTTTAAATATTAGGAAAAGATTGAAGATGACTTGGGCAACTTGAAAAGAAGGTTGGAATCTAGAGAAGCTGTGGGATTTTTTTTTTTTAAATAAGACAGGAAACTCAAAGACTAATACAGTGAGAAAGTCAAGCCCAAAACATCTCTTACACCAATGCCAGAATACCCAGAGGTTCTAAGTGTCTAAACAATACAGGTACAGCATATAATTATTTTGAGGTATAGTAGTACTCTTTCCACAACAGAATTTTGGATGTTCTAGAGCTTTCTCCCCAAATCTCCCCACAGGTTGTGCTGAAAATTACTTCAGTAAACACTTCCTAAATGGTTCTGAAATTATAACAATCAGATCTTGATGCTCAAGTTGAGCCCCAAATGTTTGTCTCTAACTTGACTATGATGGAGACTGCATTCTAAGGTCTGTAGGGACCAACTAACACAGAGAAATTATTGCAGTGTCCGGGACCTGTATCTCCAATACCAGTGGTATCTTTTTTTCCACTCATGACTACGTTAAGAGTGCTCTTATCCTGATAAAGCCCCAAAGGCTGTGAATAAATGTCAACTCTTAATGGCAAGAGTAACATTCAGGACATTATTCAGAAGCATTAGGAAATCATTTACATTTTGTTTTAGGTCTCCAGTGTAAGTGTAATTCTTAAAAAGTTATCAGTTTGCTCTTCCAGCCCATGTTCTCCTTGAACATGTATCTTGGTTGCTTGCTTGTTTCTTTGTTTGCTTATTCCTACTCTGGAGAAGCCTGTGTTCTCTCTCGAACATGAGCTTCTCTTTCTCTCCCCTCACATTTTTCTAAGTAAGTTTCAATAAAACTATAATGAAAAAAATATGCCACATAGCTATATTTCCCAAATATTTCTGAAGCTATTTAGAAGTCAATTTACGAGCCCAATACTGATAGAAAACTGACCACTGAATTCTAAGTATTCAATTTTAAACTTGTTCAGAATTCATTTATAAACATTGATAAATTCCTTTTACTGACAATCTAGGCGTAGTGAAGATTTATTTTTGGATTTCAGATTTTTTGTCTCCCTGTTCCCCTCTCTGGGTTCTTGTGCATTTATACAGACATCTGTCAAGTTTAAACACTGCCTTTTAAAGAGAGGCTAAAATATTATTAAAGAAGCTTAGATATTTAATTCAGAAAGCTGGCAAGTAAAATTAATGTAATGTCACACGCAAAAAAATATTTTCCTGGACCTGTGTGTCTTATGTCTACTGTTCACAGTATCTCTGAATAGACTTTTAGTCTGATAATTACCTTTCCTGGCATATGTTAGATCACCTAGGATTTTAATTACTTATATTTTCATTTTGTGCCTACTATGTGAGTGGAATAATTGCTTGTTATTATTCAAGGGATTGGCCACAATTAACAAATAGGAAATCTAAGACTATTGGAAGCTTATACTTCATTTCTGATGAACCTGACAAGAAGCGAAATGTTTTACTACAACTTAGCTCCTATGATAAGATGGTTTATAGACTATACCATTTTGGATATTGAATCGATTAGAAATGGTTACCATAACAGGACTAGGTCTCAAGGGGTATCAAGCCTGAAAGAATCTGATCTTAGATCTTTCTGTATATAGCTGAAGAACTTCGGGCCTTGAGATCTGAGAGGGTTGGCAAGGGAAACGTCTATCTTTTCTACCTACCTGTACCTCAGGTGTTCAGCTTTCATAAGAGAAATGAGGGTACACTACACAGGGTATTAATCTATCTGCTCAGCAGATAAAAACATCAAGGTGAGTCAAAGCTTCAATTTTATTTCTTCCATTTGTCACTAAATAAAATGTTGAGAATATACTGAATTGCATATTATGGGGAACAGAGTGCATCCAAAAGTTAATGGATGTACTGAGATAGCAGATAATCACATACGGTTTATAGCTGGCTGAATCACCTGGTCACTAAAAAAAGCCCCATCACACCCCTCCCCAGCATATCACGTTGCCTCCTTAAAATTTATGGGGTATTTGTTTTTGAAGCATAGTAGCACTGTAGCAATGTCATCCCATTGTTCATCAATTTACTCGAGTGGGGACCAGTAACATCTCCATTACGAGACTTGCTGTTACTGTTTTTGGTATATCGAATACACCACGGGTAGCTTGCCAGGCTCTGCCGTGCGGGCAGGATACTCTTGGTAACTTGCCAGGCTCTCTGAGAGGGACAGAGGAATCGAACCTAAGTCAGCCGCGCAAGGCAAAGGCCCTACCTGCTATGCTATTGCTCCAGCATATTAATATTAATATTTTAAATTACTTGTTAATATTCTAAATTACTAGTTATCTTCTTAAAAAGGAATTATCTACATGGGAAAGTATATGTAAGTGCATCCAGACAACTGCACATTTTCATAATCAAGTTTTGGTCTATATCTAAATAAGACAATTTAATTGGGAAATTTCCTATGCCACTTTTGAAATCACATTACTTACATTGCAATCACAAGGGAGTAGCTGGCTAACTAACCAGTTTATCACATTAAAATGTATTTTTAATGTATGTTAATTTAAAAAGGCTCATAGGAGAGTCAGCATGCCTTAGCGGTCTGCACATAGTAATAGAAAAATTTCGACTGGGTGCAACTTGTGTATCTCTGAGCAAGGCACTGAATTATTGGCTCTGTGTTTTTTCATTTATAAATATTCAATTTATAAAATTGCAATACTTATAAGCTAATAGTCATCTTCCGTACAATGAATGTTATTTAGACTAATAAGGGACTTGAACACAGCAATGTTAATTATAACGTTAGTCACCATCAGAGACTGAAGATCTGAAAAATAAAATTTCACTAACATGATGGACTCTGTGTGAAGGCTTAATGCTTTTTAGCAATATCTGGCACAGTAGATAAACTCATAATTAAATTTTCAGGGTACAAAGCTTATGAGTAACTCAACTTACTTAAAACCCATTCATTATTGAGGGCTGATGTTGGGAGAGGCCTAAGACTAGAATATTTTACACAAGTGCCATCAAGGCCCAAATAGGTTTAAAAAAAAAAAAAACTTTTCTTCAAAATAGTTGGTGAGTAATTAAGGCCATAACTTAAAGGTCGATTTTTAGGTTACTCCTCCTTAGTCCAGTCCATTTATCATGCATTTATTTATTGCTTTCAATTATTAATAAACTAACTATGAAGTTGATCTTTTGAGCAACAGGGACTGCGATTATTACAAAAAAATTAAAAAAAAATTAGCTAGCCAATCTCCAAACTGGAAGTGGCTCCTTAGCATTGCAACAATCCCCCTTTATTCCGGGTGAAGCGGAGAAGCCCGCTGGCCTGGCTAGCATCCATCTGAGGCAGGAGGAAGGTCGAGATTCTCAGTGCAGACACCACGGGCGGCAAGTCAGGCGCCCAGCTGGGAGGGGAGCGGGGGACACCAGCGGCTGACTCCAGGCCCCCGTTTCTCCTCCTCCCGGGTCCGCTCAGTGCCACGTCCCGGCCCCTCCGTCCCGGCTGCCTGACCGCGGCCCGCTCCACGCCTGGGGCCTCACCCTGGAGAAGCCCGAGTCCCTGACACTGAGGGGACGACCGGACGGATGCTCAGAGGTCGCGGGGACAGGGAAGGGGCGCAGTACCTCCGTCTCGACCATGGTTCCCACCGGGGCCGCCGCCACGGGGGTCGTCCCCCCGGGAATCTGGCCCACAGACGCCGCCATGATTTCACCCGAGCTAAGCGGACTTTGGTTGCCTGGGCAACAGGGGCGGGGCCGAGGCCACGGGCCGGGCTGCTGCGCTCAGCGCGGCCCCCACCGCGCCAGTTAAAGGGCTGCGCCCCGGAATGGGTAGGCTGGACACCCCGACTAGATAGAGCTCACAGGGGAAGGCGCGGGACTGGGTTGCAGCCTCAGTAGAGACAGACATTGCTTTGAATAAGAGTGGACACTGAGAAATGCAGTGTAAATGAAAGGGTTTCGGTGAAAGAGCCTAATGCACGAATCCAAGTCTTTGACAAGCAGTAACACGGGCTGATTTTCTTTGGGGAAGGAAGGACTTGATCATTGATAACCAATATTAGCGAATTCTGGTAACTTTTGAGGAACTATGGTGGTATTATTGCGTGTTCAGAAGGAAAATGATTTCCTTGTCGTTTAGAGATACAGAGTGAAAGATTCAGTGATAATGGCGTAGTATTGGAAATGCTATGTGAATATATGCCTGTGTTTTACTGAAAACTAAAGAGTGCAAGGCATGGTCAATAGCTAGAAAGTAGATGAATCAAAATCGAATATGGAATTTAAAGTGATCATTGTACTATTTCAACTTACATGTGTTTGAGTTTTTATAATGTTTAGAAAGTATAGCTCGTGGTGTAAGAATATAGTGTGAGCATTATAGTGACTTCCTTGGCTGGTAATACCCGATTTTAAATTTAAAATACACACACACACACACACACACACACACACACCCCATCGTTCCTTGCATTTTTCTGCATGGGAGGTACTATGTAGAAAGCTTACTGTGAAAATCAAGCATTACTACTTAAGTACTTCAGTTTCCCCATGAGTATAATGAAATAATAATGTTTGCCCCATAGCATTACTTTGAGAATTTGACGTGCAATTGTATGGATATGTCTAGAGCAGTGCCTGCTATCTGTTATTGGTAGGATAACGTTGGTTTGTTCTTTCTGTGTTGTCACAGGGAGCTTAGGTTTATTGGGTTACTCCCATCGCAGTGCTCCCATTTCTCTGTGCTTATTTGTAAGCTCTTTCTTTGTGCTCTGCCTCCCCAACCAGTCAATCACCTAATCAGACTCTGTGAACTTGTAAATATCGCTTTGTCATAATACTTAACTATAAGTTAAGAGCATTTTCATGGGCAAATTCTGTCATGACCAAAAAATGTGACATCTAGATTAAGATTTAGAAAAGATTAATCTGGCCTGAGCACTGTAGACTGAAATCTATAGCAAGATGTCCCCAGGAGAGCCAACCTACAAGCTTAATGTATCTCTTACTGTGTTCATACAAAATAACTAATATTAAGAAGTAGAATTAAGTAATGTTAATTAAGTTATTGGACTAAGGAAAGGAGAAAAACCCCTAAGTGGTAGTTTTCCCTTGAGCCTGATAAGAGATCAGGAAGGACTTAAATATGTTGATGTGCTACCCCATCTGGGTGTGCGGTTACTACTGCCAAAGTTGGGAGTTGGTAAGAGACTTGAGAGAGACCAGGCTTCGAGATGGAACACATAGAGATGAGCGGGAGAGACAGGGGAGACAAGAATGAAGGGCAGTGTGAGAATAGCATGGAGAGCTTAGTGAGACTGAAACAGGCACATGGAGAGAATGAAATGAATGGCAACTGATTATCAAGCAGCCTGGCCCTCATTTCCTCCTCCATCAACCCATGGCATCAGCCATCCAGGTAGAGAAACGGCTGGAGACCACCAAATGCAGGCTGCAAGAGAGATCTGCTGAGGGCTTCCTCTTGCCGCCTGCGAGATTACACAATGTTAACTATTATTGGATTTAATATTAATATTATGTTTCTTCTGATAGTAGTCCAGCCTGTACACAACTCCCTGGATAGTATTTTGTCATGTGCCCTTTTCTTATATTTGACTGTTGTTTTTCTAACCAAATTGAATGCTTTAGCTTAACATAATCTCATGATGATGGTAATTTTCCTTTCAATTGCCTCAAAGTTTAAATTCTGCACACAAATTATGCTACCAACCTCTCCATAAATTGTGTCTGGTTTTGCATATGTTTAGCCAATCCTTCATGTGGATTGAAGTGTTCTTTTCTTGATAGCCTCTCTCTTAAATATATTAGTTTAGTTTCAGTACAAAGTATTTACTCAACAATGTGTTTATGACTTCCAGCCTCATTTAAAAAAGACATTAGAACTTCCTCAATTAGTGAATACATGGTCAATTTTTAATGATTACCAGTTAATAGAAGAGTTTCCCACTACCTTACTAATTCATTACAATGCTTAATTATTTGTTTCCTTCTGAAACAAAGAAAATAAAAATATTGCATCATCTGCTGGGTAGATTCCTTCACATTCTTTAAATTTAGCATTTTGTGAAGAGTTTAAGTATTTAGTAACCTAAAATTGGAGTTTCAGTTTCCTTGAAGATCTGACTTCTTTTTTGGGTCTTGAATTGCTCTGACATTTCTTTGGAAGATTTTTCATTCTTCCTGTACCTTACCTTGACTTTAGACCCCAGAACTGGATGTAGTATTCCGTTAAAGATGGTGTTGGTTCTCATAACATAATGAATCATTGCCTCAGAGAAGGGGGGATTGTTTTGCAGGAATTCAAATGTTACTGTAGTTAATAATGTGATTTATTGGAGAAGTTGGTTTTGAGGAGACACTTTAATTTTATGGGGCACATTTTTTTTTCCTTGCAAGGAGTGCTGTTGAAAACCCATTAGCCTGAAGGTTACTTTTAATTTGCACAAGTTGAAGCTGATATTAGCCTCCCTCTTCTTTTGTAGGGAAGTGCCAACAAGAAAGACAAATCTCAGTAGGTGATATGTTTTCTAACATGGAAAGGTCACTTGAGCCTTCCTTCTCTGGTTTCTTTTGAAGATAGAGGCTTCTAACCAAAGCTGCTACATTCCATTTGTTATCTCAGCTTATTGTTTTAGTGGGAAAAGAGAAATGGAAACATACGGTTTTTGTAGTTTTTATCTTTTTCTTAAAGATCTCTTCTAACTCTTACCACATCACAGTGAAATGTGGAGTCCTTTGATATTACTTGGATCAATTGGATTCATCCTATGGTAATGAAAATACTTCAGTCAACTTATATTTGTGAGGAATATGTTTTACAGAAGAACCAGATTTCCTTGAAGGCATGGGTATTTTCAGTTTTACCAATTCAAATACTGGAAGTTTCAAACAAGCCACACTTTCAAATCTCAGAGAAAGTTGTGGGAATGGACTAGATTATTTTATGATTAATATTGATAGACTCATGTAACAGTATATAGCAACGAACACTGACAGTAAAGTTTCAGTTGACTGATTAAAAAAAGGTAAACATTTCTACTTTACTCCTCACAGTTCCTGAGTTACTATTTTTTTTGTTTATTTTGTTTTGGTTTTGTACTACCCCCCAAATGAATTAAGTTTTTTAGTAAATAAAATAATGTCACTAATGAGACTTGTGACATTTTAATAGTTTGAGTACTGTGAGTCCAGTGGTTTTAAAGCTCTTCAGTGTTATCCATGGAAGTTTTAAGAGGATCAGACTAGAAAAAATGTCTTTTAAATGGAGCTGAGATACCACAGCTCAGGAAATGGAATTTAGATGGCACGTTGTTTCTTAGCCTTGAAATACGTTTAAATTATTGGATGTGTAAATAAAAAGTATTAAAACCATTTTAATTTTTGAGTAATTGCTTTCAGTTTTTATTACATATTTAATTTGTAACAAAGGCTTCCAGATTTCTAATGAATTTTGAAATATATTTTGTTTTCTTAACCTTTACCTAATCCTCAGATCTGTTCTCATTTCAATCAAGGGCCTTATAAATCTGTTCAAGTCATGGGAGAACATTTTAAAGTCTTAGTAAAATACGCTTACAGGATAATATGTATATCCTATAGCAGAAAGCTTTTCGAAACAGTGCTACTGGAGTGGGCTGAAGTTATGTTTTACAACAAACAGTTAATAGAATTTTTTTTCCTTTTTTTGGTTTTTTGGTCACACCTGGCAATGCACAGGGGTCATTCCTGGCTCAGCACTCAGGAATTGCCCCTGGCGGTGCTCAGGGGACCATATGGGATGTGGGGAATCGAACCCGGGTTGGCTGCCTGCAAGGCAAACGCCCTACCTGCTGTGCTATGGCTCCAGCCCCAATAATTTTTTTTTTTGAAAGGAAAGTTTGGGCTGCTTTAATGGTGCTCATGCTCAGGGCTTCCTCCTGGGCCTGAGCTAAGGGATTATTCCTAGTGGTGCTATGGGGACTGTGTGCTCTGCTGAGGGTTGAATCTGGATGGGTCAAATGCAAGGGATGTTCCATCTCTTCTTTCATTGATTTAATCTGCAACCATTTTTTGAAGTGTATACTTTTCTATTGTGGACCCATCTGTTCGTTTCTCTTTCTCCAGTTCCTTCCAGTGGACCTTTTATCTCTTCAGATGAAACTAACTCTTCAGATGAAACTAATTATTCTCCAAACACAAAAACAATCTTACCAATTTACTGATCAACTTACTTAGCAACTTATTAATTTTACTTATCAATCTTACTGACAACTTCAAGTCTTTGACTCAGAGTCTTTCCTTATGCATTCCATATTCTGTAACCTTTCTCTTACTTCCTGTACTTTCTTTGTGCTGCTATCTCTGACATGATGGCAATCGCTCTTCAACTCTCATATTCAATCTTTACCTTCTTTACTTGGCTTCGTGCCATGCAAGACTGAGCTTTATTCATTCTTTCAACTGGATTGACCTATTCCTTGCACTCTGACTTGTGGTTTGATTTGACCAACATCCTAGATGGGAAGGAATATCCTAAGAAATCTGTAAGGTGGAGATAAGGGTCCTTTAATCTCCTTTTTTCCTTTGTGTAGGATCTTAAGTTAGAAACAGCTGTGAAACCTCCTCGAGAGTCACCTTCTGTCACTCAGTTCCTGTACTGTGCAATTTTCTCTGGCTTTCAGTAACCATCTTGTCCTTTCAGGCCTGGGGGTATTTGGTCTGGCTCCTTCCTGCTGCTAGCCCCAGGATGCTTCCCTATGCCTTGTTCATTTGTTTCCATTATGTCTGGCCACATATTTATAAATAATTTCTTTACTAAAATTCCCTCTTTTATCACCTTATGCCATCTGTTTCCTGTGGGTATCTTGGTTGATATGAGCAAAAATTAACCCTAAGATATTTAACACAGAATACTGACTTATTCCACATCATTGCTGTCAATCACTTAACTGTTATACAATGAGTAGTATTGTACATAAGTGACCTTGAGTGTTCACTGTTAGTGTCTTGAAAAATTTTGGTAGGTCTGAATCCCATTCCTACTCATTCTCCATGTGGTGGAGTTGTACCCCAGTTTAATTACTCAGGATCGAGACAGGGAACATAAATACCCATGTCTTAACCACATATCTGTGTCCTGAAAGCTGTCTCTCCAAGACAATTTGGATTAACTTCCGGCTTGTCAAATCCTAACTTTCTTTTGCCAAGCAGATTGTGTAGTTCCCCTGTTGACAGATGTTAAAATTTGCCCTATAAAAAAAGTGAAATAACGTCACCTGATCATAGCTTTTCTCTCTATGGATAATGGGGAGTGAATGAATAGAATACTTCCTCTCCTTCTCTTCTTGTTGAATCTGGCCTCGAAGTCTTAACCATTTCCAATAAAACCTCTCCTGCGTTATGTAGCCATGAAATTTATCTGTAAAGCAGGAAGAAAACCACACCCCTGGCTCAGACATTAGCTTGTGATACAAAAAAATGTTGTTCATAGACAGTCATTGGTCTCAGAACTTTTAGATTTTTAATTTAAATCTATACCCAAGTCCCATGACTTAAATAATGAATGTAATTAAATAATTGTAGTTAATCATATATTAAATAATTAATGCAAGTTTCATTTATAATTTGTTCTTTATTGTACTATTTATGTCGGTATTTTCAAAACCGCTTTTATGCTTCGCTGTTTAATTTTGTGTCATTGATCCATATTTGTGAACTGGTACAAAATAACAAGATAATAAACCTAAGCAATGATATGCCTATTAAGTGAAAATGCTTCAGCTCAAGAAACTATACCCTATTTATAGAATGTTAGGCAAGTCAGGCTGACTCAGATTCCTAAAGTGCAAGCAGAGTTAGCCACAAAGCATTGTAAAAATATCAAAATTTATCTTACTTTTTTACATGTGTAGTCACAGAGCTTCATTATTCTTTTCCCCTCAGAAGTGACTGGGTTCCATTTAATTAATGAGGGGACTCCACTGCTTTTTGAGTATATTTTTGACAAAACATCGCGGGGGGTTATGGGAAGTGCCTTTCCTGAGTAATCTTTACCTCATTCTCTGCACCACCTCCCACTCAACTCTGCTTTTATATACAGTAAAGCCTAATTTTACCTGCTTTACATAATAGCTTTCTTGAAGGAATAATTTTGAGCTTTAAAAAGTTTAAAAGCCACTAGATAATCTCTAAGGAGCCTTCATCTCTGAAAATTCTATTACAACGTAATTTCCCAAAGCATTCACTGATTGAAATGTTCACTTTGACAAATATGCAATATTACTGTTTTTAAACATGTCTGATGTATACATATGTTTATGATTCTAGGGAAGGAAAATAAGCATCTGAATCCACTATTATAGTATTCCATACAGCATTGCTTTTGAGCAAAGGGATTATTTATAGCAAAAGAAGTGTGTCAATGGGTCCTTGACCACAGAATTTACTGGCATTATCATGTTTCTCCCCTTCTTGTGGGATGAGACCAAGATTTTCCAGAAGGCTCTATATGTTTTAGATTGGAAACCAATATCTGGTGCCATTTCTTCTATTGCATAATTCTTGGGCTTAAGATACAAAGGGAAGAAATGGGAATGAGACCCTTCACAATTTCTGGTTTTTTTTTTTTTTTTTTTTTTTGCTTTTTGGGTCACACCTGGCAATGCACAGGGGTCACTCCTGGCTCTGCACTCAGTAATTAACCCTGGCGGTGCTCAGGGGACCATATGGGATGCTGGGAATCGAACCTGGGTTGGCTGTGTGCAAGGCAAATGACCTACCCACTGTACTATTGCTCCAGCTCCCCCTTCACAATTTCTATCCTAAAGACCCACTAGCACTTTTTTCTTCCTAATTCCATGTTCTTATGTTCTGCTAGTTTAGTAGTTTAATTTCTAGAATAAGGAATGCCTCTAGAAATTGCTGTGTTTAGGAGACACAGTGATACCATTGAATTGGAAAATACAACTGCTGGCCAGCCACTTGAGATTCTCATACCCCTTAATCAACAGACGAAAGAGGGAGTTATAGTGTTGACTATAATGATTGATCCGGACTACCAAGAGGAAATTGGGAGCCATAATCTGTGGCATAAAATCATGGATTTTTTTCTTTTGTTCTGCAAACATTTGCATTATGTATATGTTCCTCGTTCGATTCCTTCACCCCTCTCAGAGAGCCCGGCAAGCAACCAAGAGTATCATGCCTGCATGGCAGTACCTGGCAAGCTACCCGTGGTGTATTTGATATGCCAAAAACAGTAACAGTAAGTCTCACAATGAGAGAGGTTACTGGTGCCCACTCAAGCAAATTGATGAGCAACGGGATAACAGTGACAGTGATATGTTCCTCACATTCCTTATATAACTCAAAATGTATTGACTTTATAGAATAGTATTGTTTTGTTTTATTTTAGAACCCCACCTGGCTATGCCCAGAGTTTACCTCTGGCTCTACTCTCAGGGATCACTCATAGTGGTGCAGTGGGGACCATACTGAATGCCCGGTACTGAACCCTGCTCAGCCACAGTGCAAGGCAAGCACTCTGCCAGCTGTTCTAAATCTCTAGCCCCCATATATATTACAGTATTAAGATATGATGTCATATATAATTTCATACTACATAGCTAAATTTAGTGGTGTAAAATTTGATGCGAAATAATAATAAAATGTGATACTGAATATTAGGAGAAAAGAAAACATCATCAAATAATTTACCTTCTTTTCTAGAGAAGAGATTAGTGTATTTAAATGAGAGGAGAGCTGTATTATGTTGGGCAATTTATGACTATGTTATTTTAATTATCTGGAAATTAGTTTTGGCTTAAGAAGATGCAGATGAGAGCCGGGGCCGGTGCTCGGCTCCGGCCGGCCGGGTTTTCGGCCCGGGTGCCCATGCCTCTGCAGAGCCGGTGGATGTGGAACGAGCGGGAACCAGAGACAGCTTTAGGATTTGGGGTTCCAGCAAGTGCTTGCACCCATGTATGGAGACTGTGAACTAACTTTGGCTACATGCTGTTCCAGGAACGGAAATGATTCATTTTCAAACTTAAATCTCCATGGACTTAATTACTATAATACAGAAATTGTAAAATGAAGACATATTATCTCTTCATTCTTATCAGTGGAAAACTTATTATCAAATATTTCCTTGTTAATAGAGCTGTATTGTTAGGGGATAAATTCCAACAAAAATAGTGAGTCTGTTTTGAAACTCTAACAACAATAGTGAGTTATGTGTTGAAATCTGGAATGTAATCAAGGTAAAGAGAAAAGGAAGTGAAATTATCACTCAAGTACGGGGTGGGTTGGGGGGTGAGGGGTGGGATGTATACTTTTGTTTGTTTGTTTGTTTTGTTTTTGCTTTTGTTTTTGTTTTTATTGGTGGTGGAATATGGGCACTGGTGAAGGGATGGGTGTTTGAGCATTGTGTAACTGAGATATAAGCCTGAGAACTTTGTAACTTTCCACTTGGTGATTCAATAAAATAAATTAAAAAAAAAGAGAAAAAAAATAAAAAAAAAGAAGATGCAGATGAGAGAAAAATTGGTAAGGGTTATTATAACATGGGTAGTTTATATCATACGAGATATCCAGTAGACCACGGTGTGACAAGATATTTGTTTAAGCATTATTTCTGTGTCTATGAAGGTATTTTCTGATTGAGACAAGCTTTTGACATCTCCTTTTCAGTGTAAAACAGTTTATCCGATCACTTCAGGGCCAGAATAAAACAAAAAAGAGAATGAACTTCTTCTGCAGGATTATTGAACTGTAGCTTAATCTTTTACCCTCAAATTGAGATTGGACTTTGTATCATAGTCTCTTATAGTTTTCAGATTTTTGGACTTTTGGATACAAAATCTAAGAACTTATTTTTGTTTGTTTTTGTTTTGGGGCCGCACCCACAGTGCTCAGGGATTACTCCTGGTTTTTCATTCAGGAATCATAGCCTTGTTTGGAGAACCTAATGAGATTTCTGAGATTGAATTTAGATCAGTTATGCTATGGAAGGCAAGCACCCTATTATCTCTCCAGTTCTCAAATCTTAGAACTAATCTTAGAACTTTCAATATCCATACCCATGTGAACCAATTCATTATAATGAATAATCATCCATTTATCCTATTTGTTCTGCCTATTTAGAGAACCCTGATTGATGGCATTTTCAGTGTCATTCCCCTCCACCACGGAGGCATAAGAGTTTATAATAAAATTAGCATTTGTTTCGGTTATATAATAAGTTGCAGTAATGCAATTCCCACACCACCCAAGTGCTAACATCCCTCCAACAATAGCCCACCACCTTTTCTTTAGTTTTCTTGTCTATCCTCTCTTCCCCCCTCCTGGACTCTCCTCATACTTGGAAAACTCAGTTCCATTGGCAGAATATCAGGGTTTACATTTGGGAACGAGGGGGCATGGAAGCTGGAGAATATCTGTGGCCTGCAAAGTCCATCTCAGTCTGGGAAATCCCTCAGTCCTTATTCTCAGTGTCAGGGTACTTCTGGGGTCTAGTTTCTTTGAGACCTCAACCCCTATTTTAACTACCCATAATGGGAATTGCCCCTGTATTTGTGGAAATAAAGTTCCATTTCTTCTTCAAACCAACCAACATTGGCGCTGGCTGTGAGCAAGGCAGCACTTTACCTACTACTATCTCTTGTTTCTTTGTTTGATTTTGGGATCATACCTGGCAGTGCTCAAGATTTACTGCATTGTTTTAATTGGCCAGTGTCTTTTCACTTCCTTTATAATCCATTTTCTTTATATTCATGGTCATTCAGTGTATTTCTTTTTCCTTCTAATTCATTTCACTTAACATGATATACCCTCTAGCTTCATTAAGATTGCAACAAAATACAAGATTTCATCTTTTCTTACAGCTTAGTGGTTTTCCATTTTATTTATACATTACAATTTCTTTATCCGTAATTTCTGTATCCACTGATCGGTTGTTGGGCACTTGAGTTCTTTCCAGATGTTGGCTATTTTAAATAGAACTATAATGACCAGAGGTCTGCATCTATCTTCAAATTCATGACTTCGTATTCTTGGAATAGATGTCAAAAAGTACATTACTCGATCATGCAGTGGCTTGAATTTTAAATTTTTGAGAATGTTCATAATTCTCAGGTCTATCCAGACAGATCCTTTTTCATCATATCCTAAACAACACAGCATATGTTCAGACTTTTGGGTACAGTCAAGTGAAGTGATGTCTTATTGTCATTCTGATTTGCATTATCTCAATAATAGTGTTATTGAACACATTTTTCTTATGCTCCCCCCAACCCACATCTCTGTGTATTCTTTAGAGAAGTGTTTGTTCAGCTCTTTAACCATTTTTGAATGGGTTTGTTTAATTTTGTTGTTGAATTATCTGTGAATTTTATCTACCTCCAATAGATAGTACAGTGTCTCTGTTGTTTTTTCTCTTTTAATTTTATGTTGTTTTTAGAACCACATGCAATGGGGTGCTCAGGGATCACCCCTGAATTGTTGCTTTAGGGTACTCTTTGTCGTGCTGGAGGGACCATGTGATGCCAGGAACCCAGGGCTTTGCCTCACACGTGCAGGAAAAATCTCTACCAAGCCTTGGTTCTATTTTAGCCCATAATCTTTTTTTGAAGTTCAGAGGCTTTTTAGTTTTATTTAGTTCAGTGTTTGCTCTTGCTTTTGTTTTCTTTGCCAGCGAACTCAAATTATTGACGGCAACTCTGAAGTCAGTATCATGGAGAGTTCTTCCTATGTGCTCCTCCGTGTATTTCATAGATTCCAGCCTAACATTGAGGTCTGTATTCCATTTTGAATTGATTTTGAATTATATTATATATCTATAGTGTGATAATGGGTTTAATTTAATTCATATATTGACTACTTTTACATTTGGGTAGCCAGTTTTCTCAACACCTTTTGAGAGACCTTCCCTTCTCGACTTGCCTAATTGCTGAAGCTTGGACATCAATAGCTAACATGGATGATAGCAGTGATGAAGAATATCTTTGGCATGAGTCTGATCTCAAAGGAAATATTTTTAGTTTTATTTTTTCATGTCATTGAGCATGATCTTGGCTATGCTTTTGTTATAGATGGCCCTTACTTCACTGATATAGTTTTCTTCTATACCCATTTTGTTGAGCATTTGTTAAAATCATAGAGGTTGACTCTTTTAAGTTTTCTCTGTATCTATTGATATTTTCATATAATATTTATCTTTCATTTTGTTGATGTGATATATTATTTGAACTGACTTGCATATGTTGAATTATCTTCACATCCCTAGACTGAATGCCACTTGAGAATAGTATAGGATGCTTTTAAAATACTGTTGAGTTCAGTTTACAAAGGAAGGACTGGTTGTCTATTTGTATCATGGTATCATTGTCATCACTGTCATCCTGTTGCTCATCAATTTGCTCGAGCGGGCACCAGTAACGTCTCCATTGTGAGACTTGTTGTTACTGTTTTTGGTGTATCAAATACGCCCTGAGGGGCTTGCCAGGCTCTGCCATGCGGCCAGAAATCTCTTGGTAGCTTGCCAGGCTCTCCGAGAGGGATGAAGGAATCGAATCCGGGTCGACTGCACACAAGGCAAATGCCCTACCCACTGTGCTATGTCTATATGTATTTGGAAGATTTACAAAATGCATGAGTAGATAATATATGCATTACTTATACTAAATATTATAGCAGATTGGTTATTAATGGGTAATTTCTATCTTGTTGGGATGATAGTATCACATATACTTTGTGTGGTCACTTCATACCTACCAGTATTCATGAAATGTATCTTAAGATTACATAGTTATGTTCTGTCAAATTATGTTTTTGACTAATCTTAAGGAAATTATCTTATTTTTAAATGTCATTAATAATTGTTCACAGAAAATAATTTTAAAATTTCTCATGCTAAGTCATTTAACTGAGAGATGTATGCATGGAAAAATAAAAATGTAATGTTGCAACTAAAAGGAAGGGAAGGGAAAGTGATTGACATAACAGATGTAATCTTTAGGAAAAAAGAATGTGCCTAATATAACAGGATAGGTTATATTTCTAGATTATCATTGATACTGCTTTTTCTGGAATCTGTTGGAAAATTATTGTTCCTCCTTCACTGAATAAGGGAGAGGCCATTTTTCTTGTGAACACATAAGCTATTTTGAACAATTCTACCCACTGCTTGCAGGCAGCAGCAGGTGCTAGGCTGTGCTTGAAGTGGTGAGAAGGACTATACTTTTATATCATTCTTTGCCTATGGAATCATTCCAATTCTCTCCCTCTTGAACCTAAATCTTAGTGGTATCAATGAAACCAAATTAGATTCTAGTTAAACATGGGTAACACCAAAGGGAAGAAAAAGGAAATGCCAGTAAAAACAATTAGGCTTAAAATTTATTCACAGCTTAATAAAATCTGAAGTTATGGCTTATTTGTCCCAAGGAAATCTAATTATCATAAGATATTTTAGATACTATGATACATTGAATATTATTAAATATAATGATGTAATATAATATAGCATAACACATATTATTAAGTATAATTATTTAACATTAAATATTACATGTAAGTTTTAATTTTTTCTTGACTAAGTTACAGGCACTGTTTGAAATATTTGATGAACAACAGAAACAAAACTTGCTGTTTTCTAAGAAATTCTATTCAAATTTGTAATAAACTTGGGTTTTGCTTCAACTTATAACAATCCACTAATAGTACATTAGAGGGCTTTTTGTGTAGGAAGTATGAGTAGATCTGTATAGAACCTATATGATATTTGCTGTTTCTTTCGCTGCAATAATATTCAGATGATTGATGGCTAATAGTTTTCTAGAAAATGATAAGTAAAATAGAAAGAAGTAGAGGAGTTTGAAGGGAGAACAGAGGTGTGCTGGGGAGACCTGGCATATTACAGGTTGAAATGGGCTGATCAGAAGAATCATCAGAGACAAATTGACAATTGAGCAGAGTTTATCATCACCATTATCATAACTAGCATTCTGGCTAACAGCTTTCTGTGCATTATCTTATTTAAATCTCAGAACAGATGCAGTCACTGAAGCTTAAAGAAGATAACTCCATATTACTCAGCTATAGAATTTAAGCTTGGGATTAGGGCCTAAATTATGCTACATTGTACTGTGTGTCAACACAGCGGTTTACAAACTGTTTCAAGTTTATACCAAAATTTGAGTTGACATTAGCTTTTAAAAGCATCTATTACTAGTTATATTTTAAATTAGGTTTAAAACCATGTACTTAAATGTACTATAATCCATATGTTAACATATTGGAGGTTCTTAATTTCAAAACAATGGGTTTGTTTTGCCAGCTTGCAAACTCCTCCCCCATCCGCACCCTGCAAGTCTGTCTACATATTTGGACAATGTATAAATGTTGCTTTGGTTAGGAATGTTTAAATTTTTCACAATTAAAGAAAATTCACTCACAGCACTGTCTGTTCTACATAAAATACAGAACAAGACATATGTAGCTCAGGGTAGAAATGTCTGCTAGTTACATGTTCCATTGTGGAATTATCAACAACTCATTAGCAGGAAAAATTGTAACATGTTTACATGATGTGAAATCAAAGGTAATTCTAGAAATTCTAGAAGTGTTTGTTAGGATAACATGCTTTTGCCTGATTTATACTTGAAAAAACAAAAAAAAATAGAAGCTAAGTTCTAATTGAATTTTAACCTATAAGTTAATTTAAGAATATCCTGAGACTGCAGAAAGATTCTGTTTTCATTTTTGGTTTCTGGGCCATATCTGGCAACACTCAGAGCTTATTCCTGGCTCTGTTACTCTACTGTCAGTGCTCAGGGAACCATATGTGGTACTGAGGATTAAACTCAGTTCAGGCATGAGCAAAGCAAGTGCCTTACCAGGGCCTTATCTCACATCAGACCCTGGATATTTTTTAAACCAAGAATTTACAATATTTGTGTGGAATTAAAAAAAAAAGTCTATTAGTGAATCACTGTGGGGGTACTGTTACAGATTTACAAACTACCGTGCTTGCATTTCAGTCATACAATGATTGAGTACCCATCCCTCCCCAGTGCCCATTTTCCACCACCAATGGTCCCAGAATCCCTCCCACTACCCCCACCTCTTCTCCCCCACCCCGCCCCAACCCTGTGGCAGGGCATTCCCTTTTGTTCTCTCTCTCCTTTTGGATGTTGTGGTTTACAGTAGAGGTATTAAGTGGCCATCATGTTCAGTCTATAGTCTACTTTCAGCCCGCCTCTGCCATCCCAAGCGTGCCCTCCCAGCACCCTTTACTTGGTGGTCCCTTCTCTATCTGAGCTGCATTTTCCCCCAGCATGCGAAGCTGACTTCTAAGCTGTGAAATATCCTCCTGGTACTTATCTATGCTATTCTTGGGTGTTAGTCTCCCATTCTGTTACTTTACATTCCACAAATGAGTGCAATCTTTCTATGTCTGTCCCTCTCTTTCTGACTCATTTCACTTAACACGATACTTTCCATGTTGCTCCACCTATATGCAAACTTCATGACTTCATCTTTTCTAACAGTTGCATAGTACTCCATTGTGTAGATGTACCAAAGTTTCCTTAACTAGTCATCCATTCTCAGGCACTCGGGATTTTTCCAGATTCTGTCTATTGTAAACAGTGCTGCAATGAACATGCAAGTGCAGATGTCATTTCTACTATACTTTTTTGCATCTCCGGGATATATTCCCAGAAGTGGTATTGCTGGGTCAAATGGTAGCTCAATTTCTAATTTTTTGAGCAGCGTCCATACTATTTTCCAAAAGGGCTGAGCCATTTGGCATTTCCACCAGCAGTCTGTGTGTTGTTGACTTCTATCTTCAGTGCATCGTGGTCTGCAAAGATAGTTGATACAATTTCTATCTTCCTGATTTTATTGAGATATATTTTGTGACCCAGAACATGGTCTATTGTGGAAAATGTTCCCTGTGCACTGGGGGGGAGGGGAAAAGGGTATTCTTTCTTTTGGGGATGCAAAGCCTTATATAGATCTAGTAGTTCTTTCTCTTCTATCTCTTACTTCAAAGCCATTGTTTACTTGCTGAGTTTTAATCTTGTAGATCTATCTAGAGGTTATAGGGCAGTGTTGAAGTCTCCAACTATCATTGTGTTTTTAGAAATGTCCTTGTTAAAATCTGTTAGCAGTTGTTTTAAGTATTTAGCTTGTCCCTCATTAGGTACATACACGTTTAGGAGTGTGATTTCTTCCTGCTGTACATATCCCTTGACTAGTAAAAATTGGCTTTCACTGTCCCTTCTAATAATTTTCAACCTGAAATCTATGTTGTCGGATACTAGTATGGCCACCCCAGCGTTTTTGAAGGAGTTGTTCGCTTGCAGGATTGTTTTCCATCCTTTAACTTTGAGTCTGTGTTTGCTCTGACTATTCAGATGTGTTTCTTGTAGGCTGCAGAATGTTGGGTTCAGTTTTCCAAACCATCTTGTTACTCTGTGTCTCTTAATTAGTGCATTTAGACCATTGACATTGAGGGAGATTATTGTCATGGGTTTTGTGCCATCTTTCTGTAGGGTTTGGTTGTGCTTGTAGGTTTATTTCTTGTCTTATAGTAGCCCCTTTAGTCGTTCTTTTATGTATGGTTTATGCAAAGTGTCTCTTGCGCGCACGCCTGGCTGTCTTCCCCAGGGCCCCTCGGAGGGGATGGGCCCCAGCTTCTCTCCCCATCCCAAGCAGAGCTCCTGGCAGCCGAAGACCATCAGAACCTAGCTACAGCCATGCTGGAGGCCCCTCTCCGCACATTCGGACAAGCCTCACGCATGAAGGTACCGGCCCAGGAACCCAGGAGTGTGTAGTCCCATCTACGGCCAACATCCAGAGACTTAAAAGTGAGCTCCCAGAAGCACGTGGCCACTTTGCGGCCAGGCAATATCTTGTAGCCTACTTTTCTCTCTGGGAGAAACTGGCAAGCTTCTGAGAGTTTCCTGTCCACATGGGACAGCCTTGCAAGCTTCCCATGGTATATTTATATGCTAAATCCAGTAACAAGCTGGATCCCATTCCCCTAACCCTGAAAGAACCTCCATTGCGACATCATTGGGAGGGCCGAGGTGAGAGAGACTTCTAAGATCTCAGGGAAAGGACGAATGGAGAGTTTACTGAGCCCGCTCAAGAAATTGATGATTAACCCGATTTTGTGATCGTGATCGTGATGGTTTTGAGTCTATGAAGTTCCTGAGCTGTTGTTTATCCATGAAATAGTCTATCGTTCCTTCAAGTTTGAGTGAGAGTTTAGCCAGATAAAGTATTCTTGGTGAGGCATTCATTTTATTACGTTTTTTCACTATATTCTACTATTGTCTTCAGGCTTGGAAGGTTTCCTCTGTTAGGTCTGCTGTAAATCTAAGAGGCGCTCGTTTGTATGTGATTTACTTCTTTGACCTTGCTGCTTGAAGTATTGTGTCTCTATCTGTGACATCCATCATTCTGACTATGATATGTCTTGGAGTCTTTTTACTAGGGTCTCTTTTAGCTGGCACTCTTCGGGCTCCTTGGATCTGGATGCCTGCCTTCTCCAGCTCTGGGAACTTTTCAGCAATATTTTTAACTGTGGCTTTTTTTTTTTTTTTTTTTTTTTATTGTTTGTCTACCTTCACTTTTTTTTTTTTTTTTTTTTAAATTTTTATTAAGTCACCATGTGGAAAGTTACAAAGTTCTCAGGTTTATATGTCAGTTATACAATATTCAAACACCCATCCCTTCACCAGTGCCCAAATTCCACCACCAGAAACCCCAGTTTACCCCCCGCCCCCACCCCCTACCCCTACTGTATAACTAATGAATTTCACTTCATTTTTTCTTTACCTTGATTACATTCCATAATTCAACACAAAACTCACTATAGTTGACATAACTCTCTCTCTCTCTTTTTTTTTCTCTTTTTCCTTTTCCATTTTTTTTTTTTTTAATTTTTCCCCCTCATCCCCCTTCCTGCGCCTCATAGTATGGTGTACTCCACGCCACGTTGGCCAGCGTGGGGCTTTTGCTTAGCTCATAGTCCAGAGGTGGCTGTTACATTAAGAACCTTCAATATTTCAACAAAAACTTACTGTTATTATTTGGAGTTTCCCCCCCAAGTCAGACCTGTTTAAATGGAACCCTTTCACATTGATGACAATTATAAATGTTAAGGTTTTGGATTTCTGTATAAAGTCCTGGGAAAATTCTGCCAGAAACCAATTCCTAAAGCTGTCTCTGGTTCCCGCTTGTTCCACATCCACCGGCTCTGCAGGGGCATGGGCGCCCGGGCCGAAAACCCGGCCGGCCGGAGCCGAGCACGGGCCCGACTAGGGCTGGCTCTGTATCCTGCGGCTGTTTCAAGTTCAAAGCACACATTTTTTTTTTTTTTTTTCCGCGCCACCAAGTTCGTACCTTCTCAACGGACCCACAAAATGTCGGACTCCACGCCTTCTCCCGGAGGGGAGAGAGACCAAGAAGGAAGGTTCTTTCCTCCGTTAGCCGGCGTGGGGCAAAGGCTTAATTCACAGTCTCCATACATGGGTGCAGGCACTTGCTGGAACCCCAATTCCTAAAGCTGTCTCTGGTTCCCGCTTGTTCCACATCCACCGGTTCTGCAGGGGCATGGGCGCCCGGGCCGAAAACCCGGCCGGCCGGAGCCGAGCACGGGCCCGACTAGCCAACTGTGGCTTTTTGATTGGGGTTTTATCCCAGTCCTTCTGATACTCCAATGATTTTAATGTTGTTCCTCTTGAAATTATCCCTTAGGTCTCTGATTTGTCCTAGAGCTATTTTGAGGTCTTTTCCCATTGCCTGTTTTTGCCTGTAAGCTTCCTGCGACTCATCTTCAAGCTCACTGATTCTCTTTGGCTGTGGCCATTCTACTATTGAGGGCGCCCGCTGAGTTTTTAATTTCAACTACAGAATCCTTTATTCGTGACACTTCATTTTGTAGCTTTTTTATTTCTGCTTTGCTCTTGGGCTGGTGCAATAGCACAGTGGGTAGGGCATTTGCCTTGCATGTGACTGACCTGGGTTTGATTCTTCTGTCCCTCTCGGATAGCCCAGTAAGCTACTGAGAGACTCCTGCCCGCATGGCAATACCTTGAAAGCTACTGTGACATATTCAATATGCCAAAAACAGTAACAATAAGTCTCACAATGGAGATGTTACTGGTGCCTGCTGGAGAAAATAGATGAGCAATGTGATGACAGTGATACAGTGATTATTTCTGCTCTCATTTCTTCCTGTATTTTCTTGGCTGTCTGTTCCATTCTTTCTTTCATGTCCTCCTTTAATTTCCTGGATGTCTCTTGAGCCATTTATTTGAGTTCATTGAACATCTTCAATATTTCACCTCTGTATTCTTTATTGGAGAGATCATATTTGTGGTGGGGATTTTTGTTGTTTCTTCATGTTTTTGTATTAGTGTGGTGGTGGCACCTTCCAGTTCCCTATCAGTATTGCCCTCTTCCTCGCAAGTGCTCCTCAATGGCTTAGGTGAGGTCTCTATGAAGCTTCGGAGGATGTGTTCTTTTATATTGGACTTGTAGAGCTTCTAGTGACACCAGTATTATGGTGCAATTGGAATATGCTACTGGACTATTGTCCTAATGTGTTTGAGATGGCCAGGATAATCTCCACAGAATTAGGTGATGGAAATAAAGATGTGATTTCCGAGTGCCAGGAAAGGGGAAAATAACTGTGGCCAAGCCACTCCCACTTCTGCGGAGGCCACGCCCACCACTGCCATGTGGGTGGGGTGCCAGGTTGGGGTGGGGGGGCAGAAACCTGGGAAAGGAGAAAACCAGGAGTGGCGATGGAGGGTTGTCGCGCGCCGCTTCGTCCAGCGAAGAAACACGCAACTCGGAGATCCTTTTGGCTGCGATTTATTCAGGAACTTTCTCATGCGTTAGAGAAGAAATCAGGAAAGGGGACGTGGAGTAAGGAGGAAAAGGGGACGCATGAGGGAGAACCGACCAGCCAGGTGACTTCCCCCCTTATATACTTCTCCCTGCCTGTTTGCCCTCAAGTGTCTGCAGCTGATAAACCAGCCATAACTTGTGAGCGTGACAAGACATCCTGATTCCCCATCAGGTGTTGTTCACGAAGCATGGTGCAACCAACAAGAAACAGGTGTTCACGAAGCAGGTTCCATGGAGGCTCTCCACAGTTCCCCCTTTTTTGTTTTAGAACAGCAAGTCTGCGTAGCGACCTCGGCCCCCTTGGCCTTACCCGTCATTGGGAGCCCTCTCGCTTGTAGGTCCCTGTCTTAGGTTGGTCCAAGGGTCAGGTGGGTATAATGCACCCTTTCAAACTCCTCAACTACAGGAGGTCCCCTGCAGTTAAGGGTTCTCAGCTGCACAATACCTTTGCTACATCCAGCTAGACTTGATTGTTCTCAGCGAGATTATTGATTCAAAGTTGCAAGCCAAAGCTTGGGGGATTGCTGTGCCTCCAGGGCCGGGATACCTGCAAATATCACGCTCTTGTAAATAGTTGTACTTGCTGCATATTATATAGACACCAGGCAAAAACCAAAGCAGCGAGAAGCTATAAGGATAGAAGTACTCCCACCTCCACCCACTCTTTGATAAAATAGAGGGGACTTCTACTCAGGTCTATATTAAGGTGGGAACGGAAGGGATTAGAGCAGGCCAAGTTGTAGCAATGGCCCAAAAAACTGCTTCTTCAGCTCGTATCATCACAGGAACCAGGCTGAGCAGGAGCACCAGTTTCCACCTCTTGGTCTACTGGAGGTGCGGTCTTTCGTGTCAGACGTTCAGGAATCCACACTGGTTCTGCCCTGTCCTGTGGAAAAACACAAACAGAACCCCTGGCCCAGGTTAACACGGGGTCCGGGCCGTGCCATTCACCAGAAAGGATATCTTTCCATTTAACATATCCTTGGCACACAGGAATCTTTGAAGAATGCCTGTCTGCAGAGGAGGTGCCCTTATCATCAATGATCAAAAAATTTAGAGTAAAAAGTGCAATAGAGATTCTTTCTCGAGGGGGCCGTCCCAGGCCAACTCCCCCTTTTTGTTTTATTAGGCATGCTTTAAGGGTGGAATGAGCACGCTCAACGATGCCCTGTCCTTGTGGGTTATATGGGAGGCCATGAGATAAAGAGACTCCCATCTGGGCACAAAATGCGGTGAATTTAGCAGAGGTGTATGCCGGACCATTATCTGTTTTCAGTTGGGCTGGAATGCCCCAGGCTGCCCATGCTTCAAGGCAATGAGAGATAACATTTTCGGACCGCTCCCCAGAAAGGGGAGTGGCATGAATGATACCGGAGCACGTGTCCACAGATACATGGAGATATTTGAGCCTGCCAAATTCCGAGAAATGTGTAACATCCATTTGCCAAATGCGTAAAGGCACAAGACCACGAGGGTTTATGCCCATGGAGGGGGCAGGAAGAAAAGGGACACAGTGTGGACAATGTAAAACAATTGCTCGAGCTTCGGCTCGAGGGATTTGAAATCTATGTTGAAGGGTCCGAGAAGAAACATGGAAACGGTCATGAAAATTTTTTGCTAATTGTAAAGGAGACTGAATAACAAAACAAGATGGTCTAGTGAGTGCATCAACACAAGCATTGCCTTCTGCTAAGGGACCCGGAAGGCCTGTATGAGAGCGGATATGTGTGACAAAAAATGGTTTTTCACGGGTCCAAAGAATTTGCTGTAAAGCAGATAACAAAGAGGCTATCGAGCTGGAGGCCTTTATGGGTCCTGCTACCTCAAGTGAGCAAAGAGCATTTACAACGTATCGTGAATCAGAGATCAAATTGAAAGCAAAGGGGCAATGCTCAAACACTGTCAAGACAATGCGGAGTTCCACAACTTGAGGAGACGTAGTTGGAAATTGCATACGAATAGGATCTTGACCCTCTATCATATAAGCCCCCCAGCCTGTACTTGAACCATCAGTATAAATGTTTGGAACATCCCGAAGGGGTACATAAGAGGTGACTTTGGGGAAAATTACCGGATGGGTTTTAAAGAAGGTCATTAGTGGATGTTTGGGATAATGATTATCAATAACATTGGGAAAAGAAAATCGGAGAATCGCCCAATCATCATGTAAGTTACACAAAGAAACTATTTGAGTGGAATTATAGGGGGTAATAAGAGTATCTGGAAGTTTTCCAAAGTATTGCAAGCAGTCCTGAATACCAATCATAGCCAAACGGGCTACAGCTGCAGGGTATAATTCCACGGCTTTTGCCGGAGAGACCCTAGGATGAATCCACAGAAGGGGTCCCTCCTGCCATAGGACTGCAGTAGGTTGCCCATATGTTGGAAGCACACAAAGTAAAATAGGAAACTCAGGCTGCACGCGTGTATTGCCAGCAGCAGTAAGAGCTTGCTCAATTTTGCAAAGGGCTTCTCTAGCTTCGGGTGTGATAGTCCGTGGGGAAGAAAGAGAAGGATCACCTTGAAGCATATTGAATAAAGGTTTTAATTCATAGTTAGGTAATTTGAGGTATCCCCTTATCCAATTAATGTCTCCCAACAAACGTTGGAAATCATTAAGCGTGTGTAAGTGGTCAAGCCGAAGCGTAATTTTTTGGGGATGTACTGCTTTGGGGGTTATCTTAGCGCCTAGGTATTGGACAACTGTTCCTTTCTGAATTTTTTCAGGGGAAATAATTAAATTGGCACTTTGTAAGAGCGAGGTTAATTTGAGTAGGGCATTATTAAGAGCGTTTTCGGATTTTGCTGCCAGCAGGATATCATCCATATAATGCACACATTGTACTTTCGGGAAACACTTTCGCAAAGGAGCTATGATGGAACCTACGTATAGCTGGCAAAGAGTGGGACTATTTGTCATCCCTTGTGGGAGGACTACCCACTCATATCGCTTATCTGGTTGCTCATGGTTCTTAGAGGGTAATGTAAACGCAAAACGGGGAATATCCTGTGGATGTAACGGGATAGAGAAAAAGCAATCTTGTATGTCAATGGCAATTACATGTCAATCTTTTGGTAAAGTGGCTAATAAAGGCAGGCCACGTTGTACAGGCCCCATCACGCGCATTTGAGCATTAACAGCTCGAAGATCATGCAACAAACGCCATTTACCGGATTTCTTTCTAACTACGAAAATAGGAGTATTCCAAGGGGATACAGAAGGACGTAAGTGTCCAGCTGACAATTGTTGATTAACTAAGGCTTCAGCTGCATCTAATTTTTCAGAGGACAAAGGCCACTGTGGAACCCACACCGGGTCCTCTGTTAACCATGTTAGGGGGATGATTTCCACAGCGGCCCCTACAATAAATTTTGGTCAGCAGAAACAGCAGTAGGGCGCGAAGAAGTGCAAAGCCTAACTCCCATCTTAGCCAGAACATCTCGTCCCCAAAGGGAAAAGGGCAAATTAAGTATAAAGGGCTGGAAGCTATCCTGGTGTCCCTCGTCATCCTTCCAGGTGAGGTGACGTGCGCTTACTTCTGGGGTACTGAGGTACCCCAGGCCCTGCAACTGCTGAGCAGAAGCCTGTGTGGGCCAGGCAGAAGGCCAATCCTTAGTGGCTATTATGCTACGGTCTGCTCCAGTGTCAAGGAGTCCCATGATCCTTTTTCCTTCTACTATTAATTGCATCATGGGTATCGAGGGATAAAGAGATGGACGGGTCATGGATGGTTCTCGGGGCCTTCCTTTCTTTTTTGGGGCGCGTCCCTCCATCAGCGGGGTTCCCCTAGAGGCCTCGCTTTCCACGTCCGAATCCTCCTCTGGCTCAGAGGCTACAATGCCATGACGGCTGCCTCTGTCCTGCTTTGTCACTTCTAACACTACTTGTTCCAATTGTACGGCCTCACCGCACTTCTGATCCTCCAACCAACTTCTAACGAACTTACCAAACGCGAAAGGGAGGCGCAGCTCCTCAATACAGCCACAGAAAACAAAAACGAAAAAACAAAGGGAAAGACAAACAAACATCCAACCAACAGACGAAACATACACATCCATGGATACCATTGTCCTGACTCACCACAGGAACTTGATCGTCATGACTTCTCGTAAACTTTAGTCCTGACTTACCACAGGAACCTTATCGTCTCGACTTCTCATCCTGACTTACCACAGGAACCGGATCGTCACGATTTCTCGTGAACCTTAGTCCTGAATAAATCGCAGCAAGTTCTGAATCCACCGGGGGGGTACTGGAGGTCGGGTTCCCCATACGGGCCACCAGCTGTCGCGCGCCGCTTCGTCCAGCGAAGAAACACGCAACTCGGAGATCCTTTTGGCTGCGATTTATTCAGGAACTTTCTCATGCGTTAGAGAAGAAATCAGGAAAGGGGACGTGGAGTAAGGAGGAAAAGGGGACGCATGAGGGAGAACCGACCAGCCAGGTGACTTCCCCCCTTATATACTTCTCCCTGCCTGTTTGCCCTCAAGTGTCTGCAGCTGATAAACCAGCCATAACTTGTGAGCGTGACAAGACATCCTGATTCCCCATCAGGTGTTGTTCACGAAGCATGGTGCAACCAACAAGAAACAGGTGTTCACGAAGCAGGTTCCATGGAGGCTCTCCACAGAGGGTGACTCAGGGGCAGATGGGATGGTGCTTGGGGAGGTGGGGTGGCTCAAAGTCCAAGGAGATGCCTGAGGCATGGGCGTGGGTGTGGAGGTATTGGCATCCAGGGTTCGATTACTGACCTAAGGGTGGAATTTTTTTTTATTTAGTGTTATCAACCAAAGGTAGAATATTAAAGTAAATTCACCACTGGAGTTGACATGCCTGTAATAGTTTCAGTATGCTAGTTTTTATAAATACAAGCAAATATGTGGCACAGCAAGTAAATATTTATTTGTAGTCATAACTAATACAAATTAAAATAATCTAGAGCATAAATTTGCATAGTAAAGGGACATTGGCACTCTCTTGGTAAGTGTGATATGATAATATTTTATGCCTAAAACATCAATTTTTATTCTATTCTAAATCTTGTTACCTTTAAAAAAGCATGAAAATGGTTAAAAAATTATAATTTCTTGTATTTTGTACTGAAATCTAATGTAAAAACTTAGCAGGGGAAGGTGATTGAAGTATGTTAAAATAAAAAAAAATCTGGTTATAAATGTGGTTTCTAAAATTGGCAGCTACCTAAAGAATTAGAGAATAACAGACTGTGTCCAAACTTTAACTGAAATTGAGAAATATTGTTCCTTTTATGAATATAAATATTTCACTGATTAAAATTATTTTACTCTTCTCCATTTTAGTACATATAATCTTATTTTAATCTAAATTATGCAATTAAAGGAGTAGACTAGTAAAGACTCTTTATGATTTCATTAGTCATTGGCTTTAGGCGAATCAACTTAGAGCAAAATTTTTGCTGAGCCATTAGGGACAAAGAGACAATTCACTGGAATACAAGATCACAACTATTTACCAATGTGCTGGCTTACTTTACTTCCTAATCCTTCAATTTACTTGTTAACCTACCCATGAAGTTCACTTTCTTATCTAAACAGAATAGAAATTGATTTTGACAGTGGTGAGAACTGACTATTCATAACATTTCCATAATCCTGCGGTCACTAGAGTCTTCAGTGGTTGACTACTATGAAAAAAATGGTTTTATTTGGAAATGTCTTTGTGCAGAAAAGTTCCCTGTTCTTTTCTCTCCATTGTTGCTGTTATTGCTCTTGCATTGACCTGGGTGGCACACAGACCTGCCTGTGGTGGTGACATTCAGCTGTGGTGCATACAGAGGCTTGGATTTCAGGTTGCTATGTTCACATACTCAGCTGTGCTACACACCAGAGGGGAGACTTCTTTAGTTGTGGTGTTAAACTCCATAAAGTTCACGCTCTTGTATTTCTTGATCCATTCTTGTTGGAAAGCTTTCACGGGATTTCTACATTACTCAATGGGTATTCACCAAGAAGTCAAAGATCCTAGCGATGGTACTCCCATCTCTCTCAGTGGTGCTTTCCAGTGGTAGTACTTCTTCAGGTGTGTGCACGCACACCTGACTGTGATGTGCTAGAAATCACTGGTGCTGCAATATTACAGCAGAGCCGCAGTATGGTGCTCAGCACAGAGACACCATCAGTCATTGGACATGGAATCCTTGCAAGGGGGTTGGTCTAAACCAATGAGCTATTCACCTGGATCCCTTAGAACTGATTTAATAATTAAATTAGGGGGATTATCAAAGTGGATATAAGGCAATAAAAAAAATAAAGCACTCCCAACCCATACGGTAGAAAAAATGAAAGTATATAAGAAATCTTTCAAAAGAAGAAATATGAATGGAAAGAAACATGAAGGATTTTCAACTTTGCTAGTGATAAAAAATTTAAAAAAAACCCACCAACTGTAACAGTTATTACGTATCAAGGTTTACAACCATGTGGCATAGTGAAAAGTACTCTAAAGTACTTTTACAAATATATGAATTAGCAGGGTTTCTTAAAGTTTGCTTGTCAATCACTTGTATCACTTGTAGTCCCGTTGATTTTCGATTTGCTCGAGCTGGCGCCAGTAACATCGCCATTTGTCCTTGCCAAGAGCTAGTGTAGCCCAATGATACCTGCTCGCTCCAGGAACAGAAAGAGCCTCAAATCGTTCACTCAAAGATTTGACGAAGAAATCTGAACATCTAGTTGGTGGGTGGCCACGAGGTTTTCTGACGTCCCGTGGAATCCAGTCTGTAACAGCTCTAACCAACGGTCATCTCTGAATCGCATTACATGACCAGCCCATCTGATTTTTGATGCCTTGGCAAACGAGACAGCATCCCTGATTTTTGACCGTCGATGGAGGTTAGAACTCCGGATTCCTTCTCTCACTTGAGTGAGACATGATATTCCCAGCATAGCTCTTTCGATTCCTCTTTGGGATACCCTAATAGCATTCTCATCCTGCTTGCATAGGTCCCAGGTCTCTGAGGCATATGTTAGTGCAGGAAGAACGGTGGAATTAAAAAGATGTGCCTGGAGTTGGAGGTTCTTCGTTCTCTTAACCACCTCTTCAATGCTTTTGAAGGCATTCCACGCTGCTCTCTTCCTCCTGTGCAGTTCTGGCACCAAGTCATTCCTCATGTTGATTTCTCAACCCAGGTACACATAGCTGATGCATTCAGAGATGTTCATTCCATTGAGAGCAAATGGAGCTTCAGGGACCAGTTTGTTTTTCATGAACATCGTCTTGTTGAGATTCAGCTGCAATCCGACCTTTCCACACACGTGGTCGAAGTCAGCCAGCATTTGTGCTGCTTGGTTAATGTTTGGCGTTATGAGAAGGATGTCATCAGCGAAGTGGAGGTGGTGTAATTGCTGACCATCTATCTTCACTCCCATTCCTTCCCATTCCAGTCATCGCATGATGTTCTCAAGGGCGGCACTGAAGAGTTTCAGTGAAATGGTATCACCTGGGCCAGAGCGATAGCACAGCGGGTAGGGCGTTTGCCTTGCACGCGGCCAACCCGGGTTCGATCCCCGGCATCCCATATGGAACCCCAAGCACCGCCAGGAGTAATTCCTGAGTGCAAAGCCAGGAGTAACCCCTGAGCATCGCTGGGTGTGACCCAAAAAGCAAAAAAAAAAAAAAGAAAGAAATGGTATCACCTTGTCGCACCCCTCTCTTTACATCAATGATCACTTCCTTGTACAATGGTGAGATCCTGGTGGTGAATCCACAATACAGCTCTCGGAGGATTTTGATATACTGAGTTTGAACGCCCTGTTTGACCAAGGCTTCAATGACCGCCTCAGTCTCAACAGAATCGAAGGCCTTCTTTAAGTCGATGAATGTTAGACAGAGTGGCATCTTGAACTCTCGCAAAACTTCAATGTGTTTGGTCACTGTGTGGATATGGTCTATCGTGCTGAATCCTCTTCGGAACCCGGCCTGCTAGCATGGTTGTCCTTCGTCTAGTGTTCTGCCTGTTCTATTCAGGATGACACGAGTGAACAACTTATAGACAACAGACAACAGGCAGATTGAGGGATAGTTGCCGATGTCGTGGATGTCTCCCTTCTTGTACAACAGAACGGTCCTACTGGTTTTCCACTGGGATGGAACCTTGCATTCAGACAGGTAGTGTGTGAAGAGTCGGGCCAGTGTATTGATGAGTACTGGCGGCAGATTCTTCAGGTGTTCAGGTCTGACCTTGTCCGGACCAGGTGCTGTTCTCGTCTTTACCAGCAAAATGGCGTGTCGGATTTCAGAAGGGAGAATGTTGGGAACAACATATCCACCCTGCGGAATTTGGTATGTGGGCAGGTGGACATGGCTGTCAAAGAGATCTGAGTAGAAGTCGTGAATAATTTTCTCCATTGCCTTTCTGGAGGATGTGATAGATCCATCAGGACGCCAGACGGCAGTCATCTTGGTTTTGTAGTTGGCGAAGGACAGGCGAGCATTGCGAATACTTTTCCTGGCTTCTGCTGCACTGGCCAACACTGCTGCTCTTCTTTCTTTGAGGTCTTCCTTTATCGCATGTCTGTACAGCTTTGTGAGTTCGGATGTTAGCTTGTGGTTGCCTGAGGTTCACGCCAAACCACGTTGACGAATGAGGTTGAGAGTTTTTGAAGACAGGCGTCTGTTTGTGGCTTTCTCACTCTCGGAATTCTTCGCACAGACATGGAGGTGCTGAACCATTCGATCCTATTCCTCGTCGATGTTGTCAAGGTCGGCATCTTCCAATCTTTGGCACTATTGTTTGTCAATATGCACATAATTTAAAGGTTTGCTTACTCAATCTGCACTAACATATGCCTCAGAGACCTGGGCCCTACAAACACAGGACGAGAACGCTATTTGGGTATCCCAAAGAGGAATCAAAAGAGCTATGCTTGGAATATCACATTTCACTAAGTGAGAGAAAGAATCTGGAGTTCCGACCTCTGTAAATGATCAAGAATCAGGAACACTGTCTCATTAGCCAACGTGTCAAAAATCAGACAGGCTGGACATGTAATGTGATTTAGAGATGACCGCTGGACTAGAGCTGTTACCGACTGGATTCCACAAGACGTCTAAAGACCGTGTGGCCGCCCACCAACGAGGTGGTCAGACTCCTTCATCAAAATCCTGAAGAGAGTGGGGCCGGAGCGATAGCACAGCGGGTAGGGCATTTGCCTTGCACGTGGCCGACCCGGGTTCGATCCCCAGCATCCCATATGGTCCCCCAAGCATCGCCAGGAGTAATTCCTGAGTGCAAAGCCAGGAGTAACCCCTGAGCATCGCTGGGTGTGACCCAAAAAGCAAAAAAAAAAAAAATCCTGAAGAAATGATTTGAGGCTCTTCGTGTTCCTGGAGTGAGCAGATACCATAGGGCTACACTAGCTCATGACAGGGATGAATGGAGACTTTACTGGCGTCCGCTGGAGCAAATCGAAGATCACTGGGGTGACAAGTGATACAAGTGCTTACTTAATCACTTAGGAGTTGCTGTTCTAGAGATGTTTCCAGAGAATAAAATCATAAACATCTGCAAATCTCATTTATAAGTTTACCTTTATTTTATTTTTATTGTGGTGGGGGAGGGAAAGAAAGAATGTGTAATAATGCAGACAGAATAAATCAAACTAGATTCATAAAAATGAAATTTTACACAGCTTTGAAGTATGTTTGAGAAAAGTTTAAGATAAAATGAGATGCATATATGTCCATAAATGTGTAAATGTGTATAATATTGTACTCATATATATTTCTATCTGTAGCTAAAAGCTTCTTTTAATATATGTGTAATAGACCTCTGAAGAATGATTTCTAAATGTGTTTTGACCACTTGTATGAGGTCCTTGCCGTCTATTCCTCCATTTGTTTTAGGGAATTAAGCAAAATTTGGTAAATCAGATTTAAATAAACTGGTTGGCATACTCTGAAATCAGTTTGGGAGCACTTAGAATTCAGAATCTTAACTATAAAAAGTGCTGTGCAAGCAGATGTTTGTAAAGAGTTTTTGGGAGAAGTTAAGTGCTGCTCTTATTCCAAAGGATCATGGGCGTTTGTGTAAGAACCAGGCTGCCAGAGTTTAAATATTTTCCCCACTGAAAAAGAAAAGATAAAAGAAATATAACCAATATAACTATCACTTTCTAATCACTGTATCACTGTTATCCCACTGATCATCGATTTGTTCGAGCGGGTGCCAGTAACATCCCCATTTGCCCAGCCCTGAGATTTTAGCAGTCTCTCTTTACTCGTCCTTCCCAACGGTGCTGCATTGGAGGCTCTTTCAGGGTCAGGGGAATGAGACCCATCATTGTTACTGTTTTTGACATATTGAATATGCTGCAGGGAGCTTGCCAGGCTCTGCCATGTGGGCAGGATACTGTCGGTAGCTTGCCAGGTTCTCCAAGAGGGAGAACTAGACAATAAGAAGTCACGCAGTCATGAAGCTCCTGAAAGGACAAGATACTGTAAGTATTTCTAAGGATGTGGAGACAAAGCAAACTTGAGCTAATCAAAAGGGTATCTTGCTCCCCATATTCACTGTAGCATTATTTCAAAGCCAACAGATGGGAACAACTGAAATGTCTAATTGGTGAATGCATGGATGAAGGAAACAACATGGTGTGCGTACACAGTGAACAATATTTGGCATAAAAAGGAAATTTTGGATTTGTGATAATATGGATAGATACTGATGGCACTATATAAAGTGAAAGAAGTCAAAGAAAGAGAACACAATATCGCTTATAGGTGGGACCAACAAAACAAAACCCATCAAACTCCAAAATACTGAGAACAGATTTGTGTTTTCCAGAGAGTGTTCCAGGGAAAGGATAAAAACTCACCCCTGGAGAATGGGGCTCAAAATGAACAAATGTCTAATACCACCCAAGCCCATTCACTAAGTCCCACTTTATCCCTATGACTTGGCTGTTGGGCCTTCCTTCCCAAACCTACCACCCACACCCTGCTTTAGTTAACCTCATATCTGAAAGATATTACCAGTTTTCTTTTGGTCCTCAGGTTATTGGTGTGTTCTCCTCAAATCAGCTTATACAGAACACCAAGAATGATTTATTTAATGTTATTTTTACTTTGTAGAAATTATGGAAGAATCCCAAAGAACTTTTGTTCAGGTGTATTGAATATGTCAGTGATTTACTGCATTGGAAGTTAAAATCAGGAGATTGTTAAAACAAAAGATGTTAGAAGTTTGTGAACCATAAGAGTGCTGGCATATGTTTGAAGCTTCTGGAAAACTCTGCCATCTTATTAAATATTGATACATAGTTGACATTTTACATTAGTTCAGTTTGGGGTGTACAATCTAATGATTTAGTATTTGTATATGTTGGCGAATTATTACTAAAAGAAATTTGGCTAACAGCTATCACCATACCTAATTACAAATTATGAGAAATTTTTAAGATCTATATTACCAATTATCAGATATGCACTATATTATTCTCAGTATACTCCTCATGCTGTACAATTTTTATCACCTTCTAATATGTATAAAATTGAAAATTTCTTTGAGAGTACTCATCTTTTGATCAAGTTTTAAAGACAGTTCTGCAATCGACTAACCTTCCGGTGACCTCTAATGTGTCCTATTTTTTAAAAACTCCAAATAATTCACTTTTGGAAAGTGGAAAATTGTTTATTTCTTTTATTTCCATAAGATCCAATACTGTGCTTCCAATATACTCAGCATAACTGGACCATAAAAATAATAAATGTGTGACAATGTGAATATAAACATAATAAATGTCATGCTTTCACATGGCAAATTGTCAATATCTATTGACATTTGTTCTTATGGCATCTATTAAGGCCACACCATATTTTTTAACTCTGGTTTGATTATACTGCTCCATTAACTTGGTAATTTCATTATAGTTTTAGAGAGATTTTAGTTGCTGAATTTAGTTTAAATTTTATGCACAAGCCCAGAAGTCCTTGGGCAGTGAACACATTTCATAAAATCCAGGAAATAAATAATTAATAAAGGTAATTTGGAAGAAACAGAAAACAAAAAATCAGGATACCTTTCAGCTAGTTCAAATGAAGAAATTGTTCATCAGAATTGTAGTCAGAAAATATGTCAGATGTATTCCTGTTAATAAAATATTTTGGAGGTAAAATAGCCATATCAGAGGGATGCAGTCACAAATAGATGTGTAATGTTTAATATAACTCCTTCAAGAAAGCCTTTCTGAATTCTTCAAAAAGCGCATTTCTTTAAATATATATATATGCACACATATAATGTATATATATATACTACACATATATTTATGTATGCAGTAACTTTTTATTATAATATAAATATATAAATATATTTATATATGTTTATATATAAATACATTTTAATATAAATATATAAGTATATATTTATATATTCAGTAACTTTTTACTGTCTCTTATGTAAGATAACTGCTACAGAAATTTGCAGGTATCAGAATCAAGTCGGACGTCTGATACAGCCCTGTCTTGGACTATTTTTGGACTATTTTTTCCTAGTTTTATAAATCAGAGTTCAATTTGGGCAGGAGGTTCTGATTGTCCAATTATGTAAGAAGTAAGGAAAAAGTAAAATGCAGTACATTAGAAAGAGATGACCATTCATTCAGTGTATTAATCTCCACAGGGCCTATAGCTCCACCTAAACACCTTCAAGGATGCCTCCCCAATTTTCCAAATCTCAAAGATTTCTCCCATGAATAACCTCTTTTATGTCCAGGATGAGAAGACACCCATGACTTTTAGACACTATTGGTCCCCCTTTCCCAGGATTTAATTTTATGTTTGACTACAGCATTGGGGCTGGAGCGATAGCACAGCGGTTGGGCATTGGCCTTTCACTCGGCCAACCTAAGTTCGATTTCTCCGCCCCTCTCGGAGAGCCCAGCAAGCTACCGAGAGTATCGAGGCCGGGAGGCAGAGCCTGGCAAGCTACCCGTGCGTATTGGATATGCCAAAAACAGTAACAATAAGTCTCTCAATGAGAGATGACAGTGACAGTGACTACAGCATTGGGTAACAGAGAAGAAACACAAGGTAGTCTGGGTTGTCCATGAAGAGGCCAGAAATACTTGTTTAAAGAATGAACAATTAATTTCCCTCGAAATCAAATGGTTCCCCCCAAAAACTGTCAGCTGTCAGAAATGATTCTGTCTGTGCATTTGCAGTGACCACTCCCACTTTCACACAAAAGCTCAGTCTCAGAATTCCAAACTTGAAATCATTTTAAACCCTCTCCTCATCCTTTTAGTTGCTCTCGTAGTTCACTGCATTCATTGTTCCAAACACTACTCTAAGTTGTAATTAAAATAATTAGGGCATCATTGATTCAATATGTCTTTCTGTCAGACCTTAAACTCCATAAGGACAGGGATCCTGAGTATAGTGCTTATGATATCCTCTCTCCAAGAGTGTACCGTGCTTGCTACCACTTTAGAAGCTTAAAAAAAACAGTTAAAACAAAAGAAACAAATAAAGACAAAGAGAGAGAGAGAGAGATAGAGAGAGAGAGAGAGGTTAATCTTACATAGAAAGTGCGAAGAATTAAGGAAGATGCTAATGTAAGGACAAGACATGAGCTAATTTATTTCTGAATTTTAGATATGGTGTTATAAAAATGTGACGAGAAAATGGTCTCTATATAAATTCCACAAAAGTTGCAAAAGAAAAGTAAAAAGAAAATAAACACACACACAGAGTAAGGGCTTTTTTAGTTTGTAAATAAGCATTGCCTGGAAGCATATAGAACAATAATCTCCTTATTAGAAAAAAAAGTGTTATTTTAGCTGCTATATATTAACAAGTCACAAACTACACTTAGGTTGATCTTTGAGTTATCAGCCACTAAATTTATTATCCTCTCTGAACACACTTAGAAACATAAAAAAATGTTTTAAAAGCCTTGCAAACCAATGAAGAAACACATGTACTCTTATCATTTTGTCAGACTGAACAAAGCTCTTAGGATGTGCCCAATAGCTTTTGAATGAAGGCAAACACAATTAGTTAAATAAATGAACAATTTCACTGGGATCAGAGAGTTTCAGAGGAAGCTATTAATTTTTACGAGCATTAACTGACAAAAATCTATGCATTTGACATAGCCTATACAGTGCAAAATACTCCCTCTGTGTTAGCATCAGGAACAGAAAAACAGACAATTCAGCTAAAAACTGTGGCATATGCTAGTTTTTAGAGTGGTGGGGAGATAGGCCAAAAATTATGTTTGTAAATTTCTGAAATGATTTCCAGAAATGCATTACAGGCTAAGTGCTTTATACAATATGTATTGTTAGCAGGTGTTGTGAGTACTTTATTTCTTACACACAATGCTGACATTTTACTCCTTTATACTCTTTAAGGGAACAAGCAACATAATTGGAATTCCTTTGAGAATGATTTGTTAGTCATTTTGGACCTTTATAGGGAGTAAATGGTAAATAAAAGCTGAGTTTTTGGACATTAGTATCTATTGGTTGAGCAGATTATACTGTAAATTTTAAAAAGGAAGGGCAATTTAGGCAATGATACTAACAGCTGCATGGTTATTGTGTAATAGTAGCCCACCTGGGCTGAATTGTGAATTGCAAAACAAAGCTGAATGGTTTCAGTTCCATGATGTATTATGCTACAAGGAAGCTCTCAGCTAAGCAAAATGCAGAGCTACTGTCAAGCCATTCCTCTGCCAAATTACTACCCCACTGAAAAATGACTAGTGATATCACTTGGTGAGATCATCACAGTCTAGTTTTCTTAGTGTTTCCATCATTTCTGATCCCAATGTTTTATCTCAGTAATTTATTTTCAGTAATGAAGTGTTTTTCTCTTTCAGTTTGGTAGATCCTGTATTGATTTTTCTTCTTTTTGTGTTCATGTGCCTGTGCATGAATATGTGTGTGTGTGTTTGTGTGTGTGTGTTTGGTGTGGTGTGTGTGTGTGTGTGTGTGTGGTGTATGTGTATAAGGTGTGTGGTGTATATCTGTGTGTGTGAGTGGTGTGTGTGTGTGTGGTGTGTGGTGTGTGGTGTGTCTGTGTGTGTGTCGGTGGTGTGTGTGTGTGTGTGTGTGTGTGTGTGTGCTGCTGGATCCACATAGGAAGTGCTGGATCCAGCTATGCAAGGTATCCTGGGGCTCGAACGCACTCCTGCCATTCCCGCATCTCTCTTCTATGAATTTTTGAAACGTATTCAGCCCTTTGAAAATAAGAGCAAATTTCTTCCCCCACATTTATCGTGTGATCGGTAAATAATGTTTAGGTGATGTGTTACATGTTGTGATTTATATGTGTATTATGCAGTTATTTTAAATATAGTGCAATGATCTTGTTAGTGTGTTAAACACAGCAAAAGTAAAGCTTGTCGCACTTAAGAATTTACTAGTAATTAATATGGTTGATTAACTTTACACAACCTAAAGAATAATATTTTCCATGTCACCAAGACCACAACTCCGCATACATTTAATTTTCCTCTGTACTTCTTAGTTGTGAATAGAAAAATTCTAGAAACAAAAATTCTTAGACAAATTATAGACATAGGGAAGTCATGCTGTCTTGGCTGTGAATCATCACAAACAAGCTTCAAAGAAAAGTAGGGCACTTTATCAGCATTGTTTTCTTTCTAGGTTTTGCTAAGTCTGATTGAATTTTGCAAGCTCTTCAGTGGAAGTTCAGAGTTCTTCATCTTAATTTTTTGCATCTTTTGTGTGACCCTGAAAAGTCACTTAAACTTACACATGTGTTTGAGATAGATTCTAATTTACCTTTCAAAATATATCAGTTATAAAGTAATCGTTTGGATGATTTCTTTTTTTCAGACTTAAAAAAATACCATGAAAACTTATTATATTTTGATGAAAATAATAATTTAAAGTTTTAATAAAACCAAATGGCTTCCTGGATAAATATGTTAATCAGTTTTCTTTTTGATTGTTTTCTTTCAGTAATGTGGTTTTCATTAGGCATTTTGATTCAGTTCCATTGTTGGTAAGCATCTGTTCCAAAATACAGTTAAAGATTGGTATTCTTGGTCCAATTCCAAGGGGCAAAATCAGCAGGAATAAGTAATCCCACAGCATTAAAAAGAATCTTCCAAACCATGAAAAGAAAGTAATAAGTACTAAACTTTGACTAAAAGAGTCATAAATGAGTCTGGAAGCCTCGTTTACATTGTAATATGCATACCAGCATGATGTCATTATCAATTAGTGTGAGTATTTTCTAACAGCCATCTGAGTACGAAGTCATTTAGTTTATGGTTATGATAGCGGTGTGTGTGATATCTGAGCAAAGACACTAAAGCATCAATGTCCATGGAATGTAGTAATACAGAAAATATTTATGCCAGCAATGAATCAGTCCTACTTCATTTAATATTATTTATTGAGCCAAGGTAGATATAGTACTTCCATAATCTATGCATGCTGAATAGAATCATAAAATCTGGCTGTGATCTTCCTTCTGTATGAATTAAGATAACATATATATATGTATATTCAGTTTTTGTTGGTCTATCCATTACATCGGGATTCTTTTCCTGTGGATTTTGTGATGTTGTAGGTATTGTCAACACTTATACTTCATTCTCTGTGTTATAATGTCTTGAAAAAAAAAAGCCTCTCCATTTTAACTATGTTAGTGACTGAGGTGTTTGTTCTCTTGATTCTAGGGCTTAGCCTTTGTAACTTGGTGTAGTCTTTCTAACTAGAAAGTCTTCTAGTTATGTGAATATTGGTCATTTAATGACGTTGATGTTAAGAGTGGTATGTTCTTGACTGTTGTGCTTCATGTTTTGGTTTTGAGCTTTAACGTTTTAGTTTGTTTTTACTTTTTGAACTCAGAAATATTCTATAGTGCTACAGCTTTTTTGTTTGTTTTGGGTGAAAAGCCACACTCAACAGTGCTCAGACTTATTCTTAGCTCTGTTCTTAGGGATTACTCCTGGTGGGGCTCAGGAACTAGATAGGGTGCTGGAGATCAAACTTGGGTTAGCCGCCTGCAAATCAAGAGCCTTACCTGCTGTACTATGTCTCTAGCGTGTGCCATTCCTTTGGATGATTTTCATTATGAACTATTTTTTTCTTAAGCTTGCTTTATTTCCATATATTATATCATCTAAATAATTAGTATTTTTTACAAGTTTATGACTTCAGAAATAAACTCAGATTCATCAGTGAAAGACAACCACATGATTCATATTTTTTTGTGGCCAGTAGTTAATAATAATATTGTTTGTTGAAAAGATAAAATAGTCACCTGAGGAATGTGCAGTCTTTTTTAAAAAAGACTTACAAATGATACTTGGTTTGCTTGTGCAATAAACAAAAGCCATGAATAAAGCCATAACAACAAGGAAATCCTGTTTCTAGACTCTGCTCCAACTAAGCGTCCCTACTGGGTTTGGCAAGTCCGAGGAATATATCTAGAAGTTCATGCTCTCAGACGAGGAACTGCTTCGCTCTGAGCACACAGCAGTTTGGTGATCTGAGTAATGTTCTGTGTCTTTGTTAATCACACAATGGAACTTACAGAATCATTTGCTTTATTACAACTCCAGAACAGTATTATAACTGCCCCTTGGGAACTTTCTCAGAGGGAGTTATTCTGGAGGCAGTCGCTATGTAAATAAATACTTTTAATTCCTGTAAATGCTACCAAGACATTCTGCAACAACTCAGTTAAAAAAAATGCCCCTTTGTTAAACCTCCTCATGCATGGCTTTAATGCTGTGTTTAATAGTATTGTGATGCTAGCATGTTTAATTGCTTTAGTGGTAATTGAGTGGGATTACTATACATTAAGAATGTTTTGGTACAGTACCTGGTAGACAAATGATGAACACAAGTCATGGTGCTGACTCTTGACCATGTTTACATGGTATGTTAAGTTTAAAATAAGCATGCACCTAAACTCTCTATATCTGTCGTCCAGCTGTCTGTCTACTATCCTAATACATAAAGATGCGGATATTTTGTATGCATTATACTTATATATACACATCATCTATTATCTAGAAGTTGCTGTTGCTCTACCATTTTTCCTGCAAAGTGTAAGCATTCTTCAGTCTACTTGTAAACTCTAGCCTAAAACAGAACATGTTTTCTTGAGATAATCTTCTGTTTAAGAAGTAGACAGGTTTATTTCCTTTATTTCTAAACATCTTAAAGAAGGCTTCTACTTGATGGAACCCTTTATGCAACTTGAAAGTCATTGAGTGGTATAGTAAAACAAATATAAAGATCTGTTGGTGTAAGCAGTATCTCTGAGATCAATTTCAAATTCAGTATTAATCATAAAAAGATTAGGTTACCTTGCTCAGTATTTAAGTAGTCATACTGCACTGTAAAACATTGTTATGTATTGTGAAGGATGCTAAGAGAGGCAAGGCAAAGTTATTATCTGAGCCGCTTATGAACTCAGTCATGTGGAAAAGGCCATATATACATGATCATATACACACACATATATATTTATATTTAAAGTGAAAGAGAGTGCCTTTGATCAGGATTAGGATGGTGGGAAGCTCTGAGTATAAAACTGAGTTGAACAGAGACTGGCATACATCCAAAAGAACAAAAGCAATGGATGTAGGGAGAATGGGACTCTCCTTCACTGCTGGTGGGAATGCCAACTGCTTCAGCCTTTTTGAAAAACAATATGGACGTTTCTCAAAAAACTAGTAGAAATTGAGCTCCCATTTGACCCAGCAATACCACTTCTGGGAATATATCCCAGAGATGCAAAGTATACATATACAGTATAAATGACATCTGCACTTGTACGTTTATTGCAGCACTATTTATAATAGTCAGAATCTGAAAAAAAAACCCGAGTACCCAATAACAGATGACTGGTTAAAGAAACTTGGTTACATATACACAATGGAATACTATGCAGCTGTTAGAAAAGATGAAATCACGAAATTTTCATACAAGTGGGTCCAACATGGAGAGTATCATGTGAAGTGAAATGAGTCAGAGAGAGAAGGACAGACATAGAATGATTTCACTCATTTGTGGTATATAAAGTAGCAGAATGGGAGACTGACACCCAAGGATAATAGAGATAAGGGCCAGGAGGATCGCTTCACAGTCTTGGAAGCCAGCAGCTCGGACAGAGAATGGACCACTAAGTAAATGATGCTTAGAGGGCTCGCTTGGGATGGGAGATTCGCACTGAAAATAAACTATGGACCAAACACAATAGCCACTTACTACCTGTATTGCAAACCATGACACCCAAAAGGAGAGAGGAGTGAAAGGGAATGTTCCAGCCACAGAGGCAGGAGGAGGCATGGCGTGGGAGTGGTGGGAGGGATACTGGAAACACTGGAGGTGGAGAATGGCACTGGTAGAGGGATGATGGAACAGATCATACACTTGATCATTGTATGAAACATAATCATGAAAGTTTATAAGTATGTACAAAAATAAAAAGAAAAGTGGAGCCCCACTTCGCCGCGCCTGCAGCCCGAGTATGACGGAGGAAGAAGACGGAGCTGCTTCGGACACCAGCAGCCTGCCAGCAGCCTGCCATCAACCTGCAGTATGTGATTTGAGCGTTTCTGCCAGGCCCCCCGTGCGGGGGCCCGGCGTTTCTCTCTTTTTTTTTTTCTCTCTCTCTCTCTCCTTCAACTTCTGAGCACAGCACGGCCTCCACCCCACTTCTCTGAGCACAAAATGGAGAGATGCACCCAAATGCGCGGCTCGGCTGGCGGGAGATCGAGGGCGGGGAAGTACCGGTCTCCGCCCACATCGGACACTTAAAGAGAGTGCAGCCACGTGGGCTTCCCCACTTCGCCGCGCCCGCAGGAGGACAAGGGAGGAGGACAAGGAAGCTTTCCCACTTCCGCCAGTGCGGGGGGCCCCATATTTCTCTAGGTTTTCCCATCTTATGAGCACCATAAAAGGGTAAAAGATTGTAGTGATAGAATTTCAGGCAGAATTTTCCCTGGTCTTTATACAGAAACCCAAAACCGCGCGCTGCCGCGGCCGCGCGACCTAATGTCATCTTAGTATCAGCAATATGTAATGGTTCCTTCTTAATGGGTTGGACTTTTGTGGGAGATCCTAACAAGAATAGTAAGTCTTTTATTGAAATATTGAAGGCAATCAAAGTGGTAGCCATCTCTCTAGACTGAACTAAGCTATATCCCCACGCTGGCTGAGAAGAAATATCCTTCTTTCTCGGGAAGAAACGCGGCGTGGTGTCAAACATAGTGTGATGTCCATTAAGCAAACAGACCTGGTGGCGTGGGAATGGGATAAAAGGGGAAAAGTTATGTACATGGAACAGCGGGACGCTGGTGGAATCTCGAGCCGGAGCTGATACCAGCGCAAGATTTTTGGTTCCAGAAACTGCTTGCAGACACTCTACTAGACTATCAACTAAGCCAGAGCCCCACGCCTGCTGATGACGGGAAATAACCATCCTCTTCGGGTTTTTTTTCCCTTTGTCAGACAGTGTGGCGATTACTAAACAGGCGTGAACTCGGTGGCGTGGGGCAAGGGGGAAAAAGAAAAGTTATGTAACAAACAGCGGGACTTAATATCTCTATATTCTTAGCAATGGAGAACTATCAAATGCCTCCTTGGCAATAGGACTGTCTTTTTCTTTTGGGGGGGAAACCCCAGCAACGGTAGTGAGTTGTGTGTTGAAACATGGAATGTAATCGAGATAAGCGTAAATGAAGTGAAACTTATCACGTACAAGGGTGGGGACTGGGGAGGTGGGAGGGGGCGGTAGGTATACTGGGGGGGTTGGTGATGGAAGATGGGCACTGGTGAAGGGAAGGGTGTTTGAGTATTATATAACTGACATAATCCTGAGAACTATGTAACCCTCCACTTGGTGATTCAATAAAAAAATTTAATTAAAAAAAAAAAGAAAAGTGGAAAAATTAAATTGGTTGAATTTGTCAAGGCTGAGAAGATACAGGTATGCAAGTACTATGAAATATGATTAGTGATGGAAAAGTTGTGTAGAGTAGAGAGAACAATATGCTCAGGAAAGAAAATTCTTACGGGATAGTGATACAAGTCAATGTAAAAATACCCACATACATGTTCTTCAAAATATATATTCCTAGAAGGTTGAAGGAAATAGGACTAACATATAGATTTTATGTATCCAGTTCATTCAATAATAATAACCGGTTCTCCTCCCAATGACTGACTTGCAAAGAAACAGGTTCTTATTTATATTTTGCCTTAGTGAAAATGAGATGCTGTCATTAACTTCCAGAACTTTAAATGATTTACATTTGTCATGTAAACAAATAACTGGCCCCTGCCATTCAACACAACTATAGCGAGAATGCAATCTGAAATTCGATGTAGAATATTGCAGGATTCTTGGACATTATTTTTAACAAATAACTGAATGATATTCATGAGTTAGTTCAAGTTTTGCTATTAAATTACTCAATAAATCTCTGTTTTGTGTGATACTCTATCTGGCAAATTTATGGAGGAACTGTAGCAAATAAATAACTTACTAAAGATGTCACAGATTTTCAAATCTATGCCGTTTTCAAATGGTGCAAAATTCATTAAATTGATGAGGTTATGAGTATAGAGGGGTTCAGTTAGCCTATTTCTTCTAGCATATCACTTAATCTTTGAAATCACTTGTAAGATTTTAGATTTCTTGAGGTCCATTTAATAAATGACCATTTTGGGTGCACTAAATAGGACCCAAGAGACTCTAAGCTGTTTATGTGCGTTCTAGTCACCAACAGACTATCTGTATTTGTTCACTACTCTGTGGCAATCTTCTATTGACTATTAACATGCCATGTGTTAGTTGTCAGTCTGTGTAATTTGCATCATATTCTCATTTATTTTCTCTCTGAAAAACTTCCTTTTTTTAAGAGATTAATTATAATATCCATTAATAGGTGATTTTTGAGAAGTGATAGGATGGAGACTGGAGCTCTGAGATCAGAGATGCAGTGGGAAGATGTTTAATAAGCAAACAGGTAGATGTCTAAGGTGAAGTATTAGTATTGAAAACACCAAATTATATATTAATTCAGTTACTTGATTTTAACCTTTCATCTAAAATATTCTAAAAGAAATACTATAATATGTGATCGGATCCTTTTAAAGCAATCCATCTGTGTTATGTTTCCTTTTAAAAATCTAAAGTTGCTAAAACAGTTTAGAATAGAGTGTCTTAAGATGAAAATAATAAAACTCAACAATAAACTTAAACTTCTATTTTATTAGAAATTCAAAATCATAAAGTTATGGGTAGAAAAGTCCTAGTGTTAAAAATAACATGTTTAACATACTCATAGTATCACAGATCAGTCAGCAACTCATCTGATTTGGCAAATTGGTCTCTAGTGGAGTGTCATCAGCACTTTAGTGGTGGAGAGGTGGAGTAACTCTGTAGCAATGTAGCACTGTCGTCCAATCCCGTTGTTCATCGATTTGCTCGAGTGGGCATCAGTAATGTCTCCATTGTTAGACTTGTTGTTACTGTTTTTGGCGTATGGAATATGCCACAGGTAGTTTGCCAGGCTCTGCTGTGCAAGTGGGATAATCTCAATAGCTTGCTGGGCTCTCTGAGAGGAATAGAGGAATCAAACCCAGGTCGGCCGTGTGCAAGGCAAATGCCCTACCTGCTGTGCTATCGCTTCAGTTCTGAATTTATAAAGGACTATCTACTTAATTGTTTCTTAGAATAGATTATCTTAGTTGTTCATCTATTTCATCTATTTGCTCCAGCAGGCACCAGTAACATCTCCATTGTGAGACTTGTTGTTACTGTTTTTGGCAGAGCCTGGCAATTTTAGTTAAATATTTAAAAACTAAAATTGTAAATTAACTTGAGTTTGCTCTGAAATTTTTCTCTGTCAAGGCCTGAAAGTCACTATAAGCTGAAAAAAAGTTTAGTAATATTCACATCACCAAATCACCAGACTATTTACCAGCAGAGAAGCCCAAGACTCCCCAGGTAACTGAATTGCTCAGTTTTCAGCATGTAAGCTACCTTCCTTACTAGTGGCATTCTGCTCTTTTGCTTGGAGGTATGTGATTCTGAAAATTCTCTGATATTCTGCTGTTTGTGACTTTAGCATACATTTATTTTTCTGTATGTGAGTAAGGTTCTATTTCTGTTGCATATAAACTACATTTTCTGTCTTCAAAAGTTTGGATCCATTGTAAATTGCTATCTGAAGACATGGATTCAAATCCTAGCCCTGCCATTAAAATGATAACATTTGATAAATCTCTTAAACCCCAGTCTTATTTTTCTCATAAGAAATGTAAGTTTTGTTTATTGCTAAGGATAATGGAGTAGTCAATAATTATTTCTTGTTGTCATCATTAAATATTTGTTTATTAGTTGTTAAATCTTAGAAAATTATTTTGTATTATTATTGATACCTAAAAATTATTTTTCATTTCATAGTTTTAGATTTATGGATTTATTACTTGATTGGCATAATACAGAAAACAAACCAAAAAGCAATTTTCTGACTTGACAATGAATCAAGGTAAGTCAGATGTCAACATGCTTTAATTTAGAATAAACCACGTTATCAAAACTTTGGGGTTTTTTTTGCTATCTTTTCTGTCAAGTTAAGTGTCAGCTTCACCCAAGGAAATTTTTTTTAATATAAATGCTTCTTGATCCATATGAAACAACAGAAAGAGATCTCTTATAGTAACTGTTTTTTTTTTTTTTTTTGGTTTTTGGGTCACACCTGGCAATGCACAGGGGTTACTCCTGTCTCTGAGGAGTTACTCCTGTATCAGGAATTACCCCTGGCGGTGCTCAGGGGACCATATGGGATACTGGGATTTGAACCTGGGTTGGCCGCGTGCAAGGCAAACGCCCTACCCGCTGTGCTATCACTCCAGCCCCACTTATAGTAACTCTTAAAGTAAACAACCTGTATGTCTGAATCATTTCTTCAGAAACTTTTAGCAAAAAATTTCTGTTTTACTGACTTTCATTGGGTTGTGTTCTTTATATATAAAATACTGGGCTTGCTAACTAGAATTAGCTAATTTGGGTTCATCTATGGCCTTAGAGATGCATCCGCTTCTATTGAATAAATGTGTTGGCAGAGAAACAAATTAAAAAGTATCTTAAAATATAGTTATTAAGCTAAAAAGACAATGGATTGTTGGGTCCTTCCAGCAATACCACTCCTGGGAATATATCCTGGAGAGGCAAAACGGTATAGTAGAGATGGCATATGTATTTCTATGTTCATTGCAGCACTGTTTACAATAGCCAGAATCTGGAAAAAAAACAGAGTGCCCCAAAACAGATGACTGGTTAAAGAAACTCTGGTACATCTACACAATGGAATACTATGTAGCTGTCAGAAAACATGAAGTCATGAAATTTGCATATAAATGGATCAACATGGAAAGTATCATGTTGAGTGAAATGAGTCAGAAAGAAAGAGACAGACATAGAAAGATTGCAATTGCACTCATATGTGGAATATAATGTAACTGAGAAGTACAAGTTGGCAACGATGCAACTTCTGGCAGATATCTCTCTGGACTTAGTTACTAAAATACTAAAATACAGAAACTCAAAACTGAGAGGCCGCTAAGTGTGGTCACTCGACCTCATACCTCTTCATCCTCAGCAATGGAAAACAAATTATCTAATGCTTCCTTTTCAGCAGGTCTGACTTTAGGGGAGAGACTCTCCAAACAATAATAGTGAGTTTTGTTGAAATATTGTATGCAATCAAAGTGAAAGTAAAGTGAAATTTATTAGTTACACAGGCGAGGGGGGGCTAAAGGGGGGGCTAGGGGCGTGGGGGGGGTTAGGGGTGTGGGGGGGCGGGGTGGAGCTATACTGGGATTCTTGGTGGTGGAATATGAGCATTGGTGAAGGGATGGGTATTCGAGCATTGTATAACTGAGATTTAAACCTGAAAACTTTGTAACTTTCCACATGGTGACTCAATAAAAAATTTAAAATAAATAAATAAATAAATATTTTTAATGGTTTATCATTAAAAAAAAATGTTGGGTCCTCTTCCAAAGCAGAGCCTATGGAAGATTTACTATCATTTAAAGGAAAACTTCATTTATAATTATACTAAACACATCAATTCTGGATAGTGGTGTTTGAAACTTTAAAGCCAGAGAAAAATTGCACTATTTTGTATTATCTGCATAGTTGTGTACTGAATATTCTTCTATAAAAAAAATTTAGGCAAGTTATAAATGAGATTGTAATGAACGCATTTGGCTGCAAAAATAATTCCCACATTTAGCAAATCACAGTGTTATCAACATGTAATCCTTATTTTCACACATATTATTTAACGAATTATTCATTACATTGGAAATTTTTTTCTTTTCTAGCAAGAACATTCATTTTCTCAATTCTGACATCTTCTAAACGACTGGGTCACACTAGAGGAATGTCTGAGGATATAATATCTATCCAAGTTGCAGCACACTAAAAATAATTATGGCTCAAAAGTAGTTTGCATCCCCTTGGAGAAAACACACCTCGCTTACAGGAAAGGATAATTACATAATCGAATGATGCCAAGTACAACAAAATGATGTAACCATAAAATCTCAGAACTGTAGAAATAAAAGATCTGACTTATTTTGGATTTCATGGTTTTTGAGTGTACCGGGGTCTTGTGGATTGCCTTGAAGCAATATTTGAAGGTGGTTTGTTTGGAGTCCTGGATTCTTCAAGACAGATAGCAACTAAAAATGCTCCAAATGAATAAATGCTCCTCCACCCGAAACTTCAGGTAGCATTTTGAGGGATCATGAATATTTTAAGAATTATTTTTAAGTCAAACATATGTATAATAATTTTTTTTGGGGGGAGTCACACCTGGCAATGCATAGGGGTTACTCTTGGCTATGCACTCAGGAATTACTCCTGGAGGTGCTTGGGAGACCATACAGGATGCTGGGAATTGAACCCATACAAGGCAAAGGCCCTACCCGCTGTGCTATCGCTCCAGTCCCTGTATATTAATTTTCATCAGAATGTGAAACCTAAACCTTTCTGGTCTGAATTTAAAGTTTAATAAGTGACTTTTGACAAATTTACTTTCTATGGCATTAGAGATTGAAAAAATTTAGTTTACTGTTTCAGAAACTATATTCTTTCTAGTTCAGACTAACAGGACTAAAAACTTACAAGAAAAGTGGAGCAATAATGGAGTCTTCTAATGCCTGGTACATCCTGAGTATTATTAATATTATATAAAGAAATGAAAAATAAGTCAGAATTATGTTGAGGTAACATACTCAATTTCAATGCCATAGAAGTAACTCTAAGTGTTACTAAAATAATTCATCCTTATTTTATCAAGCAAACAGCTTCACTCGTATACAACAGGGGTTTCTAGAGTTTTATTAATACGTGAATTGATTAGACTACAGAAAATTAAAAATTAAACATATGACTACTACTTCCTACAGGTCCTTGCCTTTATAAGTTTTAAAATACATAATATGTTTATGAATATAGTAGTTCTTTGGAGAATGTTCTTTGTGTGTAACATTCAAAGTGTGACTGTAATTCTCTTTTGAATTTTTATAATCTCCCATAAGTTGTTTTCTGAAATCAGTGTTCTCACTGGAGATGATCCAATATGTCAACTCAAATGACTGAAAAAACACGATTGGTCCTAACACTGAGCGAAACTATGTGGAACATTTGTAATGATTTGTAAACATTTTCACACTTATTATGATTCGGATATGGACTCTGGCCCAGAAAAGACTTGCATTTATTTTGATAGTCCCTGTAATTAGCTCAGCAATGTTTTTCTAAGTTACGATTTCATGCTGACTATTAGAAGTTGTACATTGTTGAGATGTCACATGCAAAGAAGGTATGGTGTTATATGTCAGCCATTAAAAACACTGTAAAGTAAATTAAACAAAATTTCAGACCAAGAAAACATAAAATAAGTGTGGCATAAATAGAATAGAGAAGGAAATGATCTAGTCTTAATTTTATATACAATTCTTTTTTTTTTTTTAATTTTTTTTTTCTTTTTGGGTCACACCCGGCGATGCTCAGGGGTTACTCCTGGCTTTGCACTCAGGAATTACTCCTGGCGGTACTTGGGGGACCATATGGGATGCCGGGGATCGAGCCCGGGTCGGCCGCATGCAAGGCAAACGCCCTCCCGCTGTGCTATCGCTCCGGCCCCAATTTTATATACAATTCTAAGCACATTGCCTAATTTAGTTTTGAAGTAGAACAAAACTAGAATACTGATGAGGAGACAGAAAATGGGGATGGCATCACTCCTGGTTCACTGGCATCTTATGTAGAACAAGGAAGCATGTTCTGACCCAAATACTATATTATTAACATATTTTCTTCTAGGACATCTGATAGGCAGGACAGGCATGTAATTGTGGAGTTAATAAAAAATGAAGGCAAGGTGAGGCTTAATCAATATCTGTGCTGTATCACTGTCATCCCATTGCTCATCGATTTGCTCGAGCGGGCACCAGTAACATCTCCATTGTGAGACTTGTTGTTACTGTTTTTGGTATATCCTGTACGCCACAGGTAGCTTGCCAGGTTTTGCCGTGCAGGCGGACTATCCAAGAGGGGCGGAGGAATTGAACCGTGGTCGGCTGCGTGCAAGACGAATGTACTACTCGCAGTGCTATTGAATGCAAGATGGCAGTAGCAGCACATACGTTTATGCATAGAGACCTGAGCCCTGCCATCCAAGGAAAGAAGGCAGTGGAAATGCTTCTACATTCTGTCTCTCACAGTGTTGACTCCTTAATAGGAGATGCTCAGGCTAAGTCCTGAAAAATGATCAGTGCTTCTGTAGAGGGCCAATTTTGAAGGCAATGGAGATGACAATGGCTTCTTTCTGAAATCTATCCTCTAGATAGGTTCTGAGGATTAATGAGTTAATATCAGAAATTGCTAGAGGGCACATCTTCACTTGCCTAAAAGAGCATAAAATTTTTATTTTGCCTTTTATGCTTTCTGACAATCCCTTCATTCTGCCACTAGGCCTTTAGTGGAGTGTGTAGAGAATTTAGGACAAGATGATGAATCTTACTCAAGGGCATCTTGATAGCTTTGTAAACTTAATGCAATAATGTAAGTCTTGGTCCCTGTGTCATGGAGTAAACAAAGACAGCATAAAACTAAAACTTCAAATCAAAGAGGATGTTACTAATCAATTATTATTCTTCGGGAGACAAATTACAGCAATGCTTTTTTTTCCCCCTGTAAAATCCCTTTTTTCTTTTTTAAATCATTTTAAATCATCTCTACCTAATTTATTTTGAGGAAGTAAAGTGCTATACAGATACTTGATGGAGCATTTAAGGCTGTATTTTCTAATAGATAAGGCATAGAAATATATTTTGGTCTTTCTTGAAAAACAAAACCAAGAAAAAGCAACAACCACTTATACCACTTGCAACAAGGTTAAATGCCCCAACTGAAAATTGGGACAGAAGCCATATTGCATCATCTATTGCTTTTACACAAACTTGAGAACTTCAGAGGCTGCTGATACTGGTCCCATAGTCATGATCTGATCCAAAGAGCCTCTTGAGAGTATCAGATTATTTCCAAATCACTAGAGTAAGACAAAAAGGTGCTAATGAGGCATTTGACACATGTCCCCTAACAAGGGAAGCTAAAATGAATTTAAGCAGAGAAAATCGCCAGAAGCAGCCAAGGCAAGAAACCAACCAACCAAACAACTAAATAAATAAAAGATAAAGGAGTATATATGTATGTTTAAAAAAAGGCCAGAATTAAGCAAAGGCTTAAGTTCATTTAATTCATTTGTTCTCTTAAACTGCTCTTTTATTTATTTATTTATTTTTATATTTAAATTTTTATTTTATTGAATCACCGTGGAAAAAATTACAAAGCTTTCAGGTTTAAGTCTCAGTCATGTAATGGTCAAACCCCCATCCCTTCACCAGTGCACATGTTCCACCACCAAGAACCCCAATATACCTCCCTCCCACGCCCACCCCCCTCACCTAAATGGCTAATGATCTTCACTTTATTCTCTCTATACTTTGAATACATTCAATATTTCAACAGAGAACTCACTATTATTATTTGGAATTTTCCCCCAACAATCAAACCTGCTGAAAAGGCATCATCTGATAATTTGTCTTCCATTGCTGAGAATGAAGACTCCATGAGCTCGGTTTTGTATTTCTGATATTTTAGCTCAGTTCACAGTCTAGATGCATTTCTATAAGAAGCCGCTGGGTGCCAAAATGGGTTAGTAGACTTCTTTCTTTACATACCCTGTGCTGGTTATTTCATAATATGTGGGGAGGAAGTTAGGTGTCTTCAGTTTAATAAACCCTTGGGAATAGAATCATTTGTTCTTGTCTTTAAGGAACTTTCAGACTGGCAGTAGAGATAAGGAAATAAAAAATGAAGAAACTGACTGAGAACATAATAATGGAATTGAAGAGAAAGAAATTAAGAGAGAGATTAGGAAAGGTCTAGTGACGGAGGCTTTTAGGGGCCAGACCTTGAGAGCTATGATAGGAAAACTGGGCAGAAATGGAATGGACTCATATACAGTAAGAACTAAAATGAATTACCTACCCTGTACTAGACTGGAGCCGAGAATGTTCTATATATTTCTTTCCCTGCAGAGAATGCATCTGTGAGCTGGGTGCCATTAGGTCCATTACACACACACACACACACACACACACACACACACTCACACACACATACCACAACACACTACAAGGTTATGATCCTTAGAAAAATTTAACACCAAAAAAAATAATCCCACCAAAAATCAAACAATCAAAAATCCTGTGACAAAGTTTCATAGAGTATCTTAGGAATTCTCTTGCCTCTTTAGAGAGTATTCTGTCTTCACCTATATCGCTGCTTCTGTTGAAGAGCAGAGCCTGGTGGAGTGAACTCACACTCTGAACCATACTTTCTACATGCAGGTACCCTGGCATATCACACGCTGCATTGGTGATTAGGCAGACCTACATTCAAATCTGTTCTCTGCCTGTCACCCTAGAGGGTAATGCAATTTATCCAGTAAATCTCCTAGAGGTCTATAATTAAGGCACTGCTCAACATGGGTCCCTCAGACTTGAGGCATATCCACCTTTAGTTAACTTATCTAAGAGTTGACCATGAGAAGATAAGGGAGTAGCCATTTGAACTCTACCATGGTTGTAAATGCTTTTATTTTTAGTTTGAATTATATATCATGATCGCAAAATCCCCTTAATCATCCATTTCTTGAGCGGGCTCAGTAAACTCTCCATTCGTCCTTTCCCTGAGATCTTAGAAGTCTCTCTCAACTCGGCCCTCCCAATGATGTCGCACTGGAGGCTCTTTCAGGGTCAGGGGAATGGGATCCAGCTTGTTACTGACTTTAGCATATGAATACACCATGGGAAGCTTGCAAGGTTGTCCCATGTGGGCAGGAAACTCTCAGAAGCTTGCCAGTTTCTCCCAGAGAGAAAAGTAGGCTACAAGATATTGCCTAGCCGCAAAGCGGCCACGTACTTCTGGGAGCTCGCTTTTAAGTCTCTGGATGTTGGCCGTAGATGGGACTACACACTCCTGGGTTCCTGGGCCGGTACCTTCATGCGTGAGGCCCGTCCCAACGTGTGGAGCATGGCTGTAGCTAGGTTCTGGTGGTCTTTGGCCGCTGGGAGCTCTGCTTGGGGTGGGGAGGGAAGCTGGAGCCCATTCCCTCCGAGGAGCCCCGGGGAAGACAGCCAGGCATGCAGGCAAGAGACTCTGCATCACTCTCTTCTGAGAGCTTGCTTTTAAGTCTCTGGATGTTGGTCATTGATGAGATTACACACAATTATACATAGAGAATATTTTTAATTTAGATTACATACAGGTTTTCTCCACTGTGTAAAAACAGGATATTCCTATTTGATATGATTTTTAGGTTACTCTTTTGTTATAATGATGTTCAGGCAACTTTTGCCTGCATTTTGGTCCTCCTCTGGTTTGTGCAGGTTTCTTGAGGTTATGGGTTAGTGCTCCTCCTTTCCTGAAAATTAAGTAGGGCTCAGAATTTTACTGAAACAGGTACTTTTGGTTATGTACTCCTTTTTTATTTAAATTTATTTTCACTCTAGGATTAAGTATCAACAACAGCAAGGAAGGTTTCCTGAAATCCGTGAGCTCTAAGGATTGTCTGTAGGTGCACAACCAACAATGACACATATTTCAGCCACAGAGGCTTCTTCCTCAGGCCTCTCAACTCTACTCTGCACATCCCTGTGGGGAACTACTTTGTTCTCTTGGGAAGAGACTCCAGTAACTGCAAGTGTTCAACTACGCACCACATCTCACAGAAAACAGTCAAAAGTGGTGGAGAGTGCTCTTTGGGAGCTTAGGAATGTCCAGAAGGTACTGTCTTTAGTGCTTCTAAAATTTGTAAAATTAATATTGGTGTGTGAATATTCTTCATTTTAATGGCTAGCATAAAATCACTTCCAAAAAAGATGTTATGTAAGTCACAATAGACACTCTTGCAATTATACATCATTATTCCTCGAATGGGAAGGGTCTAGCTCAATATTTTGACAGGCACTTTCTGGAAGGTTTTGGCATATGGTTCTTGGGTGGAACACAATGCTGTGTGTGTATATGTGTGTGTGTTTATATCTGTATGAGTGATGAATAATTAGGTTGGAAAAAGTTATGCATAAAATAAATCAAAGTTACACACTGGGGGAAAAAATTGTGGCTCCATTGGTGACTTGTGCTGATTTCTCAGCTGTGCTTTCTCACTGGGATTTCTCTTTTCCCAGTTATATATGCTTTCTTAGTTCACTTGTTAAAATTGAACTCTAGAACACTAGTAGGGTCACTTCAAAAAGGAGTGAAGACATTCTTTTTCTAAGGCTAATCATATACACACATATATCCAAACATATAAAACCTGGAGTGTCTTTTATTTTCTCTATTACTTAAGTGTTAGGAATAGGAATGTATTCAAGTAAAAGATTACAGAGCATCATTGCATGTTCTGAATTCCAACATAATTCAAACACCTCCCACTAAGATTTGTCATTCTGCCTTTGGGCAGGAATGTTCTTAAATTGTTCTTGATGTATGAGTACTTGTAGCATTCATTAGACCCTTTTGGGAATATGATCTAAAACCCTCAGTTTCTTTCTCTTAAAGAATGAGCTGCATATCTCCATCATAAAGAAGAAGGTAAACTCGTCACTCTGCTGTATCTTGAAGGGCAAGAAACTAGGTTGCATGTAAGGTATAGAAATTGCTGTATCTCGAAGGGCAAGAAACTAGGTTGCATGTAAGGTGTAGAAATTCATTGATTCCAGAAATTATTCAAGAAATATTCTTTATATAACTCATGACGATATGAGCAAAACCCTTCCCCCCCCATTTAGTGTTTTTAGAAAAGTGGCTTAAGAATTCTGTAATATCAATTTCTATTAATTTTTAAATACTACTGGAAACTATTGTTTTTAAACATTGAGATGCTAAGAACTGTTCTGTACCCAAAACATTCTAATTTTAGAAAGTACTTCTTCACCAACTATCACAACATTCTTTTGCAAGGAGCTAAGCGAAAGGGAGGGGAGTAGGGGCTGGAGTAATAGTACAGCGGGTAGGGCGGGTAGGGCATTTGCCTTGCACGTGGCCGACCCAGGTTTGATTCCCAGCATTCCATTTGGTCCTCTGAGCACCGCCAGGAGTGATTCCTGAATGCATGAGCCAGAAGTAACCCCTGTGCATTGCTGGGTGTGACCCAACCCCCCCCCCAAAGAAAAAAAATGGAAGGGAGTAGAGTGTTCCCAACCCCACATTCTCTACTGCATTACAGATCTATAGCCTCTGTTCTGGTTTAAGCTCATTATGCAGTCACAAACAATTTTGAAATGTCTGATTCATCACTGGAATAGCATTATTCTCTAAGATCCTAAAGACATATTTCTTGATAATACATTGAGTACTATATATTCCAAAATGGATATTTCTAGTACATTGTCTGTCTAGCTGCCATCTATTCCCATCTATTTGTCTGGGTAATTTCCAGAAGAACATATGGGCCATATTCACAAATTTTACCATTTTCAGTGTTTATCTCCATCAATCAAATTTCTTAAGAGTTCTTTCAATTTCCATTCTCTTTTGTCTCTTCATTTCTCTAAAATTTGCTGCTTAGAAATTATTTTTGAAAGCCTCATTTTTAAATATTTAGGGATGAAAAATAGAAAATTCTCAATTTGTAGTTTTAGTCCTTGCTTTATCATTATTTAACGTTAACAATTCATGTGGGTCATTAAACATACTCTTGCTTAAGATTCTCACTTAGGAATACAATGAAGGTAGTTTCTTTCTAGCAGCTTAGTAAAACTACAGAGGCAATGAATAACATGCATGAATTACTTCAAATTCTTAGGAAATATCTTACTTCTTGACCTCACTTTTCCAACAACTCTGTTAACAGCCTGAGCAAATACTTTGATGGTTCTTTGATTTGAATTTTTCATCTGAATTACCCAAGTGATAATTTTTTTTATCTACCTATTTCATAAGTTACTTGACTCTCAATAGGCAATTGAGATGCTTTTAAAGGACAGTATCACCAAGAATTTAAGGCAAAGTGTCTTAGCTTCTAGAATGAAATTATCAGTGAGTACTTTGGCTACCAATGTCCCATTAGATGCAAATATCTGTGCTTTGTATCATCACATTTTCTCTCACATTCTTTTCACTGTCTTCAATGCAGGTATTATTACATCCATTTTTATATATACATCAGGAATCTTACACTTGTATAAAAAAACAAAATTATAAAACTAAGAAGAGTCAAAGTTAGAATTTTAACCTAATTAGGTAGTTTTTGAGTATTTTTTATCTTAGCCAATTCATGACTGTTTTCTATATTCCCTGATGATTACATCATATATGTTCATGTTTTCATGATTTCCTCTTATTACAATAAATTGGGAATATATAATTATTTGTTATAAACTTCTAAATGTCACCTTCTCATGGATCCGAGAGTAAAATTTCAAAGATGTCTTTACAATTAAAGTAGTGGAATATGGCTTCTAATGTGGCTTTTTAAATTATACATACTGCAAGAGAAAGCATGCTTTATCTAATTCACAGTGACAGAAAACAGATCATTAGTGGCCAGGGGCCAGCCTTATGGTTTACTTGGAAAAAGGTATAGACAATAATTTGGGGTTAAGACAACATTATATTTCTTAACTATTGGTAACAAAGTTGTGTCAATTTATAAAAATTCATAATATCTGTGCTTAAAATTAGATATTTTACTATGTATAGGTGCCAATACCTATGTTGTACCTGATTAGTAAAATTACTTAACCCTTACTAGGTTATATATTTCTTCTGTAAAAATGTGAATAATTATTATGCCACTTTAAAATGTTGGGGTTATGAAATAATCTAATTATTAAAAAAGAGAGATTATTATCATACCTCCCCACAGTAAATACTTAGCAAACAGATGGATTTAGCAAAGTACATTTTTGGCAATATTTTAGGCAAGAAAGAATCATTGGTAAATCAGTTGCTTTTCTCACAGAGTATATATTCTAGATGGGGAACACTTGCAGTTAGCAAGTATGCAAAAAAATGTCCAAGGTATGACCAAAGGGGTTAGAAAACTAGGAAAGCAATGGTGTGAAAATGACTTTGTAGATGGTGGTCTCGTAACTAGAAATGATCATTAATAATGACATGAGTGATCAGCTTTGTGCTGAAAATGACTTTCCAAATGAACTCTCACTGATATCAAGGAGAGAAGCACAGGAAGTTTTGGAGGCAGGAACTCCAAGTAAAGAGGAGAGAATGTGCAGAGACCCAATGTGGTAATCATTTTTTTTTTTAAGGAATCAAGGGCTAGAGGGGACAAGTAGTGTGTGGAAATCCTAGCAGTCTGACAACTTATCTAGGCTATGGGGAGAAATTTTGTGGAAAATTATACAGGGGTTGATGTATCCAGACTTGCATTTGAAACTATTTATGTAACTTTTGTGTAAACTGTGGATTCTTAAGGGGTGAGAGAAACAGCATGAAAACATCACGCAAGAATCAATGATTCTTGGGGTTGGAGTGATAGCACATTGGGTAGGGCGTTTCCTTGCACGCAGCCTACCCGGGTTCAATTCCCAGCATCCCATATGATCACCTGAGCACCACCGGTGGTAATTCCTGAGTGCAGAGCCAGGAGTGGCCCCTGTGCATCATCGGGTGTGAACCCCCTTCCAAAAAAAAAAAGCAAAAAAAAAAGAAGCAATGATTCTTGGGTTAAGATGGCAGAAACTTGAAACAGTGAAACATAACTGGACTTAGGAACTATTTGATTGAAAATTGAACAAATTTTCTTAGATCATGTGATACGTGACTAGGCATATAATAAAATATCTTTGGAATATTTATTGAAAATCAGAGATGATAAAGAACTAATTTGCCATCAGACTCAGCTTTGTCTTTTTCTTTTGGTTTCAGAGACACGTCTGGCAGTGCAAAGGGTTTGTTTCTTGCTCTATGTCATTGATAGCTCGTGATGGGTCTGGGGGACCAGATGCATTGTCAGAGATCATGCCTTATCTAGTGTACTATCTGTCCAGTTCTGAGCTATAAACCTGAAACTACTAGGCAATTATATCATTGTGATAAAATATTTCTGAATATAAAGGGATATTTATACTTGTGTTTGTGTGCATGTGCAGGTTTGGGACTATACGTGTGTGCACTATTGTAAACTGGAACTGTAGACTTCAGCTGCTGGGTATGATCTTCAGAAGCCTAGAATTCCTTACTAGTAACGGTCATGAAGTTGCCTCCGCACAATTCACTTGCAACATCCTGTGCCCTTCATAATATTTATGAAACCCTCCTATGGTTCCCCCATACTGTAGTTGTTAAAATATCTAGGATTCCCAACAGCTTGGGAGTAGAAAAATATTCAGGAGACTCCTGAAGTTTCCGCTCACAGCTTAGAAATTGAAAGCTTTATTTTCTCCACGTGGTGAAGAGATTCAGAGTCAATATTACATTTGCTGATTCCTAGAGCTTTTCATTCCTCCCTCTTCTTCCTTCCTCACTGTCTATATTCCCTACCTCTGTAGGCTTATTTTCCCTTCACTAGGAGTTACGAAAGCTTCACTCAATGTGAAGGACTACTCTGACATAAATCAATGAGCCACATTCTCCAGGGGTCAACTGACAACTGAAAGGACCTCTAGTTCAATAATAATAAAATAAACTGTTGTTGCTCTCCATTGAACACATACTACCTGCCAGGGCATTAGAGAAATTCTTTTAATCCTTCAAGCAAACTCCAAAGCTCTCCTGTACGAACTTGTTACGCTCTTTTGTTTTCTAATTGTAATGGTTGAGTACACAGGTTCAGAGAGTAAAGCAATTTGCCCAAAGCCACACAGCCAGTAAATGACAGAATTGAAACTTCAACTCAAGTCAGCCTGGCTCCAGATTACAAATTTATAAGTACTATGCTAAAGGGCTTCAATCAATCTAAACCCTTGAGTATGGGGTGTTACAATAAGATTCTCCGGAATCTTAGCTGGTTACTTAAATCAGCTACTGTTAGGCTAACTGTGAGGCTCAGAGAATAGTACCACAAACATATCGGTTGCTATTTAATTACAAGTCAGATTTTCTGTTACTTATATGGAAAACTTGATTATGAGTTGTGTCTTTCTTTTAGACAGAGAAAATAGAATTCCCTGCATTTTTGACTCAAAGTTCCCTCATTTTCACTGATTGTTACACATTTATTTAAAAGTATACCTTGGAGCAATAGTACAGCAGGTAGGGCGTTTGCCTTAAACGTGGATGACCTGGGTTCGATTCCCAGCATCCCATATGGTTCTCTGAGCACCACCAGGGGTGATTCCTGAGTGCAGAGCCAGGAGTAACTCTGCATTGCCAGGTGTGACCCGTAAGGCAAAAAAAAATAAAAGTAAAAATAAAATATACCATAAACCAATTGATATTAATTCAAAAAAATCTGTCCAAACACTATAAACCATCAAACTGTAAATTCTCCAAATTTCTGTTTGATTTGATGTCTTTAATATTTCCTGTTCTGAAATGAGGAATTCAGACATTTGGTAATTATCAAAGCCTTACAAGACCACAAAAGACCCATTTTTCAGATTCACATTGTCAGAACTTGTGAAGAAAAAGCACACACACACAAAAATGTACACACACACCATACACACAACACACACAACATAGACTCACACACACACATACACACACGAACCACCACTACCATCCACACCAGAGAGATAAAGGCAGAAACAGACAGAGAGATAGAGACAGACCCAGATACAAAGATATATATTTACAGAGTCACACAGAGAGAAAACACATTCATGTATTTTCTATCTGTTTGAAGGCAAGAAATATTTTTTAAAAATCCATCTACGTGTATATCTCATAACATTTCCACCCCAGATTAGCAGGATGAAATATTTGGAGTATGTAGATAATAAACATTTGAGATCTAACACTAGAATATTTTCAAAGAAAACCTGAATTCTTTCATTGCTACTTGAAAACTTTATTTACTGGAGTAGAGGGCCAAAAATTATTCACCCTCCTAAGATAATTTGCTTTTCAGAGACTGACTTTATGTGACTCAAATGTACTTCATTTGAGAGATGGGGAAATGAAAGTCTGAATCACAGATTTCTAACAAAGCAATGCAGATGAATCTATTAAGGTATATCTCCTCACTGTTTTGTTTTTGACTTCCAATTGGCACTTTTCCTTTTTCTGTAGCTTTGAAACTTGAGAATAAAACGCCTCTGGAAACAAAGCAAAGTGAGCTGAAGAGTGTATGTTATATAGAATACTGAGAATGATCTTTGTGCAGTGCACAGCTATAGCTGTCATGAGTTTTCATCTACAGGAAGGTCAGGCAGACAAAAAGACCCAAGACAACACATTCACTAGAATTTTTGTTCTCATCTTGGTCTGAAAGAGATAACTTCTTATAGTGATTTCCAATTACAGGGAGTTTTCAGCAGATCACTTCTTTAGATATTAATTGTTGGCCAGACAGAAAAGTTCTTACAGGCTCGTCAAATAAAATAAATGTAGCTTTCATTAAGAATGTTAACCTCAAAGCTCCAGAAACAAATGACTTATTTTCCATATTGGAAACTGTTTGGTTTTTCTCCAAATTCTTCTGTAGAGCAAAAGGTCATGATTCAAAATGATTTTCAATTATAAAAGCCTACTCTGCTATTCAGTTTTATTGTACAAATGATTAATTATGTCATTGCTATACCTTGCATTCCTTTCTTGTACCCTTTACCATTAAATGGCTAGATCAGATCAATCTTCTACTTATTATTAGGTACATAGGAAAAGTTAATAAAACAGGTTTAAGGATTGGTTGAAGAACCATGCTCTTTGCTTGTGTCTATTTGTGACACGATGGTAATTTTTGTACACTTTTCCCTCTCTCTTTACATTATGCATCACTGTATTACTGTATCACTGTCATCCACTTGCTATCGATTTGCTCAAGCAGGTGCCAGTAACGTCTCCATTCTTCCTAGCCCTGAAATTTTAGCAGCCTCTCTTTACTCGTCCTTCCCAACAGTGCCACATTGGAGGCTCTTTAAGAGTCAGGGGAATGAGATCCACCATTGTCACTGATTTTGTCATATCGTATACACCATGGGGAGTTTGCCAGGCTCTGCCGTGCAGGCAGGATACTCTCGGTAGCTTGCTGGGTTCATCGAGAGGGAAAACTAGAAAATAATACATTATGTTTAATTAGTTATTAAACATAACTAAACCTAAATAAAATTAATGGAACTTTCTCTCTTGGCCTTCACACTATTTTAAGTTTGAAGGCATGCTTTGGAAATGTTGTCCATCTTGAAAATGTTTTCATGAGAATAATGTTTATTTATTTTTATTAATTAATTTATTTATTTAGCTTTTTGAGTCACACCCGTCCATGCACAGGGATTACTCCTGGCTCTGCACTCAGAAATTACCCCTGGTGGTGCTCAGAGGATTATATGGGATTCTGGGAATCGAACCTGGGTCGGCCGAGTACAAGGCAAACGCCCTACCCACTGTGTATCGCTCCAGCCCCAATAATGTTTATTTTTATCTTGGATTTTCCAGCCACATCCTGTAATATTCTGAACTTACTCCTGGCTCTGTGCTTGTGGGTCATTCCTGCCTGGGGTATGAGGGATTAAACCTGGCCAGTTGTGTGCAAGACAAGCACCTTACCCATTGTACTATCTTGCCAGCTCCATAATAATGTTTTCTTTTGTTATTAATCTAGATGATTCCACCTTAAGTTTATCTTTGTTTGCTTGTTAGTTTGGGGGCCACACAAGTAATGCTTCTGGCTGGCCTCAGAGAACCATCTGTAGTGCATGGATGGTGCCCCCATTTGGTTGCGTGTAAGGCCAGCACCTTCTCTGTTATACTCTCTCCTGCCGCCAACACCTAGCTTTTTACCAGTGGATGATTTTATTTGCTTTTAATCTTGAACTTTTTAAAATTTTGAACTTCAACTTGAATACAGCTCAATATGTCTTCTTCTTCCTTCCCAAAATGTTTTCTGTTCTGCCTGCAACTAGTGTGTTTTATTTTATATAAAAATAATAAATCATAAAAGAAGGAATTGTAGACTGTCCTATCAGGATCAGCATAGAATAGTTTTTCTTTATATTACTATTTATCTTTCTATGTTACTCCTGTGGATATTAAGTGAATGGAAAGAGGTGAGATAAACCTTCACAGACATCAAAATCTATAATTAAGCACTGAATCTCATAAGGTATTTTTTCTAGTGACAGAAACATGTCACTTTAAAAATATATAAACAGGAAAAGTGATTTTAAAATTAGGTAAGGGGCAAAAATTGTTCTTTCTCTTCTTCGTGGCAGAATACAGAGGGTTTTTATTTTTTTTTATAAGTACTTACAATGACTACACTGTTGACTTGGCATGTAGATCAAAAGAATGACAGATTTAATTCATGTTTCTGTACTATACAAACAATGACATGTATGAGCCAATCTGTATTGCTTTCAGCAAGTAATTGAAGGTAGTGCAAACACAGACTTTAAAAGATCAGTAGTGCCCAACTGAACTGCTCAACAAAGACAGATCTGGCACCACGTATTCATTTTTACTGTTTCTTTGGTATTCTACTTTGTCTGGCCCCTGGCCTACCTTTACTGTCCTAGAATTCATAGCAACTGATAGACTGTGCATTGTGTCAACAGAAATGGACACATACATACACTGTGTATTAACTCATTTTTTTTTTGCTACTTATGAGATAAGCTGCAAAAGTGCAGATGAATAATCTGAAGACATTGGGGAGTTAATCACAAGAAGTGAGTGTTTGCATAAGCTTCCATTACACAGGTAACTTTTACTCTATAATGCCTAGATGGTCTGGTAAATAAGATAATAAATTCATCCAAAACTGGATAAAGGATGACCCTGCAGTATTTTGACATGACATTTTATGTGCTTCTAACTTGGTTGAAAACTACAGGCAGCACTTTTCTCTAGTAATTTGTGTACTTGATGCATTTTTTTTTTCAAATTGCATGGTGCCAGCAATTTAGTTTTTAAATACAATAGTCCTTTGAAAAGTACGGAAGAAAATGAATAGAAAATCACCAGCATCATAGCAAATTATCCTAGGTCAACATATAATGCCTTCATTTTCCAGATGTCCAATTCAGTCAGCTACTATGGGCATTTTTGTCTAAGGATGCTTATAAGTATTCCAAGTTTAATAATACATTTTCTGTTGTATGTTACCGTAGGCTAACATCATTGCATGTGTAAAGTCCACATTAAGGTTCCAAAAGAAATGGATTTAAAACAATGTACCCAGAGGCAGTACTTTTGCTTGAATGTTTCCAATGAATTCTTTGTTCAAAATATTTGCCTCTACTTTAGGGTCATGGATAATTTCTTATGATTCTGACTCAATTATAAAACTATAATTGTTTTCTGCTAAGAAGCTTGAAAATATACTTTCAAGTTTTAAATGCCTAGAATTTAAACATTTAAAAACTAGCTATAATAACTATTTGATAAATTGTTTTAAGAATTTCTAGACTTTCCTGTGACTGTTCAAAATGGTACTGGTTAATGTAGAACGCTTATAAGTTTTAATAAGCAAAACCAGCAAAAGAGTGTATATAATGTTTTTAATCCTAAATAATTATATCATTTTGATTTATCCTTTCAAACTTATTTCAAAAATAAATAATATTTACTGTTCTCCTGGGATACAAATAGAAAACAAATAGGAAATCCAATCTATAAATAATTATAAAGATAAACAAGTAAAAGCTTTAAAAATATATTTATAAATGTTAAAACTATTTTTATTTATACTTATCTATATATTTCACTTTTTTCTTTGACAGAGTTATACTCTGCTTTATTTGGTAAGTAATCTATTTTTTTTCTATATTAGATTTCTTCTGTGGGTTTCCCAGAATCTAGAGTTTAGAGTAGGTTTCTTTAGTCTTTGTGTTTCTGTTATAAAACAAGTTAGAAAATGATGCAGTTATATTACCAGGACCACATGGGGATAGTTAGAATTATGGAGAGGAACTCACAAAGAGAAGGGGTTACTAAGAACTTAAAGAAAAAAGGGAAATATTTCACTACTATGGATGGAAGGGATAACTAAAGAAACTGGATATGTCTAGTCTTAAAATAGGACTTAAATGAAAAGCAATGAAGGTCTTTTTTATTTCAGTGGTGCCATGTGGAATTGTTCATGCGTGCTGTCTTAGTATGGCTGCTATAACAAAAACACAATAGACTGTGTGGCAAACAAGCAATATTCCCCACAATTCTGAAAGCTGAAATTCAGAGATTAAAATGGCAGTATGGTAGAATTCTTAGTGATGTTGTCTTCCTGGTTTGTAAAAATTTATTTTGCTGCATCTTTTTTTCAGTAAAGATTTAAAGAGTGCAAGAGAGAAAATCAAGCACTGTCCACTTTCTTATGATATGGGCACTAACATACTGGACCATTAATGGCTATCCCTAAAATAGCGAGTTCCTTTCCATAAGCTGCACTTCCAAGTGTCATCACACTATAGATTAATGTTTTTGTTGTGAATTTGCAGTGGTGAGGGTTGGTACTTGTTTTGGTACCAGTCCATAACCTGTGCTTCAGAAAAAAATTAGAAAAGAAAATTAAAACTTGATTATATGTGAGTTATGATCACAGAAGAGACTTGGGATGCTCCTGAGAGGAAGAGAAACCTTGTAACTTAGAAACACTCAATAGTGAATAAGCTTCTGAACCTGTTATCATCGCGGCCAAACAGTGGAACACCAATATATACTAGTTGGGGTTGCTGAAAGGGCTTCCTGCATGGGGAGAAATGTTAGACTGAGAAAACTCTTTCTTCTTCAGAACCATATTTTCTTCTTGCTGGATGTTTTGGAAGGTCTACTCATAAGGATAAGTGTACATAATGTTGACACTTAAATGACAGTTGAATAAAAGCTAAACCCCCAAACAAAATCAACCTGGTTTTGATAAAACTTCTAATAGCAAAATATCAGCTGCTTTTTTGCTGTGCCAGATGGATGGGATACTTCCAATTCTTGACATAAAGGATTTGTTGACTTTTGGTGATGGAGGAGGGGCGCAGGGGAGGGGCGGACGTCCTGTTGTGCTCAGTATTTACTTCTGACTTTGTTATAAGGGGAACGTATGTGGTGCTAGGGACTGAACTCCAAACTGCCACATACAAGGCAAATTATCTACCACTTGTATTATCTTTCTAGTCCAGGATATGTAGACTTTAAGTCATCAATGGAATTATCAAGGTTTTGACTTTGGTGATATGGTTTCCGTACCAAACCTCAGGAAAGGAAGCCAAGAAGCCTAAAAAAACAGGGAACTGGACAACACACTTAAATAATGAATTGTGTTCCTTTATTTCTTTATTCAGTACAATCAGTTTCTCTGTATAAAAGTGCATTCCAATAGTATGGTCTAGAAGCAAGTAAATATAAATCACCACTTTGGCAACAAACCAAACTGATAGGGAACAAGCATAGAAATAATTCTTAGGTGGTAGAGTAATGGCATAACCCTGGATAACTTTATGTTGTTTCAGTGCAGAATGGGGTTGAATATTATTCCTAAATACAGCGATAACTGAAAAGGTGGAGTGATCGTTATAAATCAGGATGTTACAGAGAAGAAAAGAGCTGTAGCTGGAGACAGATGCTCTAATTAGCAAGATATCCATTTCCAAATTATTATGTTTTCAAATAAATCCTGACATACAATTTCAGAACATTGGAAAATAATACTAACCAGCCTAAGTAGAAACAGGAGTTAAATCTTGGCAGTGCTGTATGTCTTCTGCATATTTCTAATAATTCATTCCATTTCTAAGAAAGGGTGGGTGATGAACAGAATGACTTTGAAAACCAAATTTTAACTTAAGATAATTTCCCCCAAACATGCAGTCACAAACTGAAACTGGCAAAATATAAAATAAAAATCATGTAATCACTACACCAGGTAGCTCAACAAGATATGTACTTTAAATTGATCAATAAGGACCCTCATGTCCCAAAGTATCAAGTACAGCTGAAGAGACTTATGAGCTTAATTTTACCCTGGTACCTGGCATACATCATTACCTATCTCAGAAAATCTATGCAGCTTCTATACACAGTAATAAAAATTATGTTTTCTTTTCAATAAGCCCGTTTATGCTTTGCTATTGGGACTAATGTTGATACGTAAAAATATTAATCACACTCCCACCTTCTCAACCCCCAAAACTTAAAAACCAGTTTTTCAGAGCTCAAAAGGACACAGTGATACATGTGTTGACTTCTAAAAGCTGATATTTTAAAAAAGCAGAGATACAAGCAGTATGGCAGTGATTCTCAAAATATGATCTTAGGTTGAAATCAGTTATATAGCATCCAAATCCATCAGTTTCTAAAACTATCTCAGAGTTCACAAATTAAGATTCTGTGAGAATTAAACCTTTAAAGTAGTCTAAGATTTGGGTATATTATCTTTTGAGTATCATTGACTTAAGTGGAAGTGAGAGTGTTTTCTCCCAGTTCATCTCTCATAAGCTCTCAAATTCATGAATGCTTTAAAATCAATATTAAAAAGTAAGTTCAGGAAGTAAAGAAGAAAAAGAAAAAGAATATTTATGAAGATAACTTGAGGAAGAAAAATATGAAGAATGACAAATTTGAAGATTAAATAATTCGAAGTTCAATTATCTGAGTTAGACTAATAGAAGATATATGTAGACGTAAGCTATTGAAATCAAAAGCAATGGTTTGGAGATAGAATGAGGAATGGATATAAAATGGCTGTGTTCTTTAGCTGTCATATATGTCAGCCTAATGCTTGTCACTAGAAATAACTGAGAATTACAGTTGTAAAATACTATGATAAATCTTGGAAATTTTACAACCGTATTTAAGTCATTTAAAAGTTAGTTGAAGCTTTTTGGTTGGAATTCAGTGTATACAGCTGTTTCCAATGTGATCCTAAGAATGATATTTTATACTAGGCAAAATTCTGAATGCTTTAGATGTATTATCTCAATAGCTTGCCCACATTTCTTTGAAGCAGACAATATTAGTTCTTTCTTTTTAACAAATGAGGATATTAAGGCCCACAGAAGCTGAATACTACATTCAAAGTTTCAGTCACTTGGTAGAGACCCTAACTTTGAACCAAGTACTGATTTCAGCAACTGTGCTCTAAAAATAACCAGTATGTTATTCTGCCAGAATGTTTGAAAGTACATCCTATACCAGTATGTCAGTAAACTTTTCTTTGAAATGCCAAATAGTAATTTTGTGTTTGTAGTCATGTAGTCTTTGCCAATAAATGTGAAAATCACAGTCAAATTGCAAAACAATGGGCATGGCTTTGTTCCAATAAAGCTTTATTAACAAAAACTGATGACAGACAATGACTTATTATCTACTATTTAAAAAAATCTAACTCTTCTTAATTTTAAGTTTTTTTTTTTTCAGTTTTGAGGTCACATCTGGCTGTGCTTGGAGACTACTCCTGACTAATGACAAAAGTATAGAATTTAATCATTTAAAAAGTACAGGCATGGGGGCTAAAGAGACAGAAGAGTGGATATGATGTCTGCCTTGCATGTGGCTAACCGGGATTCGACCGATGGCACCCCAAATGGTGCCGAAGCACTTCCCATAAGTGATCATTGAGCACAAATCCAGGAGTAAGCCATTTCTACAGCCCGATGTAGTACATAAGCAACAAACAAACAAAAACACACCACAGGAATAATAAAGATCTGAACTTGATTTATGTAACATCACTGTCACTGTCACTGTCATCCCGTTGCTCATCGATTTGCTCGAGCGGGCACCAGTAACATCTCCATTGTGAGACTTGTTGTTACTGTTTTTCTTTAGCATATTGAATATGTCACAGGTAGCTTGCCAGGCTCTGCCGTGTGGGCAGGATACTCTCGGTAGCTTGCCGGGCTCTCTGAGGGGCAGAGGAATCAAACCTGGGTCAACTGCACGAAAGGCACGTGCTTTACCTGCTATGCTATCGCTCCAGCCCTTTTAACATAGTGAATAAAATTCACTATGTGAATTTTATTAATATAGTAACATAGTGAATAAAATTCACAGGTAATTTTGATAACATGGTTATAGGGAAAAAGAAGAAAGTGTTTTTCTTTTTTTCTGGAAAAGGAACACAGGAGGTGAGGTAGAACACATCTTTTCAGCTGAAGTCCCCAAACCTGTAAATGATTCTGCCTCATTTCTTTCTTCGCCCCTATGTTAAAAAAGGTCTCAGTTTTTAACAGAGAAACTCACAAATACATCTCAGAAACAATCAACAAGCTGCAGAGATGCCTCCAGACCCCACGCCAGGCTGAATCTCATATCCAGGGTACCCTGGAGTAGGGCAAGTGAGTCTCCCCACCTGTCCTAACAGAGCCCAGGCAGCCCCAAACCCACAAAACCCAATGCTCATGGCCAATCTCCAGAGGCTCAGATGAGCCTTATCCATAAGTGAATCTGGTGGAAAAACTCAAGTATGTGTGTTTGTGATGGAAATCTTCCCACTCTCACGGAATCAGGGATGGGCGACCTTCCCCCACACCCCTGTTCTTTCAGGGGCCTGGCAGTCATGCCCACAAACTGCCTCTGGTCCCATAAAAGCTCATTAACTGGCCATGATCTAGAGACTCACAGATCAATCTCAGAACAGATCAACAAGATGCAGAAATGCCTCAGACCCCAAAGTCACCATCCAGTAAAAAAAAACTTAATTCCAGTTGTATTACCTTGCTTAAAATTTTAGATTTCCTGAAGTGCATATCTGCACTTGTAGCTGTGTGACATTCTATTCTCCATACCACCGATGTACCAGGAGTAACATACATCGGATAGAATGTAAGGTAGAAGGCAACCAATCTTGGTTAAAAAAAAATATTAGCACAAAAGGCTCAATCTGTAACAACATGCTAGTAATCTCTTATACAAAGGCTCAATGGCTCCAGGGTGAGATACAGCAATTTTCACACACTTTCTTCTAAGAAAACCTTTTCTGATCCTTTTTATAGAGTTATTCATAACAAGCAATAAAAAATAAATTATTTAGAGCCTGTTACTGGGGCAGGCTTGGGTGGAGGTTGGGAAAACTTGAAATAATCATGGTGGGTAAGGTGTAATGGTGGTAGGATTGATGTTCGAGTATTGAATAAAATAAATTATTGTGAACAACCTTATAAAAATAAAATAAAATTTAAAAATAAATAAATAAATAGAGCTACCTCTGGACTATCTTTCCAATCATTTTGTTTCTGTCGTATAACCAATCAGAATTTGAAAATATTTTTAATGTACATCATGTGTTCAGACATTGGCTCATTAGACGTAGCTTTGCTGTAACATTGATGGGAAAATCAAGAATTTCTAACTGACTTTGCTGTTTGACTATGTAATTTCATTTTATTTCTGTGTCATTTTCTTATTCAGTTTCCAAGATTATTGTAGACATTAGAACTTACTGTATTTGCTTGTTATATGCTATTTAGTATGAGTTCTATAAATACTAATTTCCCATCAAGTTTGTTTTTCATGTATCCGCAACATCTCCTGTAGTCCCAGGGGCATAGTCAGCTCTTCTGTGTCTTACTGAGTATTTACTTTGCATTAGAGACTCTTTGAAACTCTTCATATGTATTATCTTTTATTTTTTAAATGTTCATGTACTTATTTATCTCTTCTAACCTTCATTATTGCACTGAAGTTAAACCTAGAAAAATAGAGACAAATATGAGTGGATTCATTTACAAGCATTAGTCCTCTTCATTCTCTGACCTACAAATTAACTTCTGCCAATTAAACATTCCTTTCTAAGTCAACCATACAACTTTTATTTATTTATTTCTATATTAACATGCTTATATATGTGCAATATTAATATAATGGTATATATTGCATATAACACACATATATCCAAAGAATTTATGCCTTTTTTCTAAAGCTTGGATGTTATTGTTGAACAAATCTCAGAAACACAAGTCATAATGTTGAATTCAAAATCATTTACATACTAGCTAAGTAAGAGGAAATAAATGCTTCTTTGAGGCAAAAATAGCATGAAGGTGAAGAAATAAAGTTCATTTTCTATTATATATGTATGTGCGGTGTGTATGTGTATATATACATAACTACATATATTATACAATACGAAAAATAAAATTTAAACTCAACAACGCCATTAAGAACTTTTAAAAAACTCACCCAACAGTGCTCATGGATTACTCCTGTCTCTGTGCTCAGTTATGTAGTGCTGGAAATTGAACTCTGACCCACTTCTACAAGGCAAGTGCTCTACTGCTATTCTAGCTCTCTAGCCCTCACCATTAAGAGTTAACAGTTTTTTTCAGGTCATGGAGAGTTTTCCCTGGGTTGAACATATGTTTTGCTTGTAGGAGGCCTGTATTCTTCATATCACATGATTCTGTGAGAAGTTCCAGGAGTAGTCCCTTGAGGATTCTCAGGAGTTATCCCCAAACACAGAGCCTGGGGTAGGCCCTGAGTACCACAGGATGTGCCCTCCATACAAATAAAATAGTTCACAATTGTTAAATTATTAGGCATGTTGAGGAAACTCTTCTAGGCAGATGAGTCACATGTTCCTTGTGGCTTGTGCAATACAAGAGAAACAGTATTGCACAAGTGACAAGAAAGAAATAGTACCGGAATTAAAGGTTTTGCATTGCACATGGCCGATTCCTGCTCAATCCCAGCACCATATATACCACACATGATCCCTGACACAGAGCCAGTAGTAATCCCAAAGCACCACAAGGAGTGCCTCCTCCAAAAGAGCTTTGATGACTAATAACTAATTTGATTCAATGTTTTGTTATCTTAGAAATAATGAAAATTAGGAGCTGAGTAAAATCTAGGTTAAAAGATGTCAAAGTTATCAGAAGAGAGACAAAAATAACTCAACACTACATAAAATTGAACTAGAGTGTAGATAGAAAAATTATTAATACTTTTGCATGTAGTAAATACTCAATAGACATTTGTTTTGATTGATATCAAGAGTGCTTGTGAGAAGACAGGACCTCTGTCTCTTCCTACCACATATCAGTGCAAGTCTTTGACTTAATCAATAGGAAAGATTTGCTGTTTATTTTAAGCAGCCTTACAACATGGTTAATGTAAGAGATTCCTTTCCTCTCTTACCTTCCTGTACCATCCCACACTTTGCCCATCATAAATCGTCTCTCTGTTCCTTTGTTCTCTGTTCATGTGATCTATTGTTTTCATTTTAGACACTTCAGTGCCATACAGTATAAAGCAAAGTGCATAGTCATTTCTTTTTATCTTTTTCAGTAAACAGCTCAAGAACATGAGACAGGATCTAGGAAAAGTTTACACAAGAAAATCAATGATGTGGTTGAGTGGGGGTCTGTAGCAAGAAACATGACAGAAATTGATTAGGGATATCACAAGAAAGGAAAGTTTACAAGGAGAGCCTTTCTATTGAGAGATAATAATTAACTTTGTCTAGTATTTAAATTATTCTGTCCTATTAAAAAAAACTTATTTAAAGAGAGTCAATTAAGTGCATGTTTAAAAGCCTGTAAAAATATGATAACCTTAGAGTAAATATTCTCCATTAAAAAAATTTAGTGTTCACTGATGGGTGACATGCAAAAAAAAATAGAGATATTCCATATCATTTTTCTGTCAGGCTAAGCAGGGGACAAGCTTAACATCAGTTTTGTACATAATGCATTCTTTCTTCCCAAAATGGAAATATAGAATGGCAGATTGGATAAGGACTGGGTTTATTGGAAATTTCAATGAATGAGAGTCAATATCTTTGATAGCTGGTTTCCAAATGATTTGAGCAGAACTGTAGAGATTAAATTACTCAACTTGACTTCAGAACAAATAGAAAAGTAGGCAGAAGGTCAGAGCCTTCATAGGACACAAACTTATCTCTTAGGACAGATGGAGGAAAGGCAGCAGTGTTGGTGTGGGTATGGGTTGGTTGTTTTTTTTTTTTCTGAGGGTCAGGGCACACCCAATGTTGCTTAGGGTTAACTCCTGGCTCTGTACTCAAGGATTCCTTAGCTGGCTCAGCAGATCATAATGGAGTTCCAGGGATTGATCAGGGCCAGCTGTGTGCAAGTCCCTGACCCACTGAACTCTTCTCTGTGTTTAGTGTGTTAGGGGGATTTTTTTTAAGAGATAATCTTTCATCTGTTTTACTTTCTTCATAGTTGTGATCTCTAGGCTATCTAGAATAATATTTTTTTCTTTGTCTTTTCTGAATTCTTCTTCTCATTCTCTTTTTACCTACTTCAGAATAGCTATGGGGACTGCACAAATCTACAGTATAATTTTGTGTATTATCCTCCATATCTCGTCATTGCCTCATTTATTCCTTGTTTCGGCTACCAACCTGTAAAACTTGTTCTATTTGGCATGTTTAATCACATTGCAAAATGTTAGAATTTTTATTTTAGAAATTGAACAGGGCTAAAATATATTTCGATAAAAAAATATTTTGGAGAGGGGGAGAAAATTTGGAGCTAAGCATATTAAAAATTAGGCATCAATTGGTACTGCAATATAATTTTGTGGACCAACTGTTGGAACAAGAGGGTTTCCTCGAACAGTTAGATCCTATAATACAATGAAGGAAAATAGCATCTTTTGGCAGCTGGAAACTGTTAAATCATTCTGTTCCTAGTCAAGGTAAAAGGAATTGAGCTTATTTTTATTAAGTGCATACATAAAAACATAGTGATTCTAACAGAGAAACGCAAGTTCTTCCCTTCTCTGGTGGCTAGCAGGAAGAGTTGGAACATTCATCCCTGATTGTATGACAGTAGATTGATTACATAATGGATTTTTTATATAAAGTTAATAAGTTGTAGGAACTTCAGTGAATTCAAAATGTTATACCTAAAAGGGATGTATGAGACTCAATTAAAGAAAGAGTTGATGGAGGTGTGTATGGGATAATGGTGACAATGTTGGAGGGAATGTCAGAGTATTTGTGGAAATGTGGTTGGAATATTGATTGCTTATAACAAATGCATCATGAACACTTTGTAGAGTTTAACTGAAACGGGGGAAAAATAGTGAGAGGTTAAGCTCTAGAGCTGGATCTCTGTCTGATAGTGAACCACCACCAGTGTTATGCTTAGAATGGGACAGGATTAGAACTGAACCATTGAGTGGGAGGAAGTTTGACCTTCACTCATGTTTTACTCTCACATGAACTATCTACTATTGTCTCTAAGCCTATGTCAAACCAGATATTCCAGCAAGGCTCTGGGTGAGGGTATGAAGAGATATTTTTAGTTTTTTCTTTGTCTCTCTCTCTCTCTCTCTCTCTCTCTGTGTATGTGGTGTGTGTTTGTGTGTGTGTGTGTGGAAAGGGGGGAGGGGGTGTTTAGTGCCATGAATCAAACCCAGGGGCTGTAAGTACTCAACCACTGAACCATATTCCCAGCACTGGTACATCAGTACCATAAACATTCTAAAAACCATTACATAAACTTTATAAAAGCCATGTGAATTTTAAGAAACTATGCGTATGTGGGAAAATAATGAAGTGATTTTATAGATTTCATCTAAGCTAGATTTTCTCCTTTGTTTTACCTCCCACGTGAATTATCCCTTCAGGATCAGTTGAATTCACTGCTGGATCTATTCTTTGAGGTTATGGACTCTATGAAAAGTCTATTTAAGTAGTGAACTATCACCACAGAGAAATATATACTCATGAATCTTGTATGAATACACAATTTTATATCCTACCTGTCTTTGTCAATTCATTACTGGTAGACTGAAGACTGGGAGACCTGGGTTCATATATAAGCTTTACTGCTTATCAGTTCCATGACTTTAAATAAGCTACTTAACATCTTTGACCTTCAATGTAGTTTTTTTAAAATCCTCTAATATGCATGTAACTCCTACGTAATATATCTTGTCACTTGGTATGATGTTTTGAGCTCTCAATATTTGTAGGAGGGGTAATTATTATTACTATTTTTCTTATTACTGCCCATTTGCATTGGCATACAACTCATGAAATTCTGCTGCTGCGGAACTTTGATACATGGATAAAATGACCTAGGGATATTTTTAAAAACTGTAAAATTAAAGCAAAGGAATTTTTAGTAGATATTTAAACCTCACAGCGAACATGATCCCAACTAATTTGGAAACATTTGGTAGCTATGAATACTAACAGTGCTTATACCACAAAGGCTATACTTGTTTAACACACGGATGATGCAGCTATAAATCAAATTTACTATGTTAAATATAGAACTCTTGTCTCCTTTAGAAAGCATTTAGAATGTAATGAAAATATAAGTATGCATATGTTTGGGGATTAAACATTAAGATGTTAATTAGGCCAACATAAAGTGTTATGTTGTGTTGATGGAATACTTCACCTTCCTGAATTTGTAAGTTTTATTGTTATTGGTATCATTTCAGTTCCCTAATTTTTTATATCCTGATATTTAAAAAGCCCAAAACATTCTTTTCTCATAGGCCATTTATTTGTCTTTTTCTCTTTTTCAAATTGTATTCTTTCCCCAAAGTTAGGATGTCAATGTTGTATCTAACATAATATGGATTCCCCTTTTGCATTTGACTTGAAACAATCATATCCAGATGTTTGCACTATATTCCCATTCAGTGTTTGGGTACTTCAGAATATTTTACCATCAAACGTTTCATTCACATTCCTTTCAGTTCACAGTAATTTAGATTTTTCCTTACTGTATTCGGTTCCAACATAGGGTCATAACACCAAACAGAACTTTAGAGGTCAGTTAGAAATGAGGAAACAGAACCACTGAGAGCCTTTGTAACTGATTCTAGTAATATAGCTAGCATTTAACAAACCAAAGAAAGAATGGATGTCATTTCCCCCAGGATGCTACAAATCTGAGTATTACATGGTCGACCACTAAATTATTTTTTAACTTTAAAACCTTTTTGTCTTATTTGTAATAATCTAAATTTAACTTAGAAAGATATTAGAAGTTCCTAAGAATGACTACAAATTAAAGATGTTGTATTGTGATGTCTTGAAATATATAGCTTGTAAAGAAAATCATGTCTTTCTTTTATAACTCTGAATTTGAAACAATTTTTACTCTTTTAACTTATATATTCTTTGAATATTTTTAACTAAGAGGTCAGTTTTGAATCCATAAATCTGCATTTGAGTGGTTTCTAACTATAAAGTATCAAAGTGAGAAGTGAAGTCATCACTATATCATTTGTCTTTTAAGGGCCTTTATAGAACTTTAATATTTTTCTCACTGGAAAAATAAAAGATTTAAAATGTAACTCATGTGGAAAGGAAAAACCAAGAAAAACTAACCCTTTTTTTTAACAAAACCAAAAAGAATATAATTTAGAAAATGTATACTGTAAATGCTAGCCCATAAAATGCCTCCATTTTAATCACAATCCACTTTTAACTTAACTGGTTTTGAAATGAGGAATGCCAAGGCAAATTTAAAGTCTTTTATTTTTTTTAAATGGGATAGCTGCCAACTACTAGCAATTGAGTAATTATTTTCTCCACAGGACACTTGGGCTCATTGGAATGTGGTTTAAGATAATAATCAGATTAAAAGAAATTTTGATGCCAGTGTAGCACAGAATTTGGTCCTGATGTTCTTTCAGTAACATACTACGCTTCATCTAGAAAAATGCTTTCCAATTATACTTATCAGGATGTATTATGAATCCTCATGGGATGAGCAGAGGCTTCCTTTCTGCCACCAGCTAAAGAACTCCAACAAGATCTTTGTCTGTAGGCTTTGAATATTCTGATTTAATTATCCATCAACATGTTCAATAATGAAGATTAACTTTTGAGGACCTACCTCAAGGTTTACTGTGTTTGATAATGAAAACAGAAGTTGATTCATTTGAAATCAGTCTTATCCCTGACTGTATTTAACGGTAGACTAATTTTTAAAAAAAATAATAAAATAAAAAAGTAGGATCTGTATAAAAGAAAATAATGCCATCTCACATTTAGACATTCTGCAGCAAACAGTTTTAAATATTTTTACACTTATCCATGTGATTTTATTTAATTTTTACAACCACCTAGAATGTAAGTGCTATTGTCTCTTTTTGGAATAATCACCAAGAATTAGATTCAATAAGGTGTCTCAGGTCCTGTAGCTAATATATAGCGAAGCTAGCTTCTAGTGCAATCTAAATTTAAATATTATATTTTCAACCTTGTAATACCACAATGTGTCTAGATGGGTTCAACATCATTTCAAATAATATCAGTTTAATTAATGTTGTTTATTTATTAATATTCATTTATACTTTGCTTTTTATACTTCAACTAGTGATTTTCTGGTGGTTGCAGGTCGCTAACTGGAGATAATTGTGTGGAAGGCGAAGTCCTGTACTATTTCTGGCTTTGATGCTAAGTTTTAATGTGAAATTTAAATTATATTCATTCCTATAATTACCTTGAAGCAATGTATCTGAGATTTAGTGCCGTGTGTGTGTGTGTGTGTGTGTGTGAGTGAGAGAGTGCGTGTGTGTGTGTGTGAGTGTGTGTATGTATCCTTGGACCTCCTTGTTCCCCACATTTCTGGGCCTAAGCCACAGCTATAGAGGTGACAACTGTGATGGGGCAAGTCATTAAAACAAAAGTTCAAAGTTAGAAGATAATCTGTACTTTGAGGAAAAATATTTAGGATATATAGATTTTATTGATATTTTATGCATAACTATGCTAAAGTTTTTTTCTTCCATTCAAAAAAAAGTATGTACTCTTTATCAACAAAATAGCTTAATGTTTACATTTTAAAGTTCGCTAAAATTCTTTACAATGCCTAAATATTTGTGTTTATACTATCCATATAAAGTAACTACTCTTCAGTTATTAGGAAATGACTTTTTTATCTTCTACAAGAACTTAATTGTTGACAAATTTATTAAATTGTGTTTGTATGTTTGTGTAAGCTACCCAAATGAATACTTTGGTCTATAAATTTTATAACCCTGATGTGTACAGTATTGATGTGAATGCTAAGGATAAGAAAATCATGACTCTATAGCATAGATTAGGTGAGAGCAATAAAAACGTTAAGTAGGAGGATTTTGACTTAGCATTGAGGCTTTAAGTATGTATCTTAGTAAATTTTATGAACACTTATAAACTACTGAAGTAATATTATAAACATTTGTGTTCCTTGGGGCCAGACCACCTCGATGACAGAACCCTGGGCTTCTCTCATGCAACACAAGCGCCCTATCACTTGAACCACTTCCTTGACTCTTAAGTGATTTCTTTGTTTGGAAAGTCCTAGATATAAACAGTTTCTTTAAGTAGTCTGTGACCCTAGTTCTTTGAAAATAATGTCATTTTTTCCCATATCTTCCTTTCTGATCATAAACTTTAAAATGTCAGATACAACTTAGTGCTTGTTGAAAAAAAGAATGAATGAGTGGGTAAACAAACAGCTCCTTTCATTTGACTCACATATTTGAGTAAATGAATATTGATTGATTTTGCCACTAACGATCCCAGAAATGTCCTAAGTGTTTAAGAAGAAGCAGTGGTATAAAGAGAAGATATGCAATACTTTCAGAGGTCCTTATTTTTATAGACTATTATTCATGTAAAGGCTTAAACAACAAATTTGAGTAATAGAATTTCAATCTCTCTTAACGGAGAAGTCGTGTGATTCTGTATTATTATCTAAGAAAACATAAAAGATAAATTTATACAAAATGATGTGTTTGGTTTGTTAGATTTTGCATGGACCCCTCCATCCACTTTCATTAACCTCCTTAAAAGGATGAACCATTGCAAATAGAAAGCACTTTGTAATCTAATGCACTGTTACTTGGGAAAAATACAAAAGTTTATCTCTAGCACCAGCTGTTTCTTAGATGTTATTTGTATTTTATTAATTTTGCTCTCATCTCATTACTAGAAAAGAATTTTGATTCTACCAGATTAAGTGTGATGTAATTCAAGTTAGTAAAAGACAGATACTATGAAGATTTTAATATTGGCCACCGTAGAGGGTAAACTGGACTTTATACATTTACTCTGAAAATATGTCTGAATCATAATATCTTTATCTTTCACAGTACAGTCACGCCCAGGGTGTTCAGGTTATATTTGAAGCTATATACAGTACATACCTATGCTATCACTCCAGCCCAGACATACATATATATAAGAACTACGATTATACAATTCCTATAGAACATGCGACTGTAAAATAGGACAGAAAGTAAAAACCGTGCTGTCTAACTTAAACCATACTGTTGCTAGCTGTCCTCAGCCATAATATCAGTATTTACTAAGAATTTGCATAGGACAAATGTCTTGAAGTTTTAAAATTCTCCTATGGGTGGCAAGATAGATCTATTTCTCAACTGAAAAAGCTAGTTTAAAAACAAAGGTGTTTTTCTTGAGCTCATATATTATTTTGTGTTTTGGAAACCAGGTAAGTAAAATTAATTTAAAATAGATTATATGATGACAAGGAGTATGACTTACAAAAAGAATATTTAAGCTTTATACCAATGAAAGGTATAATAAAAATATTTCTCCCTGGAGCATATTCTTTGTGAAATTAAGAATGTAAATGTACTCTAAACATTCCAAGAAGATCTGTAATGAGCAGGTAAAATGCTTGTCTTGCATGTAGCTTACCCAAGTTTGATCCTGACACCACTTATGGTTGTCTCCTGAATTCCCACCAGAAATGAACCCTCAGTTCAGAGCCAGCAGTGATTTCTTTTTTCTTTTTTGGGTCACTCCCGGCAGTGCACAAGGGTTACTCCTGGCTTTGTACTCAGGAATTACTCCTGGCAGTGCTCAGCAGACTATATGGGATGCTGGGAATCAAACCCTTGTCGGCTATGTGCAAGGCAAATGCCCTACCCACTGTGCTATCGCTCCAGCACAGCAGTGATTTCTGAGCAGAGCCAGGTGTGGCCCAAAAACAAAAAAAAAGAAGATCAATAATAGTAATCAAGTCATAAATGAGGATAGAAAAAAAACTCATCAAAAAGATATACATTTATATAATGTTGAATATTCATATATAATTATATGCACATATTAATTAATATGCTTTGGTGATATTTTACTAAATCAATAAATTATTATATCATTATACAGATAAGAAAAGTTACTATAAGGAAACATTAGTTCTAAATTGCTCTTGATTGAAATCAAAGTAAAATATTTAGTCTTATGATTTGTGGAGGCTGGAGCGATAGCACAGTGGGTAGGGCATTTATTTGCCTTTCACACGGCGGACCCAGGTTTGATTCCTCGACCCCTCTCTTAAAGCCGACCAAGCTACCCAGTGTATCCCGCCCACACGGCAGAGTCTGGCAAGCTTCCCATGATGTATTCTATATGTCAAAAACAGTAACAACAAGTCTTACAATGGAGAAGTTACTGATGCCCGCTAGAGCAAATCGGTGAACAATGGGACAAAAGTGCTATGACACTGCTGCAGTACTATGATTTCTAACAGTTAATTTGGTGAAAATGATGCTGATGCACTGTTTTAATATATATTTAGGAAATTTATGTTTATATTTTTAACATCTAAATTCAAATCCCTACAATTCTGTTTTTTTCTTTAATCTAGGTAAATTTTTATGGGTGTAACACCCAGAAAATTTATAATACGACATAAAATTCAAGTCGTGTATTGTTTGTAAAAAAAACTTGCCAAGGAATTAGGTAACTTAGATATTTATTTTTTCTCTTCAGTTAAACCAGCAATGTGACTTCGCACAAGTCGCTTAATCCCCTCAAACCTGGATTATATGAGCTATACAATAAATTGGTTTTACTAAATTTTTTATGTATCTTTTTGGCTGTAATAAAAATGAAATTCTAAATTGCTAGTATGTGTTAAGTAAAAATTACCAATATGGCTTATTTTGAGCTTCCAGATAATTTAAAATGGAGTGGGTTTTTTTGGTGGATTATATTAAAAAGAGATTTCATGTCTGCGTTTCACTTTGCCTTTGAACATAGAGTCTCAGAGTCTTTAATCTGTGTGGTAGCATTGTGAGTCCTGTTTATTTTTCCAAAGACTTTTGCTCTGACTGTTTCATAAGAAACATTTTTTTCAAAGGTATTGAGTTGTTCCCTTGGTTTGTATTAGTGTAGATAAGTCCTTAGAGTTTTTAAATTAGTTTACATTTTCATTCCATTTCTTCGATTCCAGTTTGAAAGGATTTATTTTAGCTGTTTTATCTTCCTTCTCCTAAGGAAGGAGATTTTAAGTTATTCCCAAGGTGTCACTGACAGCGTTCCACACCATCTGCAATGTATAAATAAATTCAGTTATTCAGAATATTCCAACTTAGCTAGTTTTACTAATTTTATATCAGTGGAATCTTTGAATAAAAACACATTTTCTCCCTGATTCATTTCTTACTGTTATTCGTGAACTTTTGATGTAGCTGACAAATAATCTAATACAGAAACAAAATCTTAAACATTTTTACAACGAGTTAAATAACAACATTTTGGAGCTCATTCATTGTCTTTATTGGGATTTGCTAATGGGATATATTTGAACACTTTTAGCAAATTCAAGATTTGGATTTAGGAGGCTTCAGGTGATAGGTCAAATCATTCTCAGTAATCAGTGCTTGTCTTTGGATCTTCACACTTTCGAGAACTCCTTGTTCACCTTCCCAATGTGTAGGCGTTAGTCTCTTTGTCTATTCCTCCTCTATTTAGAAATTCTTTCCTTTTCCCTTTTTGTTATTTCATTTTCAGTAATGGTAAAGAAAAACACACCTGGGGTGGAGAGATAGCACAACGGGTAGGGCGTTTGCCTTGCACGCGGTCGACCCGGGTTCAAATCCCAGCACCCCATATTGTCCCCTGAGCACGGCCAGGGGTAATTCCTGAGTGCAGAGCCAGGAGTAATCCCTGTGCATCGCCAGGTGTGACCCAAAAGGGAAAAAAAAGAAAAAGAAAAACACACCTTCTTCTCATCTCATGTAATTCTAAAAGGAAAAAAATTTAAGCTCACCAGTAGTCTTTGGGGACCCAAGACCACTTCTGGTTGTACTTGGCCCAGTATTGTGAACCTTAAGGCCCTATGTTCCAACCCAGGGGCACACAGGCCATCAGGGCACACATTGGTGGTTGGAGGATGACCTGCATTGCTGGGAATCAAATGCAAGGCTTTGAGAATACATGAAACACTTCATCCCTTGGAGACATCACCTGGGCCCCTCCAAAATCTGGCGGGTGGGGCCAAACTTGGTTGTTCTCAAGGGATCATGTATGCAAGAGTTTGAACCCAGACCTCATACATACAGAGTATGTGCTCTACCCTTTGAATTATCTATCAGACACCTCAAAAAGTTGTTCTTTTTAGACATAATATTGCATGCATTATTTGAGGTTTTTCATTCATGTACGGCTCCATCTACAGAGGAAGTTGTAAAACAGAATAGATAATCTATTATAATGTGAACTCTCTGGGAAGAAGTGTGATAGCAACATGAAAAAGATCGATGATTTTTGTGAGAGAGACCAGAGTTTTATGACTAATTCTTCTATTACTAGTCTGAAGAACTTCATAATGTTTGAGGCTGAAACAATAGTACGGAGGGTAGATTGCTTGTCTTGCATGCAGCTGACCTGGGTTCATTCCTCAGCATGCCCATAGACCTCCGAACCCTGCCAGGTGTGATCTCTGACCAAAAGCCAAAAGCAAGCCCTGAGCACCGTTGGATGTGGCACCAAAACAAATAATTTGTGGTGGGGGGAAGGGTGGCGAGCAATAGTGCAGCAGATAGGTATCTTGCCTTGCCTACAGCTGCCCCAGCTGAATCCTTGGCACCCCATGTGGCGCTCTCAGCCCACCAGGAAGATTCCTGAGAGCAAGCAAACCCCAAGAACTGCTGGGTGTGACCCAGACCAACATTCCGGCTTCGCCAAAAAGTTTTAACTTATTTCAGTTTCAATGTTTAATCTATAAATGGAACATCTATTGTAAAAATGATAATATATTAGTCTCTAAAATATGTTGTGCAAATCTATTCTCCACTTGGAGATTTGCCTACATCTTGACTTGAGATGTTCGCTGTTGACTTTTCCCTCTGGATAATTTCCTGTTCTCTCTGTCTCTCTGTCTCTCTCTGTCTCTGTTTCTCTCTTTCTCACACTGACACTGTAGCACTGTCATCCCATTGTTCATCAATTTGTTTGAGCGGGCACCAGTAACGTCTCCATTGTGAGACTTCTTGTTACTGATTTTGGCATATCAAATACGCCATGGATAGCTTGTCAGGCTCTGTCGTGTAGGCAAGATACTCTCAATGCTTGCTGGGCTCTCCGAGAGGGATGGAGGAATCGAACCCAGGTCAACTTCGTGCAAGTACACCCTATCCACTGTACTATCATTCCAGTCACAGACATACACACACAAAACCACACACACATACTCTCTCACATACACATATACACACAAACACCTAAACACACACACCCGCATACACACATCCTCCACCATATTTATCTAAATCAAATTACTTTCTTTAAAAATGTTTCTGTGCAAAGTAGGCTTTGGATTACTAGACATTGTTTTAACTTCTATTTTCATAAGCTCACAATTTAATTAAATTTCAAAGTTGGCTTGAATATGTTGTAGTAGGCTTCTGTGCCATTCTTTTACTCATTCACTGAAATATTAGCTTATTCATTCAAAAATGTTTCATATATGCAAAATACTTAGGATATTATATATATATGAAGCAAAAGTTTATATATAGGGTGTTTGAAAACTGTGCATATGTGTGTCTGTATATCCACACATTATATATGACATTTTCCACCTAATCAAAACATTTATTTAGCGTATTAGAATGGAAGGGAGGTACCAACTTCAAAGTCCTTAGGAGCAAATCCCATTCTATCAGGAACTGTCTAGGTAATTAAAGGCAAGCAAATTTTTAACTGATTTGGTTAAAAATGTCTCATTGTCCCCAGTTATATAATGATCAAATAATGACATATACTTTGGTGGGGAGATTAAAAAAAATCATATATATGAATTTTCCTACTCAAAATAAAGTGAATAGAATAATCCTGCATTTAGTATGAACAAAACACAATAGCATATTAAATGTGTTGTTGTTATTACTCACTATTTTCCATGTATTAAAGTCTTAATTTTCCTGAGAGAAAAAAAAACTTCCTCTCTAGTCTTAGCCCAAAGCATTGTAGACTTGAAACTTACACTTAAACCAATTATCATAGTTCATTTTTCCTTAGTCATAAAGACTGGAGATTTAGGATCAAAAAGCAAGTTAATGAAGTTTAATCGAAGCCTTTTTGTTTGTTTGTTTTTAACAAGAATTGAACCTAAATTGATGTAGCTCTAGTGAACATTATTAATGTTTAGAGCCAGATAGTAAAACCATCTTGTAGGGGGACAGAATAAGAAGGTGGAAAGAATACAGACACTAATGATAACATGTGAGCCTCTATATCAAAAAATGCCAATGACATTATTCCTTTTTTTTTTAGTTTATGGCAACAAATTGTAAGTTATTTTTCCTATTTTCTTTTTAGATCGTGGCTACGTTAGCTACAATTTGTTTCTATTGCTTGTGGGTAAGGAAATCATATTGATAACTTGGTCATTTAGATATTGGCACAGGTTTCCGGCACAGGTTTCCGATGCCAAACCTTTCCTGCCTTTTTCCTCCTTCTACATAGAGTCTCATGTCATTTTATCATCATTTACAGTAGATTTCCTTGTGGGTAGAGATATCTGTGATTGTTTTTTCAAGGAACATTTCTGTAATCTACTCAAGATGACCAGATTGTAGTTAGGAGAAATGACATGGTAAAAAGAGTTATAGATTTATTTGTAAGGAAATGGTATATTTTTATGCCTGGCAAAAAGGTGAATTGAATAGAAGCTTGTTACTGGATTTATGACAATATGAGCGATCTGGCAGATTTATCCTAGATAAACCACAGCCAGACAAAATAATGACAAATTTGGTTGTTAAAAGAAAGCATGGTTATAAATTTTGATCAGCTATATGTGGGGAACACATTGATTCATTTATTTTAGCAAATAACCAAAACATTTTCTTTATTATTTTGTAATTAGCATACAGAAATGTCAGTATCTTTTAGAAGTGGGTGGGCATTACATGCCCAGTTCATCAGTTATTCAGTATTCATCATTATTTCTGCACAACCCAAATCCAAACAAAGGTAACCATGAATAATAGTATAGCTGATACTGAGCATATGAGAAATCTGAGTAAACACTCATCACACAAAATTCACCTGACTTCTGATTTACTTATAAGCATGAGTTTCAAACATCCCTCTTGACCACTTCAAAATCTTGGGGATTAAGTCTTAACTTTCTTTGACTATATTTTCTTCCTTTGATTTAGGGGCGGTTTAATAACAACAAAAAAACGGGTAAGTTAGGGTTTTTAAAAATAACTATCAAATGAGTTATTGTAACTGATTTATCACTCCTAATTTTAATTCCACTTTGACCTCATAACCATTAAAGAGCAAAGATACACATTGTATAAAAGAGTTATGCATCAAAAAGGAGGGATGTGGGTGCAGAGTTTAGCCATACATATGTTCCAAGGAACTCATAGTTTATATTTACATTTTTACATAACAAATATCATTAATATTATTTTATAGTATCTATTATCCAATGAAAAGCTCTCATTCTTACTGGTCATGTCCCTACTACTGCCATAGTTTCTGTATCTCCATCTTACTAATTTTCTGCTCTGACCCCGTCAATGGACATGTTCTCTTCTGAGCAATTTCCTAAGACTTACTATTTTATCTGATACTTACCATGGAGATGTTACTGGTGCCTGCTCAAGCAAATCGATGAACAACGGGACGACAGTGCTACAGTGCTACCATGCTACTTACCCTATAACTATCTCTATTATAAATGTCAGGGAAATAAGTTTACTCCTCTGAAATAATTTGGGCTTAGGAATTTTCAGGACAGACTGGGGATAGTGAAATTCCTCGGTGTAATATGTCAATACCTGGCAAAGAATGAAGAAGTGTTTCTTTTTGATGCCCAAGTGTATTGGCAGAAGCCCAGTACATGTTAGTGAGGAAGATGTAGTAGAATAGGGAAAAATAGAGGATATCAAAAATATAAAAACCTTAAAATACCACTGTAAAAACTGTCATCAGCTCTGATTTGTGTATTTATAAGTAGAAGTGATAAACTGTTTGGGAAAATAATTAAAAACCCAGGGACAAATGCCGAGACAGAATATTATTCTCCATCTCCATCATTTTCTATATTACAGAAACTACGCCCTAAAAATTATCTTTTTATAGCTCTGCTATCAGATGCATCACTCTCTCATATGACAATCAGTCCTAATTTGAGCAACTGTTTTGTCATTTATAAGGAGAGAATGAAAGATCTTCTCTTACCAAAGTTCTATCTATGGTTAAATCGTAATCTTCATGTTGAAGTGGAATGTTCTGCTCAGTCCCTAAATGGTGATCACAGCTGAGAGCTTATCTGTTGTAATCATGATGGTAATGGTAACAGTGGGAAATATTTATGCAGTTTTGATTGGACGGCAGGCACTTGGGTTTATGTATGTACTATCTCATTTAAGTCTCCCAGCAATTTTGTACATCAGAGAACTATTATCATCTTCAATGTTTATCTGATGAAAAGAAAATACATGCAGGACAGTAAAATGATAGGTCTGAGGTCACATAAAGCAAATATATAGTGTGTTTGTGTGTGGTGAATGCTAACATCTTTTTTCTTCCCTTGGGTGCTTTGTGCTTGCTTCTTGGACACGTTTTCTTCTGTTTCCATGGTTGGTTGCTGTGAGTTGATCACCATCAAATGTTTCTATTTTATAAAGAAATGAGATGAATATAAGAGTAGGAAAAAACTCCCCATAAACATGTAATCAAATTTTTCTAGAACTATATGTTTCCTTAAGGAAGAATAATAAAGCACAAAGAAATGCAAGGCACAAACATGTTGACTGACTTGCTCAAGGTCAAATAGTTACATAATCACATTTTCCTTTGTCAAAGTAGTTAAATGTTTTAAGTAACTAATTTATTTTAATGTTAGGAGATCTCTATAAATCTTTCTGCATTATGTAGATAAATAATTCCCCACTAATATTGTTTTTCAGTAATTTTATTTGGCTATTTTAGTGTGTGTTTTTCATAATCTCTAATGCTGGATTTCTCATCAATTCAGCCCTCCAGATTTTATTAGGTTTTGCGTGCTTGGGAAATAACACCATCAAAGCAGAGTTATCTTCACATATGCAGGACAATTATATTGATATATCATGTGCTGTATTTTAATTTCAAAATTATTGCCTCATTGTTTTCTCCTGGAGTCCCGGTTTTATTTTTTTATTTTTTCCTTATCGTTAAAGCTACAGTGACAAGTAATTCACCCTTTAAAAAGAATGGAGGGAAAAAAAAGAAAAGGTTCGCTTAAAAAATGTAGCTAGAAAAATCTCCTACAGAGTAAATTCCCACAGTGTTATGGAAGATGTAAATTTAGCCCAGTGTGATTCTAGCAATCAGGTTAGGAATTTTAATTTAATGGTTTGTTCCTTTGAATTGTTAGACGCTCACCTCATTGTGCAAGTTCTGTTTGAATTGGAGAAAATTAAACTAAATGCATTAAATTTGCCCCAATCAGGTTATTCTGGGAGGTCTGATTTATAGACTGAGTGATGGACTACTAAGAATAAATCAGCAAAAGAAAGAAGAGAAGACTTACATTATTTCAATTTAATAGTAATGAGTTTAATATTTTGCAAGACTTTAAATTTTAAATATTTGGGATTTGAAATGGCTATATCATCTTAGCAGTTTTAATAGGCTTGGAGAATTAACTTATTTTCATTTCTCCACATTCCAGAATCCAGGCTTTTTTTGTATATTGGCCAGAAGCCTCAGTGCCTTAGAGATTTTATGAACTAATTCCTGCCCAAATTCCTTGGTTTTGGTGGAAAAAATTGTGGAACAGAAGCCTAGAAATGGCTCAAAGCACTGGAATACTCGCTTGCAACACAAGTCCCAGGTTCTGTTGCTGGCACCTCATAGTTTCTCAAACATGGGAGTAGAACAATCACTAAGCCCTATGTTAGTCTCACCTCAACAAAATAAAAACAGACCAAGCAAAAACAAATCTGGAGGAGTTATTTTCTTTTGATTGGGTCAACTTACAAAGACCAACTTACAGCAAAGACCAGCTTGCTCGTGTGTGTGTGTGTGTGTGTGTGTGTGTGTGTGTGTGTGTGTTTGGGGGGTGAGGGTGGAAGCAATTAGCAATGGTCTAGGACTCCTCTTGACTCTTCTCAGGAAGTATTATGCATATGAAGCACCTATAGAGGAAAGTAGCTTGATAATAAGTCTTTATTACAACTTAGAAAATTATTTAAATATCTAAATCGAAAAAAATGGAAGCAACTCACATATGTTTGGTTTTAACATACTTGCTTGTATTCTCTGATACACATTCTCTGTCCCTCTCGGAGAGCCCAGCAAGCTACTGAGAATATCCCGCCTTCACGAAGGAGCCTGGCAAGCTCTCTGTGGTGTATTCAATATGCCAAATATAGTAAAAATAACAGGTCTTATTCCCCTAACCCTGAAAGAGCCTCCAATCATTGGGAATGACGAGTAAGGAGAGGCTGCTAAAATCTCAGGGATGGGACAAATAGAGACATTACTGGAGTCCGCTTGAGCAAATCGATGAACAGCGGGATGACAGTGACAATGACACAGTGATTTACTTATAAACAAAACACTTAATAAAAGAACTTTTTAACTATATAAATTTTTTTAACTGTGAAATTCTTTCCCCACAGGTATATAATATGAGATCTGATAGGGACTTTAGAACAGAAAATACTATCCAATTTGGTTTGAAAGACATGGTGATAATAATCAAATATAGTGTGCCATGGCAAGGGGTCATACTCTCCAGCTGGGTAAGTTAGAAGAAGTTTATTTCATTTATTTTCATGCCAATATTTCTCCCTGATTTTTCTTAGGTCTTTATCTTAAGTTGCAAATAGTTGTCTTTGCACCTGAGACCCTTCCCATGAATTTAAATTTGACGGAAATGTATAGCATGTGTCCTTCACACTTTGGAAGGCCGTAATTATGTCACACATAGGAACTCATTATTACTCCAATCACAAGTGCTTGACAATACATTCAAAAAGCATAAGTCCTCATTCTTTTTTATTTTTTTTAAATTTATTTATTTTTAATTAGAGAATCACCGTGAGGGTACAGTTACAGATTTATACACTTTTGTGCTTATACTTCCCTCATACAAAGTTCGGGAACCCATCCCTTCACCAGTGCCCATTCTCCACCACCCGTAAACCCAGTGTCCCTCCCACCCTCCCCAATCCCATCTCCCCCCCACCCCACCCTGCCACTGTGGCAAGGCATTCCCTTCTGTTTTCTCTCTCTAATTAGCTGTTGTGGTTTGCAATAAAGGTGTTGAGTGGCCGCTGTGCTCAGTCTCTAGCCCTCATTCAGCCCGCAACTCCCTTCCCCCACATGGCCTTTGACTACAATGTAGTTGGTGATCGCTTCTCTGAGTTGACCTTTCCCCGGAACGTGAGGCCAGCCTCGAAGCCATGGAGTCAACCTCCTGGTACTTATTTCTACAGTTCTTGGGTGTTAGTCTCCCACTCTGTTATTCTATATACCATAGATGAGTGCAATCTTTCTATGTCTGTCTCTCTCTTTCTGACTCATTTCACTCAGCATGAAACTTTTCATGCCCATCACTTAACTACAAAATTCTTGACCTCCTTTTTTCTAACAGCTGCATAGTATTCCATTGTATAGATGTACCAAAGTTTCCTCAACCAGTCATCCGTTCTGGGGCATTCGGGTTTTTTCCAGATTCTGGCTATTGTAAACAGTGCTGCGATGAACATACATGTGCAGATGTTGTTTCGATTGTACTTTTTTGCCTCTCTGGGATATATTCCCAGTAGTGGTATTGCTGGGTCAAATGGGAATTCAATATCTAATTTTTTGAGAGTCGTCCAAATTGTTTTCCAGAAGGGCTGAACCAGTCGGCATTCCCACCAGCAGTGAAGAAGGGTCCCTTTCTCCCCACATCCTCTCCAACAGCGGTTGCTTTTGTTCTTTTGGATGTGTGCTAGTCTCTGTGGTGTGAGGTGGTATCTCATGGTTGTTTTGATCTGCATCTCTCTGATGATTAGTGATGTAGAGCACTTTTTCATGTGCCTTTTGGCCATTCGTATTTCTTCCTTGGTAAAGTTTCTGTTCATTTCTTCGCCCCATTTTTTGATGGGGTTGGATGTTTTCTTCTTGTAGAGTTCAACCAGTGCTTTATATACCATTGATATCAACCCCTTATCTGATGGGTATTGTGTAAATATCCTTTCCCATTCTGTGGATAGTCTTTGTATTCTGGTCACTGTATCTCTTGCGGTGCAGAAGCTTTTTAGTTTAATGTAGTCCCATTTGTTGATCTCTGTTTTTACTAGATTGCTTAGTTCCGTGTCACCTTTGAAGATACCTTTATCTTCAATATCGTGGAGGGTTTCGCCGACCTTGTCTTCAATGTACCTTATGGTTTGTGGTCTAATGTTGAGGTCTTTAATCCATTTTGATCTGACTTTTGTGCATGGTGTCAGGTCAAGGTCTAAACCCATTTTTTTGCATGTGGTTGTCCAGTTGTGCCAGCACCATTTGTTAAAGAGGCTTTCCTCGCTCCACTTCACATCTCTTGCTCCCTTATCAAAGATTAGATGGTCATACATTTGGGGTTGTGTGTAGGGATATTCCACCCTGTTCCATTGGTCTACGGCTCTGCCTTTGTTCCAGTACCATGCTGTTTTAATTGTTACTGCTTTGTAGTAAAGTTTGAGGTTGGGGATGGTGATGCCTCCCATCATCTTTTTCCCAAGAATTGTTTTAGCTATCCTTGGACGTTTGTTATTCCATATGAATTTTAGGATTGCTTGATCCATTTCTTTGAAGAATGTCATGGGTATATTTATAGGGATTGCATTGAATCTGTATAATGCTTTAGGGAGTATTGCCATTTTGACAACATTGATTCTCCCTATCCACGAGCAGGGTATATGTTTCCATTTCCTCATGTCCTCTTTGATTTCATGGAGTAGCGTTATGTAGTTTTCTTTGTAAAGGTCTTTTACTTCCTTGGTTAAGCTGATTCCGTTGTACTTGATTTTCTGGGGCACGATTGTGAATGGGATTGCTTTTTTCATGTCCCTTTCCTCTGCCTCATTGTTTGCATATATGAAGGCCATGGATTTTTGGGTATTGATTTTGTAGCCTGCAACTTTACTGTATAAGTCTATTGTTTCTAAGAGTTTCTTAGTAGAGGTTTTAGGCTTCTCTAGATATAGTATCATGTCGTCTGCAAATAGTGAGAGTTTGATTTCTTCCCTTCCTATCTGGATGCCCTTAATCTCTTTTTCTTGTCTAATAGCTATCGCAAGTACTTCCAGTACTATATTGAAGAGGAGTGGTGAGAGTGGGCATCCTTTTCTTGTGCCTGATCTCAGAGGAAAGGCCCTTAGTTTTTCCCCGTTGAGGATAATGCTTGCCGTAGGCTTGTGATAGATGGCTTCAACTATCTTGAGGAAAGTTCCTCCAAACCCCATTTTGGCGAGGGTTTTCATCATGAAAGGATGTTGGATCTTGTCAAATGCTTTCTCTGCATCTATTGATATGATCATATGGTTTTTATCTTTACTTTTGTTGATATGCTGGATTATGTTGATTGATTTCCGAATGTTAAACCATCCTTGCATCCCTGGGATGAATCCCACTTGGTCGTGATGTATGATCTTTTTGATGAGTTGTTGGATCCTATTTGCTAGTATTTTGTTGAGGAGCTTCGCATCGGTGTTCATCAGGGAAATTGGTCTGTAATTTTCTTTCTTAGTGGTGTCTTTGTTTGCTTTTGGTATTAGGGAGATATGTGCTTCATAGAAACTGTTTGGGAGAGTTCCTGTTTTTTCAATTTCCTGGAAAAGTTTGAGGAAAACAGGCAGCAGGTCTTCTTTAAATGTTTGGAAGAATTCGCCAGTGAAACCATCTGGGCCTGGGCTTTTGTTTTTGGGGAGGTTTTTGATTACTGTTTCAATTTCCTTAACATTGATAGGTCTATTCAGGTATTCCAGGTCTTCTTTCTTCAGTGTTGGGAGATTGTAGGAATCAAGGAATCCATCCATTTCTTTTAGGTTCTCCTTTTTTGTGGCGTAAAGACCTTCAAAGTAGTCTCTAATGATCTTTTGAATCTCACTGGTTTCTGTTATGATGTCCCCCTTTTCATTTCTGATTCGATTTATTAGAGTTTTCTCTCTTTCTTTCTTTGTGAGACTTGCTAGCGGTTTATCAATCTTATTTATTTTCTCAAAGAACCAACTCTTTGTTTCATTGATCTTTCGGATTGTTTTTTTGGTTTCCATGTCATTAATTTCTGCTCTAATTTTTATTATTTCTTTCCTTCGGTCTGGTTTGGGGTCCTTTTTCTGGTCCTTTTCTAGGGTCTTGAGTCGTGAAGTCAAGCTATCTATGTGGGTCCTTTCTTCCTTCCTGAGGAATGCTTGGAGAGCTACAAATTTTCCCCTTAACACGGCTTTAGCTGCGTCCCATAGGTTTTGGTAGCTCGTGTCTTCATTCTCATTTGTTTCTAAGTATCTTTTGATTTCTTCCTTGATTTCCTTCTTGACCCACTCATTGTTCAACATGGAATTGTTTAATTTCCAGGTGTTTGATTTGATTTTCCGTATCTGTGGGTGGTTAGCTTCTATCTTCAGCGCATCGTGGTCTGAAAATATGGTTGATACAATTTCTCTTTTTCCGATTCTATTGAGGTATGTTCTGGGGCCCAGTACATGGTCTATTTTTGAAAATGTTCCATGTGCACTGGAAAAGAATGTGTATTCTTTCTTTTTGGGGTGTAAGGCCCTGTATAGGTCTATTAGGCTTCTCTCTTCAATTTCTTCATTCAGAGTCAGTGTTTCCTTGTTGAGTTTTGTTCTTGTGGATCTATCTAGAGGCGATAAGGCCGTATTGAAGTCTCCGACTACAATTGTGCTGTTAGTGATGTCCTCTTTGAAGTCTGTTAGGAGTTGTTTTAAATATTTAGCCTGTCGTTCGTTAGGAGCGTATACGTTTAAGAGTGTGATTTCTTCCTGTTGTACATATCCCTTGATACATAGAAAATGACCTTCGCCGTCCCTTTTAATCTTTTTCAACCTGAATTCTATGTTGTCGGATACCAGGATGGCCACTCCAGCTTTTTTAAGGGAGTTGTTTGTTTGCAGGATTGTTTTCCATCCTTTGACTTTGAGTCTATGTTTACTCTGTTTGTTCAGGTGTGTTTCTTGCAGGCAGCAGAATGTTGCATTTAATTTCCGGATCCATTTTGCCACTCTGTGTCTCTTGATGGGTGCATTTAGGCCGTTGACATTGAGAGAGATTATTCTGATAGGATTTTGTGTCATATTTCTGTGGTATTTGTTGTTTTTATGGGGCTCCTCCTTGTCTTACACTAGCCCCTTTAGAACTTCTTTCAAGATTGGTTTTGAGTCTATGAAGTTCCTGAGCTGTTGTTTATCCGAGAAATAGTGTATGGTTCCTTCGAGTTTGAGTGAGAGTTTAGCTGGATAAAGTATTCTTGGTGAGGCATTCATTTCGTTGAGTTTTTTCACTATGTCCCACCATTGTCTTCGGGCTCGGAGGGTTTCTTCTGACAGATCGGCCGTAAATCTGAGGGGTGCTCCTTTGTATGTGATTTCCCTCTTTGACCTTGCTACTTGTAGAATTGTGTCTCTATCTACAGCATCCGCCATTCTGACTATGATATGCCTTGGTGTCTTTTTATTTGGGTCTCTTTTTGCTGGCACTCTTCGGACTTCTTGTATCTGGACGCCTGCCTTCTCCAGCTCTGGGAATTTCTTAGCAATGATGTCTTTGACTATGTTTTTTTCATTGGGGTTACTTCCATGTGGTTCTGGTACTCCAATGATTCTTATGTTGTTCCTCTTGAAGTCATCCCCCAGGGCTCTGATTCGCTCTATAGCCATTTTGAGGTCTTTCGCCATTATTTGTTGCTGTCTGTAAGCTTTCTGCAGCTCATCCTCAAGCTCGCTGATTCTGTCTTCGGCTGTAGTCATTCTGCTGTTGAGGGCATCTAGTGAGATTTTTATTTCATCTACCGATTCCTTTATTTGTGAGACTTCCGTTCGAAGGTTTGAAATTTCTGCTCTCATTTCTGCTCTCATTTCTTCCTGTATTTTCTTGGTAGACCGTTCCAGCGCTTCATTCATCTCCTCCCTTAATTTATTGGATGTCTGTTCCATAGTTGCTTGGAGTAGGTCGACTCTCCTCCATATTTCCTCTCTGAATTGTTTATCTGAGAGGTCGTAGATGTTGGGAGACTCTTTTGAGGTTTCTAGTATCTTTTCTTCTCCCTCTCTTCGTGGAGGGGATTTTCGCTGCTTCTTCATATTGTCACGGAAGTGCAGAGTTGGAACCTTGTAGTTATTTATTCCTCTTCCTTTTTGTGGGAAGAAGGGGCTCCGATTGTGCTAAACTTCCCTTATTCACTGATAGCTTTTATACTGTCAGCCTAAGCTAATGGCTATTTTGCGTAAATGTTTGAGATCGCAAAAGTGAGTTTTCAAAGGAATACACAGTACCGATTGAGCTGAGGTAGCAAAGAATAACTGAGGCCGCGTTAGCGTTAGCCGCTCTGAGAGGAGGCCACGCCCACTTTAGACCACGCCCACTAATACACAGGCCACGCCCCCAGTGTCTTCCTGTTGATGGGGGGGACGGGAGGGCGTGGCCGAGGGATGGTCCTCGTACCTGATGGACGTGCGCAGTTACAAGCCAGTTCGGGAGACGGGGTGCGCCGGGCGAGCAGGGAGTGACATCAGACATAAGTCCTCATTCTTGTCGATCCAGTTCCCACATTAAGGTATTGAGCCTGAGAAGTGATTACTCAAAGAGAGGAGGATAGTACTGACAAAGATGAACAAAGACAAATGAGTCTACCTACTTCATTTTTGCATTTATGAAAGGCATTACTATTGTTGCTGAAACAATTAGGCCATATGGAGGAAAATTTACAGAGATACTCTAAAACCACAATGTTTGAATAGAGGTACAATAGTTAGTCCACTATAATGATTTTACTTAGAGCCTCAGAATCCAACAAACCAGTTCTATTAAAGACCTTAATGATTTTAAGCCACCCTTTATCCCCAAGTATCAATTCTTGGTAAAAAGAGTTTTCACTCAGGTGATTGCTAAGAAAGTCCATGTATATTGTGGCAAGTGTCTTTAAAGTAGAGACAACTCTTATCTTTGGAGTGTATGAAAGATTAATAGACAATATAAACAAATAATTTTTATCTGGATCACAAAATTGCTCTTAGCTAAGATTAACCTCACTTATGTGACTACTCTTCACCTTACAACATATTAACAGCATATTTGTTCAGTATTCAAATTAGTAATTTTAAAGATTCTAGCCTTCTAGAATCTTCACCAAGCAATGTTTAATCATTGACAGAATTTAAAGCACTCTTGGCATTCAGAATTCAAAGAATTATCAAGTTTTGTTGGAGACCCCAGGGGGCTTGTGATACTATTGAGAGCAAAATTATGATTGGGGACACATTTAATTAAGTAACAAATGAGTGATCTAGAGAATAATTCCAATGTGTAGTCTGTTTTTCTTTAACTATTTAATTTTCCTATATTGAGGATTTCTGTTCTTTGTGCTGGCTTTATCACAGTTTAATTAAATGTATTAAGAGCTCAATTATCTAGCCTTAAATACCTGTCATTCTATTTCCTTTGAAATTACTCAAATTTTATTAAAATTTCTTGGAATTTCAATTTAATGAGTGAGCATTACAGGGAATAAACAACTTTAAAGGTTGTGTCTAAGGAAATACACATTATGTGTAGTTCTTTTGCCATGTCGACTCTTTCTTCAAACTATGTCTTATAAGAATTAAGAGTAGCAAAATTATTGATCAGGAACCACATGTAATAACTGGACAGTATATGTACTTTATGCAATGGTATTGCCAACTCTGATGATAGTTACCAATACCAACTATTTACTCTCTTTAACTTATTTGATGATCTCTAATTACACTTATTTGACAATGAATATGGCTTAAAATATGAAATTTGCTTCTTGTAGCTAGAATAGCTCTATGGCTATGTCATATAATCAGATACAGTTATACTTAAATATATAATAGAATAAGGCTTCTATAACTCTCATTAAGTTTAAGGATGACAATTGTATGAATAACAAATTCTCTTTGCCTTCATCCTTCTCTTTTCCTGAGATCATTCCAGGAATATGAGCACAATGGTGCTTGTGAACAGCCATGGTTCATTAACAAGGAAACATTCATCCTAAGTATAGGAAGTGCAGAAAATGGGATAGAACCTGGGTTCGAACAGACATCATACACATGCAATGCCATTCTCATGAACTTTCCTTATCTTTAGTCTTCCTGTTCAGTAAAGAAATATTAACTCCTAATTTGTTAAGTTGTTTTGAGGGAATTGCTTTTACTTTGGAGACTGAACATATATGAACTAGGTAGACTACTCAAAACTGGTTGGCTATATATAAATTACTATAGGAATTGTTATGTTCAGGAGGGAGACAGATATGCTTATATGTAACTGCATCTGCGTCTCTAGCATCTATCTATGTATTACAATGTTTTCTCTTAATACCAGTAAAGGTTTTGATTATAAGGAGCTTCATAAGTTTGGAAGATGAGATTAAAAAGAATTAATATGGTCTTTTCTGCTGCCGCGCGAGATCGACCCCGAAGGCAACTGAACCACTTTGGACACGAGCGGCGCCCCCAAAATGCCTCCAAACTGTGTGCTCGGAGCTACTGGCCCAGGCGCCGCCAGCGGGGTATGGTCTTTTCTCTCTCAACTCTTTCTTTTTGAACGCAGCGAGGCAACAGCCGGTTTTTAGACTATGCAGGAAGCCCGGGAAAGCCGATGGGGCGGGTCTTCCGGATCCGCCCTGTGCCGGTATTTAAGCACAGAGCCATGTTGGGTACGCTCTTTTCTGCTGCCGCGCGAGATCGACCCCGGAGGCAACTGAACCACTTTGGACACGAGCAGCACCCCCCCAAATGCCTCCAAACTGTGTGCTCGGAGCTACTGGCCCAGGCGCCGCCAGCGAGTGATGCAACTACCAAAAAAATTTTCCCTGGACTTCATATAGAAATCCAAAACTGCGCGGCTGCTATCACAGCCGCGCGACCTAATATCTCTTGATTGCCAGCAACGTGTACAACGTGTAAATGTTCCTTTTTAGCAGGGCTTACCGTGGGGGGAAACTCCAAACAATAGTACTGAGTTTTTTGTTGAAGGGTAAAAGATTGTAGCGATAGAATTTTAGGCAGAATTTTCCCTGGACTTTATATAGAAACCCAAAACTGCGCAGGCGCTGCTGCAGTCGTGCGACCTAATGTCATCTAATCATCAGCAATATGAAATGGTTCCTTTGTAATGGGTTGGACTTTGGGGGGACCATAATAGGGTTAAAGTTTGTAGTGACGTGTAATTTCTGGCTGTACCTTCCCTGGACTTTATACAGAAATTCAAAGCCGCGAGGCCGCTGCCATGGCCGTGCGACCTAATGTCATTTAATTATCACCAATATGAAATGGTTCCCTTTTAACGGGTCGGACTTTGGTGGGAAATCCTAACAAGAATATTAAGTTTTTTGCTGAAATATTGAAGGCCACCAAAGTGGTAGCCATCTCTATAGACTGAACTAAGCCATATCCCCACACCGGCTGAGAAGAAATATCCTTTCTCGGGAAGAAACGCGGCGTGGCGTTAACCATAGTATGATGTCCATTAAGCTGACATGGACCTGGTGGCGTGGGAATGGGATACAAGGGAATAAATGATTATGTACTTGGAACAACGGGACGCTGGTGGAATCTCCAGCCGGGGCCGATACCAGCGTATTACTTTTGGTTCCAGAAACTGCTTGCAGACATTCTACCAGACTATCAACTAAGCCAGAGCCCCACGCCGGCTGATGACAGGAAATAACCATCTTTTTCATTTTTTTTTCCCTTTGTCAGGCAGCGTGGTGATTACTAAACAGGCGTGAACTCGGTGGCGTGGGACGAGGGGGGAAAAAATAGAAAAGTTATGTAACAAACAGCGGGACTTAATATCTCTACATTCTCAGCAATGGAGAGCCATCAAATGCTTCCTTGACAGTGGGACTGTCTTTTCTTTTTTGGGGGGAAACCCTAGCAACAATAGTGAGTTATGTGTTGAAACATGGAATGTAACCAAGATAAAGCGTAAATGAAGTGATACATCACTTACAAGGGCGGGGACTGGGGGGGCGGGAGGGGACGAGAGGTATAATGGGGTGGTTGGTGATGGAATATGGGCGTTGGTGAAGGGAAGGGTGTTTGAGTATTGTATAACTGACATAATCCTGAGAACTATGTAACCCTCCACATGGTGATTTAATAAAATTTAAATTAAAAAATAAATAAATAAATAAATAAAAAGAATTAATATGAATGAGAATTGAGAAAGCTTCTTTTTTTATAAAAGTAAGATTTCAAATGACATTCAAGATAAATGGGGACTTGAACCTAGAAAGATACTTGGCAGAGGAACAACTTGAATGATGCTGAAGAAATTCTTTGGTTTGATCTTTCTGGCTAATCAACAATATATAAAGCAGTTGGGGATGTTTCTAGAACTTGAGTTATGGTTCAGATCACAAAGTTAGTTTGAACAGGAAATTGCAGTTGCAGTTGCAACTGAAATTTCTTGTGATTTTCATATTGGTGTAATTTTTGCTCTGTATCAGAACAGGATAGAGATCCAACCTTGCTTTGATGTTATTTTAAAAATTATTTTATATTTTTCCTCATATATTGCATGTACAGAGAAGAGCAGAGTTGAACTGTAGTGGGAGAAGAGACTCAGACATCCATTTATGTTCTTTATATTTCTATTCTTGACTGATTTTGTTCTCTAAGTTTTATCCTCATAAGAGTAAATGTGGAATTAATAATTGGACTTGATCCTTGTGAAAATAATGTGATAAATTGTTCTTTTCAGGGTTTTCAAGAGCATGTCTTCTTGTGTGACCAACAGAGTGACCATCAAGGAATTTCTGAGATAAAGAAATAACAAATGTTATTACAATAATTCACATAGTTTATGTTTTGCATATTTATATTTGACATTCAGTTATGTTTAGTCACAGTTCTCAATCATATTTACTTTCACACAACTTTCATTCATGTGTTAAATTTTGTAATATTTTTAAATAATGGTTACAATTTAAATTTAATTTTTATTTGTATATCTTTTTTGTTGCAACTTCTCTATGGCAATTTTGGGAAGGGAAATTTTTGGTATTAATATGACTATAGGATATGTACTTGAACATGCATAATATTACATGAAACAAGACTTCCTTTATCACTTTTTAAGCAAGCACCATATTATGCATCCTTTAGGATCAAGAAACATTCATTCTGAATTAAGTTTGCCTTAAGTTGTTTATCACAGTTTTTAAGGATGACAACAAAATTATTTCAGTTGAGACTCAAGATGAAAGTCATTTGCCAACCATTGAATAGATCAGTGTGAAGCCCTAATTCCTTAACTAAGAATCTGAAAAATCTCACATATTCAGAGGGAGATCTTTATCTTCAGGAAGTCTGTGTTTTTCTTTCAAAGATTTGAGGAATGTTCTTCTAGGAGATGATTTTACAGAATAACTTGTTTCTAGTTATACCCTTATAACTATGCCTGCTCATCTATAATCCCTAGCACTTTTACTATTGGCAGCGAGCTGGGGACTCTCATCTGATTTTTTTTTTTGTCTCAATAAACTGAGAGCAATTTTCTTTAAAATTATGCGAAAACTGATGAACATTTCTCATAAAATGCTACATCTTAGGCACTTAATGTACTAGATTTCTATTGTCCTCTTACACATGGTCACAGATATAGTAGGTTAAAACAACAAAGATGTTTTTGTCTTTAGTCCTGCATATCAGAAGTCCTAAGATCAAGGTTCTAGAGAGGCTGAAATCTTTTGAGCTCAGTATCTCCACCCTTCCCCCCCCCAACCCGGAAGACAATGTGCTGCTAACCCAATTCAGAGAAAGCTATAGTATCCAATTAGTAGTAGCCATGCAATTGTAGGGCAATTTGTTTTTTTGTTTCCTTGAGGTATGTAGTGTCTCAAGGAGGTGTTAAGGAAATTTTTTTTCTGAAAAGAAAGAAAATAGGTCACATAAATTTAGTAAACTTGGTAAAAGTTTTTGGGAAGAGTCCCTTTCCTTGTCTACTCTAGCAGTTAGAGGTTACCTTCATTCTTATGTTTTCTTCTATCTTCTAAACTAAAGAGGAACATCTCAAATTTTTCTCTGAATCTGACACTCCTGCCTCTCTCATAAGGATTCATGTGATTAGACTGAACTCAGAAAATCCAGGAAAATCTTCCCTCGTAAAGATTGATCATTTAATCACTTTTATAGGGTCTTTTTTTCCCTTAACGTATCATGTCCACATATTCCCAGTATTAAGGTATGGGAAGTTATGAATAGGCATTCATCCTTTTAGCCATAGGAATAATTTTTGGTTATTTGATTGCTATCTTATATCCATTGCTTCACAGAGGTACGCATAGCACAAATAGCATTCTCAATGTGTCTAAAAACATTAAATGTAGTTATCCCGTTGTCGAAAAAAGAAATAGGGATTCAGAGGTATCAAATTAGTTTCCCATGAATATCAAAGGGGGGACCTGGGAATGAAATCCTGTGTGCCTAATTTGAAATCTGGGGTTTTAACTATTATACTGTAAAATATTCAGCTTTCACTGGTCAGTGATTTTTCAAACTTACTTTTGCAACAAAACCTATGTTAAATAAAATATTACACATGGAACTGGTATGTCTCACTTCACACTCTCAGGGTTTAAGACAAGGTGATCTTTTACCACTCAAATTAAGTTATTCCAAACCACATCTTGTCATATAAATGTCTTTTTTTCCCCTCCTTGGATGCTCTTTCCCATAACAAGTTCAAGAACACCAGAAATGTGTTTTCAGCCCAGCAAGCAACTGAGAGTATCCCTCCCGAATGACAGAGCCTGGCAAGCTATCCGGGGTGTATTTGATATGCCAAAAACAGTAACAACAAGTCTTGCAATGGAGTTGTTACTGGTGCATGCTCGAGCAAATCGATGAACAACAAGATGATAGTGACAGTGCTAAAATTATATGGGAGAAAAAATTATAAAGTAAAAACTGAGTATTTATTTGCAAGACAAAAATAATCAATCAAATAGTATCTAAATTGTATACAAATGTGGTACAAATTTCTTTTCTTGTATCATCAGATCTATGACCCTCCTTCACACTAGTTTGTATTCTGGACTGGTTTAAGCAGTGCTCATTTTTCTTTTTGCTAAGACTTGTACATGGTACCAAATAAATTAAATTTGAAGAAATCATGGAATAATAAATAGATATATAAGAGAGAATTAAAACAAAATTTCTTGAAATTTAATAAATGTACTATCACTATATCACTGTCATCCTATTGTTCATTGATTTACTCAAGCGGGCGCCAGTAACATCTCCATTTGTCCCAGCCCTGAGATTTTAGCAACCTCTCCTTACTCATTTTTCCCAATGATTGGAGTCTTTTTTCAGGGTAAGGGTAATGAGACCTGTTATTGTTACTGTATTTGGCATACCGAATATGCCACGGGATGCTTGCCAGGCTATCCCATGTGGGCAGGATATTCTCGGTAGCTTGCCAGACTCTTCGAGAGGCAAATGTATTATACTTGTCCAAAAGTGTTTCATTAGTTATCCTTTGGGCTGGAGCCATAGCACAGCAGGTAGGGCTTTTGCCTTGTACGTGGCCAACCTGGGTTTGATTCCTCTGTCCCTCTCAGAGAGAGCAGCAAGCTACCAAGATTATCCTGACCATATGACAGAGTCTGGCAAGCTTCCTGTGGTGTATTTGATATGCCAAAAACACTAACAACAAGTCTCACAATGGAGGTGCTATTGGTGCCCCCTCGAGTAAATCAATGAACAACGGGGTGACAGTGCTACAGTATAATGCACTTACCAGAATCTCCCTGTTACTATTGTTATTGCTGTCCCATAAATATTGCTATGCTGGAGAAATAAACAGTATGTAAGCACTGGAAGAAGCTTCATGGAGATTTATGAACACATCCTAATGTCTTTGATTAGGGTGGACTTCATATAAGAAACAAAAGGAGGCATCTCTTGCATAATGTTAAGAAGAACTCTATCAAATACTCCTAATGCTATGCCATGAAACTGCTATTTTATAATGTAACCTGCAATTACTTCCCCAAAACAGTCACTCCCTAGTGTCTTAGGAGTTGGGGCATGACATTTTTCCTGCTTTAGAAAAATAGTTCATATCCATCAATTATCTGCCTTGATAATTTCAGAAAGGTTCTTCAGTTGGTTCCATAAGTGATAATTCTTTAGATGCATTAGAATTAGATTTCAAAAGAAACTTCCACACACACCAAATAAGGTAACAGTAACCCATGAACAAAAATACAAGCTCGTGTCTCTCATAGTCTACCTCATTGCTCTATGATCTGCTCCTTACTTTTCTCAGAGTCATCTAATATAGGCTAACATATTCTCTGAGTATGAAAATGACAGCTATCATATCCTTATTCCAGTCAAGAGGAAGGGGAAAGGAAAAGAAAAAGAGCGGTGTCTTCTTAAATATATGATTTTTAGATCCTACACTCTAGAAGTTAAATGACCAGGTGGACATACCTACATGCAAAGAAGCATTAGAAAAGTAATTCCTCCTCTCCCTCCACTACCCAGGTGGTAACATGTCTTACTTGAAAGGAAAGATGCTATTCTTAAGAAAAAAATAGGGCCAAGAGATTGTACAGAGGCATGCAAGAGGTACATGCCTAGTAAGCACCAACCATAGAGATATGTCTCCACTAGGGGTGGGTTCTGGTGACCCCTCCAAGGTGAAGCCACTGCACCACAGGACCCCAGCAGAATTGCATCCTTGGGCTCTGACATTGAACCACATGCTAGGTTGGATGGGAATCTCCGGTGGATGCCCCCAGTCTCCAAAAGAAATAAAATAACAACCAGCAGTCAGCAGTCTAAGAGAACCACCCTATTCAAAGTCACCCCATCTTGTAAAATAGAACCATCTTCCTCTGGATGAAGCAGGGGCAGTTTCCTACAGAACATTCAGCTCCTATTTCCTTTGTTGTGGTTCTTGAGACAGTAGTAAGAAATACATGACTTTGTAGCACAATTGGAAAACCGTTTACAAAAAGATAGCTTACAATTCAAAGGTCACCTGCTTTTTGCTTTTGACAAGCATGTTTACTTATTTTCTTATGAATTTGAAATGTAGAAAAATTTAAAAGATAATATAGAAATAATATAGTTCTACCACTGTGGTTGACCAACCTTCCACAAGATCCCAATATTACTTCAACATCATGAAGTCCTTGTGGCTAAGCTAGAATTCCTTTAAAATATTTACAAGGGGATCCAGAAGGCAGCAGGGGTAATGAATCTGTCTTATATACTGCCAAATCTGTTGAGTCCCTGCACGACATATAGTTCCCTGATAATTACCAAAAGTCGCCCTGGAGCACAGATCCAGGAGCAAGCCCGGAGCACGCCCAGGTATTGCCCTGAAACCAAAACTAAACTAATCTAAAATACCCATATAACCTCATTCTTCTATTTCTCAGTTTCTCCAATCTTCCCCTCCCCAATTCTTATTACCATATTAGGGTGTATCCTTTTGGTTCCCTTAAAAAAAGATTAACTAAAGTTTAAACCATATGTTGACTTCCATTGTTGTAGCTAATGTACATGTTTTGTTCCAAGATGCAATCCAGGATACAACATTGTTTTTAGTAGTTGTGTCTCCTTAGGATCTCACTTTCCTTATTTTAATGACAGTTCTGAGGAGTTTGTGAGATATGGTTTTTAACTATCTCTGTCTGCACCTGAATTTGATGTTTTCTCATGACTATGTGGGGTGATGGTTTCAGGGAGGAAGATTACAGAGGTAAGATCCCATTTTTATCATATCACTTAAAGGGAACATACTATCAAAATGATTTATCACTGTTGATATTGCCCTTAATCACCTGGCTGAAATAGTGTTTGTTAAGTTTCTCTTCTGGAAAGTCCCTCTCTTTTCTCCTCTCTCCAAAGACAATGTCACTACTGTATTGTTCACAGTTGGGTAGATAACTATGTTCCACCTCTTGGGAGGGAGTAGAGGATCTACATCAATTCTATGAAATTCTTCTTCATGAGATATTTCTAAAATACTTTATTCATTTATCACTTTTTAACTTATGTTGGTACAGATAGTAGAAGAAATTTATGGATATTTATTTCATAGTCTGTAATACAGGCCATTACTCATTTATTTGTTGCTTAAATCTTTCCAACGTTGGTCATTGGAAACTCTTTTTGTGGTTTGTCATTCCCTTTGACACAACCCTAACATTTAGCAGTTATTCTATTTATTGACATATACATGTGTATACATGTAAGTATATGGAATTGTGTATGTGGTGATACATGATATGATTATGATTTTTCAAAAAATTAATAGTACACTAACAGGAATAAGGTTCTAATTGTGAAACCTTTAGTGTTAGGTTCATGGGGCTACCTGCCTTCCCTTATTACAATGGAAAAGGCAGTCACGCATTCACTCTAGACACTAATCTTAGCCATTTTTGAGTTACAGATTTCCTTTAAAATGCAACTGGAAGGTTAGCAGAGCTTTCACCCTAAAATCAGTGACCAAATGCAGAATTTTTTCCAGATTGCTGAGGTCCATGATTCCCCAAAGTTCTGATCTTGGCAATCAGTGACCCATAGTCAGAGAACCATGTTGTTAAGAGGTTCATATGCTCTGTTGCTATTTTTTTTCTTTTTTGAGTCTTACTCCTATTGTGACTTTTGACCAAGGAAATGATATCACTTACAAAAGAAATCAGAAAAGTCTGACTCAATAATGCAGTTTCTTTATTAGTTAATTACTAACATTTTATTTTAAGCTCACTCTTTTATATAAGTCATGATGAAGTTGTTTTGGGGAGATAATCTTGGTTCTTTTTAGGTTTCTATAATTAAAAAAAAACTGACTTAGTTTGCATGGGTTCTTAAATTCATATTTCTTTTAATTTTGTTTGAATCAGTTTTTCTTTGGTTTGCATTAATAGATCCTATTTAAAACTGGTACAATAGAAGCAAAGAGGTATTTAGAATAATGTGACTCTGAAAACGATTGTAAATATAGGAATGAAAGAGTTACTTAGCTAAATCTCAGTACGTTTTTTCTGAAGCTGTGTTGAACACTGATTATTTCAAGGTGTTTTTAATAATCACTTCCAAATGTTTTAATGAGGCTCTTTTTCATTTTTCTCAAGACTTCTTTAGAAAAATTTTCCTTTCCATATTGATTTTCCAGCCACTTCCCCTAATGCTGCTGTTGGCAAGCCCAGTTATGCACTTTTATAGTTTGTTCCGGAATGATCTCTCCACCCCCCCAGCTCCATCTCTCTTCCTGTCTCCTGGGTGCTGTTTGTCGAAGGAGAAAACTCTTCTGCTCTAATTCCTAGTGGTTTTTCTTGAAGTCCAGGTCCCAGGCCATATGCAGTCCTTATATCAATCTGTTGTCTTTGTCACAGCTATCTCCTGCTGTCACCTTATTTCTTTAATATCCCGCTGCAATAAAATCTATGAGATTGTTTAACTTGTATTAAATTTATAGATTATATGAGTTAAGGATTTGTTTAATTTTTATCTGTGTTCTTTTGGTTTTATATTTTCCCTTTGAAGCACTTCCCTTAACCGTTCTGAGTTTCTCCTGTCTGGCAAGAGGCCCTCTCTACTGTATCAAGTAGTGATAGGCAATTAGGCTGCCCAAAGAAGCCAGGGCCATGACACTTGTCAATGTCACAGCTTTTGGACAGCTCTGTGTAAACACACTTTGCCATCCAGCCCAGGCTGATGTCAGAGATTAGAGTCAGAATGCGGCAGCCATTCCTTCAGAAAAGAGGTCCTGTTAGGTCATGATAAACAGCTGCAAGATTTATGGTTTCCCAAAGAGGAAAGCCAATTCCCTAGAGTATAATGACAGTGTTATCAGTATGCTGAAAAGCTTCTTTCAAATATCGTAACAGAGAAGCAGGATTCCTCTTCTGTGTTGTTCTGACATCTTGGTGCAAAGGGTGCTGGGCAATTTCTGAAAACAATAAAAGTAAATGGTCCTGTTTTCTCTATTTTACCCCTTATCTATTCAAATCAGAAGCCTATTCTCAATCTGGTCCAATGTCTTTTTGAAGATAGATAGTTTTATGCTCCCCAAACAATATTTCCTATACAGGGTATTGATAGATTTTTCAATTTTATTTTGAATTTTAAGTGCTTCCGAGCACATATGCTTTGATGAAGAGAAAGACTGTGACCCTGCTTACTGTCTTCCAAGATTAAAAGAGGTGGAAGCATTATTATGGTATCTTCTGTATACATGACTGGATATTGAATGTGTTGAAGCTGATAATTTTCGTTTTTTGAGTAAATATTTTTGTGTCAATGACATTAAGTAATAACATTCAATGGGAGAGAGAGAAAATTAAGTTATGTCATTTGGGAAAGTTTTTTAAATTTGAATTGTAGTATAAAATGGACTACAATTTTTTGATATAGTAATACTAAAAGGATAATAAATTATATGCAAATAATTATAAGCCACTATTTACATTTTTGTTTTTCTTTCTGTGTTTCATGGTGCTAGAGATCAAACCTAGAATCGCATACATAGAAATGCACGTTACTATGAAGTCATATTGTTCCCAAGAAATATTTTCCTAGGATCATTAAAATGGAACAGATAGCAAAAATTATTCAATATTTTCACTAACATATCTAAACACCTAAGTATTTAAAATGCCAATTTGGAGTTGATATTTTTTTCATCTCAATAAATATTGGTGTACTATGGGTTGGACAATGTGTCTATGAAGTTTAAAATTCTGTATTAAGTGAATTTGTTTGCATCAGACAATGAAGTGGCAAAAGTCAAAGTTAAAAAAACAACTACTTTGCTATATCAAGTTATCAGGGTCTTTATAACATTAACTTAGTACAAAGCAGCACCCTTTCATGATTTCTTTGTTTGACTTATAGAATAGACTTGTGTCTTGTCTTAGTCGACTTGAGTTATTCTAAACCAAGGAAAAATGTTACTTGAATCTGAGGTTTCTCATTAATAAGATTAATTAGAATACAATTTAATAATTTAAAGAGATACCAGAAAGAAAGATAAAGGTTCTAATGGGAAATGGCAGCCTATCCCCAGGGAAATAAGTGGGAGTATGAATGTGGCATTAATACAAAGAAAAAGAAACAATGTTTACTGCAGTGTAATGCAATGTAATGCAAGCTCCCTCCTAGGGCTACATACTTGCTTCTAGTTCTGTTTCCCTTATCTCCAACTTGGAAAAGTTTTGCTTTTGGATTTGAAATTCTCCATGCTCTGTTTTACCCTAAGGGTAAATTGGTTTGGGGTGTTTTAAAAATTTTTGGTTATTGTTGTTTTCTAAGTTTCCATCTTATGAATGTCAAGTCTTTTTCACTTTTACTTAGGCAATAATGGATTTTAGCAAACATGGGACTGCCCATTTCTGAGCAATCGATCCAATCTTCATTTTCCCATTAGAGAATGGGAAACACCAACTTATTTCAACTGGCATCTGTATTCTTGTCCATGTTTTATCTTTTCTGGCATAACTTTTCTTCTTTATTTTTACCTAACTGTGACTAATTGATGGGTCAACTTAAGTTCCATTTGTTCCATGAAGTCCTTCTAAGTAATTCTGGTTCCCTTGATCTTACTTTCTTTCACTGCTTCTTGACACTAAATTTTTTATCTAGCCCTTGGTTATATGGTATTTTCTATTCCTTTCTCTCACCTGACATATATTAACTCTAATCTCATCCACTAGAATGCACAGTACTTGAGAGACCAAGACCACATATCCTATTAGAGTGTTTTCTAGAAATGAAGGACGACACTGGGCAAGTAGCATTGTACTATGTGCCAATTTCCATAGGCTTGAGTAAACAGGAAAGGTTCTTTTTAAGAGGAAGAATCCCTGATGAATTTTATGAAAATAGCTTCTAATTATATTAGCAAACTATGAGGAATGACTATTTTATCTCCAAGAAGTTCATTTGAAGTTTATTACATGTTAAAGATTATCTACATGATAAATTTCATTCAAAAATGTTGGGGCTAATAAAAAATCCCCAAGGCATATCATAGTCAGAATGATGGATGCTATGGATAGAGACACAATACTGCAAGCAGCAAGATCAAAGAAGGAGATCATATACAAAGGAGCAACCCTTAGATTCACAGCAGACCTATCCGAAGAAACCTTCCAAGCCCGAAGACAATGGTGGGATATAGTGAAAAAACTCAATGAAATGAATGCCTCACCAATAATACTTTACCCAGCTAAACTCTCAATTAAACTTGAAGGAACCATACACTATTTCACGGAGAAACAACAGCTCAGGAACTTCATAGACTCAAGACCAAATTTAAAAGAAGGACTCAAAGGGCTACTATAAGACAAGGAAAAAGACCTATAAGAACAACAAACCCTACGGAAAAATGGCACAAAATCCCATGACAATAATTTCTCTTAATGTTAACGGTCTAAATGCACAAATCAAAAGGCACAGAGTGGCAAAATGGATTCGGAAACTAAACCCAACTTTCTGCTGTCTACAAGAAACACATCTGAATAGTCAGAACAAACAGACTCAAAATCAAAGGATGGAAAACAATCCTGCAAGCAAACAGCTCCCTCAAAAAAGCGGGGGTGGCCATACTAGTATCTGACAACATAGATTTCAGGCTGAAAAAGATTAGAAAGGACAGCGAAGGTCATTTCCTATTCATCAAAGGATATGTACAACAGGAAGAAATCACACTATTAAACATATATGCACCTAATGAATGACCAGCTAAATACTTAAAAGAACTCCTAACAGAATTTAAGGAGGACATAACTAGCAACACGATAGTAGTAGGAGACTTCAACACTGCTTTATCACCTCTGGATAAATTGACAAGAATAACACTCAGCAAGGAAACAATGGCTCTGAAGGAAGAAATGGAAGATTCAGGGCTAATAGACCTATACAGGGCTATATACCCCAAAAAGAAAGAATACACATTCTTTTCCAGTGCACATGGATCATTTTCCAAAATAGACCACGTTCTGAGTCACAAATTATATCTTAATAGAATCGGGAAGATAGAAATTGTATCAACTATCTTCTCAGACCATGATGCACTGAAGATGGAAATTAATCACTCACAGATGCGGAGAACCAAATCAAACACTTGGAAATTAAACAACTCACTATTGAACAATAAGTGAGTCACAAAGGAAATCAAGGAAGAAATCAAAAAATACCTTGAAACAAATGAGAATGAAGACACAAGCTACCAGAGCCTATGGGATGCAGCTAAAGCTGTATTAAGGGGAAAATTTATAGCTCTGCAAGCTTTCCTCAGAAAGGAAGAAAGGGCCTATATAGATAGCTTGACTTCGCAGCTCAAGATCTTAGAAGAGGACCAGCAAAAGGAACCCAAACCAGATCGAAGGAAAGAAATAATAAAACTTAGAGCAGAAATTAACGATATGGAAACCCGAAAAACAATCTGAAAGATCAATGAGACAAAGAGCTGGTTCTTCGAGAAAACAAATAAGATTGATAAACCGCTAGCAAGACTCACAAAGAAAGAAAGAGAGAAAACCCTAATAAACCGAATCAGAAATGAAAAGGGGGACATCACAACAGAAACCAAGGAGATTCAAAAGATCATCAGGACTACTTTGAAAGTCTGTATGCCACGAAACAAGAGAACCTAAAAGAAATGGACAAATTCCTTGATTCCTACAATCTCCCAAGACTGAGCCAAGAAGACTTGAAATACCTGAATAGGCCCATAAATATCAAGGAAATCGAAACTGTAATCAAAAGTCTCCCCAAAAACAAAAGCACAGGTCCAGACAGATTCACTGGCAAATTCTTCCAAACATTTAAAGAAGACTTGTTGCCAGTTCTCCTCAAGCTTTTCCAGGAAATTGAAAAGACAGGAACCCTTCCGAACAGTTTCTACGAGGCACATATCTCCCTAATACCAAAAGCAAACAAAGACACCACTAACAAAGAAAACTATGGACAAATATCCTTGATGAACACCAATGTGAAGATCCTCAACAAAATACTAGCTAATAGAATCCAACAACTCATCAAAAAGATCATACACCATGACCAAGTGGGATTCATCCCGGGGATGCAAGGATGGTTTAACATTCGGAAATCAATCAACATAATCCATCATATCAACAAAAGTAAAGATAAAAACCATATGATCATATCAATAGATACGGAGAAAGCATTTGACAAGATCCAACACCCACTCATGATAAAAACTCTCACCACAATGGGTTTTGGAGGAACGTTCCTCAAGATAGTCAAAGCCATCTACCACGAACCTATGGCAAGCATTATCATCAATGGAGAAAAACTAAGGGCCTTTCCTCTAAGATCGGGGACTAGGCAAGGATGCCCACTCTCACCACTTCTCTTTAATATAGTACTGGAAGTATTAGCAATAGCAATCAGGCAAGAAAAAGATATTAAGGGGATTCAGATCGGAAAGGAAGAAATCAAGCTCTCACTATTCGCAGACGGTATGATACTATACCTAGAGAAGCCTAAAAGCTCTAGTAAGAAACTCTTAGAAACAATTGACCTGTACAGTAAAGTCGCAGGCTATAAAATCAATACCCCAAAATCCATGGCCTTCCTATATGCAAACAATGAGACAGAGGAAAGGGACATGAATAAAGCAATCCCGTTCACAATTGTGCCCCAGAAAATCAAATACCTTGGAATCAGCTTAACTAAAGAAGTAAAGGACCTCTACAAAGAAAACTATAAAACACTACTCCATGAAATAAACGAGGACATGAGGAAATGGAAACATATCCCCTGCTCATGGATAGGGAGAATAAACATTGTCAAAATGGCAATACTCCCAAAGCATTATACAGATTTAACGCGATCCCTATAAGGATACCCATGTCATTTTTCAAAGAAACGGATAAAGCAATCCTGAAATTTATATGGAGCAATAAACGCCCACGGATAGCTAAAACAATTCTTGGGAAAAAGATGATGAGAGGCATCACCCTCCCCAACCTTAAACTCTACTACAAAGCAGTAACAATTAAAACAGCATGGTACTGGAACAAAGGCAGAGCCGAAGACCAATGGAACAGGGTGGAATATCCCTACACACAACCTCAAATGTATGATCATCTAATCTTTGAAAAGGGAGCAAGAGATGTGAAGTGGAGCGAGGAAAGCCTCTTTAACAAATGGTGCTGGCACAACTGGACAACCACATGCAAAAGAATGAGCTTAGACCTCGACCTGACACCATGCACAAAAGTCAGATCAAAATGGATTAAAGACCTCAACATCAGACCACAATTCATAAGGTACATTGAAGACAAGGACGGCAAAACCCTCCACGATAATGAAGATAAAGGTATCTTCAAAGATGACACGGAACTAAGCAATCTAGTAAAAGCAGAGATCAACAAATGGGACTACATTAAACTTAAAAGCTTCTGCACCGCAAAAGATACAGTGACCAGAATACAAAGACTATCCACAGAATGGGAAAGGATATTTACACAATACCCATCAGATAAGGGGTTGATATCAATGGTATATAAAGCACTGGTTGAAATCTACAAGAAGAAAACATCCAACCCCATCAAAAAATGGGGCGAAGAAATGAACAGAAACTTTCCCAAGGAAGAGATACGAATGGCCAAAAGGCACATGAAAAAGTGCTCTACATCACTAATCATCAGGGAGATGCAGATCAAAACAACCATGAGATACCACCTCACACCACAGAGACTAGCACACATCCAAAAGAACAAAAGCAACCACTGTTGGAGAGGATGTGGGGAGAAAGGGACCCTTCTACACTGCTGGTGGGAATGCCGACTATTTCAGCCCTTTTGGAAAACAATATGGACGATTCTCAAAAAACTAGAGGTTGAACTCCCATTTGACCCAGCAATACCACTGCTGGGAATATATCCCAGAGAAGCAAAAAAGTGTAGTCGAAATGACATCTGCACTTATATGTTCATAGCAGCACTGTTTACAATAGCCAGAATCTGGAAAAATCCTGAGTGCCCTAGAACAGATGACTGGTTGAAGAAACTTTGGTACATCTATACAATGGAACACTGTGCAGCTGTTAGAAAAAATGAGGTCATGAAGTTTGCATATAAGTGGATCAGCATGGAAAGTATCATACTAAGTGAAAGGAGTCAGAAAGAGAGAGACAGACATAGAAAGATTGCACTCATCTGTGGAATATAGAATAATAGACTATAAGACTAACACCCAAGAATAGTAGAAATAAGTACCAGAAGGTTGACTCCATGGCTTGGAGGCTGGTCTCTCATTCTGGGTAACTCAGAGAAGGGAACACCAAGTAAAATGTGGTCGGAGGTCATGCGGGGGAAGGGTGATGCGTGCAGAATGTAGACTAGAGACTGAACACAATGGCCACTCAACACCTTTATTGCAAACCACAACACCTAATCGGAGAGAGAGAACAAAAGGGAATACCCTGCCATAGTGTCATTGTGGGTTGCGGGGGGAGTGGGGGGAGACGGGACTGGGGAGGGTGGGAGAGATGCTGGGTTTACTGGTGGTAGAGAATGGGCACTGGTGAAGGGATGGGTTCTCAAACTTTGTATGGGGGAAACATGAGCACAATAATGTATAATTCATTTCAATTCTTAATGTAATTTTATTAGATCAATAAAGTCCAGATGAAAAAAAAAACCAAAAATGTTGGGGCTGGAGGGATAGCACAGTGGGTAGGGCATTTGCCTTGCACTCGGCCAACCAGGGTTTGATTCCCAGCATCCCATATGGTCCCCTTAGTACCGCCAGGAGTTAGTTGCACTTAGTTCCTGAGTGCAAACCAGGAGTAAACCCTGAGCATTGCTGGGTGTGACCCAAAAGAGAAAAAAAAATAAATGCTTAAGGAGATCTATATAGGTAATCCAGGGGTTAAGATACTTGTCTTGCATGAAGTTTACCTCTATTGAATTTCTGACACCAGATGGTCTTCTGAGCACTGCCAGGAGTTACCTCTGAACAAAGTCCGGAGTGGCCTATCCCTAAGATAGTTTTAGCAAAATATCTAAAAAATGCATTTTTCAGTAAACCCTTGGAATTCCCTATCTTAAACAAGAAGTTTATATATTTTTCTTTAATTTATATTAATTTATCACTGTTTTATAATGCTATAAAAATTATGGAGTAAATTTTATATTTCTGTATTTGTATGATTCTCATTAAACATACTAAGTTCTAGTGTTAGAAAAAAATAAGCCAATCTAAAATTTATTGTCTATTTAGATTTTAAAAAAATAAAACCTTAGCAGGCATAAAATGAACATACCTAAACAGAATAATTGCCATATATGACAAACACAAGTAATATCATATTCACTGTGGTAAAACTAAAAGTCTTTCCCTTAATATCAGGTATAAAACAAGGATGTGTATTCTCACTATTATTCTTCAATGTATGAAAAGTCCTACTCATAGAAATTAGGTAAGAAAATTTAAAAAAAGAGATCCAAATTAGAAAGAAGTAAAATATCTCTGCAAATAACATGGTGATCACAGAGAAAGCATGAAGATTCCACTGAAAAATATATTAGAAATACAGCAACATAATAAGATGGTGTGTATCAAAGTAAATACCCAAAAACCTGCTGCTCTCATTTCTCTATGAAAGATGAACTAAAATGGAAAAAATGAGAAAATAATCATATTAACAATTATATAAAGATAACATGTACCTAGCAATCTACTTAATAAAGAAAGTGAATGATTTATACATTGAAAACTATAAGTTACTGTTAAAATAATTAGAAGACAAAAAAAAAGAAAGAACAGATTCAGCAGTGAGGAAACGCGGTGGGCACCACAACACTGGAGAATTCTCTGAGCCCCTTAGTGCCTCATGGTGTGGTTGGGGGGAGAGGGATTGGGCAGGAGGGGGTGGAATTGGCCCCTCTCCCTACCCCAACAAGGCCCCAGCAGATAGTTCAGCAGATAAGTCTTTTGTGTTGTAAACACTCAACCTGGGTTTGATCCCAGATATCATGTCTAACTTCATCAGGAATGATCCCTGAGCTCAGAGCAGGTAGTAACCCATGAACACCTTCTGGTTTGGCCTCAAACAAAACAAACAAAAATTAAAAAAAAAAAAAAAGAGGAAAAAAACCACCCAGTAAACCACAAAAAAACGCTGTGGTAGTGGGTAGTAACATTATACTACCCAAACACAAAAATACAAAGTCTGTGAACCAAGAAAATAATCTCAATTAATAATTGAATCAATCATAATTGCTTTCTCTACATATTGTTTCCACCTTTTTTTCTTTCTGAAAGCTACCATATTTTACAGATTTGAAATTATTTTATTCTACCAATTCCTTTTCACTTTGGTTAATTGTACTCCCCACAAGTGAAACAATCTGGTAATTTTCGTTCACTTCCTGAACACACTATTTAGCAAAATCACTTCAATTTCAATCCATGTTGTTGCAAAATACATGGTTTCATCTTCTTTAATAGCTTGGTAGTAGTCCATGAGTAGACCACTTTTTTTTAACAGCTTGGCAGTAGCCCATAATACTAGGAGTATACACACATAGTTATCTAACAAAGAAGACTTAAGTTTTGACTATAGTGATTAATGTAGGTAGGAATATAGGAGTGAGATGAGTTTTATTGTGTTTTACAGATAATTTTTCTGTGATGAACTATTATCCTTGTGACATAAGCAGATAGATAGGGAAGGGCTTCTTTTTGACAATCGAATTTCTGGAAAGTAATAATCACCTGGCCCTAAGACCTTGTGGATACAGGAAGTGAGACCCGATAAAATCTATTTTTTTTCTTTTTGGGTCACACCTGGCAATGTGTAGGTGTTACTCCTGGCTCTGCACTTAGGAACTACCCCTGGCAGTGCTTAGGGGACCATATCGGATGCTGGGAGTCAAACCCGGGTCAGCCAGTGCAAGGCAAATGCCCTACCCGCTGTTTATCACTCCAGCTCCCTACCTGGAGCTAATCTTTATCCCACCCACTGTTCAAGAGAAATTCCAGCATGAATAAAGGTCAGAAAAAGGAATTTCAAAGAAGACCCTCCCAACTGACCCTTATTTAGCGAAGATAGCAAGGAACACTTATCTATGTAGAAAGGCCCCAAAGCAGCAGCTTGGAGAAAGAAAAGAAAGCCAACTTGAGCAAAAGAAGGACACACACATGTTCCCTGAGCCTATTCGCTGCTTGTGTCTACGTTGGCAAGCACATGTGGTGCTGAACATGCATGTCACCCTCGTATTCTCTTGAGATGTGTACTTTCATGCTTGTGTATCTATCGCTGGGGTGTATAAAGGGGCTCTTTCCAGCTTTGGAGAAGTCCATGCCCTTTCTTGAGCACATTACTCTCCTTCCTTCCCATTCCTCAAAAGCCTCCAAATGACAAATAAAATCTGTTTTTACTTCATGGCTCATCTCCTGGATTTCTTTTCTTAAGAGAAAGACGAGAACCCAGGAGGCCTGGGATTGGCTTGTCTTTCCTACAAAGAGCAATTCCTTGCTCCAGTCCGAGTTCATGGCTCCCCAAGAAATCAGGTGGTGGGGATTAACTCCCTTGCCACCTAGAACAAGTGGACACCAGGAGTGGCTTGATGGTTACCTACTGCAACTGGTGGGACTTGAAGTCTGTGCTGTGAATGGGGCTCATTGCAGACTTTATCACTCCTAGACTTTCTAGTCAGTAGTCCTGGGGTGGCAGAGGTGGATCTGTGGAAAGTGGCTGTCTCTCTCCTCTCTACTTCACTCAAGTTCTATCGGGGTCCAATGGCATAATTTTCATTTAAAAGTAGACATATTGGTGCATGAGAGCACCATGAGAGCAATTCCTGAGTGCAGAGCCAGGAAAAAACCATGAGCACTGCTGCATAAGGCCCAAAAACAAAAATAAAAACAACAAAATAAACCTTATTCATAATGCATTTTGCATAGTTTATTTTTTCAATTACAGCAGATTCTATAATGCATTAAGCTAACGCTTTTCTTAGAATTGGTCTCATATACATGGAATAAAGTTAATGAGATATTTTAGGGAATTTACCTATGGCATTTCAGATTTTAATAACATACTAAAATGTATTTTAGTATTTAGTATAAAATATACATCTAAGATCTCTTACTTTTATTTCACTGGCATTATTACTTAGCATAAAGAATGTAAATATTGTGAATGAGAGTAAAGAAAAATATTTAGTACTAGGAGTTGCTTTCTCTTTGTATGTTGACTCACTGAAAAAATATAAATTAAAAGTTTGGTAGCAAAAACTCACTAGAAGAAACAGGACTTCAAACTGAGACTAAACTTTCTAGGAAGAGAGAGAAGAGATTATTGGCAATCAACCAGTGAGAAGCAAAAGTTATAGAATTTAGTGACTATTTTAATGAAGACATGAGACCATGAGACTTATTCAAGACTTAGTTATGTACAGTACTTAGAAAATATTCTTTGAGAATATCTCTATGGAGAGTTGAGTTCTTTATCTCTTGTTCTTAAGGGGCCACTGGTAGATATAGGGATCAGTGTTTACTGGAATTTTTAAGCTTTCAACTCCCTTTGGGAAGTAATGCATCTAAATTATGGGTAAATTTTTAGTACTTAATTCAGATTTTTTTGTTGTTGTTGTTGCTTTCTGGGTCACACCTGGCAATGCTCAAGGGTTTCTTCTGGCTTTGCACTCAGGGATCAATCCTGGTGGTGCTCAGGGGACCATATGGGATGCTGAGAATCAAACCTGGGTTGGACTCATGCAAGGCAAATGCCCTACCTGCTGTGCTATCACTCCAACCCCTTAATACAGATCTTTATGCATGGAATAACATTTTATTTTTAGTTATAAGTTTTATATTTGTTAATTCACATGTTCTAAACTTATTATGAACAATCTTACTAGAGGCTAATTATATGTTGATGTATAGTCATACTACTAATCAAAAAAAGTTGCAAGGGGATAAGAGATTTAAAGAGCAAAAAAAATCATGATAATCAAATTTATAACTTATTAATTAGATCAAAACATATTTGTTATATAAAAAAGGATAATTTCTAAACAAAAGTTGAACAAAGCTTAAAAAACATTAAAGTTATATTATTGTTTGAAGTTGGTTTCTTTTCATTGATTCTAGACGATTGTAAATATATGCTTTAACTCCAGTCACTAAAGAGGAACATTTACTCAATATTTTACTACTGACTTTTAGCAAAGCAAAACATTGATTTAGGCTGAACAAGAATTCTTATCATCCTATTCACTATGAACTCTTCATTAAGCACAATTGGATAATAATGTAGTGTGACCACTGCTGATCTCTATCTCCCAGTGCTTCCACATCAAGATCGTAGTTTTCATGATTACAAATGTGTTCATTTGAAATCAGGAATGGTACTGAATTGCTAAAACCAACAGTTTTAAAGTTTACACATCATTAATGTGACTTAAGTTGATTTAGTGACTCAAATATTGTAATTATCCTCTACTGAACCCCTCAGTGGGGGATTTAAAAATATTGTAAGCCAAAGTACTTATTTAGAACTGGAATCCAATATAGGTAATTTGTTTTTCCCTTTTTTTCTCTCCCCCCCTTTTCTTTCCCTCTTTTCCTTCCTCCCTTCACTTTTTTTCTAGTTTTCAGCTGAACTAGGTTCAGCATTAATTTCACCCATAGACTGCTCTGACTTCAACATTTGAGGAAATGAAAACAATATTTCTGGCTACTGTTCTTTCCAAATACAGAAACCTGGTGTATAATGACAAACATTTCTTTTAATGACAAACATTCTCCATTAAATGTTTATTAAATTACCTATAAGCTTTAAATCTTAATTTATACTTATAATATTGAAACAATGCAAAGGAAAGCTAATGGAATTTAATTATGAAGAAACATTTCAATTTCTAAAAACTAGAAACTAATCAATGATGTTTGTGGTAAAGCTATTTTATTATCCAAATGAATTTAAGACATCAGAAATTTGAATATCTGAATTCCACTACAAATGCAGATTTCAGTGGTTCTCATTACCTATTATATCATCCGGTGTGTCATTTACTAGGGACTTTTTTTAAAAATAGGACTTCTAAACTATAAACATTTGCAAGGTGTTTTGTTTGTTTTTGTTTTTCCCACAGCAGGGAGTAAAACAAGTAAACCTACAGGAATGTTTTAAAATAGAAGAAAGAAACACCCATCTTATAATAATAACAGCATGCAACACTTTTTGAAAAACTGTTGATTAATGCTGGCTATAGAGATGACAATTTGTAAGTGAGTGTGTTTCAGTTTGCAATTGCATGCAGACATAAATGCTTTACATTTGAGTGGAGTACAATAACTTCAGTAGAGACAATCAGAAGCATAAATATGAGACAAAGTAGAGTTTTATTCTACCTCCTACTTTCTACCCTTTCTCACTCTATGGAAGTCTGGGAACATAGAACTTTAGACATGAAATAAATCAGTGTCAGGGCTCGTATCGACAGAGATTCTCCAGGAATGACCATGAACTGCCTGTTCCTAACTTTTTACTTCAGTATTTTTCTTTCTGTTTGTTCTTTTCAAATTTAAATAAATAGAATACTCTATACCTTCAGGACTGGGGGCTTCTGAGCACTTACACTAAGTAGTGTTCAGGGGCCCAGGGTGATTCTCATTGAACAGAGCCAGAGATTCAGCATGAAGGCCTGAGTAAGCAGTGCTGTTTGGGACCACCAGGCTGGGTAACCAGGGGTCCCAGCAGTGCCCAGGGGCCTCCAGAGCTATATCATGTGGCCCTAAGGTTGAACCTGGGTGAAGGTACATGCAGAGCACGTGGAGCCTAACTCCGTACTTTATCTCCCCAGGTTTCTTTCCTTTGTAAAATCTTATTCAGAACCTTATCATGAAAGTAAGAAAAGGCAGACTAGTTCCATCTAAAACTGTGGTAAGAACCAAAGAGATCAAAAAGTAAAATCCTGAAGCACTGTCCCCTATCTACGACTCTCTCTGAAATCAGCTCCTCTTACAGAGCATGGAAGTATTCTAGTGATCTGTTCTTTGGGGTTAGTAAAGACTCCGAAGGTCTTGCACATCTGGGAAAGTTTTTGCATTCTGCCATTACTTGTTACTCCTTCCTACCTTTTAGTTAGCTAGTAACTAGCAGAGTCAGAGAGATTAGACCAGAGAGAAGTAAATTTTAGTTAAGGAGAGATGGACAAGAAAGTAAAACCTGTAGACCTGTGACAGGGAGAACATGAAACTTTGGGCACTGAAAAACTGATCACTGAGGCAGAGATCTTAATAAGCTGCTGGTTTAGTAGAAAGAAATATATAGGCCAGAAGAAAGAAGATATGGAGAGACAAAGTAATTTATAAAATAATTCATTATCTACTTTAATTTGAGAAATTATTTAAGCTTGATATTCTGGTACAGTATTTGTTCAATTTGGTGATAACTTCGTTAAAATTGAAACCCCCTAAGAGTAACTTTACTTGGGAGACTAACAAAATACTTCAGAAGAAAAGGAAAACTGGCTCAAACAACCCAGTATACATTCCCATGTAGATTTTGAGGAAAACATGGGAATATTATGATGCTCAATTAAATGCTATCACTGTATCACTGACATCCCACTGTTCATTGATTTGCTTGACCGGGTGCCAGTAACGTCTCCATTCATTCCAGCCCTGAGATTTTAGCAGCCTCTCCTTACTCTTTCAGGGTCAGGGGAATAAGACCTGTTATTGTTACTGTTTCTGTTACTGTTTTTGGTATATGGAATACACCATGGGGAGTTTGCCAGGCTGTGCCAGGCTGTGCCAGTAGCACTGGGAAAATGCTGCCCCCGGGAGGAGGAGAGGCAACACCACCAGGCAGTGACCTAACCATGAGCATGGCTGGCAATGGTCCAAGAGCAAAAACAAAAAATGTGGACAATGGGACTCCAGATAATGGACTGAGAGCACCATCCGCAGCTGCAAAGGCCCTGCGCACCACTGGGTGTGCACCTGCCCCCTACCCTAGACATGCCACCTTTGTGCCGAGCAGCTCTCTGAATTAAATGCTAAAGTATCTGAATTCAGTTTTTATTTAATTATCTATTCTCAAGAATGCCTCAGCAAATAAAGGGGCGTAGGAATCTGAAAATTTCCTTATATCCCCAAATTCTGTCTGAAATGTATATGAATTGGATGAAAGTTGGTTGCTTTTGTTTTTGTTTTGTTTTGTTTTTTATTTGTGTTCTGTCTAGTTTGGTTTTGGGGCCACACTCAGTAGTGCTTCGAGACTATGCCTTAGTGCTTGGAAGTTGCTCCTTGCGGTACTCAGGGGTCCATGTGGTGCCAGGGACTGAATCTCCTAAATACAAAGTGTGAGCTGCAGATCATTGTCATTTCTTTCCAGTCCTGGATGAAAATTTTAAGAAGTTATTCTCATTTGTCATCAAAGGTGGTGGTAGAGAGGAGTGGTATTTATATAAAGGAATTAAGATGAGCAACGCTAAAATTGATTCTGCATAAAATTTATAATATAAAGAAAAGAGAATAGCAAATAAAGCTCCTGAGAATCATAGCCAGTTTCCCTCATATCAGCCAAGTAAACTATTTTCCCACACTCACTTGTCTTACATATCCAATTTATTTGTGAATGACTCAGTAATCCCAACATGCATTCACTTCTCTTAATGTATTTGCCTTAAATGCTTGTATATGTAAAACATTCCATGCAGAGTTCATGTCCAATGGTCACATCTGGTTTGCATTTGAAGAATTTAGTTTATACCAAAAAATGTTTTCCAGTGCTATGTTTTAAGTTTTTCTTTAAATAATTTTTCTATTTTAGTCTCTCTCTTCTTTCCTTTGTAACTACAGCATATGTATCCATCAAACTATTTTATGTTGCCTCCCTAGTCCTTAAAGTTTAGTTTACTTTTTAAAAAAATGATTGTCTTCTTCATATTGGAAATTTTCCATTTATTAATTTCCTCTGTTATTTACATTCTGATATTAAACAAGTCAGTAAAACTTTTATTTAAATATTTTAGTGTTAGAATTGCCATTAAATTATTTCTATACTTTTCAAGGTTCCCTATCTTTTCATTTGTCATAAATATCACTTTCTTTGTATCATTGATCATAGATATAATAGTTTTAAATTCTCTCATAATCTAAACATCTCAGTTATGGAGGTTTCATCTCATCGATTATCTTTTCTATTGGTCACTGTCATCCCGTTGCTCATCAATTTGTTCAAGTGGGCATCAGTCACGTCTCCATTGTGAGACTTATTGTTACTGTTTTTGGCATATCCAATAGGCACTGGTAGTTTGCCAAGCTCTGCAGCGAGGGCTCGATACTATCAGTAGCTTGCAGGGCTCTCCTAGAGGGGTGGAGGAATCGAACTCGGGTTGGCCACATGAAAGGCGAACGCCCTACCGCTGAGCTATTGGTCCAGCCCTTCTATTGGTAATGATAGCATTAGTCAATTTGTTTATGGGGCTGGAACGATAGCACAGCGGGTTGGGTGTTTACCTTGCACGAGGCCGACCCAGGTTCGATTCTTCCGTCCCTCCCCTTTTGGAGAGCCGGCGAGCTACTGAGAGTATCCCGCCCACAGGGCAGAACCTGTCAAGCTACCTGTGGTGTATTGAATATGCCAAAAACAGTAACAACAAGTCTCACGATGGAGACGTTACTGGTGCCCGCTAGAGTAAGTTGATGAACAACAGGGCAGAATAAAACAGTGCTACAATGCAGTGCTTTTTATTATTTTAAATTTGAAAATGAATTACTTTTGAGCTCTTAAGGTAATGGTGTGAGTTTTTGTCATCACACAGAGAACATATTAATGAATTTCATGATGAAAAATTATACTTAGAATCCTGTAATCATGGTGTTTTCTTTTAACACAATGTTAAATTTAGATAGTGAACTTTTTTGGAAGAAATTTGCAACTAGAGTTTATGTAAATTTTCTTTCTTTTGCCTTTGGTTCTCTTTTCTTTTGTTTAGGACAATTTATATATTCCTCATAAAGTGAGCCAGGAAGATTTATCCCGTTTTAAATTTTCTGAATTTAAAACAGCTTGTACGAACTTACTGTGCTGGTGAAAGCTTGGGAGAATTTACCTCCTTAACTGGATAGATTCAGGGTATGTGGGAAAGAATTGTTGATTACAATTTAAATTTATAAATGAATGCTTTTCTCTTTGTGTCCTATTTTTATTGCACCAAATTTTAAAATTGGTTTCTCAAAACTATCAATTTTGCCTATTTTTCTAATGTGCACCTGTGTAACTTTTTTGCATAATACTCTAAGTTTTTCTTTCTTTTTCATTTTGTATTTTTAACCACTTTCTCATTCTCTGCTTTACCTTATGACTCTGTCCCCTTTGAGGAATTTGTTCTCTTCTTGCTTACTTATTTTATTTATGTAAGCTCGCTTTATTGCTTTTTCTCTCTTCTTTTGAAAAAGATACTTAGATTATTCATTCCCAGTTTTCTTACTTCTATAAATATCAAAAACTATATTTTCCCCCTAAGTAGTGGAATAACTTTGACTCATAAAGCTGAAATTTTCTGCTTAAATTTTATATTTCAGTATCCCTTCTAATTTCTAAATATTCTAAGGGTTATAAGTTAATAAAGTATTTTAAAAATTTATACTCATGTTTTAATATTTTAGTTTTATTATATTATGATCCTAATCATCATTTGTAAGAAAGTGAGGTTTTTAGAGATTATTTGAGGCTGGCTTTATGGAAGACTATAAATGTTCCATATGCTTTCATAGAATATAGTATATTTCCTGGTGCAGAGTACTCTCTGTAACTAATAACTCAAGTATATAGATTGTATTCAGTAAGACATAGATCAGGAGTGTCAAACGATATGTAATTTACTTACTCTTTTTCGATTTTATTAACTCCTAAAAGAGGCATGTTAATCTCCAATATCTATCAATTGTCACTTTTTATAACTTGAGGTATATTTTAAGAGTATATTTTTTTACTTTTAAAGTCAGTATCAAAGATATAAAATGCATTATGATAATTTGCCTTAATTTTATTTTGACAGAATTTAAGATTTCTATCACAACTTTTGATCCATGGCTTTTTCTCTGTAACTTTTCGATTAAATTTTGAGTCTTTTTATTCCATTTGCTTTAAAGCCCTCTCATAAATAAGCCCTTGAATTTTTTCAGATCTATTACTCTCACTTAATTTAGCAACTGATCTATTTATTTGTGCTGTACTAATATTTTTGCTACAATATTAAATAATTTATATTTGTTTTATTTTCACTTTTCTTTCATAGTTTCCATTGGACAGATTAAGTTTTCTTTTAATGGTTTAAAATGTAAGCTATTAATTTTTTAAAATGTGTTTAATTCTGGGGCTAGAGTGAAAGCACAGAGGGTGCATTTGCCTTGCACACGGACAACCCAACTTTGATTTCTCCGTCCCTCTCGGAGAGCCTGGCAAGTTACTGAGAGTATCCCGCCTGCATGGCAGAGCCTGGCAAGCTACCCGTGGCGTATTCTATATGCCAAAAACAGTAACAACAAGTCTCACAATGGAGAAGTTACTGATACCCACTCAAGCAAATCGGTGAACAATGGGACGACAGAGCTACAGTGCTACAGTGCTATTTGTGTTCAAATAATAAAATTAATAAGTAGCATCTATTAGAAAGACCAATATTTTGTATATTTCTGTTTGTCTTATGTAAGTCATTGTCTCAAGATTATAAATTCATGAAATTAAAGACACAATGTATCTTACCACATTTACATTACTATCCTTACCAGTACTTAAGATTTCTTAGACCAAAGAAAAATCTCAATCATTTTGTTTTAAACTTAGTAGACTTTTGTAACTTGTCTTGTTGATAAACTTTCTGATATATTAGTCTACTTATACCACCCCATCCAACCACTGGCTATTTCTACAGTGGTTCCTTTTAATGTGACATATTTTCAGAAACATAGTTCAAGTATTTAATAGATGCATTAAGCTATCATTATTGTCTAATGTAGGAAATCCTTGTGAAATACAGGAAAGACAAGTTTTTTGAGAATGTTACAGAGATACTATCAACTTAAAAGAGACAGCAAAACGAAGGAAAACTGTTGTAACTACAATTAGCATCAGAAAAGGGCTGATCACTGTATCACTGTCATGCCATTGTTCATCGATTTGTTCAAACAGGTACCAGTAAAGTCTCCATTAGTCCCAGACCTGAGATTTTAGAAGCCTCTCTTTACTTGTCTTTCTCAAGGATCGGAGGTTCTTTCAGGGTCAGAGAAATGAGATCTGTTATTGTTACTGTATTTGGCATATAGAATATGCCATGGGGAGCTTGCCAGACTCTTCCAAGTATCAGAAAAGGGCTGATACTAATTATAAGTACAAACTTTTGCTACTCTTCATGAGAAAAGAGGCTGATACATAACTTAGCACCTATGGTATAGGTGATGCAGGACTATTCCACAGAACTTGAAAACTCAAGTAGCTTGCCAAGTTGGATTTCTAAATTGCATGAGACGATAACTTTTTAGCCTTTCATATTTCTCCCTTTGATATAGGAATATCTAAACCATTATCTAATTCCTGTATGATGGAACATGGTGTATTTTGGAAGTTTCTTGAATTTAGAAGTTTCTTGTTTCTTGAGTTTCAGAGATTCACAGGAAAAGAAAATTTTGATGCAAAATAAGTTATGTCCTAAGTCTTACCTAGACCTAATTTTGAGAATAGGATATTTGGCTTTCAAATTTGTTTAATGGGGTTTGAGGTTTGAACTGATGGTATAAAGGGCTAAGATACTCAGTGATCTTGTCTATGGGTAACTGTGCTTTTCGTGTAGCATAGAGATAAATTTTTGGAGCAGAAAGGTAAACTAAAATAGGTGAGTAATATCTCTTCAAAAGTATCTAAGTCCCAATGCTCAGAATTGGTGAATATATTATTATATTAATAAAAGAACTTCATAAGTGTGATTAAGAATATTAAGATGATGAAATTGTTATGGATCATATATATATATTAGTCAAAGTACAGTATGATTAAATAATATTTATAAAAGGCAGGCAAAGTGATCATAATTGGTCATAGGAGATGATGATAAACGCAGCACACATGAATGATGAACAAAAATGAACTTTAAACCTAGTTATGCCTTAAGACTTTAGAAGTGGGAAAAGGGAAGTGAACTTCCAAAAGTAACTGACCTAGGTACTAGGGACAGATCACAGGGACTAAGGCATTGTGTTGCATAGAGTTGACACTGGATCAATACCAAGCATTCCATATGATCCCTGAGCACTGCTAGGAGTAATCCCTGACCACAGAGTCAGGAAAGCCCTGAGTATCTAAATAAATAACATTAAAAAGCAAAAACAACTGCCCTGCTGACACTTCCAATTTAGTTTATTTACAATTATTTTAGACATCTCACTTTCAGAACTATACAAGAAATAAATTTGTGCAATTTTAAACCACTAAGTCTATGATAATTTGTTAATAAAACTCATAGAAATCTAATATTGCTGATATTAGTCACTGAGAATTTTCATGATTAGTACAGGGAAGGATATATGCTTTTAGAAAATAAATGACATGATGTGTTCATACTCTTTCAAGTCAAATTCAGATGATCTTCTTATCCTCATTAAATTTATATTAGCATCTTTTCTCTCCCATGCTTCAAAGCTCTGTTGTCTTTGATTAAAAAAAAATTAGTCATGTCCTCTATCCCAACTTATAAATGCATCAGTTTTAGTATAATACTGCTATAATCACCAAAAATATGATTACCAAAAAATGGTTTATTCTTACATAATCTCCCTCTGAGAGTGTGAAATAAAATTGTCTTAAAGTCATTTGGACTAGATATTCTCTGCATGACACACTACTAATTTAAGATGAATTAACTTCATTTATTTCATTTTAAGATTTTTAATATTTTGCTTTAGATTGAATTTTATATCATGTTTTTATGGCTTTACCAATAAATATACAAATCAAAGAAGGTTGTGTCTATTGCTGTTTTTTCTCACTATTTTCTTTCACTTTTATAAGCATATTTCTTAAATCACTGGACAGATTTTATTGGTTATAAAAAAATTAACTCAGAACATTTGTTCTTTACTATGCACCAGCATTATAAATAAAAATGAGCGATGATGGAAAATTTAAAACATTATGAACATACAAAAGAAAATTATGAAGTGCCTACTGTTGGCTACCAACCTTCCAATTATCAGCTAATTGCTCCCATTTTTGCATTTATATGACTCATTTATTTTTGTTTTATTTTGAAACAAAATCTCAAACTATTTATCAAAAATATTTCAGTAACTATTATAAAACATAGTGATTTTTTTTAAATGTGGCTGTGTTCATGAGAATTGCCCTACCTACCTTCGGTACTCTCTCCCTAGAGCCATATTCCTAACTTCCCCTGCATATTTTATTTACCTTTGTCTTTATCACTAATTCCAACAGAACATTTTTTCCCCCACTAGAATTCTCCTACATAGTGAGAAAAACATTTTGTCTCCTATCCAGTTATTTAATGGAATAATTGATAAAGACAAAGTACATTTTCCACTCATTTTCTTTCTTTCTTTCTTTCTTTCTTTCTTTCTTTCTTTCTTTCTTTCTTTCTTTCTTTCTTTCTTTCTTTCTTTCTTTCTTTCTTTCTTTCTTTCTTTCTTTCTTTCTTTCTTTCTTTCTTTCTTTCTTTCTTCCTTTCTTCCTTTCTTTCTTCTTTCTTTCTTTCTTTCTTTCTTTCTTTCTTTCTTTCTTTCTTTCTTTCTTTCTTTCTTTCTTTCTTTCTTTCTTTCTTTCTTTCTTTCTTCCTTCCTTCCTTCCTTCCTTCCTTCCTTTCTTTCTTTCTTTCTTTCTTTCTTTCTTTCTTTCTTTCTTTCTTTCTTTCTTTCTTTCTTTCTTTCTTTCTTTCTTTCTTTCTGTCTTTTCTTTCTTTATTTCTTTCCTTCTTTTCTTTCTTTTTTAAAAAAAATTATTACAAGATAAATTAACCAGTTTCCTAAAATAATGAGGTACTTACCTGGTGTCATAGTTCCCCACAGAAAGAGAATCAAAATGGTGTGTGTGTAGAATGAGAACTAACCTAAGAAGTCTCAGGTTAGCTGCAGGCAAGCAAAGTTCTTTGTTATTCATAGGAGGGTCAGTACTTTGCTTTCTTGGGACTTTGGTGGATAGTCTGATGACTAACTAGCCACATTGGAAGAGTAACTTCTTTGTTAGTCTACTAAATTCAGATGTTAATCTCATCCAAAACACACCCAGAATAATTGTTGATCAAACATCAGGGCACACTACCCACACAAAGTAACCAATAAATCAACTAGCATTTGTGGCATATTCCTATAGCAGTCATCTCCTTTTTCTTTTTCATTGTCTGGAGTTTTAGAAAGCTAATGTGAACTCACAGGTTTAAAGAGATTAAAATAAATTTAACAGAATCTACATTTCTAGTCTTTGAAATCATTTCAATTATTGATACTCAAATTGTTCCATCCTTTAAACTCTTCAATTTGACTCCTAAATCATTTTGACACAATTATAGTAGCTTTTGATAGCTCTCTTTTGATGTGATATTTCATACTTATCATGTACTCTTCTTATCCTAGATTTGAATCTTCACTTTTTTTGAGCAACCTAGCTTAATTTCAGAGTAAAATATTATTTTAAAGCTAGGTTCTGAGTGTTAGGAAATTATGCTACTTTCTATTGTGTTGATTACTATTTTATAATTATTTCTGCTGTTAAACTAAAAATGTGGAATTAATTTTATTATTCTAATTTGGAACCACAGAAGTTTGTTGGCTTTTCACTACAATCTTTTATATTGCATTTATATCTCACTCTCCTTATATGAGAATCCTAGTTGTCAATAACACTGGGTCTAAAAAAAGTAGTCTATCAAATAACGGGATTGGAGCAACAGCACATTGGGTAGGGCATTTGCCTTGCATGTGGCCGACCCGGGTTCAATTCCTTTGTCCCTCTCGGAGAGCCTGGCAAGCTACCAAGAGTATCCCACCTGCATGGCAAAGCCTGACAAGCTATCCGTGACATATTTCATATTCCAAAAAAAGTAACAACAAGTCTCACAATGGACCTTACTAGTGCCTGCTCGAGCAAATTGATGAACAATGGGATGACAGTGCTATAGTGCTATCAAATAATGACTCACTAGCTGGAACCCCAGGTTACACACAAACAGTATCAGGAAGATAATACATTAACAACCATATTATTAAAATACCTTAATTTTTAAAGTATTTTTATTTTTATTTGTTAGAAAACATCTGGTTAAGTTATGTTTAGAAATCATTTAAAGAGATGTGTAGCCATTCCCACATAACACTACAGTCACATAAACTAACATAGTCACCTATAGTTGTGTCTGTGGTGGTATTGTTGATATAGGCAGATACATAGGGAAAGGCCCTCAGCAAACAAAACTTAGGTCAAGAGAACTTCTGGGAGGAAAATCCTAAGACTGATCCGCCCTGTGGATAGAGAAAACAGACATAATAAGACCTTCAGCAGACCCTGAGGAGGTTGGACCCTTCCCCATGAAGTTCTCAAACTCTCGGACCTCTCCCTTCATCATCATCATCGAATTTCTTGAGCGGTCTCAGTAACATCTCTATTCGTGATAGCTCTGAGATTTTAGAAGCCTCTCTTTACTCATCTTTCCCAATGATGCCGCATTGGAAGCTCTTTCAGGGTCAGGGGAATGAGACCCAGCATTGTTACTCGTTTGGGCATATAAATACACCATGGGGAGTTTGCAAGGCTCTCCCATGTGGGCAGGAAATTCTCAGTAGCTTGCCAGGTTCTCCCAGAGGGAGAAGTCGGCTATAAGATGTCACTCCCACGAGCTTGGTTTTAAGTCTCCGGACATTGGCAGTTGGTGGGGTTACATGGTGCTGGGGGCAGTGCCTGGGTGTGACCGCCTAGCTACTAGGAAATGGGAAATCTGGGCAGAAGAGGCCAAGTTCCAATCCAAGCAGGCTTGGAGGTCTCAGCCCCGGGTCCCACACACCTGGGTTCCTCTGCTGGTTCCTTCATGCATGAGGCTCGTCAAAACGTGTGGAGAGGGGCCTTGAGCATAGCTGTTGTTAGGCTCCAGAGGTCTTCGGCCTCAGGAACTCTGCTTGGGACGGGGAGGGATGTTGGAGCCCATTCGCTCTGACGACAGCCAGGCCCACGGGCAAGAGACTCTCTGTCGCTCTCTTCCGGGAGCTTGGTTTTAAATCTCTAGATGTTGGCCATTGGTGGGATTACAAGGTGCCAGGGGCAGACCCTCTCTTCATCTTAATCTTAATCTCTTAATCTGGGACCTCTCCCTTAATCTGATTAATTCAGCCAAAAGAAGATCATCGCCACTCCCAACCTTCCTGGTAACCTCCTTAGCAACGGATTTTTACCTGGGAAGAAGCCTCACATGGGGGCAGGTTGGAGAAACCCTATAAAGGCCACCTTGAACAAGGGAAAGGCACGCATATGCTGCCTGAGCCCATGTGCTGCTTGTGCCCACGTGCCGAGAACATGTGGCACCTGAGCACATGTGTCACCCACATCTTCCCTCTTGAGACATGTGCTTTCATGCTTTTATGTCTAATGCTAGGATGTGTGTAGGGGCTCTCTCCGCTCCTGGAGAAGTCCATGTTCTCTCCTGAACGCATTACTCTCTCTCTCTCTCTCTCTCTCTCTCTCTCTCTCTCTCTCTCTCTCCCTCCCTCTCTCTTTCTTTCTCCCGCTCAACTCGTTAAAAATCCTCCAAATAAAATCCATTATTCACTGTCTGTGTACTCCTTACATTCCTTTCTGCAAGGCAAACGCCCTACCCACTGTGTATATTAATTATACCTCAAAAATGGAAAAAATTCAATTTTATTTTTAGTACATACTTAGATTTACAGAATAATTGCCTAATTTTTTTGTTTGGGGCCCACACTTGGACTTATTCCTAGCCTTGCACTCAGGGGTAAATCCTGAAATGCTTTGCGGACCATATGGCATGCTGGGGATCAAACCAGGGTGCCCCACATGGAAGGCGAATGCTTTACCTGCCGTACTGTCTCTCCAGTCACCTTTATAGAATGATTTAGCTGATAGTGTAGAATTTTATATTCCAACCCACCCTTTCCCTATCAAGATTTCCTCTATTATTAAATTCTTTTGAAATATAGTGCATTAGTGTAGTATATTATAATTAATGAATCAAATTGACACATTATAAACTATGGTTCATAATTTGCATTAAGATTTAGTATTTGTCTCAGTAATTATTTATCATTATACATATCATAGGTTTTGACAAATATATAATAACATTCACACCATTAAAGTTTTATGCAGAATAATTTTACTACCATAAATTCGCAGTGGCTTATACTATTCATTATTCCCCTTCCCCCACTAAGACTGAAAATCTTGCCCTTTTACTCTGTTATGTAGTTTCCTTTTCCAAATTTTATTATTTAAATCATAGAGTGCATCACCTTTTTAAGCTTGTTCTTTGGAACTCTTTAGCATCTTATACTCCTTTATTTCTTTGTATAGAATCTATGTTATTTATACTCTTTTTTTATCCTAAATAACAATCAAGTTTCTATTTTCCATTCTCATATTAAAGGTATCTTGGATGTTTTCAGTTTTTGATTATTATGAGTAAAGCTACTATCAACATTCACTTGCCATTTTTTGTGTGTACACGTGTTCAGTTTGTGTGGGTAAATATATACGAATGCAATTGCTGCATGTGCAAAACTATATTTAGTTAATTACTGAAAGTTATAGATATGTTCAGATTAAGTTGTAAATATTATGCCTAGATTTATAGTTATAAAGAATTCAGCATATCTTTGTAACTTTCAATACATTAACTAAATATAGTTTAGTTTATAGTTTAGTTAATGTATATTCTGATTCATTAAATATATTAGATTTCCAGTTTTCCTCATATAAATGGTGAAAAAATTATATTTACATCTTACTGATTTATTTTCTGATCATTCTGTTTACCATTTCTTAACATTTTTGAAATGAGCAATTTGAAATAAATTTATTATGTACCTAAGGAGGCAGGTTGGGTTTGGGAGGGACACGGGATATTGGTGAGGGAAAGTCACATGGATGGTGTTGGAACACTAAATACTTGAAACAACTGTATAATAAACAGCTTTGTAGATTACGGTGTTTTTAATAAAATTTATTTAAAAAAAGAATTGTCTTTAGGGCGCACTGGAAAGGGGTGGCGCCAGCCCAGTTTCCAATTTGCCCCGGCTGCCAGAAGTCATGCCCTCGACCCGCCCTTGGCACCATCTTGCCACAACCAGCAGTGAAGAATCCAGGCCGCTCTGGCAAGAACCGCCAGCTGCTCCAGACCCCAGAGTGGGCCAACAACAACGGGGTGCCAGATGGAGAAAGTACAGCCAGCAAGCCTTCTCCAGATGGAGCCCCGGCGACACTGAGCTTCAACTAACATGGCTCTGGTATGCGGGACTGGGACATCTCCAAACCGCGTGGCCACTTATATGGCCACACGATCTTTCCTGATATACAAAATATATGCTCAGGAATGGCTCCGCCACCCCTGAGCATCTATTATCCCAGAGGCACAGAAACCAATCTCAGAAACACAGTGGCTGCTGACAGATATACTCCTGGACTCTGAATTAAGCTATGGCCCCGTGCAGTTCTAAGAGGGGAAGGGTTTCTGTCCCTTGGTCTTTTCCCCCCTGGATAGCATGGCGACCGTCACTGTTCAGAACCAACTGGACAGAGAGGTAGGAGTTTGCAGTGATGGGATGCATGGGGAATCTTGCAATGGGGGAGGCAGAACCGGCCCTGCCTCCTGCCCAAATGAGACCCCAAGCGGTCGCCCATGTACAGCTCCTCTGCTCCTGAACAGCCATGATCCCAGCGCCACAGAAACCAATCTCAGAATGCAGCGGTTGCTGGCAGAAATACCTCTGGACTTAATACCAGAATTCCAAATCTGGGCGGCTGCTTTCGCGACTGTGCAACATCATATGCTCTTTGTTACCAACAATAGAAAACATACAATCTAATGATGACATTCCGACAGTCCTGACTGTTGGGGGAAAAATCTCCAAATAATGGTAGTGAGTTTCCTGTCAAAAATTGAATGTAATCAAAGTAAGGAAAGAGTAAAGTGAAAATCATCTGCCACACAGGCAGAGGAGAGTGGGAGGGGGGGTATGCTGGGGTTATTGGTGGTGGAACATGTGCACTGGTGAAGGGATGGGTGTTTGAGCATAGTATGACTGAGACTCGATCCTAAAATCCTTGTAACTATTCTCACAGTGGCTCAATTAAAAAATAAAAGAAAATAAAAAGAAAAAAAGAATCATATTTAACATATTTGTTTCTTTGTCAAAAATAACTAGACTATATTTGCTTGAGTCTTACTTTTAACTCTAACCCTTTATCCTATGCCCTCTGTTCCATTATAATAAACTATTTTTTTAAATGTACAAAAACTCCTTTTCTTAAAAAGTTAGTAGTAGTGTACATAGAGTCATAATTCAGACTTTATAACAAGATGCCATAGATTGGTTAGCTTAAACAACAGAAGTTTATTTCTCACATTCTGGAGACTGGAAGTCCAAGATCAAGACAAAAGCTTACTTAGCTCTTGTTGAGAGCATGCTCAAAGATTTTATCCTTTCATAGTGATGAAAGAGAAAAAGCAAGTTTTCTCCTGTTTTCTTACAAAAGCATTAATCCCATTAAGGTGGCTTCACTCTTATCATCTAATTATCTGTGTCTAATTGCATTGGTCAGTCACTCCTGTACAATGTGTAATAGCAGGAAGGCTAGTTATTATACTTTTCTTCTTGACTTTTGTGAGATGGTCTCTAATGGTTCCTTATTATGTAAGATGCCAATATTTGGATATATAGATAGGTTGGTAGGTAGATAAGCAAAATCATGTTAAAAATATCAACATCAATCCTTATTTTACTTAGTTGTTTTTAAAGTGTATGAATGTGAAATTTTGTTAACTGTTTATGGAAATTATGATATGATTTTCCTCCTTAATTTGATTATAATGATGAATCATATTAATGGCTTCCTAATGTTGAAACAAACATTTTTTTAGTTAATCCTTCACAGTCATAATAATCAGACTTTAATATGTTTTTGGATTCTGCTTGCTATTATAAAATTTATATTAAAATTTTGCAGCATTACTTATAAATGAGTTTAATTTAATTTTTATGGGGCAATTTTTGTCAGGTTTAGAGATCAAGCTGCAATTGTTTCACAAAAATACGAGTCATTTGTTTTCTATTGTGAAACCTGGGTTTAGTGCTTTCGCATGGGGGAATATCTTTACTGCTTTGATTTCTTCTATAGAAAAAATATGTTTATATTATAGTCACTGAATTTGTATTAATTGGCAATTGCAGTTTTTCTATAAAACATTCATTTATATTGATTTCTTGAGCATTTCTATTTGCCTTTAAAATATACATATTCTTTCATAAATTTTATCTCAATTTTTCATACTTTTAATTCCAGGGTTTTTATCTATACTTTAAAAATGTTACAGAGCACAGAGAGTAGAGCGTTTGCCTTGCACACAGCCAACCTGGGTTTGATTCCCAGCATCCCATATGGTCCCCTGAGCACCGCCAGTAGAAATTCCTGAGTGCAGAGTCAGGAGTAACCCCTGTTCATCACCAGGTGTGACCAAAAAAGCTAAAAAAAAAATATTCTTGAATTTCGTAGTAGATAATAGATTTTAAAAGTGATTTGATTAGCTGGAGAGATAGTTCAGTGGGTAGGACATTTATGTAGCATGTGACCAGATTTGATCCTCAGAACCCCATAGATATTGTCTCCTAAGACTTGCTAGGAGTAATCCCTGAGCTTAGAGCCAGAGTCAGGAGTAAGCCCTCAGCACACTGTGGCCCCAAAAACAGAAAAAAGAAGCCAGTGTTTTGATTTTTAACTTCCCAGTATCTCAATTACCCTCATGGGTTTACCTATTCTTTGAGCACTTTCCTTTCAAATGGTTTGAAAGTCAAACAAACAAGCAAAAAAGTGTGAAGCCTAAGAGTTATTGTACCACCAAATGTAAATAACATATTGGCAAATATAAAAATTTACAGTCATAGAATGGATTTATTTTGTTTTTGTAAATCAGAAATAATACTGTATTGTTTTAATTTTCATAAAATTAAAAACATTTGTTCTTTCAACTTGGAACATTTTAGAATATTACCTTTTGTATGTTATTATATCTTACTACAAAGTATCTAGGTAAAAGTTTTGTTTTGTTTTGTTTTGCTTAATGTACTTGGTCTGATTTTAGGAGTGAAACCCTGTGTGCTCCTGGGGTCATGCAATTCTGAGGATTGAACCAGGAACTTCAATCTACAGAACATGTGCTCTAATCTTTGAAATTACCGCCCTAGACTTAGATATTACACTGGATCTTAGCCAAAAGGCCGAGAAGCGATAGCACAGTGGGTAGAGTATGCCTTGCACGCAGCTGACCAGGGTTCGATTCCTCCATCCCTCTCAGAGAGCCCAGCAAGCTACCGAAAGTATCCCGCCCACATGGCAGAGCCTGGCAAGCTACCCGTGGCATATTCAATATGCCAAAAACAGTAACAACAAGTCTCACAATAGGACGTTACTGGTGCCCACTCGAGCAAATCGATGAACAACCGGACGACAGTGCCACAGACAGTGCTACAGACTTAGATGTGGATCTTTAATACAATTTTATGCTCCATAAAATTCTAATTTTAATAATTTCATCTTCTATTATATTAGGTACATATATTTTCCTTTCCATCTCCAGCTTCTAGATATTTTCTACAATTTTTAGCTCATGGCAGACTCCCACATTCAATTTCAAAAATAGTCACATCTCTTTCATTCCCCTTTCTCTTCATCTGCTTCCCTCTTTTACATACAGGTGCCCCTCTGAATAAAACTGAAGAACCTCTCAGTTTCAAGATGTTTAGCAAATAAATCATAATTTCACCTCTACCATGCATGCAATATAACATGGTTGGGGATTTGGGAGATTAGACCATAAACAATGTGTAGGGAAAATATCCTCCTGCCAACCATTTAAGGTTAGGAATTCTAATGCATGTTAGCAGGAAAGCTTTAATAAGACAAAACCACAAGTGATTATTCTTTTTTTGTTTTTTGTTTTTTTATTTTTTGGTTTTTGGGTCACACCCGGCGATACACAGGGGTTACTCCTGGCTCATGCACTCAGGAATTAATCCTGGCAGTGCTCGGGGGACCATATGGGATCCTGGGAATCGAACCAGGTCGTTCGTGTGCAAGGCAAACGCCCTACACACTGTGCTATTGCTCCAGTCCCTACCACAAGTGATTATTCTAATGTGCATCAAGTGTAGGTGCTGTTGAACAAGGGAGTGCAAGTAAAGAAAGTCCTAGTTCAGCTTCATCTGTTGATCTCTGCTAGACAGCAAAACATATGTATCCTGACAATAATTAAACCAATTGATTGCAGCATGGAACAAATGACATAAAGAGACAGAAGAGCAAGTCTGAAAATTAGTCCATGAAGGTTTTTGTTTTTTTTTTAAGGCAGGTAGGGCGTTTGCCTTGCACACAGTCCTCCATGGGTTCGATTCCTCCATCCCTCTCAGAATGCCCGGCAAGCTACTGAAAGTATCCCGCCCACATGGCAGAGCCTGGCAAGCTACCCATGGCATATTCAATATGCCAAAAACAGTAACAACAAGTCTCACAATGGGACGTTACTGGTGCCCACTTGAGCAAATCGATGAACAACCAGACGACAGTGCCACAATGCTACAGTTAAGATAGTTTTCAACTTCCATACACCATGGTTGTCTGTATATTTTATGTGTGCACCCCATATAAAAGGCCTCAAGCACAAATCATTTATGTCGTAACTTGTACTTGACAGCCTTTTATATGGGGCACAATAATTTAATATTAGGTATACCTGTAAATGGGTTTGGTATCATAATCTGCTTCTCTTACTTTTGAAGTTTGGAATAATTATAAATTTTCTTAAACCACCACAATAAAGTGAAAATTTTAAAAAATGAAAGTGATAATATTAGTGTTAATGTAAATTATGTATAACTGGGAATGATTACATTGGCCAAGTATCCTATGTCTTTATTTCCTATGGCATGTTTGTTCTGCTTAATTGCTTAAAGCTCAAAGCTCATTGATTATTTAATTAATGAGTTAATACAATGAAATTAAGTCAAATATAGAATCAGAATTCTAAAGCAAGTTATTAATTTTTCTTTTTCTCTAAAAGAGAAAGAGAGTCTCTTGCCCTCATGCCTGGCTGTCTTCCCTGGGGCCCCTTGGAGGGGATGGGCTCCAGCTTCCCTCCCTGCCCCAAGCAGAGCTCCCGGCAGCTGAAGACCACCGGGACCTAGCTACAGCCGTGCTCAAAGCCCCTCTTCACATGTTCGGACAAGCCTCACACATGAAGGTACAGGCAGAGGAACCCAGGTGTGTGTAATCCCATCAACAGCCAACATCCAGAGACTTAAAAGCAAGCTCCCAGAAGCCCGAGACTGCTTCTTGGCCTCGTGATATCTTATAACCTACTTTTCCCTCTGAGAGAAACTAGCAAGCTACTGAGAGTTTTCTGCCTCATGGGAGGCATGGGACAGCCTCGCAAGTTTCCCATGGTATATCCATATGCCAAAGCCTGTAACCAGCTGAATCTCATTCCCCTGACCCTGAAGGAGCCTCCAAAGCGGCTTCATTGGGATGGCCTAGAAGAGAGAGACTTCTAAGATCTCAGTGATAGGACGAATGGAGAGGTTACTGAGACTGCTTGAGCCGCTCGACGATCAACGGGATTTCATGATTCATGATTTGTGATTTTCTCTAATAGAAAAAAAGAATAGATAGAGAAAATAAAGAGTTCTTTAAAACTGCATAGTGGGCATCAAAAGTGTTTTCACTTACACATTTTTGCATGAATTAATATCTCAATACTTTTTTTTATACACTACATTAAGTTCCAAATGGATCAGAGACATAAATGGATAAATGTGAAAGGGGAAGTTAAATAGATGAGCTCTGCAATGTTATAAGTAGTAGACAAAAGCATGAATGAATTTCCTTTCATCTTGAAATTTGGGAGAGTATTTTTAAATATGACTCAGTCTAGACAATAAAAGAAAGAGCAATACATCTTATTTCAGGAAAATATAAAATGTGTGCATGGTTAATTAGATGAAGTAAAAGACAAACTAAAAACTGTAGAAAAATACTTGCAATTTATTACAGATAAGAATAATACCATAATATAGAATTTCTGAAAATATAAGAAAATTCCCCATAGAAAATAATGGTGGTGATATTAACAGAACATTCACAGAAATGGAACATCAACTGACTCAACTCCATGGAAAGATGCCTAACATGGTTTATTACAAATAAATGCAAATTAACTGCACAGCTAAAAACATTCTCCACCTATCATATAGGCAAAATTCCCAAAGTCCCATAAAATCAACATGCACTTAGGCTGGAAATGTGCTTTAGTGGTAAAGTGCCATGAATATGTGAGGCCCTGGTTTTGATTCCTCTCATCATCACCACCACTGCCACTACTACAACAATAACAAAAATGCAACCAAAAATACAAAGTTTAAAAGGTTTTGTATAGATAGGACTTTAATATAACATATATACATGTACATATGCATACAATATATACAAACTTTTGATTTATAAATGATACCTGCAGGAATGTAGTATGAAGACATACTGACAAACATTTGAAAAGATGCATACAAAAGTTACAGCTTTAACATGGTCAACCCAGGTTCAATCCCTGCCACCAAATATGGTCCACTGAGTACTGTGAGGAGTCTCCCATAGATCCAGAACTAACCCCGAGCATAGCCAGATATGGTACCCTAAAAGAAAAATAAAACAAAATAATACAGTTATAGCTCTAGAGTAATCAAAACCTCAATCAAGTCAAATATGAAACAATTATTGGATGACTAGAGACGATTTGTTAAAGAATATATCTTAGAGATCCTTATAAAAGGTATGGTAAAATAGAATGAAAATAATTTACAACGTTGATGGTATTGTTGTTGGAACATTGTCTATCCAAAGTTCTATTATGAGCAGTTTTGTAAATCTTAGTACCTAAATTAGGATAAATTAAATACCAAAAAAATTTCAAATCTATTGTGGAATAATATCTATGATAAGTTAATAAAAAATAGTTTCTACTGTTTAAAAAGGAGGGAGAATGGGGGGCTGGAGCGATAGCACAGCGGGTAGGGCATTTGCCTTGCACGCGGCCAACCTGGGTTTGAATCCCATATGGTCCCCTAAGCACCGCCAGGAGTAATTCCTGAGTTTAGAACCAGGAGTAACCCCTGTGTATCGCCAGGTGTGACCCAAAAAGCAAAAAAAAAAAAAAAAAAAAAAAAAAAAAGAGGGAGTATGAACATTAATTAACAAAACAATCAGAGGACAACTATAAAATAAAATTCATATGTACATAAATAGAACAGCATAGTGGAAAAGAGTGAATAAAGTATTCACTTTATTCTAAAAAAATACTATTCTTTTATAGTATTGTAAAATTAAACTTTGGGGTAATATCACAATAATACAACAGGTAGGACACTTGGTCTATATATAGCTAAACCAGATTGGAACCCCAGAAGCACAAAGCTCCCCTGAGCCCATCAGGAGTGACCCTTGACTGTATAGCCATGGGTCAATCATGAGCACTGTTAGGTGTGGCCATTAGGTGTGGCTGGAAAAACTAAAATAATAATAAAATAAAACTTTGATGAAAATAATCTCTTAAAATTAAAATGTAGAAATATCCAAATCTATAGCCTGTTGGGCAGAGGAACCCAGGTGTGTGTAATCCCATCAACGGCCAACATCCAGAGACTTAAAAGCGAGCTCCCAGAAGCCTGAGGCCTCGTGATGTCTTATAACCTACTTCTCCCTCTGGGAGAAACTAGCAAGCTACTGAGAGTTTCCCGCCCACATGGGACAGCCTCGCAAGCTTCCCACGGTGTATTCATATGCTAAAGTCAGTAACAAGCTGGATCTCATTTCCCTGACCCTGAAAGAACCTCCAGTGCAGCATCGTTGGGAAGGCCTAGTGGAGAGAGGCTTCTAAAATCTCAGGGATAGGACGAATGGAGAGGTTACTGAGATGGTTCGAGAAATTCGACGATCAACGGGATTTTGTGATTCGTGATTCGTGATAGCCTGTTGACTTAATCTCACAAAACTATTTCAAGTGATTTTAAGTTTTTTAAGATTTTAAGTAATTAGATTTGGTAATAGTACTTGGGATTTACTCTGTATAAAAAGAACTGAAAAATTTGTTCAAAAACACATTTTCAGTGATCACATAGTTGAAGGCTAGAGCTTTTTTTGGCCTACTTTTTTTTAGCGTGAAGTAAAACAAACAAATAATCAGATCAAATCATTGCAAACTAAACTTCAGTATGAAAGAAAGGAGATACATACATGAACTCAGTCCTCCCCTTGAGGAGAGAAAACTAATATGATCTTTTATTTTATCTTTTATTAAAATAGGTATTTCCTACATTCAGCCTCTGAAAAAGTCATAAAACAGAAATCAGTCCAGTTAAGCACTCACATCTTCAAATAGTTTTTCCACCTAAACTAAAATGAGAGTTTTAGGAAAAGGATTCTTTTAGAACCTAGTTTAGGAAATGTACAAAGGCATCTTGGTGTGTTTTTGTTTGTTTGTTTTTTGTTTGGGGAAGAGGGTATATCCAATGGTGTTCAGGGTTTACTCCTGGTTTTGTGCTCAGAGGTCACACCTGGCAGTGTTCCCAGGAACCACATATGGTGCCAGGGATCAAACCTGGGTCAATGGTGTGTAGGGAAGCTACTTTTCCCCTTGTCCCATCTCTCTGACCTCATCTTGACACTTTTTATACCAGTTAGAAAAGAAATTACCAGGCAGGCTAAGAGAACTCAACAAACTGAATTGACTTCTATTGAAAAAAAGTGGGACAATAGGTTGGAGTGAAACTTTTAAGATATCAAATATTTTAAATTAAGTATTAATTGAGATTCTGGTTAGAATCATTAAAATTAAGAATTCTTTACAAATAAGGATTGAGATTCTTAACTTTATATACATACTAGTGAATGGCCCACTGTGTCACTGAATTACTGTTATCTTGTTGTTCATCGATTGACTCGAGAGGACACCAGTAACATCGCCATTTGTCCCAGCCCTGAGATTTTAGCAGCCTCTCCTTACTCATCTTTTCCAATGATTGGAGGTTCTTTTCAGGGTCAGGGGAATGAGACCTGTTATGGTTACTGTTTTGGGCATATCGAATATGCCCCAGGGAGCTTGCCAGGCTCTGCCGTGCAGGAAGGATACTCTCGGTAGCTTGCCGGGCTCTCCGAGAGGCATATATATTTATTTCTCTCTATGATGATGTGTCACATGGTCCAGGAATATGTTCACTCATGTGTGAGGCTTGACCCAAGCATGTGGAAAGAAGCCTGGAGCGCGGTGGCAGTTGGGTAGTGAAGGTCAGCTACCGGGGCTGGGTCCCCTGGGGCGGGGACTAATGGCTCACTAATTTTTAAAAATTAAAACAAAGAGAAATTTAAACAAAGAGAAACAAATTAAAGCAAAAATTTAAACAAAGGTAAAGAAAGACATTTATCCTATTTTTCTTTTATGGTACATATCTTAAGTGTTCAAAATTGTTGAAGATAAACTTATTTCATTTACATGTTCTAGCTAGTATATTAAGAAATGTTAGGATTAAAATATTATTAATAATGAATTGGTTATAGGCATTAATGGCAACTAGCATTAATAATAAGAGATAATAGATAATATACAACTCCTGTTATATATAAAATCACCGACAAAACAGTCATGCCACATACAAAATCTTTAATTAAATCTATCAATTTTGTATCTCACCATGGAGAAATAGCCAACAAAATTCCTACTACATGGGGGCTCTATGTGGCAAAAGAATCAGTTTCTTTTAAATCTCAGGTTATTGAAGAGTCATAATGAGACAACACATCAACAGTGAACTACAATGTATGCATTTTACTTGATTTACAAATCAAATGGGGAGAATATTTTTAAAGAGCAGAAAAACAATGGAGAACCCATGAAGAATGATGAATACTTAAAGGTCTTGAGAAAATTTTTACTTTATTTTAAGATGATAATTTTGGTTATAAGTAAGCAGATAAACTCTAATTACGAGTTTAAGAATTGTTGAAAGAGAATGGCAATATTGGAATTATCATATTATTATATTACTGTTTATGGTTTTCATTTCCAGGATAAAAGCTTAAAATGCTTTCATTAAATCAAATTTGTGTAGCTACTAAGAAGAATAATGTTAGCTCTTTTATCAAGAAAAGAATTTTGATATTTGGCTTTTCTTGATTAATATTTCAAGGAAGTTAATAAGATACCATTAAAGTTAGAAACTCAATTACCTGCTCAAGCTTGACACTATCATATTTTCTTTCCAATCAATTTCTTCTGCTTCATAAAACTTGTTTCAAGTAAACTGAGAGAACTAAAAATTAGAAGTGAGAGATAAGAAATAGCTTTGGTAATTCATTTTATGTTTAATTTCATATTTAATCTAGGTTTTTAGCAATTTCGTATGGATTGCCAAACACTGTGTTAGAAAAGCTATAATTATGTACCAGGTTTAAATATCTTCCTACAATTTTTGTCTCTTTGTTAAGTTATTTTTTCCTTCTTCTCAATCCTGCATTACTCTGTTTAATGCTGTATATATATATATGCATATATGTATGTGTGGATATATATAATATATGTATTCAAGGTTAAGATCATGTCAGTGAAAAAAGAATTGACTGTATCTTTATAATTGCTTATATACCTTATAGCAAATTTAATTCAATGTGAATTAGATATACAAATGTTAAAATATTAAAACACAATTTACTTTAAAGTCTTAATAAATGATTATTTAACCCATGCTAGCAATAATTTGTTTACATGATAGTCATTACAACATTATTTAATTACATTTTTCCAACTTTAAGCTAGGCACCATAATTTATAGCACTGTCAATAATAGTCCCAGGCATGCAGTATTCCAACGCCATACCCACCAGCAGTGTTATTGCCCTTCAACAATGTCTCATATTCCCCTCTTTCTCTAACCCCTTAGCAAACTCAATTTTTTAAATGTTAATTATTATAATATTGAACTCATATTTACTATAGTGTTAGCATTTTTGGTTTTGACGTATACAGTTATTTTATCTCACCATCATCAAATTTTCCAGGCCCTTCACCAATGTACCTACATTATACCAGTCTGTCTCATTTTTTTTTTAATTTTTAAAATTTTATTGAGTCACCGTGAGATAGTTACAAGCTTTCATGTTTGGGTTACAATCTCCCAATGATCAACACCCATCCCTCCACCAGTGCACATTCCACAACATCAATATCCTGGGTATACCCCCCTTTTCCCACCCTCCCCCTGCCTCTAAGGTAGACAATATTCCCCATACTCTCTCTCTACTTTTGGGCAATATAGCTTGCAACACACTGAGAGGTCATCATGTTTGGTACATTATCTACTTTTGGCATGCATCTCCCATCCCAACTGGTTCCCCCAGTCTGTCTCATCATTTCCCTGCGTCTAATTATTTGGCATTAAGTTCTCTTTTATAGGGCCAAGTTTTTTGTTTTGTTTTATTTATAATTTGATATCTTTCACTCTCTTCTCTTTCACTTTATACTTCAAAGGAATGAGATCATCCAGTATCTGTCTTCCTTACTTCCTTTGCTTACTATGGTATTCTGCAGTTTCATCCAAGTTCAGCAAACTGCATGATTTTGCCTTTCTATGGCTGCATAGTACTCCACCACGTATAACTATCACAACTACTAAATGGGCTATATCTGATGATGCTGAATGTTTATTCTTTGCTCTATACTCAGGAATCACTCTTGGCAGAGTTTATGAACCATTTCATATGGTTCATATGGTGCCAGAGATCAAATCTAGATTAGACATGTGTAAGGAAAGTGCCCTACCTGCTGTACTATCCCTCTGCCCATCCCATTTTTTTAACTTATCTTTATTGAGTTACTGTAACTTACAATGATACTAATAAAGGTTTCTTCTTCATTCATCTGTTGGATTATTTGCAATAGATAAGATATGGAAAAAAACTAAGTGGCCAATGACAGATAAATGATTGAACTGAGAAGAATGGTATATACACATAATAGAATACTGCTCAGCTATATAAGAAGAAAAAATTCTATTTGTAACATGAATAGATATTAGGGGATTATGCTAATGAAATAAGTCAGAGAGGAAACATAAAATACTATGATCCCATTAATATGTTTAAGTTAGGGAAATGGCAAAAACAAATGAACTCAGATTTTGACAGTAGAATAGAGGTTAAGAGGGGAAAGGGCATGAGGCAAGAAAAAAAAATGACTGGAAAAGTTAATTTTATGATGGTAGATGGACAGTACAAGTCAAATACCTAAAATTTATACAGCTTTATTTTTTTTCTAAAATTTATACAGCTTTAGAATCCCTTTAGTGTCTTAAAACAATTATAATAAAAATACCAAGTTAAAGATGACAGAAACTATAATAAAATTGATAGGTTTAAAGGTTTAAAAAGTTAAAGCAAAAATATCTTAAAACACTGCTGGTTAATAATTGCTAAATATTTAAAACATATTCTAATAGCAATTAATTCTCTTAGTGTAAAGAGTACTATGAATAGATGAATGAAAAATTATTTTTCTGAGAGAAAAGTGCACTGAAGATGTAAGTAAATGTTGCACAAATAAAGTAACACAAGTCTCTGAAAATTAACATGAAAATGGGAAGGCACTTTTTTATCTATCACGTTGGCAAAGACAAAACTTGATTGGGCAGGTGTGTGCTTGTGTCACTCTTATATTGTAGACTGCTTGAAAAAGAAGATATATGCTTACTGCTTTCAAAGCAGTTTTGACTTTATCAAGATCCTTAACACTTACATGACCTTTAACATGGTTTTCTTCTAGAATTTTTTTTTCCTAAAGTAGCAGTGCTTTTTTTCCCCTAAAGTAGCACCACAAAACAAGTGCTGAGACACTAACATGAATCCATAATGGTATTGTTTTCAATAGCCAAAAATGCTGTAAGTAATCCAAGGATTGGAAACTTATTCAACCACTTGGAGATACATACAGATGCCAAAGAGTACTTCATTAACATCAAAAGACAAGGATAGCTATCACTCTAAGCAATTACTTTAAGTAGAAAGAAAATTCAGAATGCTTATTAACACTACCTTATTTTTTTGAAGTCCTCTGGAACCCAGCCACAGCCATGCTTAAGGCCAGTCTCCACACACTTGGATGAGCTTCAAGCATGAAGGGACTGGCAGAGGAACCCAGGTATGGGGGACTCGGGGCTGAGATCTCCAAGCCTGCTCGGATTGGGATTGGGCCTTCTCTAGCCAGACCCTTTCATTTTCCAGTAGTTTGGCAGCCACACCCACAAACTGCCTCTGGCACCGTGTAATCCCACCAACAGTCAACATCCAGAGACTATAAAACCAAGCTCCTGGAAGCACACAGGAGTGGCGGAGTGGGACATGTATTAGCCTTGTTCTCCTTGGAGAACCTGACAAGCTACCAAGAGTTTATTGCCTTCATGGGAGAAACTTGGAAGCTTCCCATGGTGTATTCATATCCCAAAATACAGTAAAAGATATATGCATATCTCTCGGAGAGCCCGGAAAGCTACCAAGAGTATCCCACCTGCATGGCAGAAACTGGCAAGCTGACTGTGGCTTATTCATTATGCCAAAAATAGTAACGATAGGTCTCATCCCCTGCCCCTGAAAGAGCCTCCAATCATTGGGAAAGATGAGTAAGGAGAGGCTGCTAAAATCTCAGGGCTGAGTGTAATAGTGACATTACTGGTGCCCGCTCAAATAAATTGACGAACAACAGGATGACAGTGATTCAGTGATACCCTATTTTTTAACTTCTATTAAATCTAGACATATGTCATATAAGGAAGCCAAAACTTCTGCAATAAACCATTATTTAAAAGATGTTTTGTTTTCCATTTGCTTTTGGAATGTTTTTTAACAGGGATGTAAGCTTTAAAGTGTAACAATAAGAAAGATCACTCAGTGCTGTTCTTGATGAGGCAGTGAATGATGATGGGGAGAATCAGTGAATTACAGTTCCAGAGAGATTTTGGAGTGGTCAAGAAATCTGCATGATGTAAACTCACAAATCATTTTTAACATCACTAAGGAAAGTCTAATGCCATCTGTGTTGACATGTGGAGCATGTATAGCTTTTAAAGTACAAAATGTATACATACACACACAATTATACATACGTAAACAGCAAAATACTGCCTGCCAAGGAATATGGAACTAATGATGAGGAAAGATCAATGTTCTGAGGTTGAGAAATACTAAAACACCTAATAACAAAGGAACTTTTCAATCAGAGATACAATACCTATCAAATAATATATTGAATACAAATGAAAATAAACTTTGGATTAAATAAAATCTAGATTTGAAATCAGTTTTAAATTGATTTTTACATTTTGTTAAATACATAGGATATTAAAAACTTTAATATCAAACACGCTTTTTTATTGTTGTTGTTATTGTTGTTGGCCAATGCTGAGTGTGCTGTAATAAAAGTTTCATTATGTTGTACCTCTGCTCACAGTCTGTGCTTTCCCTTTGTTCTTAGGATAATGGACACAAACCCCTCACATGCCCATGCCGAATAAAACCCTGAGTACTCATGCTCCCTCCTGCCTCATCACTTCTACTTTGTCTCTCTCTTCCCCTGAGTTACTGAGTCCCAGTCTGTCACCTTCCTGCAGTATAAAGTTCTTTTTTTTTTATTGAGTCACCATGTAGAAAGTTACAAAGTTTTCAGGTTTAAGTCTCAGTTATACAATGCTCGAACACCCATCCCTTCACCAGCGCACATATTCCACAACCAAGAATCACAGTATAGCTCCACCCTGCCCCCCACACCCCTAGCCCCTTCCCCACCCCTAGCCCCCCCCTGCCTGTGTAACTGATAAATTTCACTTTACTTTCACTTTGATTACATTCAATATTTCAACAACAAAGTTCATCTAACTCTTATTGCGGTCAAGTAGTATGTCAAAAGATAAATTTAGCCAACTGAGGCTAGCATAAAAATAGAGTACAGAGTTCAGCAAAAGCAAAAGGATAAATAATATTTTATGCAAATGACTTTTTGTGGGTGCATACTGTATTATATTGTAAAATACAGCTCTTTGTTTTGGGGCACATCTGGCAGTGCTCGGAACTTCCTTCTCTCTCCTGCTCAAGGGTCATTCATGACAGGCCTTGAGGGACCATATGTGGTGCCAGGGATTTAACCAGGGTCAGTCTCTGCAAGATAAGCACCTGACTATTTATTTATTAGTTCATTTATCCTCCTTTTTGCTGTATCTGTTAAATTATTTCACCAAGCTTAATTTTTGATTAAATTTATTAAATGTTTAATTTATATAATGTCATGTTATATTATTATGATCTGATACATATGGATTGAAAAAAATTTATGATAAGAGTAGGTAGTTCTTTTTTGGGGGGAGTAGGTAGTTCTTTCATCTCACCTAATTATCATTTTTTCATCAGAGAACAACTAATTGTTCTTTGATATTTAGGAGGTCATTAATATAATAATAAAATTTATTGGAGGAATCTCCATACTGTTTTCTACCAGTCAATATCTCCACCCTCAGTACACTAAGGTTCTTTTCCTTGCTTGTTCTCTTGATAATGCCCACGAATAGGCCTGAGGTGCCATCTCAGTGGGTTTTTGATTTATGGTCCCTGATGATTAGTGATGTCAAGCATCTTTTCATGTAGTTGTTAGACATTTGATTAAATTATTTGTGAAAGTTTATCTTCAGGTCTTCTGATGATTTATTTATTTACTTGGTTTGGGGCCAATTTCTAAATCAGAGTATTTTTTGGTTATCATTGTTTTCTATTAAGTTGTATGAGTTCCTCCTGCCTTTGAATATCAACCTCTTCAAATCAAAACATATAATTTGCAAATACATTCTCCATTCTGTAGGCTGTCTTTACATTTCATGCATAGTTGTTTTTTTGTTTTTTTTGCTGTGAAGAATCTGCTTTTAAATTTGAGGTTCAGTGCTTGTTTCAGAGCTATGGTGCTGAGGGTCTTCTGCTTAGGACCTTAGTAGCACATCGATTTTAGCTCAGGTCCTGGCACATGCAAGCATGCACTCTCGTAACCTTCGGCTAGCTCCCCGGCTCTCAGGACATTATGTAGTTTGTTCAAGGCAGCAACATGTGCAAATCAAAATAAAACAAAAAAGACTTGTTTTCTATTTTCTCTTATTTTTTCTTTCATTTGATATCATCAGTGGGTCTTTAAAACACTTTAAAAGGGGCTGGAGCGATAGCACAGCGGGTAGGGCATTTGCCTTGTACGCGGCCGACCCGGGTTCAATCCCCAGCATCCCATATGGTCCCCCAAGCACCGCCAGGAGTAATTCCTGAGTGCAAAGCCAGGAGTAACCCCTGAGCATCGCTGAGTGTGACCCAAAAAGCAAAAATAAATAAATAAATAAAACACTTTAAAAGTATTTCCCTTCTTTCCATTTGTAGTCTTTTTAATCAGTGATGCAATAGTTTTAGCAGTGTCTATCCTGGGTGTAAAATATACATCTGTAACTTACCATTTTGTTGATTCCGTCAACAAAAATATTAGACAAACCAGAGAGATGATACAGGGGTTGAGGCAATTGATTTGTATGAGTTGTTCACAGTTTGAATCACAGACACCACATATGGTTCCTGAGCATCACCAGGTATGATCCCTGAACATGAAGCCAGTAGAAAGCCCTAATCACTAGTGGGTATGGTACAGACATGCACACACACACACAAACACACACACATGTGTGCACATATATATTCCATTAGAAATATTTTAGAAATATTTTATTTTATATAATAAATTTTATGTATTGTTTTATGTTAGGGGGCTGGAGCGATAGCACAGCGGTTAGGCGTTCGACTTTCACACGGCCGACCTGTGTTCGATTCCTCCACCTCTCTCAGAGAGCCAGGCAAGCTAACCGAGAGTATGGACACCTCATGGCAGAGCCTGGCAAGCTACCCGTGCGTATTGGATATGCCAAAAACAGTAACAATAAGTCTCTCAATGAGATAATTACTGGTGCCTGCTCGAACAAATCGATGAGCAACAGCTACTTTGAGTATTTTTTTTTCTTTGTCTTCAGTTGTGTTATATTTGGAATATGTTGGACTGGAGCGATAGCACAGTGGGTTGGCTGACCCAGGTTCAATTCCTCCGTACCTCTTGGAGAGCCCGGCAGCTACTGAGAGTATCCCACCTGCACGACAGAGCCTGGAAAGCTCCCCATGGCATATTTGATATGCCAAAAACAGTAACAGTAACAACAAAGTCTCACAATGGAGATGTTACTGGTGCCCGCTCGAGCAAATTGAACAACAGGACAAGAGTGCCACAGTGCTACAGTTATGTTACCTTTTCTGGTTTTATTTCCTTATGATGGTCAAGGCATCTACTATAATCTTCTATTTAAAAATGTTTCCTTTCCATTAGTCATTATTTTAACAGTAAATTTGCTAATAATACAATATGTAAATTTTTCTTCTCCAATATTTTTAATTTTTCAAGATATTTTCATCAGATAAAGAGTTTTCAAGGCCAGAGAGAGAGAGAGAGTACAATGAGTAAGGTGGTTGCCTGGCATGAGGTCAACCAAGGTTCAATCCCTGGCACTCTGTATGGTCCCCCTAGCCTGCCAGGAGTGAACCCTGAGCACAGAACCAGGAGTAAACCCTGAGCACTGCTGGATGTGGCTCCAAAACAAATTTAAAAATTTTAGTTTGATAATTTTCTTTGAAGTCTTGTAAAATATTATTACTTTTTTTGGCTCTCTAGTTCTTGATGTAATATAGAAATTCATTTGAGTATGTTTTCCTATAATTAATGTTTCATTTCTCTCTAGCTACTTTGAGTATTTTTTTTCTTTGTCTTCAGTTGTGTTATATTTGGAATGAATTTCATTGGGTCATTTTATTCAAGGTTTGTTTCACCCCCATGACCATATACTTATATTATTTATTGCCTCAGAGGTCGCTGAAACTCAATTTTTTTCTGTTTTCCCACTGTTCATAATAGATAAAAACAATTAATTTGACTTCAAGTTCATAGATTTTTTTCTCTCTGGCACTCCCATCATACTATTGAGCACATTCAGTGAGTTGTAAAATCTCATTGTTATAGTTGTATATAAAACATTTTATTTCTTAAAATTAATTTTATTAGTGTATCATAGTTTACAACAGTATTAAAATATTTTATTGTTGCAATTCACTGCACCAATACTTTACAAGTAGTGGTTCTTTCTAAACAATCTTTTCTATTTCTCAGCTAAAATTTTCTATGTTTTTTATTTGCTTCAAGAGAATTTATTAGTACTCATTGAAGCATTTTGGGGGTATTGCTTCACAGACCTTGTCAAATTGTTCTAGTATCTGATTCATCTTGGCACTGGTATCTGTTGATTTCTTTTCTAATTCATGTGATTTTGCTCTTTCTTGATGTGTGTTTTTAGTTGCACCCTAGACATTGAGGCATTATGAGACTCAGGTTTTCACTGAAGTATTTTTTTGGTTTAAATTGAGAAGGCCATGACTCTGTCAAAGTCCCCCACATGATCCAACTAGTTATATGTCCAGTTTCTTTCAGACCCTAGTTTAACCCACCATGGAAAACATTGACAGTGACTCACATTGCTTTGCTGATTCATGGTGTGGTTGGAAATTTGGCTTCACAGTGGGTTCTTGACACCAGAAAAGGATGAGTTATGTTCCAGTTATCCCTTCCTCTTACTGCCTTTTATGCCTTTCTGTGCCAAAGGGACGGGTGGTGTTAGCTCCATATTGAACTTTGCTGATTGCAGGGAAGGGCGCAGAAGAAATAAATGGACTATCCACTGCCCTGCCTCATACAATTTCATCACACGTCCTGGGCAGTAGGTGGGCACACAGTTCAGTAGGTGGGCATGACTACAGGGTGAAGTGAGGGGAGCACACTTATTGGTTTTGTTGCTGTTTTGTTTTTATTTTTGTACTGCAGTTTACAATGCTGTTAAAAGTAGAGTTTCAGGAATACAATGCTCCAACTCCACACCCATCAGTATCATGGTCTCTCCCTCCACCCCTGTCCCAAAGTTTTCTGTAATACATCACCCTGCTTCTTTAGCAAACTCATTAAAAATATAATTACTGTAGTCAATTCACATGCATACTTTTTATTGTGCAAACACAATAGTGTTTCCTTTTACAGTTTTGATATACAGTTACATCACCTTTATGTCACCAGTTTCTAAGGCCTTTGACCTTATTATCACCAACTCTTATCCTCTTTTTAAGCTCCTACTCCCTCCCTTCTTTGGTATTCATGTCCCTGTAATGGAATGCCACTTGTTACCTACATATGATGTCTTTCATTTTACTGCCTGAATGCTATACACAAGTGAGAATATCCAGGATTTGTCCTTAACCTCTGACTTGCTTCCCTCATTATAATACCTTCCAGTTCTAATTTATATCTAATTTATAGCAAACTTCATGATTTTTATTTCTTCTTTTGACTGCAGAGAATTCAATTGTTTATACACCACAACTTCTTTATCCAGCAATCCATTGTTGGACATTTGGGGTTTTTTTCTAACTAGTAATTATATATGTTAATATGCACACATTTTTGAATTAGTGGTGTTTTCTTTGGGGGGGGGAGTGTTGGGTATATGCCAAGAGGTGGAATTGCTGGCTTAGTTGTGGAGCTTTTAACCAACACCTTACTAGTCTTAATTAGAACCTTACTGTTTAGTTTTCTTTTCTTTTATTTTTTTTGCTTTTTGGGTCACACCCAGCAATGCACAGGGGTTACTCCTGGCTCTGCACTCAAGAATTAATCCTGGCAGTGCTCAGGGGACCATATGGGATGCTGGGAATCGAACTTGGGTGGCCTCGTGCAAGGCAAACGTCCTACCTGCTGTGCTATCGCTCCAGCCCCTGTTTAGTTTTCTTGATGTTGGCTGGCAGTGGATACTCAGATTAATAATATAGGCTTCACCACTCTATGGTGGAAATTGGAGAACTACCCGATTTTATCAGACAAGGAATAAACCATCTTCCTTTTCTGAAAACATCAAGCATTTTGATGAGGCAAGGGATTGTGGTAGAAGGCTTTACATTGCACAGTTTCAAAAGCAAGCCTATGATGTTTATTTGGAGTAAGATAAATATTGCCAAGAAGCTTTTATAATGCTAGGTCACATGTTTTTTGGTGCTTTGCCTTAGATGATCAGTCTTTGGGGAAACATTTGAAATATCTGCTTGCTGGAGGCCCCCTGCAATGACTGGATCTTGTGGGAAGCAATAAGGAGCCTGCAAATGCACAAACATGCTATTCCTCAGATCTCATGATTCCTTTCCAGAATAAGTCTTTTCACCATTCAAAGAATTCTTATGCTTGTTTTGCTGTGTATGGTCAGGAGTTCCCAGTTGTGAAGAGGAAAATCTTGGAGGAACAGGTCTATTTTACCTTGGCATAATCAAAACACAAACTGATTCAAAATTTTGAAAACCAAAATCTTACTTTATAATTTTTTTATTCCACATGTTGCATAAGCAACTGGCAACAGATTCATTCATAACCCTCCTTGTCAAAAAAGGCACTAGAAGAACAAGGGCAGACCAGGTTTAAGTTATTAATAATCTGTGAAAAGAAAGTGAGTGGAGAAACCTGTTCCCTGAGTAAATAAAGCACATTTTTAAATATGTCCCTAGATGATAAATGATAAGTGAGAATATTTGATCTAGGGATAAGTGTAATATTTCCACTAGATTTATGCCTACCATTTAACACTACAAGTTCAGTTCATGAAAGCATTTAAAGATAAATATCCCTTTTAGGTTAATTTTTCTATATCTAAAATAGTGGCCTGGTGGGAAGTGATGACCAATCTATTCCCCAATGGCTTCAGGTAGGAAAATAACTGCGTTCATCATCAATCTTTTGCTTCTATCCTCCAGGGAAGATTATCTTTGTAGAACATTGTAAAGCTAAATAAACTTAAAATATTATTGCTGAGAGATTATAAATCTTAGTAGAAGTTCCCAATACTGGATACACATTAGAATCACTTGGGGAATTAAAAGAAATAATGTTAATGCTTTTGCATGGCTCTAGATCAATTATATGAGAATATCTTAAGTGAGGCCTGGGTATCAGTATTTTTAACGCTGTTCAGGCAATTCTAATGTGCAGCTGAGAGTGACAATAACTCATATAGCCAGGTGTTGTTTTCCTTGACAAGAAAATTTATATGATATGTTTAAACAAATTGCATCTACCATCCCAGGTAAAAACTCATACTGAGTCGATGTGCTCATTACAGGAGATGGGCAGCTCACCAGCAGCCTATCCTACTGTTCCTCCCAGCTTTATTGATGGCTTATTTTGCTATCAATCCTTTCAAAACAGGAAAGAGACAATATAATACTGTAAAATATGTGTCCACAGTAGATACCTAAATACCACTACTATGGATAAATGGGTCCTCTAAAATGTAGGCTTCTTATACAGAAATTGTGTGAATAACCCTCAAATTTAGTGCTTGGATTGCCTAACTTCAAGGCATACAAAATGAGCATGCTAGGCATAAAACATTGAAACTATTGGATTTAGTGTATTGTGAGAATTCTGTATATCTGCTGCTTCTGGTGAGAAGCTCATCTTAGACCAGGCAAACCATTTTCATTTTGTACATGGAGAATATTTATAAATAATAATTTTTATTTTTGAAACATTAAGACTTCTGGCCTGGTTACCAATACTGATGATTTAGTCACACCTGGAAAACGATGAAGGGCTTTGACCCAGGGGAGTGGTGTTGGATTCAGAGGAAGGACAACAAGGCGACTCAGTTCCTTGGTCTGGAAAGGGTTCAAGAAGTGTGCCAATTCCTAAAGTTGGGTACAGTCCCAGAGGTTATATAATAATGCGTCAAGGCTTTCATAGGAAAAAGAAACTTCTGTGCTAGTAGAATCTTGCAATGAGAAGTGATAGAAATTTTCCTTATATGGGGAGAGGTCTCAATGGCTCTGACATCACGGGTCAGTAACTCAATTTTCATTAAGAAAAAAGACAAAGGTGTGATGAACATGTGTTATAGAATAAGTGTTCTAGGGCCAGAGGAATAGTACAGCAGGTAGGGCTGCATTCCTTGCATGCAATCGACCCACGTTGGATCCCTGGCATCCTATATGTCCCCTGAGCACTGCCAGGAGTGATTCCTGAGCACAGACCCAGGAGTAACCCCTGAACATCATGGGGTGTGGTTGAAAAAAACAAAAACAAAAACAAAACAAAAACAAAACAAAAGAATAATTTTTTTTTTTGGTGGTGGGAGGGTGGTGTTGGATTACATCTGGCAGTGCTCAGGGATTACTCCTTGTTCTGCACTCACAGATCACTCCTGGTGGAGCTTGGGAGACCATATGTTATCCCAGGAATCAAATCTGCATCAGCTGCATGCAAGGCAAGCACCCTTCCCTGTACTATCACTTTGCTCTAAGTAGATGTCTCCTTTCTTAAATGAGATTACACCTATGGATTGTGCTAAAATCGGTGTTTCCTATAGATTACCTCCTGAAATTTTGAGAATTGTTGCATTCCTATGTAACCTTGACAAATTAAGAGGACAACCACAACTGATTACATTTGCAAAATTCTACTAAAATCTCTCTCTGTTTATCATTCATTCTTATTGATACTACCTCAGAGGTACCTGCAATAATTGGCTCTATTTTCCAGATATCTTGGAAAATTTGATGTTCTCTTGATTTGGGATTTTCCATTAATATACATAAAATTTTCCTGACTTAAAAGTGGGAAGGAAATTAGAATGGAACAAGATTAGCCATCATAACTTCTAAAAAGTTTCCAGGTAATTTTAACAAGTAATGTACCTAAGTAACCCATATGGTCAGTGGTATTTGTTCATGTAGGTTCAAACATTAGATTTTTATAGAAGCTTTAACAGTTTTATATTTCAGAGAAACAATGAACTGTCTGTATTCTACCAGATAGAGTTGGTTTTGTAAATAACATTTTATTATATGCTTTCTACATGTTAATGTATATTATATAAGATAAAATATGGTCTCTGACCTTTAGAAATTTACAACTGATCCAATTTTTCTCCTTTTAGTGAAATCTTATCATATGAAGAGTCTAGTTTCAGAAACTGTTTGAAGAAAGTTTAAGTTCTGCTTCACCAGTGAATTCATTACTTTTAAGGTCCTTTATTGTAGCCTTGGATATAATTACTGCAGGTTGACTTATTTATCATTTTACATATGTATTATTAAATATTTTCTACATAAATACCCCTTCAAATATTAAAAGTTTTGAAGATTGTTTACTAGACAATGTCATAATTATAGTTAGTGGCTCTTTAAAATCTTATAAGGATGTCAGCCTCATTTTCAATATCACTCACACTTTTTACATGTCTGTGTCCAAAAAGATTAAGAGCCTCATTGTATAAATCTATAAGCAGCACAAAGCTTGTGATTCAGTCTTGAAAAATATAAAGTGACAGTAAATTGAAAATAAATATTGATGATGAGCACATATAGTGCTTGAAAATACCTTCTTCATTTTACAAAATAACACTTGCAAAATTTCTCTAAAATGAAGATGATCACCTCAGTGTAAATTCGTTGTTACAGCAGAAACTAAGGGGAAATAAATCCATTTGGACTTTATAAGCAAATTATTGGTGAAAGAATGTCAGCTGTGTTACATTACTACTTTCCATACTAGCTAACTAAATTATGTGCTCATTAGTTTATTGGATTAATAAATGAGAGGCTACAAAATGTACATGCTTTTACAAGTGAAATATTTTCACAGAACCAAAGGAAGCTTGACTAATTTGAATTATATCTAAATCCTCTCTTTCATAAAAATTAATGTCATGAGACAATAAAGGAATACTCATCTTTTAATTCTGACTTGATTAGTAACTTGCCAAGAGAATTTTGAAAATTTTCTTGATCTACATATTTGTATTTTGTCATCTGGAAAATGCAAAGATGAAACCAGTTTTTAAAGCTTGTGCTACTTCCATGAACCAATGGTACTAGATAAAAATGTGAAGAGTTCTTATATTTTTAACTTAAGAAATATAATAAAATCATTCTGGTATTACTAAAGCATATTCTTATGGGATCAAGGTAATTTAAGGACTGAAGTATATCCTAGACTGAGAAACACGCCAGAACCAAGACTCATGGTTATAACTGGAATAATTAAATTGCTGAGCTCTCAAAGGAGAATGGCGCTGTTGAACATTATCATCAGATATAATAATGAAAATGCATTGCAAACTACTTGGAGCTATAGAAGTGACAGATATTACGCATTATAATAATCATTTCTAATCATTGAGGGACTAAATTTAACAGTTGACTTTACTAGTCTGTAAGAAAACAGGGACAATTTGAAAGAAAATAGATTTTTTATTGACATCCTTTTATCCTACCAATTCTGATAACATTGCATATTTGTCTAAAATACCAGTGGGAAAATTAAAAAGTGTGTAAGATAATATCCCTATCCTCAACAAGTCTGTGATCTATGAAACAACATTATGATGATGTATGAAACAACATTAACCATTTTTCATTAATTTTGCATATGGCATATTATTTTTTCTGTCTAGAAATTCAATTTAAGTCCCATGCTAGACTTATTTCTTTTTCCTATCTCATGAATGTTCAACTCATGGACATGTTGATCCTAAAACCACATTCTTTCCTTGAAAAGAAAAAAGAAAGGAACAATATCTCAATGTTAGGGTTTAGAACTTCCAAAGGGCTGCACAATGTTGTTACTATGATTACCTGTTTCTGATACTTTCTCTAATGCAACCCAGGGATACATCTAGATATTTAGAATTCTGTAGTGAAGAAAACCGAAACAAAGACCAAATATAAGAGAGGTAAGAGATAAGCTTTGCATGTGGCCAACTACAGTGTGAATCCCTCACATAACATCTGGTTTCCTCCACACCAACCAGAGATTACTCTTTAACACAAAGCCAAGGATACCCTTGGAGCACTACTGGATATGTTCCAAACACCATAACAATAGTACTGCTGCTGCTGTTGCTACTACTACTACTACTAATACTGCTACTACTACTACTACTACTGCTGCTGCTGCTGCTGCTGCTGCTGCTGCTGCTACACTACTATTAGTATTATTACAATATAATAACTTTTGCTGATGAAGAATAATGTTCCAGATGCTGTTATATGGCTAATTGTTATGTAATTTACTCTCACAATAATACTTTTAAAATCTCTTTATTATTATTACTATCATTTTTAGGTGAACACTAGAATAAGAGAGAACTAATGTTCATGGATAGTGACAGGCAGAACTACAAACCAAATCCAAGTATGATAGTTGTCAACACCTGAAAGATGAAACTAACCTAGACCTGAATCTACTGACATTTCAAATTAAAAAAAAATGGTCTAGAATTTTAGATTAATTTAGATAGGTAGCAATCAGTGAAGGACTATTTGACCACCAAAGGAAAGTTTCACAATGTCTGAAGACATCTGCTAATGCCATGACAGTGCTGTGTGTCTAGTGGATAGAGTCCAGGAATACTTCTTAACATCATCCACTACTGACTGAGACCTTCACAGCATAGAATGATTTGGCCTTAAAAAGACAATAGAAATCTCACACTTCTTTTTATACCTCACAAATGAATCCAATCATTCTATATTTCTTTCCCTCTGACTAATTTTAGAAGGGCCAGTAATAATGGTCCATCGTTGGAAGCTTGTCACAAGTGGTTGTGGGGGGAGGGTAGTGGGGATAGAGAAGGGAGCATTATGCCAAAGATAGTCAAAATGATCACTCTGGACAAGAACTGAGTGCTGAAAGTAGGTAAAGCAACAAACATGATAATTTTTCAGTACCTGTATTAAAAGCTATATTATCAGAGTGTGTGTGTATGAGAGAGAGAGAGAGGAAGAGAGAGGGAGAGAGAGAAGGAGAAAGAGACATAGAAGAAAAGTGTTTTCCATAGAGGTAGGATGGGGGAAAGGGGGCAGGAGGAAAACTGGGAAATTGGTGATAAGAAATGCACATCGGTAAAGAAACAGGTGATGGAGCATTGTATTACTGAAACCCAATAATGAACAACTTTGTAATTAGGTATCTCATGGTTATTCAATTTTAAAAATACTAAATATAAAAAAACCTGCTCTGGATCTCTCTTTCCTTACCAGTATAGCTTTCTTGCAAATTATTCTTCCTTATTGTATAAGTAGTCAGAAAAACCATGGACTAAAGCTCACCATAAGAATTAATATGAGCCCCAACCCACCCTTCCCTCATCCCAGCCAGCGTCTCAGGCCCAGACTGTCCCAGCTCCCAGCTCCCTGACCCCTTCCCCTGACCCTCTCTCCCTCACCCCCTTCCACCCCAACCCTCTCCCTCCTCCTTGATCACCCCAGACTGCCACCCTGCTGGCAGCACACCTCTCCCAAGCACCGAAGCCATTTTCTCTTTCTGCCCAGGCGTGTGACCTCCCCCAACCCCAGCAGACCCAAGTCAACATAGGGGCATGGTCTATGTTGCAGTGGGCGTGGTCTATGCTGGAGTGGGCGTGACCTCCTTTGGAGCTGGCCAAAGTTATTTTCCTCGAACCCAGCAATCTGTTGTTGTATCTCAATCTTCATTACCTATGTCCGTTAGTAATATCCTAGCTTTCCCAAACCCACTAGGCCAATAGGCCACTAGTCTATTCCAATTCCACAGAAATACCAATGAATACAAGCAGCTTTACAAGCCCAAAATGAAAGAGCACATTTTCCAAAAGCATCACTGGAGACCTCATGTAAGGAATAGGGGAACAGCTGAAGAGGAAGGACATGTTCTAGAAGGGGAAAATAAAAAGGCGACCACCATTGACCAAGCTCATCTAGAATCCTTCCTCACAAAAAGAGGGAATAGGGATAGTGAACTGGAAGTTCATTCCTCCATACCACTACAACAACATGAAGAAACAGCACAAATCCCCAGCACAAGGAGTCCAGAATCCTCAATAGGCATTTCTCACAAATGTGAACTCTCAAATAAAGAATTCAGAGATTAAATGCTGAAGATGTTCAATGAACTCAAAAAATGATGGAACAGGTATCCATTAAATTAAAGGAGGACTTGAAAGAAACAATGGAATGTACAGCTGAGAAAACACAGGAAGAAATGAGAGCAGAAATAAAAAAAGCGATAAAAAAGTGTCACGAATAGAGGATTTGGTAGATGAAATAAAAAACTCAATAGGTGCCTGCAACAATAGAAAGGTAACAGCAGAACAAAGAATCAGTGAGCTTGAAGATGAGCTGCAGGAAGTCTACAGGCAGCAAACAAATAATGGGAAGAGACCTTTAAATAGCTCTAGCTATTCCTGGGAGCTTATTGTTCAATATGAATTTCAGGAATGTTTGTTCCATTTCTTTGAAGAATGTCATGGGTATCCTTATAGGGATCACATTGAATTTGTACAAGACTATGGGGAGTATTGTCATTTTGACAATGTTAATTCTTCCAATCCATGATATCCAGGGGATATCTTTCCACTTCCTCATGTCCTCTCTTATTTCCTGAAGTACCGTTTTGTAGTTTTCTTTATACAAGTCCTTTACCTCCTTAGTTAAGCTGATTCTGAGGTACTTGATTGATATTTTGAGGCACAATTGTGAACGGGATTGCTTTTATCGTGTCACTTTCTTCTCTCTCATTATTTCTATATAGGAAAGCCACACAGCTTGGAAACTGGCCTCACATGCTAGGGGGAAAGGCAGCTGAGATAGAGAAGGGAACACCTAGTAGAGAATGTTGGGAGGACCCACTTGGGTTGAAAGCTGCATGCCGAAAGTAGACTATAGACCAAACATGATGATCACTCAACACCTCTATTGCAGACTACAACATCCAACAGGAGAGAGAACAAAAGGGAATGCCCTGCCGCAGAGGCAGGGTGGGGTGGTGGGATTGGGGTGGAGGTGGTGGGAGGGATACTCGGACATTAGTGGAGGAGAATGGGCACTGGTGGAGGGATGTAAATGATCACTGATCACTGTATGATTGAAATGCAAACATGAAAGTTCATAAGTTTGTAACTGTACCTCATGGTGATTCACTAATAAAAAATTTTAAAAAAAATAACTCTAAGGAGAATCAGAGTCCTAGGGGATGATTTCAAGAGAAACAACATTAGAATCATTCAAGTATCAGAAGGACAGGGAAGCAACCCCAATGAAAAAGCCACAGTCAAGGAAATCATTGCTGAAAAGTTCCCAGAACTGGAGAATGCAGGCATCCAGATTCAAGGAGCTCAAAGGGTGCCAGCTAAAAGAGACCCTAACAAAAAAATCCAAGGCATATCATAGAATGATGGATGTCACGGATAGAGACACAATACTGCAAGCAGCAAGGTCAAAGAAAGAAATCACAAACAAAGGAGCACCCCTTAGATTCACAGCAGACCTATCAGAGGAAACCCTCCAAGCCAGAAGGCAATAGTGGGATATAGTGAAAAAACTCAATGAAATGAACACTTCACCAAGAAAACTTTATCCTGGGGTGGAGCGATAGCATAGCTGATAGGGCATTTGTTTGCCTTGCACGCAGTTGACCCAGGTTTGATTCCCAGAATCCCATATGATCCCCTGAGCACTGCCTGCTGGATATCAACCCTAAGTGTTTTAGACTTCACAGGTGAATTATCCCTTTCCTCCTCCCAGAGAGGCTTAACATGCCCTTGCTAACATCCCTAATTTGGTTAAAGTCTATCTTCAACCTTTCCTTTGTGTTGGATATTAATCCTAAATGCTTTAGGCTTTATCAGTGAATTGCCCCCTTTCTTCCTCCCTGAGAAGTTTAACTTGCCCCTGCTAGCATCCCTAAGTCAGTCTTGATTACTTGTAAACCAAAACTTTCTGGTAATTCTGAACTTGTAGTGGTACTGCTTTGTATTTGAAGTGTTGTATGTTTGTATCTGCTTTTCTATTTCCCCTATGGCCTTTTAATATTTTACTATAGAGCAATGTTCTTTTGTTAAAAACAGAAAGACCATTAATGCTATGCTCCTAATATTTGATAGTTGATTGATGCTGAAATCTGTATACTCCTGGGCATAATTGCTTGGTCATAACTACTTGACTCAGGCTTCAGTTTCTGTAGTTCCTAACACCTCAAAAGAGAGATCCTACCGTGGGACTGGGATGGACCCAGGATGAGTGGCAAAACTACCTGGCATCAAAATGGAACATTCTAGAAAGCAAAAATGCATGGTTATGATGCAAACTGTTTCAACCTAAGAGACAGGACCCCCCATGGGGAAGGACTAGCTGAACTGGCCTGAGGACTTAGTCTGGGATTTATGGTAAAAACCTTGCTTGTTCTCAGAGCCCAGACAACCAAGTGTTAAAAGCCTTGCTTACTCTCAGCCCAGAGAACTAAGTGTTGGGATCTTTGTCTCTTACTGTGTTTATCCAAACAACTGCAAGTATCAGTATCGATAACTTATATAATTATAAGGAAACATAAGAGCAATGTAGTTGTCCCTGGGAGACAGAGTGTCTCCTTGAGTTGATCTCCCTGAGAGAATTTCCTCAGCCAAATGTTTATCTATGTAAATGACTATCACACCTGTCCTTACCTCAACCCCCTTTCAGATGTTCTATAAGTATGCTAGCAACTCTGCATTAACCAGGCCATTTTCACCATCAAACTGTGGTTTCCAGCCCCCCCATCTCCCATATCTCTGTGTCTCTGTTGGGGAGCCCTGGGGAAGTGTGGAGGTGGGGAGGCAGCTGAGAGCCACCAAAAGCACACACGTGTCCAGCAGCTGCAGCAGCCCCCAAGGATTATTTTGTGAATTTATACCACCAAGAGTAATTCCTGAGTGTGGAGCCAGGAGTAACCCCTGTGCATCGCCGGGTGTGACCCAAAAAGCAATAAATAAATAAATAAATAAATAAATAAATCACTTGTATCACTTGTAGTCCCCTTGATCTTCGATTTGCTCGAGCGGGCGCCAGTAACCTCTCCATTTGTCCCTGTCGTGAGCTAGTGCAGCCCAATGATATCTGCTCCCTCCAGGAACAGGAAGAGCCTCAAATCATTCATTCAGGGATTTGACGAAGAAATCTGACCATCTAGTTGGTGGGCGGCCACAAGGTCTTCTGACGTCCCATGGAATCCAGTCGGTAACAGCTCTAGTCCAGCAGTCATCTCTGAATCGCATTACATGACTGGGCCATCTGATTTTTGATGCCTTGGCAAATGAGACAGCATCCCTGACTTTTGACCGTCGACAGAGGTCAGAACTCTGGATTCCTTCTCTCACTTCAGTAAGACATAATATTCCCAGCATAGCTCTTTTGATTCCTCTTTGGGATACCCAAATAGCATTCTCATCCTGTTTGCGTAGGTCCCAGGTCTCTGAGGCATATGTTAGTGCAGGAACAAAAGTGGAATCGAAAAGATGTGCCTGGAGTTGGAAGTTCTTTGTTCTCTTTACCACCTCTTCAACGCTCTTGAATGCATTCCACTCTACTCTCTTCCTCCTGCACAGTTCTGGCACCAAGTCGTTCCTCATGTTGATTTCTCGACCCAGGTACACATTGCTGCTGCATTCAGAGATGTTTGTTCCATTGAGAGCAAATGGAGCTTCAGGGACCAGTTCATTTTTCATGAACATCGTCCTGTTGAGATTCAGCCGCAATCCGACCTTTCTACACTCGTGGTTGAAGTCGGCCAGCATTTATGCTGCTTGGCTAATGTTTAGTGTTATGAGAACGATGTTATCAGTGAAGCGGAGGTGGTATAATTGCCGACCGTCATTTTCACTCCCATTCCTTCCCATTCCAGCCATCGCATGATGTTCTCAAGGGTGGCACTGAAGAGTTTGGGTGAAATGGTATCACCTTGCTGCACCCCTCTCTTTACATCAATGATCACTTCCTTGTAGAATGGTGAGATCCTGGTGGTGAATCCATAATACAGCTCGTGAAGGATTTTGATATACAGAGTTTGAATGCCCTGTTTGGCCAGGGCTTTGATGACCACCTCAGTCTCAACAGAATAGAAGGCCTTCTTTAAGTCGATGAACATTAGACAGAGTGGCATCTTGAACTCTCGAGAAACTTCAATGAGTTTGGTCACTGTGTGGATATGGTCTATTGTGCTGAATCCCCTTCAGAAACTGGCTTGCTAGCATGATTGTCCTTCATCTAGTGTTCTGCTTATTCTATTCAGGATGACACGAGTGAACAATTTGTAGACAACAGACAACAGGCAGATTGGGGGATAGTTGCTGATGTCGTGGATGTCTCCCTTCTTTTACAACAGAACAGTCCTACTGGTTTTCCACTGGGATGGAACCTTGCATTCAGACAGGTAGCATGTGAAGAGTCGGGCCAGTGTATTGATGAGTACTGGCAGCAGATTCTTCAGGTGTTCGGGTCTGACTTTGTCCGGACCAGGTGCTGTTCACATCTTTACCAGCAAAATGGCGTGTCGGATTTCAGAAGGGAGAATGTTGGGAACGACATATCCACCCTGCGGAATTTGGTATGTGGGCAGGTGGACATGGCTGTCAAACAGATCTGAGTAGAAGCCGTGAATAATTTTCTCCATTGCCTTTCTGGAGGATGTGATAGATCCATCGGGACGTCGGAGGGCAGTCATCTTGGTTTTGTAGTTGGCGAAGGACAGGCGAACATTGCAAATACTTTTCCCAGCTTCTGCTGCACTGGCCAACACTGCTGCTCTTCTCTCTTTGAGGTCTTCCTTTATCACATCTCTGCACAGCTTTGTGAACTCGGACGTTAGCTTGTGGCTGCCTGAGGCTCGCGCCAAACCAGGTTGATGAATGAACTCAAGAGTTTCCGAAGACAGGAAAAGTTTGTGGCTTTCTCACTCTTGACATTCTTTGAACAGACATGGAGGTGCTGAACCAGTCATTCATATTCCTCGTCGATGTTGTCAAGGACGGCACCCTCCCACATTGCTGCAATAGTGCCAAAGAGCTCCCAGTTGGTGGTCATTCTGGGAGTTGTCTTCTTAGACTTAAATTTTGCAGACTTTTCTTCCTGCTCTGTGAAGTAGAATTTCGCACGAAGGAGACGGTGGTCTGATTCCTGTTTGGAATTTTGGGACAATAGCAATATCGGTCAGGCAAAACCTTCAATTGAAGACTATGTGGTCAATTTCATTGTGGAACTGTCCACCGGGAGACTCCCATGTCCAGCGTTTAGATTCAGCCTTCTGGAACTGAGTTACCATGGATGGTCTTGGTCAATATGATGCATTCAGACAGTCTCTCGCCCTGATCGTTCCATTCTAGGCCATGGGTCCCAATGTGGAGTTCTTCGGGTGACCTTCTCGGACCTATCTTGTCATTAAAATCACCAACAATGATCTTGTAGAACGTGTGTTCTTCTTTATAGAACTTCTCCAGTTCCATGTAGAACCTCTCAATTTCTTCTTCATCGTAGTTGGAAGTTGGTGCGTAGATAATGAAGATAGAAACTGCAGGCAGTGAGCCACATCTATTCAAGAATAATCATCCAATTTGAGTTGTTAGGTATTCGAATGAATCGATGCTCATGGCCAAGTTCATGTTGACAAGGACACCCACACCACTAACTCCTCTGTTGTTGCATGTTCCGAGGAACAATTCTTCTCCAGTGTCAAAAATGGTGCAATGTGATTGATGTAAGCAGAACTTTGCGACCTTAGCTCTAGGTTCAACAAGACCTGGAAACAAGATTCTCTGTCTGCTTCCTCCAATCTCCGGCATTTGAGGGAGATGTCCAACCCAGACGCCTCACCCTACCCAAGATAAATACCTCACTGGCCGACCACCATTACATCATAACACACCATAACATACTTAATACCTATTATTCCTGCACCATATTTAATAAGGTTCAAATTTGGTGTGAACCATGGAAACACCTCTAAGGGCGATTGGAGGCTGCCCTAAAAGCCGTCATCCCTCTCGGAGAGCCCGGCAAGCTACTGAGAATATTGAGCCCGCACGGCAGAGCCTAGCATCTCGTATTTGATATGCCAACAACAGTAACAACAATTGGCCTCATTCACCTGTCACTGAAAGAGACACCAGTATGGCAGCGTTAAGAAAGATGAGCAAAGAGAGGCTAAAAAAATCTCGGGGACAAACTAGACTGCCAAAACGAAGAAAGACTAAAATGATTGTCTGTACTTTCAATGCACAGACACTGGCATCAGAAGCATCCATCGAGGACATTATGGTACAAGCACAGAAGATCAAGTACAACATCATTGGTCTGACTGAAACGAGGAGACATCAATCAATCAAATAAATAAATAAATAAATAAATAAAATATTTTAAAAAATTAATGCTTTATCTGGCTAAACTCTTACTCAAACTTGAAGGAACGATACACTATTTTGTGGATAAACAACAGCTCAGGAACTTCATAGACTCAAAACCAAACCTATAAGAAGAACTAAAGTGGCTATTGTTAAGACAAGAAAAACCTGTACATGCACAACAAACCCTTACAGAAAGATGGTACAAAACCCCATAACAATAATCTCTCTCAATGTCAATGGTCTTATTTCACCAATTAAGAGAAACAGAGTGGCAAAATGGATTCAGAGACTTAACCTAACATTCTGCTGCCTACAAGAAACACATCAGAACAGTCGAACAAACACAGACTCAAAGTTAAAGGATGGAAAACAATTCTTCAAGCAAACAACTCCCTCATAAAAGCTGGGTGGCCTTACTAGTATCGGACAACATGAATTTCAGGTGGAAAAAGATTAGAAGGGACAGTGAAGGCCATTTTTAATTAATCAAGGGATATGTACAGCATGAAGAAATGACACTCCTAAAGTATGTACCCAAAGAGGGACCAGCGAAATACCTACAACAACTGCTAACAGACCTTAAGAAGGACATTGCAAGCAACACAATAGTAGTTGGAGACTTCAACACTGCCCTGTCATCTCTGGGTAGATCAAGAAGATTAAAACTAAGCAGTGAAATACTGGCTTTGAAGGAATAAATAGAAGAGAAAGGGGTAATATACCTATACAGGACTTTATATCCCCCCAAAAAAGAATACACATTCTTTTCCAGTGCACATGGAACATTTTCCAGAATAGACCATGTGCTGGGTCACACACATACCTCAAGATAATCTGGAAGACAGACAATGTATCAGCTATCTTGTAGGGAAAAACCCTACAAGAACAACAAACCCTACAGAAAGATGGGACATAATCCCATGACAATAATCTCTCTCAATGCCAATGGTCTAAATTCTCCAATCAAGAGACACAGAGAAGTAAATGGATTTGGAAACTAAGCCCAACTTTCTGCTGCCTAAAAGAAACGCACCTGAACAGTCAGAGCAAATACAGCCACAAAATCAAAGGATGGAAAGCAATCCTACAAGCAAACAACTCCCTCAAAAAAGCTGGGGTGGCCATACTAGTATCTGACAACATAGATATCAGGCTGAAAAAGGTTGGATGAGACAACGAAGGCCATTTTCAATTCATCAAGGGATATGTACAACAGGAAGAAATCACACTCTTAAATGTATACTCACCTAATGAGCAAACAGCTAAATATTTTAAACAACTCCTAACAGACTTTAAGGTGGACATCCTAGCACCACAATAGTAGTCAGAGACTTCATTACTGCCTTATCACTTCTGGATAGATTGACAAGAATAAAACGCAGCAAGGAAACAATGGCTCTGAGGGAAGAAATAGAAGAGAGAGGGCTAATAGACCTATACTGGGCTTTATACCCCAACAGGAAAGAATACACATTCTTCTCCAGTGCATATGGAACATTTTCCAAAATAGACCACATGCTGGGCCACAAAACATACCTAAATAGAATAAGCAAGATAGAAATTGTAACAACCATCTTTTCAGACCACAATGCACTGAAAATAGAAGCTAATTCCACACAGATGCAAAGCAACAAATCAAACACCTGGAAATTAAACAGCTCCCTGTTGAACAATGAGTGGGTCAGGAAGGAAATCAATGAAGAAATCAAAAGATACCTCGAAACAAATAAGAATGAAGACACAAGCTACCAGAACCTATGGGACGCAGCTAAAGCGGGGTTAAGGGGAAAATTTATAGTTCTGCAAGCATTCCTCAGGAAGGAAGAAAGGGCCTACATAGAGAGCTTGACTTCACAGCTTAGATCTTAGAAAAGGACCAGCAAAAGGAAGCCAAGCCACACCGAAGGAAAGAAATAATAAAACTCAGAGCAGAAATTAATGATATTGAAACCAAAAAACAATCTGAAAGATCAATGAGACAAAGAGCTGGTTCTTCAAGAAAATAAACAATATTGATAACCACTAGGAAGACTCACAAAGAAAGAGAGAAAGAACCTAATAAACCAAATCAGAAATGAAAAGGGGGACATCACAACAGAAACCAATGAAATTAAAAAGAGCATCAGTGACTACTTTGAAAATCTTTATGCCACGAAACAAGAGAACCTAAAAGAAATGGATAAATTTCTTGAATCCTACAATCTCCAAGACTGAATCAAGAAGACTTGGGATACCTGAATAGACCCATTAATATCAAGGAAGTTGAAACTGTAATCAAATGTCTTCCCTAAAACAAAAACCCAGGCCCCGATGGACTCACTAGCGAATTCTCATTTAAAGAGGACCTGTTACCAGTTCTCCTCAAGCTGTTCTAGGAAATTGAAGAAACAGTAACTCTCCCAAACAGTTTCTATGAGGCACATATCAGCCTAATATGAAAAGCAAACAAACATACTACTAACAAGGAAAACTATGGGCCAATATCCCTTATGAACACAGCTGTGATGATCCTCAACAAAATATTAGCAAATAGAATCCAACAGCTCATCAAAAAGATCATACATCACAACCAACTAAGATTCATCCCAGGGATGCAAGGATGGTTTAACATTCGGAAATCAATCAACATAATCCATCATATCAACAAAAGTAAAAATAAAAACCATATGATCATTTCAATAGATGCAGAGAAAGCATTTGACAAGATCCAATACCCATTTATGTTGAAAACTCTCACCAAAATGAGCTTAGAAGGAACTTTCTTCAAGATAGTCAAAGCCATCTACCCATGGCAAGCATCATCCTCAATGGAGAAACACTAAGGGCCTTCCCTTTAAGATCAGGGACAAGACAAGGATGCCACTCTCACTATTTCTGTTCAACATAGTACTGGAAGTACATGCAATAGCAATTAGGCAAGAAAAAGACATTAAGGACATCCAGATAGAAATGAAGAAATCAAGCTCTGACTATTTGTAGATGACATGATTCTATACTTAGAGAATTTAGAAATAATAGACTTATTTGTACAGCAAAGTCGCAGGCTATAAAGTCAATACCCAAAAATCCATGGCCTTCCTATACACAAATAGAGAGACAGAGGAAAGTGACATAAAAAAATCCCATTCAAATTTGTGCCCCAGAAAATCAAGTACCTTGGAATCAGCCTAAGGAGGTAAAGGACCTCTCCACAGAAAACTACAAAACGCTACTCCATGAAATAAAAGAGGACACTATGAAATGGAAACATATTCTCTGCTCATGGATAGGAAGATTTAACATTGTCAAAATGGCAATACTCCCCCAAACACTATAAAGATTCAATGCAATCCCTATAAGTATACCCATGAAATTATTCAAAGAAATTAATCAAAAACTTCTTAAATTGATATGGAACAATTATAGCCCACAAATAGCTAAAGCAATTCTTGGGAAAAAGACAACCTCAAACTCTACTACAAAGCAGTAACAATTAAAACAGCATGGTACTGGAACAAAGGCAGAGCCTCAGACCTATGGAACAGGGTGGACTATCCCTACATGCAACCCCAAATATATGATCACCTGATCTTTCGTAAAGGAGGAAGAAATGTGAAGGGGAGCAAGGAAAGCCTCTTCAACAAATGGTGCTGGCATAACTGGACAAGCATATGCAAAAAAATGCACTTAGATCTCGACCTAACACCATGCACAAAAGTCAGATCAAAATGGATTAAAGACCTCAACATCAGATCACAATCTATAAGATGCATTGAAGACAAGGTTGGCAAAACCCTCTACGATATTGAAACTAAAAGAAACTTCAAAGATGACACATAACTGAGCAACCAAATGAAAACAGAGATAAACAAATGAGACTATCTTAAACTAAGAAGCTTCTGCACCACAAAAGATATAGTGACCATAATACAAAGGCAATCTTCAGAATGGGAAAGTATATTCACCCAATACCCATCCTATAAGGGGTTGATATCAAGGGTATATAAGGCACTGGTTGAACTCTAAAAGAAGAAAGCATCCAACCCCATCAAAAAATGGGGTGAAGAAATGAACAGAAACTTTCTCAAGGAAGAAATACGAATGGCTAAAAGGCACATGAAGAAATGCTCTTCAACACTAATCATCAGGGAGATGCACATTGAAACAACTATGAGATACTACCTCACAGCACAGAGACTGGCTCACATCCAAAAGAACAAAAGCATCCGCTATTGGTGTGGATGTGGGGAGAAAGGGACTCTTTTTCACTGCTGGTGGGAATGCCAACTGGTTCAACCCTTTTGGAAAGCAATATGGTCACTTCTCAGAAAATTAGAAATTGAGCTACCATTTGACCCAGCAATACCACTTCTGGAAACATATCCCAGAGAGGCAAAAAATTACAGTCAAAATGACATCTGCACCTGTATGTTCATCGCAGCACTGTTTACAATAGCAAGAATCTGGAAAAAACCCGAATGCCCGAGAACAGATGACTGGTTAAAAAAACTTTGGTACATCTACACAATGGAATACGATGGAGCTGTCAGAAAGGATGAATTGATGAACTTTGCATATAAGTGGATCAACATGGAAAGTATAATGCTAAGTGAAATGAGTCAGAAAGAAAGAGACAGAAATAGAAAAATTGCACTCACTTGAGGAATATAAAACAGAATGGGAAACTAACACCCAAGAATAGTAGCAATAAGTACCAGGAGATTTGCTCCATAGCTTGGAAGCTGGCCTCACATGGTGGGGGAAAAGGCAGCTCAGATAGAGAAGGCTACATCAACTAAATGGTGGTGGAGGATCCACTCGGGATGGGAAAGGTGGGTTGAAGCATACTGTAGATTGAACACGATAGCCACCCCTACCTCCATTGCAATCCACAAGACCCAGAAGGAGAGAGAGAACAAAAGGGAATGCCCTATCACAGGGGCGGGGTGGGGTGGATGGGACAGGATGGGGGGGTTGGGAGGGAACCTGGAGCTATTGGTGGAGGAGAATGGGCACTGGTGGAGGGATGGGTACTAGAGTATTCTATGACTGTAACACAAGCATGAAACTCTGTAACTGTACCCTCACGGTGACTCATTCATAAATAAAAAATAATTTAAACAAAAATAAAATTCTGTATGCCATGAAACAAGAGAATCTAGAGAAATAGATAAATTCCTAGATTCCTATAATCTCCAAAGGCTTAATCAAGAATACCTGAAATACCTTAATAGTCCTATTAATATCAAGGAAATTAAAACTGTAATCAAAAGACTTCCCAAAAATAAAAGCCAACGTCCAGATGGATTCACTAGCGAATTCTTCCAAACATTTAAAGAGGAACTATTGCCAGTTCTTCTCAAGCTTTTCCAGGAAATTGAATAAGCATAACTCTCCCAAGCAGTTTCTATGAGGCTCATATCTCCCTAATACCAAAGCAAACAAAGACACCACAAATAAAGTATACTACAGGCCAATATCCCTGATGAACAAGGATACGAAGATTCTCAACAAAATATTAGAAAACAGAATTCAACAACTCATCAAAATGATCATATACTATGACGAAGTGGGATTCAACCCGGGGATGCAAGGATGGTTTAACATTCAGAAATCAATCAACATAATAAATAATATCAACAAAACAAAAGATGAAAACCATATAATCATATCAATAGATGCAGAGAAAGCACATAGTAAGATGCAGCACCCTTTTATGATGAAAACTCTCACCAAAATGAGTATAGAAGCGACTTCCCTGAATATAGTCAAAGCCATTTACTACAAGCCTATGGCAAGCATCATCCTCAATGGGGAAAAACTAAGAGCCTTCCCTCTAAGATCAGGGATGAGACAAGAATGCCCACTCTTTCCACTTCTGTTCAATATAGTATGGGAAGTACTTGCAATAGTGGTTAGGCAAGAAAAAGATATTAAGTGCATTCAGGTAGGAAAGGAAGAAATCAAGCTCTCTCTATTCACAGATGATATAATACTATACTTAGAGAACCCTAAAACCTCTACTAAGAAACTCCTAGAAACAATAGACTTGTATAGTAAAGTTGCAGGCTATAAAATCAATACCCAAAAGTCCATGTCTTTCCTATATGCAAAAATGAGAGCGAAAAAGTGACATGAAAAAAACAATCCCATTCACAATCATGCTCAGAAAATCAAGTACATTGGAACCAGCTTAACTAAGGAGGTAAAGGACTTGTACAAAGAAAACTACAAAACGCTACTTCAAGAAATAAAAGAAGACACAACGAAATAGAAAGATATCCTTTGCTCATGCATTGGGAGAATTAACATTGTCAAAATGGCAATACTCCCCAAAGCATTGTACAAATTCAGTTTGATCCCTATAAGGATGCCCATTCTTCAAAGAAATGGAGCAAACACTCCTGAAATTCATATGGACCAATAAGCCCCCACGAATAGCTAAAGCAATTCTTGGGGAAAAGAAGATGGGAGGAATCACCTCCCCAACCTCAATCTCTACTACAAAGCAGTAATAATTAAAACAGCATTGTACTGGAACAAAGGCGGAGCCACAGACCAATGGAACAGGGTTGAATATCCTGACATACACCCTCAAATATATGATCATCTAGTCTTTAATAAAGGAGCAAGAAATGTGAAGTGGAGCAAGGAAAGCCTCTTCAACTAATGGTGCTGGCAAAACTGGACAGCTACATGAAAAAAGGGGCTTAGTCTCTACCTAACACCATTTACAGAAGTCAGGTCAAATGGATGAAAGATCTCAACATCAGACCAGAATCCATAAGATACATGGAAGACAAAGTTGGCAAAACCCTCTACAACATTGTAGCTAAAGGTATTTTCAAAGATGACACGCCACTAGCAAAGCAAGTGAAAACAGAGATAAACAAATGGGACTATCTTAAACTAAGAAGCTTCTGCATCTCAAAAGAAACAGTGGCCAAAATACAAAGACAGTCTACAGAATGAGAAAGGATATTCACCCAATACACATCTGATAAGGGGTTGATATCAAGGATATACAAGGCACTAGTTGAACTCTACAAGAAGAAAACATCCAACCCCATCAGAAATGGATGGTGGTAATGAACAGACATTTTCTTAATGAAGAAATCTGAATGGCTAAAAGACACACCAGAAAATGCTCAACATCACTAATCATCAGGAAGGTGCAGATTAAAGCAACAATGAGATATAATTTCACACCACAGAGACTGGCCCACATAAAAAAGAACAAAAGCAACAGCTATTGATGAGGATGTGGGGAGAAAGGGACTCTCATTCACGGCTGGTGGGAATGCCAACTGGTTCAACCCTTTTGAAAAACAATATGGACTATTCTCAAAAAAAAAATAGAAATTGAGCTCCCATTTGACCCATTAAAGTCGAAATGACATCTGCACCTGTATGTTCATCACAGCACTATTTACATTAGCCAGAATCTGGAAAAAACCTGAATGCCCGAGAACAGATTACTGGTTAAAAAACTTTGGTACATCTACACAGTGGAATACGATGCAGTTGTCAGAATGGATGAAGTGATGAAATTTGCATATAAGTGGATCAACATGAAAAGTATCATGTTAAGTGAAATGAGTCAGAAAGAGAGAGACAAACATAGAAAGATCACACTCATGTGTGGAATATAAAGTAACAGAATAGGAGACTAACACCCAAGAATAGTAAAGATAAGGACCAGGAGGTCTACCCCACAGCTTGGAAACTGGTCTCACATGCTGGGTTAAAAGGCAGCTGAGGTAGAGAAGGGAACACCAAGTAGAGGATGTTGGTAGGACCCATTTGGGTTGAAAAGATGCATGTCAAAAGTAGACTATAGACCAAACATGATGGCCACTTAATACCTCTATTGCAAACTAAAATACCCAAAAGGATAATGAAAAAATGGAATGCCCTTCCTCAGAGGGAAGGTGGGGTTGTGGGGGATGATGTGGGGATGGTGGGAGGGATACTGGAAACATTGTTGGGGGAGAATGGGCACTTGTGGAAGGATGGGGAAAGGATCACTGCATGACTGAAATGCAAACAAGAAAGTTCACAAGTTTGTAACTGTACCTCACGGTGATTCACTTATATTTTTTTTTAAAAAAATTAAATGAAAAAAGTCTTGAAACATTAATATGTATATCAAGAGATATTATCTAGAATAAAAAGAAACATTTTAAATGAAAAAAGAGTTAATATGAGGTAAATGTCAGGGTGCTGGTTGTGATTCCAAGAGCTTCTATAGAAAATGATAAAATGTGGATTATATTTTTCTTCAGATAGATATGGAGAGTATTCTCCTTTGACAATTATTATGTTTAGTTTAATTTGGAATCCACTGAAGTTTGGTTGATCCCTTTCTCATCCTATATGCTGCTAGTTAATTTAGACCAATTGTATTACAGTTTTTTAAATTACACTTGAAGTCTTTTCTATATTTGAGACCATTTCTATCTAATTGTTATTTCGTCTATAGCTAAGATAAATAGCTACAGCAATTTCATGGTTCTAAAATTCACATTCCTTGATAATCTCTGGATTTTCAGGGACCATTAGAATCCCTGTGTGAATCTTGGAATAATGAAAAGTACATTTTAGCAAGTGCTCTAGGTACTCTGCTATTGCTGCATTGATTTAGAAACACATTTTTAAATCAAATTTTTTGTGCAAGTTTAACTTGTAATAAAAAGAGCCTTAACAAAAGTGCCCTTTGCAATCTAAATGCTTAGGTTTGAGAACAGCAGGCCAAATTGAGAATTAATTAACATTTTGAAGCCATAGTGCTATGTTACTTAATCTTAAATTGTACTTGAAATAGGGATTGATTTCTATGCTATCACAAAACAACTTTTCTCTATCCCCATGTTCCTTTTCATTAAAAAATTTAGAGTTATATTGAGACAATAGTATTAAAAATCCAATCATTCAATGTTTTTAATGAAGCCATAATAATATCTTATTACTTAAATCATTTCTCAAGTCATCTTTAAAACTTTGGAAAAACATTTATTATTGAATAAGCAAGATGTAAAACCAACCAATACTGAACACATTAGTATAATTTATGTATTCATAAAACTGATAATACACATTTACTTCTAAAAATCTGTAAAGCACAGGTAATAATGGATCCAGTCAGCAATTTGCCACTTGCAATTAATCACTCTCTTTATACTCACAACATTCAATTTTTCTTACTATTTGAGAGAGTAATGATTAATTGATAAAAGTTTAACAAGTGCACTAATAGCAGGTGCTACTAATTGCAAAGTCTTCAGAATGATTCTCCTCAAACCCACTTTATGCTAATTTGTACAGCACTAGTCATAACACTTTATGATTTTACTTTTAAAATGACTTTTCTTTTAGTCACCCTAATTTAATTAAGAATTTTAACTAGTTCCTTGTATCAAGAACACCAATGAATTTTAAATTTGTGAGTTTGATTACCATAAGAAATTCACAAGGAGACTCATAAAAATGCACGGCTGCCAATTAAAAGCATCAACGCTGTGTAAATTAGAATTTGTTAATTGGTTTAGCAAATGTAAATTTAATTTTTTAAAATTTTATGAACTGAAAAATTGATTATATTTCTGTGAGCCTCCAGAAATATCTTATTAGTGATATTTGTTTCAGTGGTTTCTGAGATTATACTTTCACTTTATCCACAAATATTTATTCCATTTACTTCAAAAATATCCAATTATAGTATTCATTTTCCATTCACACATATTTGTTCCTCACCATCCACACTATTAATGAATACTCAAATACACATTTTCCTTTTATCTTAGTAAGATAGATAAAATATGCATTCTAGGTAGTGTATTTTATTTTGTACTTCCAATATTAAAGTGTATGTAATTAGTTTAGCTTTCTTAAACACTATGTGTTTATTAAAAAAAAAACCTTACAGATGCTTTTACAAAGATGAAAACTGAAGCAGCATTCAGGTATTCATTTTAACGCTGTTTATCTCTAAGAAATAGACCCAGAATGCTTGCATTTTACAATTATAATGAGCATTTAGTATGCAATGTAGAATAGGAAGGTCATTTTTTCCATGTAAAATTAGAATCTATTCTCAGGTATGTACAGTCTGGGCAGTTACCTCCCATTCATTACTCCCATGCTAAGTTGCACTCAAGTAACTGAGGGCAGAATTTAGAAAAGACCTAACCTACTTTTCTGGTTGAGTCTCTGTACTTTAAGTGAAGAGCCAGAGAAACAGGGCATTGAATTGTTCTACAAACTCATACTCTGTTTTCCAGGCAAGTTGATTAGCTTGACACTAGCCATGAACAGGAACTCACATAGACTTCCTTTGTCCCTCCTTGAATTGTTTTTAAAAGTTACAGTGCTTGATAATATCTCCCAAAGTCTCCAAATTCAGCAGATAATTATTTGACCAGTCAAAACCTCTCACATTATCCTAAATTAGTGTAATTAGATTACTCTATCCATCATTAGCTTCTAAAGGGATAAGACATACATAGGATAAGACCAAAGGGTAAAGGAATCACAAACTTAGTGATTTCCCCTTTTATCAAAGGGCGTAGGAAAACACTTCCTGTATAATTCTGTTCCTCATCATCTTTAAGTAGTAATTAAAATCCAGACAACTAGGTGTGGGAACCAAGTAGCAGCAGGAAATTTACCAAGAATTGATGCTGTAGGAACTTACGGTTAAAAGGAAATGGAGAAATGTAGTGAATGGCATTGTCAACAGACTTGTTGGGAACTAGATAAGCCCTGACTATCAAGTATCCTGATTTTCTCCTTGATACCTTCTTCTTTGATGGATTCTTTTCTTCCCACTATTACCTTTATGTTATAGTAGCTTAAAAGGAAAAAGAAAAAAAAACTATGCAAACAATCTCAATTTCCAAGAGCAAAATATTGCCTGGTAGGTGTAGTTATTAGTGGAGTTGTATGCATACATAAAAGAATAATTAATTTATCCATGCATGTAAGCTTATTTAAGTATTGACATGGAAATATGTGTATAATGTTTAATTCATTCGGTCAACAAACATTGTTGCAAGCCCAATTATGCACTCTGATCTATCTGACCTGAATGTTTCAGCAGATAATAAAGCAGATTTGTCCTTATGAAGCTCGCATTCTAGTAAGATATTTAGGAGGTAGAAGAACTAAAAAACAGACAAATGTATAATAACGCAATTTCAGGATTGATAATTACCATGGAGAAATATAAAATCATCAGGAGGTGTGTGTGTGCATGTGTGTGCACGCACATGCACGCACACACACACACACATGAATAACACATGAGAACATACAGGGGTAAAATATTGTGGTAAAACATTTTCAGAAGAGAGTAAAGTCTATGTGAAAGCTCAGAATTAGGACTTCAGCAGCCAGAAACAGATGACTGTAAAGGGAAAATAAAATAAATGGACCACCAATGAGCTAGCTCAGGTGGCATTCTGCACATTATATGTAAGAACCTTGATACCTTGTGAACCACAGAAAAACTGGATATATCCATCCTTTAAGGCCCCCAAGCATTTTCAGGTGTCTATGATGATCCCCAAGATCACTGGATCTTTTCTTAGCAGGACATTGAACTGTTTGATCAGGTTGAATCAATATCAGCAGGCATTGCCCCTCATTCCCCCTGAGCACTGCTTGGAAATACTGCTCCCCCACCACTCCCGCAGGAAAAAAAAGAAAGAAGTGGGACAAAGAATCAAAGAAAAGATTAGCATTGTCATCCCATTGTTCATCGATTTGCTGGAGCAGGCACCAGTAAGTCTCCATTGTGAGATTTGTTGTTACTGGTTTTGGCATATCAAATACTCCATGGGTAGCTTGCCAGGCTCTGCTGTTCGGGGAAGAATAGATTAACTAGGAGAAATGAGTTCAAGTTACATTAGTACTCTTGAGAAAGATTGCAAGAAAGAATCTGTCCTTAGATGACTGACGGTGTTTATGAACATAGGAAAACTCTGAATAGTGTGCTCTGTCCCTGTCAGTTGCCAGTGGTGTCAAATGCATTAACTTATCCAATTAAGAGAGTAAAAGTGTTCTTTGAAGCCTAAATATGATCAATTAAAAAATAGGACACTAGGGGCCAGAGGAATAGGACAGTGGGCAGGGCATTTGCCTTGTACAATGGGGATCCAGGTTCAATCCTTGGCACCTCATGAGATCCCTTGAGCCCTGCAAGGAGTGAGCCCTGACCACAGCTGGGTTTGGCCCCAAACCAACCAAACAAAACATAGAAAACTGATGAGCCGAACTAACATAATGAACATCTCTGAATGCAGCAGCTTATGTACCTGGGTCGAGAACTCAACATGAGGAACGACTTGGCGCCAGAACTGCACAGGAGGAAGAGAGCAGTGTGGATCGCCTTCAAGAGTGTCGAAAAAGTGGTTAAGAGGACAAAGAACCTCCGGCTCTTGGCACACCTTTTTGACTCCACCGTTTTTCCTGCACTAACATACGCCTTAGAAACCTGGGCCCTAAGCAAACAGGATGAGAACACTATTCGGGTCTCCCAAAGAGGAATCGAAAGAGCTATGCTTGGAGCATCACATTTCACTGAAATGAAGAAGGAATCAGAGTTTCGACCTTCGTTGACAACCAAGAATCAGAGACGCTGTCTCATTTGCCAAGGTGTCAAAAATCAGATGGACTGAACACGTAATGCGGTTCATTTATATTTATGTACTTATTTAAATTTTATTGAATCACTGTGAGATAGTTACAAGCTTTCATGTTTGGGTTATAATCACACAATGATCAAACACCCATCCCTCCACCAGTGCACAATCCCCACCACCGATATCCCTGGTATATCCCCCTTTCCCACTCTCCCCCTGCCTCCATGACAGACAATATTCCCCATATTCTCTCTCTACTTTTAGGCATTATGACTTGCAACACAGACACTGAGAGGTCATCATGTTTGGTACATTATCTACTTTCAGCACACATCTCCCGACTGATTCCTCCAGCCATCATTTTCTTGGTGATCCCTTCTCTATTTCATCTCCCTTCTGTCCTCCGCTCATGAAGCAGAGACAATCACTAGACTAGAGCTGTCACCGACTGGATTCCATGAGATGTCAAAAGACTGAGTGGTCGCCCACCTACAAGATTGTCAGACTTCTTCGTCAAAATCCTAAATGAACAGTTTGAGGTTCTTCGTGTTCCTGGAGCAAACAGATACCATTGGGCTACACTAGCACACAACAGGGATGAATGGAGATGTTACTGGTGCCCACTCAAGCAAACTGAAGATCAACAGAATGACAAGTAATGACAAGTGGCAAGTGATAAGCCGATGAGATGAATCTGTAGCTTTAACAGATTTGACTTGGAAGTTTCTTTACGTGGGGGTGAGGGGCACTCCCAAGCAGTGCTCTGGTGATTGGGAGTGACAGGGACGCCCACCAGCAATTTGCTACCAAACTGCTGGTCATTATTGCAAGAGCCTGAGAATACAATGCTTAACTGACCATACATTTCCAGGGACACCTCAGTCACCCTTACATTGTTCCGTGTAGAGCTGCATGGGCGATGTTCAGTTGAATTAAACCTGTTCAGGTGTCTGCTGGTACCCTAACCATGATATTATCTCCAAGTCTCTCATCTGGAAGCTTTCACCCCTTATTAAATCCCATATAGTAAACATTCCTGGTCTGACTGCTGGAGGGATGCATGAAACATGCATTGTGATCAAAGAAAGCTCCTGAATAGAGAACCTTCCCTGGGTGTAGAGCGCTGCATTCCTCCTCTTTCTTACTGTGCCCTAACACATTACTGCTAGTAGAGAAGCCCTCTGTAAGTTTCACAGCTTTAAGTCTCCTCTTCTCATAATTCTGTATTTTTTCTTTCTACTTTCATTCTAGTAAATACAGGGCCTCTAATTCTCTACTTTCCAATTGGGTTATTTAGTCTGAATCCTGGGTAAAACTATTCCATGTGAAGCTGCAATTTCTTAGGCTATTAATGAGAAGAATAATATTTATCTTTCCCAGAGGGTGGCTTGATGGTTGATTAATAAATGCCTAAAGAGTAGTTTGAAGATTACAAGTGTCAGCTATTATTGTAATTATTATTAGCTGATCCTACAGTCCAGAATTAGAATGAGCACAAGGCTCTGGCCGACTCTTTCATCTTTTGCACATATATTCTATGCACTGGAGGAATTAAATCTAAGCCCAGCATAATTAATTAATGTTTATGAAGCATGTTGTGAGTCTCAACTGCTCTAAGTGCCAACTGCAGTTATGAGAAACACCACGGCTTCGGGTTGAAATATATAATGCGACATTCTGATTGGCTTCATTTATATTACAGATCAAGTGCTTGGGGTCTCATTTCTATATTCTGTGCAGTGCCTGGTAGCCTGCTGAAATATCACAACTATCCAATAAAAGCAGTAATAAAGTTGTAATCTCCTTTCCTTTTTTCTTGATTTGTTTCCATGTTTTTAAAAGTAGACTAGACAGCAAGGAAGATATTCTCTTATTTTTGGCAAAAGATGATTCAAAATCTTTGTTGATGGAGATGTGGAATTGTCTTTCTCATGCTTGCCAATCAGAAAAAAATAAAAACTATTTACTCTGGGAAGTCTGGTTGTATCAGTCTTAAATCATTTATAGTCCACTAAGTGCTTTGAATAATGGAGGAGCTAGGAGGGCCCCTGATTTAATTTTGTCTCCTGTGTTTCTTTAGTATCTTTGAGCTTTCTTGCATTTAAGAGAACAGCACAGAAGAGAGAGTTAAGGGTGATTTTTAAAAGAAAACTATTAAAAGCTTTTACAAAGAACTTGAGCTTTAATAAAACCTCTTTATATGCAGGCAGGCCAAATCTCTAGGGATTTGGAAAGAGGCAACCTCTAAAGTTAAACATTTGAAGAGCAAAGTAAATTCATGACTTTAACATCACTTCCTTTCCTCTCCCACTCTTATCCTCCTTATGATAGACACAACATTGGTTCAGCACATTCTTTCACCCAAAGTCTTCAATAGATCACAGTATCAAATTCTAAGAGTGCATATTTGCCTGACATTTCAGCTTATAAATTCCTGCATTACATATGTATTAGTTTCATATCTCTACCATAGCAAAATGGCTATACACTTAGTGGTTTAAAGTAATAGCTATTTATTATTTCACTGTTGTGTAGGTCAAAAATGAATCAACCGAAGGTCACAGAAGAAATAAATGGTTGACTACAAGGGCTATGACTAAAATACTTTTGTTATTAGTGGGTTCTCTGCTCCAGATTTATCAAACCTGAAATCAAGATTTCTGGTGATTGTAGTCCATTCTGGAAGCTCTAGGGGTATATTCTCTTCCTAGCACATCTGCTTGCTGGAAAAAATCAGTTGCAAATAGTTATAGACTGTGCTCTGTTTCTTTGTGTCTGTTGATGAGCAGTTGTTTCAAACTCTAACAGGCCACAGGAATTCCTTATTAATGGTCTTCTCTCTCCATCTGCGGAGTCAGCCATAGAGGATCTTGACTTGTTCAAGCTTAGACAATTTTTGACCAATCACTCTTCTTTTCTCCAGGAAGAAAAGAAAGATGATTCTGCTTTAAAAGCTTATGTGATTAGATTGAGACCAGCTGAATATTCCAGATTGTTGCGTATAACTTTATTTGTATCTCTAATATATTTTGCTTTATAACAAAATTCCAGGCCCTGGGGATTAAGGCATGAATATTTTTAGGGGGCAATATTTCTAACTAGTCTTATGTAGCTGTATCCTAGGCCAAAAGGATATTATTATAAATAGTTTTATAGATGCAGGATCTAAATAGCCTAATATATTTAACCCAAGTCAAAGAGCAAATACATCACAAAGCCTGGGGGAGGGGTAATGGCTAAAATATTTTGCTATTATAGGCCATTATTTGCTTTTAATAAACATTTTAATAATATCATGGGAAAGATGTGTACAAAAATTTTGGTACTAAGAACTCCTAGAGTTTCTTCAAGAAATACTGGAAAAATAGAACCAAAAAGAAAAGTTAGAAGGGTATACAGGTACTGCAAAGGTTTTAAATTTAACTTTAGTTTTTGCTTATTTTTGGTCCAAACCCAGCAGTACTCAGAGTTTAACCCTGACTCTGTGCTCAGAAATTGCTCCTGCTGGGCTCAGGGACCATATGGGATACTGGAGATCAAGCCCAGGTCTGCCACATGTGAGGTGAATGTCCTGCCTGCTGTACCATATCTCAATCGCTATGAATTTTTTTTAAAACATACCTCCAGCCTGCTATGATATGGAATGGGTAAAACACCGCTATGAAAGTTTTTAAAACATACCTCCAACCTGCTATGATATGGAATGGGTAAAACGCTTAAGCCATATCTGACAAAATTTAATGTGTGTTTTATAAAGTTTAAAATGTAAAAACTTAAGTATATGAATGGTGAGATAGTGAAAAGCTATGGTGATCATATTCACAGTATTGGTCAGCTATATTTGAGTTAAAAATCTAACAAAAATTTTTTTACTACATATGTTTTTACCGGTGTCATATCTCTTATTTTCATAGAAAAGAATGTCAATTCAAATTTAACCCCCACCCAAATGCAGAATCTGCTGGTTCATGTTTCCAATCTTTAGGCAAAACTGAACCTCAAATGATATCACTCAGGGTCTGTCACTGTCACTGTCATCCTGTTGCTCATCAATTTGTTCGAGCGGCACCAGTAACGTCTCTCATTGTGAGACTTATTGATACTGTTTTTGGCATATCCAATACGCCACGGCAAGCTACTCAGGGCCTATGTGTCTTTATCTCTGATTTCTGATCTCCTCTTTTTGGAGTTATTTCAGGAAGTTTCTCTTTATGTTGCATCAAAGATTAGCAGTAATTCTAGATGTGCTTGAAATTTGCAGCTAATAGTTCCAGGGAAAAGAGCATTTTCTTTTTACCAGCCTGCATCTGACTGGCTCTATAAAAGGATTTTGATTGGCCTAACTTACAAATGCCACCCACTTACCAATAACTGTTCTCAAGAATCACCTAAATAGTTTCAAAAGTTATACATTTTCTGCACTACAAAACATGAAACCAACCTCTTGTGATAGAATTGACTATTTCTAAAATAGAGAAATGATATATCTTCTACAAGAGGAGATGATGAATAACAGACAACTATACCAAGCCTCCGCATTATACCAGTGTGGAGAAATGAAATGAGAATCTTGTTAAAATACAAATTGCAATTCAATAATACTAGGATAAAATCTAAAATCCTTCATTTTAAACAGCTCCCAGGTTATACTAATGCTTCTGGTCCATGAACCACATTTTGAGTTGTAAGCCAATATTCTACTGAGGAAGCCAAGCAGAGCATGTAGAAAGAGAACTATAAAGCTGAGAAATACATACTGTGATTCAATATGATGACGGAAGACACATGAAAAGAAGCAGTGTTAAAGAATGTATAACGATCAAAGTATCACAAGACTTTAGAAAAGAGAAAATTTCCTGTTGGGCCAACCTGTGGTCTTCAGTTTAACCTGGGAGCTTTTCAATGACTACATATAGTCAACACTGTTCATAGTACTATGATGTTATTTGAGATGATTTTCCTGTACTGCCATGTAGTGAGGTTCAAAAGCTATGATAAATTAAACTTATGGCATCTGGGAAAATGTATCAAGGCAGGGGAATTGGTAGTAAAATAGTCATCTCATTCATCACAACTATATTCTCACAATAAGTGTGTGGGGGTGGGGGCGGGGGGGAGGTCAGTTTTACTTGAGGATGCCCCTGATAATCTGTAAAAATTATTGCTTTGGTCTGGGATCTCTGGGTGGAGTTGGGGGAATGAAGATAGAATTAGAGGTGACAGAAATAGTGGATGAAGGTTGTGGGCACTTTTCTGGAGAGTAGTAACTTTGCACATTGTATCACTTGTCATCCCATTGATCTTCGATTTGCTCAAGCAGGCGCCAGTAAGATCTCCATTCGCCACTGTCAAGTGCTAATGTAGTCCAGTGGTAGGTATCTGCTTGCTCCAGGAACAGGAAAAGTCTCAAAATGTTCATTCAGGGTTTTGACAAAGAAGTCTGACCATCTCGTAGGTGGGCGGCCACGTGGTCTTTTGATGTCCCGTGGAATCCAGTCAGTAACAGCTCTAGTCCAGCAGTCTTCTCTAAATCGCATTACGTGTCCAGCCCATCTGACTTTTTTATGTCTTGGCTAATGAGACAGCGTTTCTGATTCTTTATCATCGACAGAGGTCAGAACTCTGGATTCCTTCTCCCACTTGAGTGAAATGTGATACTCCTAGCATAGCTCTTTCGATTCCTCTTTGGGATCAGTAACAACAATGGACTTCATTTGTCTTTCTACATTAATATCATAAAATTATAACCATGTCACCTAAATAAAATTAATTTTAAAAGGATTACTTTAATTAAAGTTTAATCCTCAATTTTATTTAACCTTATCAACACTCAGGATAAAACAGAAGTTAAACATAAATATTTCAGTTGCATACAGAATCATTACGGTTATCACAGAGAAGCGCTTCTTTGACTATTTTGAATTACAAGCTAAAGTAGCTACAATATATTTTTTTAATGAATATGTTTTTGGCCGGAGTGATAACACAGCAGATAGGGCATTTGCCTTGCATGTGGCTGACACAAGTTTGATTCCTTTATCCCTCTCGGGGAGCCTGGCAAGCTATCAAAAGTATCCCGCCCGCGTGGTAGAGCCTGGCAAGCTCCCCGGGGTGTATTTAATATGCCAAAAACAGTAACAAAAAGTCTCGTAATGGAGACATTACTGGTCCCCGCTCAAGCAAATTGATGAACAACAGATTACAGTAACAGTGACAGTTTTTGGTTTGAAATAATGATTGCCAAACTATAGCTATTTGACTTAGGTATTTGAATATCTTCTTAATTTTTTAAAAAAATTTATTAGAGAATCACTGTGATGTACAGTTACAAACTTACAAACTTTTGTGTTTGCCTTTCACCATACAGTGATCGTTTACCCATCACTCCACCAGTACCCATTCTCCTCCACCAATGACCCCAGTATCCCTCTCTGAATATCTTTTTAAAACTGAATAATTGAAGGCAAAGCAAGATGGCACAAAGGGCTGGTGCACATGCCATGTAAACGAGGCCCCAAGTTTGATTCCTAGGTGCTTCATGCCCCTCTCCCCTCAAACAGCATCAGATAGTGCCTTGGTGTTCTCAGAACTATGGGCTTGAACAAAAACACCACATTACAGGACCTTATAGCACAGCGGGGAGGGCATTTGCCTTGCACACAGCCGACCTGGGTTCAATTCCTCCTTCCCTCTCGGAGAGCCTGACAAGCTACCAAGAATATGCTGCCCACACAGCAGATCCTGGCAAGCTACCCGTGGCATATTCAATATGCCAAAAACAGTAACAAGACTCAGAATGGAGACATTACTGATGCCCGTTTGAACAAATCGATGAGCAACGGGATGACAGTGATGACAGCAATATAGCTAGGGATAGTTAATTGAGAATTGTCTTTCTGCCCTAAAACATTGCTTGGGAACATTACCGCACCAACTCCTCACACACACCCACTCAATGAACAAGAGGGCTTTCTACTTGAAAGTATTTATTTATTTATTTATTTATTTATTTATTTATTTAGCACAGTGGGTAGTGCATTTGCCTTGCACATGGCCAACCTGGGTTCGATTCCTCCATCCCTTTCTGAGAGTTCAGCAAGCTACCGAGTGTATCCCGCCCACACAGCGAGCCTGGCAAGCTACTTGTGGCGTATTCGGTATGCCAAAAACAGTAACAAGAAGTCTCTCAATGGAGTTATTACTGGTGCCTGCTCGAGCAAATAGATGAACAATGGGACAACAGTGCTACAGTCCTATTTATGGTGGGTGGGTGTTAGTTGACACCCAGTAATGTTCAGGGGCTGTTCCTGGCTCTGTGCTCAAGAGTGACCCCTAGTGGTGCTTGGGGGACCACATGCAGTGCAGGAGATTAGAACCCAAGTCAGGGCAGGCAGGGCAAGCACCTTCCTTTCTGTATGAGCTCTCCCACCCATCAGCATTTGTTCTTAAAAATAAAATTTAAGGGGCTGGAGCGATAGCACAGCGGGTAGGGCGTTTGCCTTGCACGCGGCCGACCCGGGTTCAATCCCCAGCATCCCATATGGTCCCCTGAGCGCCGCCAGGAGTGACTCCTGAGTGCGAAGCCAGGAGTTACCCCTGTGCATCGCCGGGTGAGACCCAAAAAGCCAAAAAAAATAAATAAATAAAAAATAAATAAAATTTAAGCTGCCAGTGAAAACCAAAAGCTTTGGAAATGTTTAATTTGTTACCATAAATCTAACAATATCCTAATGTTCAAGTGTTTTTCTCACAATATTCAATGTGTATTAATAAGTAGAACTGTAGCACTGTCACTATCGCCCCATTGTTCATCGATTTGCTCAAGTGGGCACCAGTAACATCTCCATTGTGAGACTTGTTGTTACTGTTTTTGGCAGATTGAATATGACACAGGGAACTTGCCAGGCTCTGCCAAGCGGGTGAGATACTCTTGGTAGCTTCCCAGGCTCTCCTCGAGGGGCGGAGTAATTGGACCCGGGTCGGCCGTGTGCAAGCCAAACACTCTACCTGTGGTTCTATGAATAAATATGATACTAAAATCTAGTACAGGAGTTTAGGCTTTTGCCTGACATGATGCTAACTCTGGTTTGATCTTTGGAACATATGATCCCACAGCATTGCTCAGGTATAATCCCTAAGCTCAGAAACAAGAGTATGCTTTGAGTATAGTCAAACATGGCCTAAGAACAAAAACAAAACAAAGACATAAATCGTTTTCCCCTTCTCTTATCTTTGTTATTATTGTTTTGCAATTACTAAGGGTCATGCACACTTGGTCATGGTCCGAACCAAATTAAATGTGATGCTACTAGTTGGTAGCAGTACTTGCATGCACACTTGGTGGAGTTTGTGTCAAAATTTTTTTTTTGTTGTTGTTGTTGTTTTTGTCTTTGGATGCCACAGTTGGAAGTTCTCAGAGTTTACTCCTGGCTCTGTATTCAGGGATCATTCCTGGTAGTGCTCAGAGGTGAAGCATTTTGGGAAGCATTTTATTTTAGAAAACACAATTCTTTTTTACAAAACATGTTATATATCTTATCACACATTTGATTTACTATTACTTACAATTGTATAAAAGGAGAAATATTTTAATATCATAAGTTAATAGGGAGAAATTAAAACAGGTACCACACAAGTTCAAAAATCTTGAGATACTATGAGCAATTTTATAACATTAATTTGGAGAACCTGAAAAATGAATCAACTCTTAGAATCTTTCAAATTCCTTTGACTGAATCAGGAGAAAATATAAAATGTGAACAAATCAATTATAGGGAAACTTAAATAATAATTTAATTTTTTTCCCCAAATATCAAGGGCCAGATTTTTTCATTATTGTTTTCTATCAAGCCTTCAAAGATGAGTTATTGTCAATAATTCTCAAAATCATTTCTCAACAATAAATTGAAGAGAAGGAAATACTTTAAAAAACATTTTACAATGCTAACATTACACTACAAAACATACAGGGATATCACCAAAAGGAAATCTATGGAATATTACCAATGATAAACATCAATTGCTAGATTATGTTTGAGGACAAAACATTGGTTGCTGCTCAACAATACATTAATATGATCACACATCATTAGCAATGGGAATTATTCCAGGAATGCAAAGTGGCTCATATATGCAAATCAATTAATGTACTACATCACATCAACAAAAGGAAAGAAAAATGGACATAGAGAAAGCTTTTGACAGGGCTCAATATGTGTTGATAAATGCTCTCAACAAAGTGTCTAGAGAAAGACCATATCTCAATATAGTAAAGGCAATATAATTCATCAAGACTTATAAATGACCAACAGAAAATAAATCTTATTTTATAATCACTATTAAGGAAATGCAGCACACAATAACAGCAATAACAGTGGAATAGAACCTCACACCTCTAAGAATGGCCGGTATCGAAATGGCCAGAAACAAGTACTTTTGAAAGTTGTGGAATAAAAGGTAACCTCATACACTGTTGTTGAGAATGTAAGTAGATTCATCCCTTATAGAATACAGTATGAAATTTTCTCTAGATTTAAAAAATGGATCTTTCATACAAGCCATCATTTTCATCTGAGGTATATACAAAGAACATAAAAACATTTAACTTGAAAAGTTATGTTCACATCTATGTTCGTTGAACTGAAATTTACAATAATCAAAATTTAGTAATGTACTACTGTAGTATGAGGCACATGAATAAGTAATCAATATTTAGAAATATCCCAAGTGCCCAAGAGAGAGAAATGGATAAAAACATGTGAAACATATGTACAGTGTATTACTAAATCAGCTGTTAGGAAGCATAGAAATCTTACCTTTTGGGGGCTGGAGAGATAGAACAGCGGGTGGGGCGTTTGCCTTGCACACGGCCAACCCGGGTTCGATTCCCAGCATCCTATATGGTACCCTGAGCACCACCTGGGGTAATTCCTGAGTGCAGAGCCAGGAGTGACCCCTGTGTATCACTGGGTGTGACCCCCCCCAAAAAAAGCAAAAAAAAAAACCTTACCTTTTGCAATAATGTAAAGAAACAAAGTAAGGAGCAAACAAAGCCAAAATGAAACTAAAGGATGAACTTGGAACCCAATATTAAGAGACCAGAGGGAGAGCCTCTGGAAGTTTGATTTCTCAGTGGAGATGGGGTCCAAATGATGGTTGTAGAAAGATACCAGTGTTTTAGTGAAAGCTACAGTGCAGGTAACATATTTTCAAGAGGTGTGAAATAGAATTTCTAAAACATATGCAGACTTGTAAACTGTTACCTCAATAAAATGTAGAGATATTAAAAAAGAAAAAAAGAAGGTAAAGATATAAACGTTTTCCCCTCAGTTAAAAATGTTCTAATTCTAGTTGAGCCAGAGAGGTTGTACAGAGGGTAAGATACTTGCTATGTGTGTGACAGGCTGACACAGGTTCCAGTCCCATGCATCATTTGTGAGCCCCTGAGCACACCTCCACGAGTCATCCCTGAGTACAGAGCAAGGAGCAAGGCTTGAGAACCTTGGAGTACGGTATGGATAAAGAATTTAAAAAAACTGTTAAATGTTCTAGTTCTATAACTATTTCTTTAAGCTGTCAACATACCGAAGCATTTGTGAGATCTTAACAGTTTTTATATTGTGAAGTTGTTGTGATCAAAAAAGAGAACTACTAGACTTATCAGAAAACTTTGAGGTTGCTAGGTTTATACTACTATTTCATTGAAAGTATTTTGCAATCATCAAAAATTTGGGGTTTTTTTTTTTTTTTGCTTTTTGGGTCACACCCGGCAATGCACAGAGGTCACTCCTGGCTCATGCACTCAAGAATCACCCCTGGAGGTGCTCAGGGAACCATATGGGATGCTGGGAATCGAACCCGGGTCGGCCGCGTGCAAGGCAAACGCCCTACCCGTTGTGCTATTGCTCCAGCCCCCAAAATTTGGGTTTTTTAAGAATAAACACCTGTATCTAATTGAGTCTATTAAACTTTTGGATGGATATAAAATTAGATGTGAAACAGAAATTATGCTTCTAGGATCTTTCAGAGAAAAATAAAATCCCTTCCTTCACACACACAAAAAAAGCCCAAATTAATACCCTTAAGTAAATATAATAGTTCTTATTTAAATGCCACTGAAAAGATTAAGGCATTCAAGACTTGGTTTATTATGTTAAATGTGAACGTCAAGAATAAAATTGAGGGATCAAGCTTTACATTTCTAAGCTGAATGCTATTTGACAAGTTTCCTTTTTGGCCTAATTTTTATATTTTTTTGAAATGTTAACGTACTTAAATAGCTCTTTGGAGTCAAAAGTTCTCACTTTGGGGCACTTTGCCTTTCCTCATAATGCTGAATTAAAGGTTGGATCATTAGTGATTTGACTGATAGATACATTCCAACCAAGATTGCGATCTCAGTATGAGACCATAAAACTCCTTGTGCGCAGTACCCATAAATCTTTACCTAGAAATAATATAATACTATATTTTAATATTAAAATCATGTTTTAAATTACTCCACAATGAATAAAAATTATCCTTTAAGAAAACCCAGTTGCTATAATTCTTTGTGGTTTTATTTGATTCCTACTATATGACTCTAATCTTAGAGAAGGCTGGGTCTATAAAATACTTTTAGAAGAACAAGGAGAACTATCTTTATTCACAGCTCCATTCATTATTACACAGAGACTCTATCTGGTGAAAACTTGGTATAGCACTCCAAGTAAAATGATGGTAAAAGGATCTGAGTTAGGGTAACAACTATAAACTAGCCATGTTTGTAAAATCATTGAATAGTCCCCATCCTGCTGATCCTTTGAGCTTATGCCTATATCCATAATTTTAGAGTAAAATATTTAAAGAGACAGACCTCAAGAATGAGTGAAATTGGACAGTTATAAGTACTGTCATCAACACAGGGGACTCAGACACTCTAGAGAACACATGTGCTACTAAATTTGGACTGCGCTACTTACACAGGATTTGACATATGATTCAATTTTCTAAAAACTTAGAGAAAAGTCTTTCTAGAGATAATGTTGTAAACCATGAATCTTTAATTAAATAAAAAATGTAAATATTTCTTTTAAAAATAGAGAAATAGGAGGACTTGACTATTTATTAAAACCACAATTTAATTTTTAAAAATAATTCAATATTACAATGTAATTGACTAACCAAAAGGGATTCAAAACTTTGGCTTTTGGTATTCAGGAAAAGGGGACAACACTTAAGTCTTTGGTTGATAAATAAGTATTCTTATGCTAAATGTGTTTTAGGGAAGGTGTGAGAAGAAAAACTTATCTTCTGCCCATATTAAAGTTTTGTTTCTGCCTAGTAACAGGAGGGAAAAATAAGATGATCCTTCTTGGAAAGACTAAAGAATGATTGTTTTTATGACTTTTATGGTACTTTCTAAGGAATCCCATTTCTTTTGTTCTCTCTTCAGTGTAAAAAGGAAAATCTATTACCTTTCCTCTGAAATATTATTTCCATATTTTTAAATAGTCTCTTGCTTACGTCTTTGCTCTCTTCAGACAAAATAACCCCTAATCCTTAGATATTTATCCTTAGAGATCCTCAAGGATCTCTTTTCTTTTTCCATTTTAATTGTTTTCTTTATGGACCTCTAAACATGCTCCATGTTTCCCATAATATGGTCACATTAGAATAACATTGTTATAAAAGCTCAGCCAAAATAAATATGTGAATTATTTATAGTTACTATGTTATATATATATTTTGCACTATTTACACACAGTACTGCATTTTTATCTAGCATGTTGACTCATGTAATGCTTACGTTCCTCTCAGAATTTCAACGTTCTGTTTTGTTTTGTTTTTTTGGGGGGGTCACACCTGGCAATGCACAGGGGTTACTCCTGGCATTGTACTCAGGAATTACTCCTGGCGGTGCTCAGGAGACCATATGGGGTGCTGGGAATCGAACCTGGGTCGGCGGCGTGTAAGGCAAATGCCCTACCCGCTGTGCTATCGCTCCAGCCAGACATTCTTTTTTTTTTTTAAGGTATTTTATTCATTTGTGTTTTTGTAAGGGTAAAATTTTATACTTCTTCAAATGTATGTTACTATTTTAATCTCAGAACCTAAATATCAATATCCCTGCACTCACTCCATCTTTTAAATTCTTAACTGCCACTACTTTGATGACCTCAGTTCTATGGTCAGTCTAAAATTTTCTTGCTATTTAGTTCTGTTTTTTTTTTACTTGTTTTGTTACTTTATAGACCACATATATGTGAGATTATCTGGTATTTATGTATTTTAAATTTCTAACTTATTACTGGATGACACTCTGCAGTTCCATCCATGTTATAGGAAAACGCAAAATTTGATGTTATAGTTGAATATATTCCATTGTATATATAGATCACATTATCTTTATGCACTCCTGTTTTAGGACATGAAGAATGCTTCCATAATTGTCTACTGTAAATTGTGGTACTATAGAGGTGTAAAGGAATCATTTTGTGATTAGTACTTTTCTGTTCCTCAGATAGATAAATGCCAAGAAGTTGGGTTGCTGGATTGTATGGGAAATCTGTTTTAATGCTTTGAGAAACCTACATATCCTTCTCTGATAATAAAAAATACAGAGAATTTATGTGCATTGCTATGAAGTGTCAGTCATTTCTTATTCTTAAATAAATTGGTCACATAATTTGTGACTTTCATAGCCTTATGACACTATAAAATTATATCCTGTGTAATTCATTTTCTATTTGTACTCTATATCCAGGATGCTCAAACTAAAGCTCTAGCATTTAGATAGTGCCTAATAAACAATAGATGTTTAAGAAGATTTGCTGAGCAAAATAGTTTATATGTAATTTAGACAATATATTACACAAAACTTTTTTTATTGAGTCCAACATTTCTAGCTTTTTCAACCTTGACTAAACTTAGATTCTGCCTAGAGAAAGATATCTGTATCTAAGTATTTGCTATTTCTTACTAGATATTTTGCATGAATGGATTATTTAACTTATCTAAGTGTGATCCAAATCTTTACAACATACATAAGTATATTGAATTATTGTGGAAATTATATAAAATATTACATATAAAAGTATACTTAGTTTATAATGACTTTTCCCAAAGAAGAAAAAATATCTTCTAAGGAACACTGTATCAGAAAATGCTTAAAAGAGGTATGTTCTAATCTCATCATTTAGATTCCAAGTGGTATTAGTCTTGATATTATTTATGAACTGTAGGGAAAGCATGTGCATGGTTTTCAATTTTGATGCTTCACTTTCTCATCTTTTTTCACAATGCTCAAATTAAATTCACAGTGTAATTAGTTCTAGTAAAATACTCACTGCTTAAGGTAAGTTTTCCAAAACCAGGAGTAGCATCACTTTCATCTTTTTTTCTATTATTTTCATGAGATAAAAATCTAACTTGACAATATGGTCTACTGATGAAAAAATAAAATTGTATTTGAGCACTGAAAAGGAGAAATTATATAGGGATTAAGGAGCTTGCCTTGCATAAAATCAACCACAGTTTGAACCTTAATGGGGCACAGCTCCCCTATGTACTATCAGGCATTCCTACTGAGCATAGAGTAAGAACTAGACCCTTAGTACCCCTAGTTGTCCTCATTTTTACTCCCTAGAAAATAATCCCTTTGAAAGTAAAGAAACGGTGCTGGGGATCAAATCTAGATAGGGCACGTGCAAGGCAAACACCTTACCCATTGTACTATCTCTTTGACCCCATTACTTAGCTTTTAATGCAACTCTAATTATACTATACTGTCAATTTCTTGAGAAGATGAGCAAACACTCATCAAATTTTTAATTATTTAATTCCTTGAAATCGAATTTTACCTTGTGTTTTTTGTTCCCCCTTAAATCACAGAAAATATTCAGGAGGAAGATGCTGTGGCAGCTGACGCTGGTGGGGAGTTCAGTAGTTTTTCAGTTAAGTTATTTTAAAAAGTTGTTCATTGATGTAAAATAGTTACATTTTTAAATGCATTGTTTCTAATAACAATTTTTGTGGTTTTTGACTTTTTAATGAATTTCACATAGAAGAAATGGTGATTTGTATGTAAAGAACGTGGTCAAATAATTTGCTTCATGTAAATATAGTCACAATTAGCATAGACCCATCAGTATATTTTTGATAATTTTTGATGTATGGTAAAGCTTAAGGTTGCAAAATGGATTTATGATAAAAATAAAAGTTTTGAGAGTCAGTATGGGAAAATAAGAGGATTTTAGAATTTCTTAAGCGACTTTGTTAAAATTTTAGGATAAAATTTTCTTGAAATGGATCTATGTTTGCAATCTTCAATAATGTTTTAGAAAATGTGTGTAATCAAATTATTAGTTATAGCCTATGTTACTGTAGACAACATGTGTTTCAAATCCCTGTATGTGCCTATGTTGACTCAAAACTTGTGGAAATATTATGTGTTACATAGTCCTGTTCTCCTGTTTGTTTACATCTGAAGTGGCCTTGTTATTAAATTATACACATGTATGTAAAAAAAAAGAAAGTTAAAGAAACAGGTCTCACTCAGAATGTGTTCTGAAGAAAAGTGCTAGCATCTTCTGATGAGAGACAATGTAAGTGGTGGTGGAGGACAAATTTACTTGTCACAGGAGTAAAGGAATGAACTCTGTACAAACAAAGTATTAGATTATTTATAGCATTTAGTATTCTATCGAGTTCCAGACAGTGACAAAACTCTTAGAATGGTAGGAAAAATTAGAGGAAATGGCAGTACAAAGTGATTCACCATAACATGAAAATATTTGGTAGACTAAGAATGTTGAGTTTCACAAATCTAAATGAGTCACTAACTTAACTTCTGAAGTGTGTTAATTCACCAGAGTTTTTAGTTTGAATTGAAAATTTGCATTTCCTTCAGCTGAAGGAGAGTTGCTCAGGAAAAAACTTTTCAAGGTTTTATTACTTTTTATCAAATGATAGTACTTATGAGTTGCATCTGTTAGCACAAGTAAGGTAATAATTCACATGAACAAACATGTAAGGTTCTATTAATGGTACAATATAATACCACTAACTGCTACTATAATACCACTACTATTACTACTACTACTACTACTACTACTGCTACTGTTATTATTACTTTTATTAATCCTTCTATACTGCTATTAACAGAAATATACTTGTTTTACTACAAGTAGCTATTTTTCATTCTGGATTTTAAATGTAATGACTATATATGTATATTGCATAGGTATGTCATTACCTACATAATAAATAAAATGAAATATTATGAAAAACAGTAAAATAATGTATAAACATACATTTGATTTGTATTTATTAAATGTATTACTATAAATGTATTAAATAGTTAACATATTTTAAATGAACAAATAGCAACTATTGAAAATAATACAAAATTCTGGTAAGATGTGAAATACTTGAAGACATGATTGGCTGCCATCTATCTTTAATCCATTTCCCAGAGGTTACTAAATCTGCTTTGCTCTATCTACTATTTTGAAGGCTAGCTGTTTTAGAAATAAAACCAATACAATTAGGGGGCTGGGATGTTCATACTCAGTAGTACTTAGGGGCTATTTCTGGCTCTGTGCTCAGAAATATCCCCAGGGTACTACTTAGGTGACCATGTGTCAGGGGTTTAAACTGGCATTAGCTGCATGCAATTGCCTAATCTCCTGCACTATCTCTTTGCCTCAAATGAATACAATGTCACTGCAAACTATTCAATAATGTACAAACTCACATACCAGTAATTTATCAGGTAAAGGCCTTCATACATTTTCCATTCTTAAAGGAATAAAAAACTAACCAAAATCATGGTTAGCAGTTAGATGATGACAGGTATGACTTCTCAGCTCTCCTGAATAGTGTCAAGTATGACTTCTCATCTGTACTTTTCCTTATAATTCAGGAAATTTTTTTCTCTACTTTCAGCATTATAGTCTCCATCACTTTGTTTTTCATAGACTACAATTATCTCATAATTCCAATTTTATACTTTATTTATTCCATAATGTTTTCCTTATTACATACATAGAGTTAATTTTACTACAGCAATCAAATAGAACAGCATTTTGTTGTAAGTTTTCAGGGGGTAAAAAGTGTCTCTCATTTTAAATAAAGTGACTGGAATCTCAGTGAGAAACATTACATAGATAAACTTGCAAATTGTGTATCTATGTTAGGTTGTATTAATTTTGCTGATAATGCTAAAGTCAACACCAGCAGAGATCAGAGAAGAGTAATGCATCTGATTTCAAGAACAACATTAGAATCATCGGGGTCCCAGAAGGACAGGGAAGCAACCCCAACGAAAATGCCACAGTTAAAGAAATCATTGCTAAAAAAGTTCCCAGAGCTGGAGAATACAGGCATCAAGACTCAAGGAGCCCAAAGGGTGCCAGCTAAAGAAGACCCTAACAAAAGAATCTCCAAGACATATCATAGTTAGAATGGTGGATGTCATGGATAGAGACACAATACTGCAAGCAGCAGGGTCAAAAAAGGAAATCACATACAAAGGGCACCCCTTAGATTCACAGCAGACCTGTCAGAGGAAACCCTCCAAGCCCAAAGGCTATGGTGGTATATAGTGAAAAAAAAACAATGAAATGAACTCTTCATGAAGAATACTTTATCCGGTTAAACTCTCATTCAACTTTAAGGAACGACACACTATTTTGTGGATAAACAACAGCTCAGAAACTTCATAGACTCAAAACTTAACCTATAAGAAGGACTAAAGGGGTTATTTTAAGACAAGAAAAACCCCTACAAGCACAACAAACTCTTACAGAAAGATGGTACAAACCCCATAACAATAATCTCTCTCAATGTCAATGGTCTAAATTCACCAATTAAGAGACATAGAATGTCAATGAGTCAGAAAGAAAGAGACAGACATAGAAAGATTGCACTCATATGTGGAATATAAAGTAGCAGAGAAGTAAAAGCTAGCAATGATGCAACTTCTGGCAGAAATCCCTCTGGACTTAGCTACTAAAATACTAAAATACAGAAATCCAGAACCTTGTGGCCACTATTGTGGCCACACGACCTCATATCTCTTTATTCTCAGCAATGAAAAACAAATTATCAAATGTTTCATTTCCAGCAGGTCCGACTCTGGGGTGGGGGGAAACTTCAAACAATAATAGTGAGTTTTTTGTTTGTATATAATCAAAGTAAAGAGAAAGTAAAGTGAAATTTATCAACTATACAGGCGGGGTGGGGCCTAGGGGGCTAGGGGGGGTGGGGAGGAGGTTTACTGTGGTTCTTGGTGGTGGAATATGTGCACTGGTGAAGGGATGGGTGTTCGACCATTATGTAACTGAGACTTAAGCCTGAAAGCTTTGTAACTTTCCACATGGTGATTCAATAGAAAATAAATAAATAAATAAATAATATTTTAAAAAAAGACATAGGGTGGCAAAATGGATTCAGAGAATGAACCCAACATTCTGCTGCCTAGAAGAAACACATCTGAGCAGCCAGAACAAACACAGATTCAAAGTCAATGGATGGAAAACAATCCTGCAAGTAAAGAACTGCCTAAAAAAAAGCTAGGGTGGCCTTACTAGTATCAGACAACATAGATTTCAGGTAAAAAAAGATTAGAAGGGACAGTGAAGACCTTTTTTATTAATCAAGGGATGTGTACAGCAGGAGGAAGTGACACTCCTAAATGTGTAAGCATCCAAAGAAGGACCAGCTAATTACCTACAAAAACTGCTAACAGACCTTAAGAAGGACATTGCGAGAAACAAAATAGTAATTGAAGACATCAACAATGATCTATCATTTCTGAATAGATCAAGAAGTTTAAAACTCAGCAAGGAAATATTGGCTTTGAAGAAAGAAATAGAAAACAGAGGGCTAATAGATCTATACAGGACTTTATATCCCCCCCCAAAAAGAAAACACATTCTTTTCCAGTGCACATGTAACATTTTCCAGAATAGACTGTGTGCTGGGCCACACAACATACCTCAACAGAATAGGAAGATAGACATTGTATCAACTATCTTTTCAGACCATAATGCACTGAAGATAGAAATTAATCATGTACATGCACAGGAAACCAAATCAAACACCTAGAAATTAAACAACTCAATGTTGAACAATGAGTGCGTCAGGAAGGAAATCAAGGAAGAAATCAAAAGGCAGATGGAAACAAATGAGAATGAAGACACGGACTATCAGAATCTGTGGGACACAGCTAAAGTCGTGTTAAGGGGGAAATATATAGCCCTGCAAGCAATTCTCAGGGAGGAAGAAAAGGACCACATACATAACTTAACTTCACAGCTCAAAATTTTAGAAAAGGGCCAACAAAAGGAGCCTAAACCAGGCAGAAGGAAAGAGAAAAAAAAAACTAAGAGCAGAAATCATTGACATGGAAACCCGAAAGACAATCCGAAAGATCAATGAAACCAAGAGCTGGTTCTTCGAGAAAATAAAATAGATTGATAAACCACTAGTAAGACTTACAAAGAGAGAGAGAACCCTAATAAACTGAATCAGAAATGAACAGGGAGTTATCACAACAGAAACCAAAGAAATTCAAAAGACCATCAGAGACTACTTTGAATATCTGTATGCCATGAAGCAAGAGAATCTAGAAGAAATGGATAAATTCCTGGATTCCTATAATCTCCTAGGGCTGAATCAAGAAGAACTGCAATACCTGAATAGTCCTATTAATATCAAGGAAATTAAAACTGTAATCAAAAGTCTTCCCGGCTGGATCTCATTCCCCTGACCCTGAAGAGCCCCCAAGTGCAACATCGTTAGGAGGGCCGAGTCGAGATGGCCTTCTAAGATCTCAGGGAAAGGACGAAATGAGATGTTACTGAGCCCGCCCGAGAAATCGGTGATTAACGGGGTTTCGTGATTTCGTGATCTGTGGATATCGAGTGTTTTTGAAGGGCACATGTTTATTTAAGATATGAGCCAGCATAAGCAAGATGGCTAGACTTGAAACTGGTGAGTTGACTGAGGTAGAAAGAAATAAAAAGAGAGTGCGCCATAAATAAGAACCTGTGAAAGGCAAGAAAGGGTTAAATTGCTATCAAAGAGTTTTAGCAATCTGAGCTCACAAAATAACCTATCAGGAGACTCTCACCCAGCCTGCTCCACGGCCCTGAGCACCCAGCGCTTCCCTCTCCTCCGGACTGCCGGCCGAGTGGCCAGCACGCTGACCCCAAGCGCCACTGCCAGTCTGTCTTCCAGCAAAGGTCTGTGATGCTCCCTCGACCCGCCCTTCCGGACCCAGCCTGCTCCGCGGCCCTGAGCACCCCGACCTTCCCTCTCCTCCCGATTACCGGACTGCCGCCCCGGTTGACCACTGCCTGGTTGTGGGGGAAGGGGCGTGGCCTAATCGTCAGGGGGCGTGGCCTAAGGAAAGTGGGCATGGCCTCATTATCAGCGGCCAAAGCTCACGCGGCGGCAGATAGTTTCCTCAACATCCTATCCAAGACTAACATCCTAGCTATTCGCAAGCAGTAGGACAATAAAACACAAGACTTCACAGAAGAATTAAGGAAACATCTCAGTGGGAGACTAGGTTCTACAAGTAAAAAGGCAACCACTATTAACTGAGCCTATCCACAATCCTTTTTCACAACAAGAGGAAACAGGGATACTCATCTTCAGGGCCCCTCTTTCATACCACAACAACAACATGAAGAAACAGCGAAAATCCCCAGTGCAAGCAGAGGACGATCAAAGGAGTCCGGAAACCTCAATGGGAGCTTCCTACAAACTTGACCTCTCTGAGAAAGAATTCAGAGTTGAAATTCTCAACATGTTCAATGAACTCAAGGCAAAGATGAACAACTTCAAGGAGGACCTGGCAGAAACAATACAACAGACAGCCGACAAAATACGGGAAGAAATGAGAGCAGAAATAAAAAACCTTCAAAAAGAAATGAAGGATTCGGTACATGAAATCAAAAACTCTCTAGCTGCCCTCAACAATAGGATGACTGCAGCCGAAGACAGAATCAGTATGCTTGAAGATGAGCTGCAAGAGGTCTACAGGCAACAACAAACCATGGCAAGAGACCTCAAAATAGCTCTAGACAGAATCAGAGTCCTAGGGGATGATTTCAAGAGGAACAACATTAGAATCATTGGACTACCAGAACCACAGGGAACCAACCCCAACGAAAAAGACACAGTCAAACAAATCATTGCGGAAAACTTCCCACAGCTGGACAATGCGGGCATCCAGATTCAAGGCGCCCGAAGAGTGCCAGCTAAAAGAGATCCTAACAGAAAAACCCCAAGACATATCATAGTTACACTGATGGACATCGTTCAGAGAGACACAATACTGCAAGCAGCAAGGTCCAAGAAGGAAATCGCATACAAAGGAGCACCCCTTAGACTCACAGCAGATCTATCAGAGGAAACCCTCCAAGCTCGAAGGCAATGGTGGGATATAGTGAAAAAACCCAATGAAATCAACGCTTCACCAAGAATACTTTATCCAGCTAAACTCTCATTCAAACTAGAAGGAATCATACACTACTTTGGGGATAAACAACAGCTCAGGAACTTCATAGACTCAAAACCAAACCTAAAAGAAGCACTAAAGGGGCTATTGTAAGAAAAGAACAACCACTACAAGCACAACAAACCCTTGCACAAAGATGGCGCAAAATCCCAAAACAATAATCTCCCTTAATGTCAATGGTCTGAATTCTCCAATTAAGAGACACAGACTGGCAAAATGGATTCAAAGATTGAACCCAACATTCTGTGCCTGCAAGAAACACATCTGAATAGCCAGAACAAACACAGACTCAAAGTCAAAGGATGGAAAACAATCCTGCAAGCAAACAACTCCCTCAAGAAAGCTGGGGTGGCGTTACTAGTATCGAACAACACAGACTTCAGGTTGAAAAAGATTAGAAGGGATAGTGAAGGCCACTTTTTATTAATCATGGGATGTGTACATCAGGAAGAAATCACACTCCTAAATGTCTACGCACCCAATGAGGGACCAGCTAAATACCTACAACAGCTGCTAAGAGACCTTAAGAAGGACATCTCGAGCAACACAATAGTAGTTGGAGACTTCAACACCGCACTGTCTCCTCTGGACAGATCAAGAAGATTAAAACTCACCAAGGAAATACTGGCTTTGAAGGAAGAAATAGAAGAGAGAGGGCTAATAGATCTATACAGGGCTTTATATCCCCCAAAAAAGGAATACACATTCTTTTCCAGTGCACATGGAACATTCTCCAGAATAGACCATGCGCTGGGCCACACAACATACCTCAACAGAATCAAAAAGATAGACATTGTACCAGCTATCTTTTCAGACCATGATGCACTGAAGATAAAACTTAATCGTGGACAGATGCAGAAAACCAAATCAAACACCTGGAAATTAAATAGCTCGATATTGAACAATGAGTGGGTCAGGAAGGAAATCAAGGAAGAAATCAAAAGGTACCTAGAAACAAATGAGAATGAAGACACGAGCTACCAGAACCTTTGGGACGCAGCTAAAGCCGTTTTAAGGGGAAAATTTATAGCTCTGCAAGCATATCTCAGGAAGGAAGAAAGGGCCCACATAAATAACTTGACTTCACAGCTCAAGACCTTAGAAAAGGACCAACAAAAGGAGCCCAAACCAGGCAGAAGGAAAGAGATAATAAAACTTAGAGCAGAAATTAACGACATGGAAACCCAAAAGACAATCCGAAAGATCAATGAAACCAAGAGCTGGTTCTTCGAGAAAATAAAATAGATTGATAAACCACTAGCAAGACTCACAAAGAAAGAGAGAGAGAGAACCCTAATAAGCCGAATCAGAAATGAAAAGGGGGAAATCACAACAGAAACCAATGAAATTCAAAAGATCAACAGAGACTACTTTGAAAATCTCTATGCCACGAAACAAGATAACCTAGAAGAAATGGATAAATTCCTCAACTCCTATTATCTCCCAAGGCTGAACCAAGAAGACCTGGAGTACCTGAGTAGTCCAATTAACATCAAGGAAATTGAAATGGTAATCAAAAGTCTTTTCAAAAACAAAAGCCCAGGTCCAGACGGATTCACTAGCGAGTTCTTCCAAACATTTAAAGAGGACCTTTTGCCAGTCCTTCTCAAGATTTTCCAGGAAATTGAAGAAACAGAAACACTACCAAACAGTTTCTATGAGGCTCATATCTCCCTAATACAAAAGCAAACAAAGACACCACAAAAAAGAAAACTACAGGCCAATATCCCTTATGAACACAGATGCGAAGATCCTCAACAAAATATTAGCAAATAGAATTCAACAACTCATCAAAAAGATCATACACCACGACCAAGTGGAATTCATCCCGGGGATGCAAGGATGGTTTAACATCCGGAAATCAATCAACATAATCCATCATAGAAACAAAAGAAAAGATAAAAATCATATAATCATATCAATAGATGCAGAGAAAGCATTTTACAAGATCCAGCATTCGATTATGATGAAAACACTCGCCAAAATGGGTATAGAAGGGACCTTCCTCAATATAGTCAAAGCCATTTATCACAAGCCTATGGCAAGCATTGTCCTCAATGGGGAAAAACTAAGAGCCTTCCCTCTGAGAACAGGGACGAGACAAGGATTCCCACTCTCTCCACTTCTGTTCAATATAGTACTGGAAGTACTTCCAATAGCGATTAGGCAAGAAAAAGATATTAAGGGCATTCAGGTAGGAAAGGAAGAAATCAAGCTCTCACTATTCGCAGATGATATGATACTATACCTAGAGAATCCTAAAACCTCTACCAAGAAACTCCTAGAAACAATAGAGTTGTATAGTAAAGTTGCAGGCTATAGAATCAATACCCAAAAGTCCATGGCTTTCCTATATGCAAATAATGAGAGAGAAGAAAGTGACCTGAGAGAAGCAATTCCATTCACAATTGCGCCTCAAAAAATCAAGTACCTCGGAATCAGCTTAACAAAGGAGGTAAAGGACTTGTATAATGAAAACTATAAAACAGTACTTCAGGAAATAAAAGAGGACACGAGGAAATGGAAAGACACCCCCTGCTCATGGATTGGAAGAATTAATATTGTCAAAATGGCAATTCTCCCCAAAGCATTGTACAAATTCAATGTGATCCCTATAGGAATACCCTTGACATTCTTCAAAGAAATGGAGCAAGTGCTCCTGAAATTCATATGGAACAATAAGCCCCCACGAATAGCTAAAGCAATCCTTGGGAAAAAGAAAATGGGAGGAATCAACCTCCCCAACTTCCAACTCTACTACAAAGCGGTAGTCATTAAAACAGCATGGTATTGGAACAAAGGCAGAGCTGCAGACCAATGGAATAGGACCGAATACTCTGACATACACCCCCAAATATATGATCATCTAATCTTTGATAAGGGAGCAATAAATGTGAAGTGGAGCAAGGAAAGCATGTTTAACAAATTGTGCTGGCAAAACTGGAGGGCTACATGCAAAAAAATGGTCTTAGACCTCCATCTATCACCATGTACAAAAATCAGATCAAAATGGATTAAAGACCTCAACATCAGACCAGAATCCCTAAGGTACATTGAAGACAAGGTCGGCAAAACCCTCCACGACATTGAAGCCCAAGGTATCTTCAAAGCTGACACACCACTGGCCAAGCAAGTGAAAACAAATATAAATAAATGGGACTCTCTCAAACTAAGAAGCTTCTGCAACTCAAAAGAAACAATGACCAAAATACAAAGACAATCTAAAGAAAGGATATTTATGCAGTACCCATCCGATAAAGTGTTGATAACAAGGATATACAATGCACTGGTTGAACTCCACAAGAAGAAAACTGCCAACCCAATCAAAAAATGGGATGATGAAATGAACAGAAACTTTTCCAAAGAAAAAATCCGAATGGCTGAGAGGCACATGAAAAAATGTTCAACATCACTAATTATCAGGGAGATGCAGATCAAAACAACAATGAGATATCATCTCACACCACAGAGACTGGCCCACATCCCAAAAAACAAAAGCAACCGGTGTTGGCATGGATGTGGGGAGAAAGGGACTCTCCTTCACTGCTGGTGGGAATGCCGACTCGTTCAGCCCTTTTGGAAAACAATATGGACGATTCTCAAAAAATTAGAAATTGAGCTCCCATTTGACCCAGCAATACCACTCCTGGGAATATATCCCGGAGAGGCAAAAAGGTATAGTAGAGATGACATCTGCATTTCCATGTTCATTGCCGCTCTGTTTACAATAGCCACAATATGGAAAAAACCAGAGTGCCCGAAAACAGATGATTGGCTAAAGAAACTCTGGTATATTTACACAATGGAATACTATGTAGCTGTCAGAAAACATGAAGTCATGAAATTTGCATATAAGTGGATCAACATAGAAAGTTTCATGCTGAGTGAAATGAGTCAGAAAGAAAGAGACAGACATAGAAAGTTCGCACTCATATGTGGAATATAAAGTAGCTGGAGGTACAAGTTTACAATGTTGTGATTCCTGGCAGACATTTCTCTGGACTTAGTTACTAAAATACAGAAATTCAAAACTATGCTGCTGCTAGTGTGGCCTCCTGACCCCATATCTCTTCATTCTCAGCAATGGAAAACAAATTACCAAATGCTTTCTTTTCAGCAGATCGACTTTACGGGGGAGAAACTCCAAATCAATAATAGTGAATTTTTTTGTTTAACTATTGAATGTAATCAAAGTAAAGTGAAAGTAAAATGAAATTTACCAGTTACACATGCGGGGTGGGTGGCTGGGGAGGTGGGGGGAAGGGGGGAGGTATATCGTGATTCTTGGTGGTGGAATATGTGCACTGGTGAAGGGATAGGTTTTTGAGCATTGTATAACTGAGACTTTAACCTGAAAGCTTTGTAACTTTCCACATGGTGAATCAATAAAAGAATTTAAAAAAAAAGTCTTCCCCAAAACAAAAGGCCAGGTTCAGATGGATTCACTAGCAAATTCTTCCAAACATTTAAAGAGGAACTATTGCCAGTTCTTCTCAAGCTTTTCCAGGAAATTGAAGAAACAGAAAACCTCCTAAATAGTTCTATGAGGCTCAGTTCTCCCTAATACCAAAAGCAAACAAAGACACCACAAAAAAATAAAACTACAGATCAATATCCCAGATGAATACGGATGCGAAGATTCTCAACAAAATATTAGAAAACAGAATTCAGCAACTCCTCAAAAAGATCATACACCGCGACCGAGTAGGATTCATCCAGGGGATGCAAGGATGGTTTAACATTCAGAAATCAATCAACATAATAAATCATATCAACAAAAGGAAAGATAAGAACCATATGATCATATCACTATTTCTCTGTAATAGATCATATGGTTCTATTACAGAGAAAGCATTTTGCAAGATCCAGTACCTGTTTGTGATGAAAACTCTCGCCAAAATGGGTACAGAAGGGACTTTCCTCAATATAGTCAAAGCCATCTACTACAAGCTTATGGCAAGCATCATCTTCAATGGGGAAAAACTAAGAGACTTCCCTCTAAGATCAGGGATGAGACAAGGTTGCCCACTCTCTCCACTTCTGTTCAATATAGTATTAAAACTGCTTATAATAGTGGTTAGGCAAGAAAAAGATATTAAAGGCACTCAGGTAGGAAAGGAAGAAATCAAGCTCTCACCATTTGAAGATGATATGATACTATATTTAGGGAACCCTAAAACCTCTACCAAGAAACACCAAAAAACAATAGATTTGCCTAGTAAAGTTGCAGGCTATAAAATCAATGCCCAAAAGTCCATGTCTTTCTTATATGCAAATAACGATAGAAAAGAAAGTGACATGAAAAAAGCAATCCTGTTCACAATGGTACCTCAGAAAATCAAGTACCTCGGAATCAGCTTAACTAAGGAGGTAAAGGAAGTGTACAAAGAAAACTAAAAAACCCTACTTCAAGAAATAAAAAAGGACACAATAAAATGGAAAGATATCCCTTGATCATGAATTGGGAGAATTAATATTGTCAAAATGGAAATACTCCCCAAAGCACTGTACACATTCAATGCAATCCCCATAAGTATACCCATGACATTCTTCAAATAAATGAAGCAAACACTCCTGCAATTCATATCGAACAATAAGCCCCCACGAATAGCTAAAGCAATTCTTGGGAAAAGAGTATGAGAGGAATCACCCTCCCCAACCTCATTTCTACTACAAAGCAGTAATAATTAAAACAGCATGGTACTGGAACAAAGGCAAAGCCGCAGACTGATGGAACAGGGTTGAATATCCTGACACACATCCTCAAATATATGATCATCTAGTCTTTGATAAGGGAACAAGGGTTGTGAAGTGGAGCAAGGAAAGTCTCTTCAACAAATGGTGCTGGCAATACTGGACAGCTACATTAAAAAAATAGGCTCAGTCTCTACCTAACACCATGTACAAAAGTCAGGTCAAAGTGGATTAAGGATTTCAACATCAGACCAGAATCCATAAGGTGCATGGAAGACAAGGTTGGCAAAACCCTCCACAACATTGTAGCTAAAGGTATTTTCAAAGATGACACGCCACTAGCCAAGCAAGTGAAAACAGAGATAAACAAATGGAACTATCTTAAGCTAAGAAGCTTCTGCACCTCAAAGCAAACAGTGGCCAAAATACAAAGACAGTCTACAGAATGAGAAAGGATATTCACCCAATACACATCTGCTAAGGGGTTGATATCAAGGATATACAAGGCACTGGTTGAACTCTACAAGAAGAAAACATCCGACACAAATTTTCTTAAAGAAGAAATCTGAATGGCTAAAAGACACATGAGAAAATGCTCTACATAACTAATCATCAGACAGATTAAAACAACAATAAGATATCATTTCACATCACAGAGACTGGCCCACATCCAAAAGAACAAAATAAACAGCTATTGGTGCGGATGTGGGGAGAAAGGGATTCTCCTTCATTGCTGGTGGGAATGCAGACTGGTTCATTCCTTTTGTAAAACGATATGGACACGATTCTCAAAAAATTAGAAATTGAGCTCCCATTTGACCCAACAATACCACTCCTGGGAATACATCCTGGAGATGCAAAAAGGTCTAGTAGAAATGACATCTGAATTTGTATGTTCATTGCAGCATTGTTTACAATAGCCAAAATCTGGAAAAAACTGGAGTGCCCTAAAACAGATGGGTGGTTACAGAAACTTTGGTACATCTACACAATGGAATACTATGCAGCTGTTAGAAAAGTCGAAGCAATGAAATTTTCATATAAGTGGATCAACATGGAAAGTATCATGTTAAGTGAGATGAGTCAGAAAGAGAGAGACAGGTATAGAAAGATCACACTCATCTGTGGAATATAAAGTAACAGAATGGGAGAATAACACCCAAGAGTTATCTTACTACCCAAAGGTAGTAAGATAAGGACCAGGAGGTCTGCCCCACAGCTTGGAAATTGGTCTCACATACTGGGGGAAAAGACAGCTGAGATAGAGAAGGGAACACCAAGTAGAGGATGTTAGAAGGACCCATTCAGGTTGAAAGATGAGTGCCGAAAGTAGACTATAGACTGAACATGAAGGCCACTATTGCAAACTACAACACCCAAAAGAAGAGAAAACGAAAGGGAATGCCCTTCCGCAGAGGCAGGGTGGGGTGGTGGTGGATGGAGTAGGGGTGGTGGGAGGGATACTGGGAACATTGGTGGAAGAGAATGAGCACTGGTTGAGGGATGTGTAAATGATCAATGTATGACAGAAATGCAAACACAAAAGTTCACAAGTTTGTAACTATACCTCATGGTGATTCACTATTAATTTTTTTAAAATACACACTGAAAATAAAATAAAACCCACTCTAAAATGGAAAAATAAAATAAAATAAAATAATTGAAGCAAAAATGTTAAACAGAATAGTAGTAGTGGTAGAGATTCACAGTAGTTTTCTTTATTTTCCTTGTACTTTGATATTTCTTTTCCTTGTACTTTGATATGATATTGGACTGGAGTGATAGCACAGCACAGCAGGTAGGGCGTTTGTCTTGCATGCAGCTGACCCGGTTCAGTTCCTCCGTCCTTCACGGAGAGCCTGACAACCTACCATGAGTATCCCGCCCGCATGGCAGAGCCTGGCAAGCTACCCGTGGCGTATTTGATATGCCAAAAACAGTAACAGCAAGTTTCACAGTGGAGACATTACTGGTTCCCACCTGAGCAAATGGATGAACAACGAGATGAGAATGCTACTTTGATATTTTATTTTATTTTTTATCTATTGAGATTTTGTGATTTGTAACACTTTGAATAGTAGTTTCTTATGGACATAATTCCAACAGAACACCCATCATCTGTATACCCACCTCCCTCTCCCAAGAACTCCAAATTTCTTCCCCTTCAACTCACCTTTCCATAGCAGCTCAGTGGTTTGTATCAGTTCCCCCATTGTGCTGTCTTTGGTTCTTTGCTACTACCTTAGTATGTGTTTTTAACTCCCACATACAAGAGAGAGAATTCTGTTTCCATCCTTTTCTTTCTGACTGCTTCACACAGCTTATTCCAGCCATTTTACAACAAATTTTATGATTTTGCTCTTTCTCAGAGGTACATGGTATTCAACAGAGTATACATATCACAATGTCTTGATCCATTCATTTGTATTAGGGTATTAGGTTTGTTTCCATAACCTGGTTATTCTACTAAGTGTGGTGATGAATGTGTGATTGTAACCCAAACATGAAAGCTTGTAACTATCTCACAGTGATTCAATAAAATTAAATAAATAAATAAATGTCTATATTCTTTTAAATTAATGTTTTTTTGTGTCCTAGGGGCAGATGCTAAAAATGGCATTTCTGAGTTCTATGGGAATTCTATCTCTATTACTTGTATAGTCTCCATGTTGCTCTCCATGGAGTCTGAGCCAAATGAATTCACACCAACAATGGATGAATGTTTCTTTCTCGTCACAGTCCTGCCACACTAATGGCTGCTTTCAGATTTTTTATAGGTGCCATTCTCACTGATATGTGGTGATATCTTTGTTTTGATTGGTATTTCTGTAATTCCAAGTGATGTGCACATTTCCATATGCCTATTGATCCTCTGGATGTCTTCTTTGCGGAAGTGTCTGTTTCCTATCTGTATGTCTTCTCTGGGAAAGTCTCTCCTTGTATCCTTTCCCTTTCACAGTAATTTTCTCTCTTTAGGGGACTCCAATGCAGTTCTCAGGGGACCTTGGGGCAACTATAGTGATATTCCACCTAGTGGTCTATGATTTAATGTAATGTGCAGTTATATGGATTGTATTGCCCAGATCCAATGGTGCCAGGGTCCACCATTGCCACTTTGAGATGCTGAGAGACTTACAGGACCAGATCCGGTGATACTTAAGGGTCATGTTGTTCTGGGGATCAAGTGAGTGTTGGTCTTCACCTGTGTACTATATTCCCGGCCTATGGATTCTGAGTATTTCTAAGGTCAATAGAATAGAAGTAAATAAAGAAGATAAAATATTAAAAATATAAGACCTTAAAGAAGAAAGTTGTTTAAGTGGTATTATAAATTACAAAGAGAAAAAAAAGAATATTGAAAATGAAACTAATAATAGGATCAGATATTTAACCCAAAATTTTTTAAATGAGAAAAAAGAAAAACTAAATTTCTACATAAACATATATGTGTATATATATATATATATATATATGAACAGGAATTAAATTACCTAAATTACCAGCATTACTGTAATGATCTAGAAAATCGAAAGGAATAAAAGCTTTTGTGCATTCTGGTGATGGTGAAATGTTAGAATGATGAAAAGTATAATTAACAATATTGTAAGTAATGGTGCTTAAATAAAAATGGCAAAAAGTAAAATAAATATAAAAGAAAAGAAAAATAAAAAATCAAGGAGACAGAGAAAATCCAGCAGAGCAATTTTAAAAAAGGAAAATAATAAAATCATATTTCCAGAGAAATTCACAGGAATTTTAATGATTAAAAGTCACAGATACATAAAATATGAGAGAAAGGCAGAGTTGAGTCATTCCCACATCAGGGTGCTGAAGTAAAGGCTGCAATGTTTCTTTATTATGACAATTGACTGGCCAGATAAATTATGATTCAGTTAAGTTACAGGTGTGGGAAATGGAGCAGAAACATACAAGGGATTCAGCAAACTGTAAAACTGCATTGGCTTTATCAGTGGACTTATGTTGAGTCCATCTAGTTGATGAACATCCTTATCAGCCAGCAAATATAAATGACTTATGGGAATAATATTTCAAATCATAATGACACAGCTACATGGAGTATTCTTCAAAGATCTAGGTTATTAAATATTAAATATCAAAGCTGTAAATTATAGTAGCAGCTTTATATAACTAAATTAAATTCAAACAAAACCTAATTTCCTTAATCATTGACTGTAATCCTCCAGGAACATATGCTATTAACTTAACTACAAATGGCACAGAAATTGTATGACTTCAGTTAAGTTACTTGAAATCAAATTCTAATCCAGGGCAGACTTCTCTGTAAATCTCCTATAGGAATTTTAATACTTCTACAATCTTATTGGCTTTTTACAAAGTAACTAATCTTTTCATACTTATTTCTCATTCTTTTATCTAATTTCTTTTTTTCTCTCCCTCTTTTTTTCCTTTTATGGGATATTAAGGCCAATTTTAACATGCTTACTTGGAATAAAAATTATTCAAAATTATAACCAAAGTTATTATAACTTGAGATTCTTCACAGATAATTAAACATAACAGGGAGTCTCCATAGATCCAATTAACTGTCTGCGGCCTTGTATGTAAATTCAATTCCAAAATATTAAAAGAAAAAAGTATAATTTGGCCCATTGACCTCATGGCTAAATGTTTATCATGTAGTTGTGTAATGTTGAAATCCATTGTGTCTATTATAATCCTGAACAAATGCTTAAGTGATTTAATTAATTTTGTACTCATTTTTAGATAAATGTTAGCCAATGTTGCAATAGTCCATTACTAGTAGAGACTAAATTCTATATAACTAAATATCTAAAATTGCTTCAGGTAAAAGCATTATAAATAAGGAAAGCATTAGTCCATACTAATTGAATGTAAAATGTAGTAAGAAGGAGATGAGAGTCCTTGTTTAAATAGACGCTTGGGAAGTTTGAGTTTCTGTTTACCATCAAGATAAACAATGACTTGAGAACTGGCAATTTGTCTTGATAGAAGAAGGTTTATTAGTTCAGATTTAATCTTAGATGCCCCGATACTTTATGGGGTAGTCTAGGATTGTCTTGAATGCAACAAGATTCCCACCTTACCATTCAAAATGGTAGCACATTACCAGGAGTGGATAGATGTCTTCCCAAGAGCAAAAGACTGTAATAATGCTTTTATGCATCTATCTGTTAAATACTGATAAATGCTTTTTTTAAAGCCTAGTGTTCTATAACCTTGAGGTTTATCTACACTCATTTTTTTGTCTTTCATTTTGGGGACACACTTGGCTCTGCACTTGGGGATTTCTCCTTGAAGGGCTTGGGGGACAATTTGGGATGCTGAAGATTAAATCCAGATCAACCATGTGCAAGATAAGCACCTTATCCATTGTAATATCTCTCCATTCCTTCTTTAGACTCATTTTTCCTTGTCTGTGTAAAACTTCAATTGTCAAATAGAAGATCAACATAGACTTAGCTCACTGGGTTTCCTCCTAGCACAGTTGGCACTTTCAAACACTCTATATGACTATGACAACTTTAATGAGGAACTTAGAAAGGTGGGTACACATTTAAAAGTCATTATAGGACCCGAGGCATTGTTTAAGTGGTGGAGAAACATATTTATCGGATATCAAATGACCTCCACCAAATACTGTCAAGTTTGGCCCTTGTGGCTCCAGAGGGCTTCCAGAGAAAGTACTGAATTTTCAGGCCAGCAATACACCTTAACCCCTGTAGTAGTTCTCTGGCCCCAGGCATACAGAGCTTAAAGTAATTTTCTTTTTGAACTCGTATGGAATTAAAAATCAGATAGACTTCCCTTTCCTATTTTCTTGACTAAAATTTAAAAAGCTCAATGAAAATTAACAGAGGAAAAGGGATCTGATGATCTATTAAATTATGCAACATAGGGTCTAAATTGTTTCTCTGAAACCAGCATAAGTTTTCTTTGTAATAATAAACAAGTTTTACTCTAATGTAGCTTAAGACAGAAGTAACCTAAGAATTCCTAGTTTTCTTGAGTTTGTGGTTCATGGGGGAAATTACCCCAAATCATTCTTGGAGTATTTCAAGATGGCTGATTGTTTCTCATATAGTTGATACTACTTTATTCTTTGAGGGTCTGTGCACTTGCTATGAATGAAAAGCTTTAGAAGCACCAGAACTGTCTACATTTTAGGCTGTAGGCAAAACTATTCATGTAGCCATGTTAACCTGTTCATTTGAGCTCCACTGCCACTAGCTTTCGACTTATGGATTCTCTTCTATAAGATAGTACGAGAACACTTTTCCTTTCTATATACTCCACCCTTAAATGGAAAATGTTTCCACTGCACTGGCTTGATTCCCTAGTGATTTTAATACTCACCATACTGACCAAAGCATGTAGGTCCCTGAGGGATTAAGGAAAAGGCTTTTACAATTACAAGAGCTTAGAGAACACACGAGACTTCTCTTGTGTTTTCAGATTGCTCACCTGAGTTCGATTCACTAACAGAATACTTCTAACAATTCTCACTAGATTCCCCTCACTAGACATGGTGCAATCAGTGGAATCCAAGTACTACTGTGGCTTGTGAGATAATGAAAGCCTCGGCAGTTCTACTGATTTAGAACGTGTAGATAGATGTGTAGTATGAGATGTGTATGTGCGTGGGTGGTGTGAGTGTGTGATGGGGTGCTTAGAGAAAAATAAGTGATCTCTTTCTCTGAAGACAGAAGAGCAAGTTTTAGCAGTGCCAGAGTGGAACTGGCAGTTGTGTGTAGGTGGTAGGAAGTTATAGAGGGAGTTTGAACAGGGGAATAAGGAAACAGCTCAAATGACTGACATGCACTCATTGCATGATTGAGGGTGCATCTCCCCATGCCCACCTAGTCAGCACTGCCAGAGGAATTCGTGATTACCAGCACTGCCAGGACCAAGTAGCACCACATGGTTAGACCTGAATGCCAAGGTGTTAGGTTTACATGGCTGGTCCAACTAGCACCAAGTGGTCTGAGCACCACTCTCAAAAAAAAAAAAAAGAAAAAAGGTGAGATGGATAATAGAGGATAGTGTCTCTTCTCCATGCTCTTGTTATTATTTTTTGTTTCTGGGCCACGCATACTGTGCTCAGGGATCACTCCAAAGAATGCTTGGGGAATGTACGGAGTGCCAAGGACAGAACCCAGGTTGGCCATATACAAGGCCAGTACCTGATGCACTGTACTAGCTCTCCTGCTCTGCAATTTCCTTTTTTTTTAATTAAAATTTTTGGGTCACATCTGGCAGTGCTCAAGGTTTACTTCTGGCTATGTCTTCAAGAATTACTCTTGTCAGTGCTCTGCAACCAATCTACCTAACTGTACAATTTCTCTGGCCCCTCTTTTTCTTTTTAATTTTTTATTAGTGAATCGCTGTGATGTACAATTACAAACTTATGAACTTTTGTGTTTGCATTTCAGTCATACAGTGATCATTTACCCATCCCTCCACCAGTGCCCATTCTCCTCCACCAATGATCCCAGTATCCCTCCCACCACCACCACCCATCCCCACCACCCCACCCTGCCTCTGTGTCAGGGCATTCCCTTTTGTTTTCTCTCCTTTTGGGTGTTGTAGTTTGCAATAGAGGTATTGAGTGGCCTTCACGTTCGGTCTATAATCTACTTTTGGGACGCATCTTTCAACCCGAATGGGTCCTCCCAACATCCTCTACTTGGTGTTCCCTTCTCTATCCGAGCTTTTTCCCCCAGGCTGTGAAGTCTGAAGGAATATAGATATGTATACATCTTTTTGGATTACCTTTTTATGTTTAGATATTTACAAATGGATTGATGAGTCATATAGTAAATCTGTTCTTAATATTTTGAGAAGTTCCCTACTATTTTTTCATAAGGGCTGCGAACATTTACAGTTTTCCAACAGTGTATGAGGGGTTAATTTTCCCCACACCCCAGCCAGCACATGTTTCTGACCATTTTGATATAGGCCATCTCATAGATGTAAAATGATATCTCATTGTTTTGATTTTTCATTTTATTTGAGCATTTCAAAACAATGAGCTTATACTAAGTACTTTTTTCTATGTTCCTGTTGGCAATCTGCATTTCTGCCTCAGTGAAATGCCTTTTCAGCTCTTTTTATATTTTAATGGGATTGTTTATTTTCCTTTTGTTGACATTTATGAGTTATTTATATATCTTGAATATTATCCCATTGTCAGATGCAAGCAGTACAAATGCTTTTTCCTACTCAATAGCATATCTTTTGTTTTAAGGACAGTTTCCTGTGCTGTGCAGAAGCTTTTTAGTTTCATGTAATCCTATTTGATTATTTTTACTCTTGTTTTACTTGCTAATGGAATTGAATTCCCAAAGACATCACTGAAGCCAACATCATGAAGTGTTTGCCCACATTTTCTTCAATGTATTTTATGGTAGGGCTTAACGTTCAAGTCTTTAATCATTTCGAGTTAACATTTATGCACGGTGAGAGAGTGATCTAATTTCATTCTTTTGCACATGACTATCCAGTTTCCCAACATTTGTTCAAGAGATTTTTCCCTTCTCCATTTTATGCTTGTGGCTCTTTTGCATAAGAGCACTATTCTTCAAGATTCTTGAATTTCTTGTAAAAATAATTCTATTAACCAAATCTCTACTATTTGCATGTTATGTTCATTACTCATGTTACCACTGCAATTTTGGGAATTGTTAGAAGGACATGGACTTGATAGAATTCAGTAACATAACAGAAACTATGTTAATATATTGTTTCCTTAAGGACCTCTGAAAAAAGGAATAGAGCCTTGATTTGATTCTTGTATCTTGGGTATGTTAAAAATTCCATTTCCCTCCTGAATGGGATTTTGATACCATGAGGTAAGAAGAATTGTGGTTAATTTCATGCTCAATACAAAGTATTATGAGCAGAAGATTTTATCTCAGAATTAAAAGAAAAAAATCCACATGACTCATTTTAAAGGTGGAAGGCTTATCTATTATATCAGTTAGTCTGAAGAATCCAAATAACTTCACCATTTCTGAGAAACATCTACAATTTCTCAAGAAAGTTACTCTTTAAACTACAGCTTCTGCTCAATAAAAGGAAAGCCTATTTTGACCATATTTACTCAGTATTTCTGCATTATCAACTTTTGATTCAGAAGGTAGAAAAATACTGTTTAGATTCCCAAAGGAATGTCTGTACCAATTTATTAAATGTATCTTACATTGCACATGCTGGAAAGTTTAGAAATTCTTTCTCAGAAAAATTATATTACTTTTATTTACAGTTCCATAGGTCATATCTAAAATCTATGAATGTGCTATAGTGAAAAACCAAACATAAAGTGTTGCTACAGGCTACACTTTGGTTATATTTTTTTAAGACTCACAATATGAGAGTGTTACATTAACAGTGAAATCTCACAGAGCTCTCCAAACTTGGCAAAAAATCATCTTACACAACTCCTAACATATTTAGGTGCCTTGTAATGAATTATGTTCCTATTAGTAGTTTGCAAATATGATAGAAATACATCACATATACCACAACACACACATACATACACACAAGCATGAACGAGTACACATGCAATCATGGTACTGTCTTTTTGGTCTGCTTTTTCTTCTAGAAATGTATTGGTTACAAATTCTTTAGACCCCAACCCAAACTTTGACAGTCAAGATGGTAGCACAACATCAAGATACCAAAATAACCAGGTCATACTCAGCTTACTGTATTGATAATCAAAAGTAGTAGTGAAAAAAAAGTATCAATCTTCTTCAGTCAAGGAGAAGATCCATTAAAGTTTATATGGAGAGTTAGTATTCTTTTAAACTTACAAAAACCTTTGTCTCATTAAAAGCATTAGTAGCCCGAAAAACTCAGTAGAATCTTTATGCATGACAGGAATACTTCTTGAGAGTGGGGTCCATGTAAATTTGTTTTTTCCATTTGCACCTCCCGGGGTTCAGTATATGATGAGCACTGAGTAAAATTGGCTATATTCTCTGTTTACCAATGATATTACAGTTGCCAACTTTATTATTCTGCTTTTTAAAAAATACACAGGAATGGGCCAAAGAGATAGTAAGGATCCAACTTGGTTGCCTTCCATAAGGCCAATCTATCCCCAGCACCACATATTGACCCCTGAGCATTACCAGGAGCCATTGGTTGTGGCCCCAGATTAATTAATAGTAATAATAATAGTTAAAAAATTTTAAACAAAAGCACATAGGCAGTCTTTGTAATTTTTAATCTAGACTTCAAAATAAGAGGAAAGTGTTTCTTCTGATTTCCTTTTATTCTATACCCAAAATGGAATGTTAAGACTGTGCAATTACTGGGCTGATGTATCATTGTATCACTGTCATCCCATTGCACATTGCTCAAGCTGGCACCAGTAACGTCTTCGTTGTGAAACTTGTTACTGTTTTTGGCATATCGAACACGCCTTTTCTCAGACTACTTCCTTTATGGAGAAGTTCAAAGAATAAATTTGCTCCAGAAGGAAACTTGCTTCATTTTTTCTGAGAAATAGTTGGCATATCTTTGGTTGCACATTGTAGAATTGCTTTATGGTAGGTTAAAGGATAATCTTATTTGGAGATTAAGTATGGTATAAGGGGACATGTACAGGGGACAAGTTAACAAGTGGCAGACATGATGGTTATTATTTTGTGCCAATTTGACTGGATCTGTGATAAGGTGCATAGGTTTTTGGTTAGACATTATTCTGGTGTTTCTGTACACTTTGTTTTTTGGAGGTGACATTAACATTTCTGTTGGAACACTGAATAAAACAAGTTACCTTCCTCAGTAAGGGTGAGACTCATTCAATCAGTTGCAGGTCTAAATAGAAAAAATTACTGATTCTTTCCTGAAAGAATTTCTGCCTGATTGACTTCAAACTAGAGCACTTGCTCTTCCTTTTTCTATAGAAGTCTCTCATTCTAAAGAATGAGACATGGACACTGCATATTTTGGATATAACAGACTCCATAATCATGTAAATCAATTATTTATAATAAATATCTATATATACTAATATAGTATTCAATTATTTACCATGCTTATGTATTATATATATGCATTGCTTCTCTGGAGAATTCTGGCTAATATAGTCATTCATACATTTCAAATGCCATTGATTCCCTGCTTGTCATTTAATCATACATACACTTTTTTTATAAATATTCTCTGTGTAGTCATGTTTATATTCTGTTATTTCAAAACTTAAGAGTCAAAAATTCTAGCCATGGCTCTTACTGTTGTCTGACTCCTAATTGATGGTCAGAAATTTATTGTTTTGAAAAAATATTAAAATTTCTGCAAAATACTTCCCATATACTCTAATTCATTAGCTGCATGATAAATGATGAATCACTTATCTATTTTGAAATCTATTTTTGAGCTATATACCTGGTAAAAATAATAACCTTTGAATTTTATGGTATAAGATTTAGAATCTCACGAGATTGCACATGTAAAAAATACTTCTAAATAGACAAAGCATTATTACATAAGTTATTGAACTTATTACTATGTAACATGCATAAGTACTTGCTACTTTGGTTTTATTTGAATTGAAACCTCTCATAACTTAGAAAATAGGTCTGATCATGACAATACCCTTTTGGTATATCAGGGAATCATAGATAAATAGCACCTATACAAATTTTATTTCAGATCACTGCCCTGGCAGACATCTAGAATTTACCAAGGAGGCACTTATCCATTGAGCTTATGAAGATACATAGGATTCATCTAGTCCACGTTTTCCTTGCAATCACTCCTAGAGGACTTGAGCAGGCACATAAGTTGATACCATGTTGTCATCTCTCAATTAGTTTCTACCCAATTCTGTGGGACTATTGGTTCTGTCAATGGAATACATAGATTGCTGCTTATTTAATGCAACATGGATCTGTGTATGAGATGGTGACCATGTCTAGTCTTAATCATAGCAGTCATCAGTATGATTCACGACTTCTTCAACAGATCAGCATGTTCTTAGCACTTTGAAACTTTGTGGTAAATAATGCAAAGATATATGATTGCCTTAAAAATTCTGCATTTTGTGGGAATTGTTCTTTCAGGGCAGATATTGAAAAAGAAACTGTATCAGAAAGATGCATGCCTAAAGAAGAAAATAGGCTGAATCATACACCTTCCTCACTACCCCGTTTTTGCCTTCCTCCCCGCACCAAGCACACAATAGTGCTTCTGGGATAGTACTATTTTTTTTTAATATTACACAGAAGAAACCAGAGTTTCCTGATTAAAGTCAGCAGAAGGTTTTATGTTTCATTTGTAACTGAGTCATAGAAAAGTAACAAAACAAAGGAGATTCAGTTCAATCAAACTTTAACCAATCACATAGTTTTAGTAAGCATAGTATCGACAGAAAATATGAAGTCCTTGCCCAGAAAGAATGGATGCCAAGGATGGAGTAACTTTCTGGCTTTGTCTTTGATTTCTATAAATTATATTCTTTGTGCAAGTCTATATTCCTGAATAGTTGTTGATATTAAACATCAGGGAAAACTTATAAATGGACAGTGAAATGCGTTAGGGATTACCAGATGTTAGCTAGCCACACTTCACGAAAACTCTACTCACATCTGTTTTTGACCTCAACTGCATAAAATGATTTCTTTTCTATTATTCAGTATCTTTATTTTTATGGCCAAGTGTACATTGGATGCAAAAACTTTTCAAACTAAAACTTGGCATATGAACTCTTGATTTGGCTGCAGTTGGGTTATCACCAATTTGCAAAATAAAGTATGAATAATAATCCAAGCTGTAAGAGTGCAAAGTAAAATAAATCTTTACTTTACCATCTTATCAGGGAATATAAATCAATCTGGCACATACGTCAACCTTAATTTCTATATAAAAGTTCCAGATGCAGTTATGATTTTATTCTATAAAAACAGCCACCAAGTTAGATATAATGAGAATTAAAGACCCTTTGGATCTCATGAATGGCCCTTTTCCTCATAAGCACAGTCTAAACTCAGAGGAATGGTGATTAAGCTCAGTTTGCAGTGTTACTTTCATGCATTTTGTCTTTATCTCTTTGTTCTTGTTGCTCCTTGATTTCAACCACTTTTTGCTATTTGCATCTTCTGCTATATATACCTTCTCCCTCCCTGCAAACAACAGAGGTAAAAAGGGAATGCTTTTATTTTCTTCAGAAATTATAGAGCTAAAATAGGAATGTTTTCAGATCACAGCTGCAGGAGAACTTAGCAGCATCATTTTCTATCTTAAAGTAAACATCAATATTAGATTCTACATGGCAGAGCCTGGCAAGCTACCCATGGCGTATTCAATATGCCAAAAAACAGTAACAACAAGTCTCACAATGGTTATTGGTGCCTGCTCAAGCAAATTGATGAACAATGGGACGACAAAGCTATAGTGCTACAGTTCTACCACTAGTTTTCTTTTCTTTTTTTTAAATTTTTTTTATTTTATTGAATCACTGTGAGATAGTTTACAAGCTTTGGTGTTTGGGTTACATTCTCACAATGATCAAACACCCATCCCTCCACTAGTGCACATTCCCCACCACCGATATCCCGGGTATACCCCCCTTTCCCATTCTCCCCCTGCCTCCATGGCAGACAATATTCCCCATACTCTCTCTCTACTTTTGGCATTATGGCTTGCAACACAGACATTGAGAGGTCATCATGTTTGGTCCATTATCTACTTCTGGCACTCATCTCCCATCCCGATTCCTCCAGCCATCATTTTCTTAGTGATCCCTTCTCTATTCCATCTGCCTTCTCCCCTCCACTCGTGAAACAGTCTTCCAGCTATGGGGCAATCCCCCTGGCCCTTGTATCTACTGTCCTTGGGTGTCAGCCTCATGCGATGTTAAAACCAAGACCCTCAGTCATGTCATAGCCCCACTGCTCCTCTGCCCTCTCTAGCACCAGGACACCACTACCTCTGTGCCTACTGTCAGTAGGCCTTGTACAGACTGAACTGACCACCTAGGATTTTAGCTAGTGTCAATGCTAAAAAATATTCCCAGTTTATTTTTTATGTGCCTACCACTTTGGTCCAGGCGCATTATTTTGTCTAATGGTAAATAAGGCACTATACATACACTTAAACTGCTTCACTCCTGGCCATATTCGAAGCAATCTTTTCTAACCATTCCTTTCAGGTTTTGCAATCCTGTGTGAATAAGTGAAAGACATCATCATCCCTTCTCCTCCCTTGATGTATTGTAATCCCTCTCTGCTTACAATTCTGTGTTTCCAACATTCCAACACCCTAGGATGCATTCTTCTGGCATCTCATTAGACTTCTGCTCTCTCCTAAATACCATCCTTCAGTGATGTCAATATCCTCTGACTCTTTTATACTCTCTCCCTCTCTATTTCTCTCTTTCTCTGGCTTCATGTCTGCCTTTTAATCCACTGTGTAATTTATTTTTATTATACCCTCTTTAATTTATGCAGAAACTGGATACATCAATGAGTTTATTCCTTACAAAATTAGTTTTAAGATATTTTCATTGATCTTATTCTTATACTAAGACTTGTTCCTTTTTCTTTTTTTAGTTTTAGCTTCTGGACCACATCAAGCGATGCTCAGGGTTCCTCCTGGCTCTGTGCTCAGGAGTCACTCCAGACGGTGCTCAGCAGACCATACAGGATGCTAGGCATTGAACCCGGGTCAGCCACATGCAAGGCAGCCACCCTTCCTGCTATACTATCACTCCTGCCCCAGTAACAGTAATTTCTTGGTTTATTATTTTTTGACCAGTTTGTTGACTTTCTCCATTTCCTCCTCTGGTCTTCCCACCTGGACTTAAAGCCTGATATCTGAAGAGCTGATATCAGTCTCCTTGGATCCCTATACTCTATGGTCATATGCCAGGGAAAATTGAACTCAGAAGGAATGCTTCAAAACTCTTTCTCTTTGCTCTCTGTGAATTTAGTTAGTTGAAGGCTGCCAGAAATCCCATATGTTAGTGCTCAGAATTGTTCATTAACCGCAGTGTTGTTACCTTTGCTTAGATTCTACTTTCTTTTCTTTAGTCAAAGACCTGTTTACTGTTAAGTTTCTCACCTTCATCACTTTCTAATGCTGGTACCTGGCCTCATATCCTACTTTAATGTGACAATTGAGGTCCTCAGGCCTGATCTCTGCTGATATCCTGTCTTCTTTTAGCCTCTGACTTATCTAAACCCACACCCTTCCTTCCTTCCTTGCAGTCTCAAAGGACAAAAAGTCCTTTTCCTGCCTGAAATCCCTACCCCCTCCAGCTCATAGACTAGGTCTTGCTCACCTTTGAATTCTCAATGGCTAGTGTGGGTGGCTATCATTGAAAGGAGATACTCATTTTACGTGTTTGTTTATGTGATCAAGCTTACTTCCTCAACTGAACCTACATGCCATTCTTAGATAGTCTAAACTAAAAAAGCCCCACCAGGCTAAAAATAACAGAACCGTTAAGGAGATTCTCCTATGACTGCCCTGTTTATTTTTATTGAAAAAAAGATGCAAATGAGGAAATAGATAATGCTTTTTTACATATGTGTACCTCATACTGATATATATTCACATTTTATAGCATCTTATGTGCAATAAAAGGAATCTTTTGTAGATTAAGGCTATGGGACAAATGATAGAGGGCATGCTTTGCAGTGTGAGGCATAAATTCTATCCCCACATGGCCCTGGAATTCTGTCCGTACTAGCCTCGAGCCTCTACATAAACAATGGTGGCCCTCAAACAACAACAGAAAAGTAAGTAGCCTAAATATACTTTTTATCTTCTACCCAAAATGTTGTGAACAAGCTATCTACTCATTCAAGGTCTCATATTGTGAAACAGTTACACTGTCTATTCTTCAGCACTAGAACAATTTTGTTATTGAAAAATGATTATATAGTATAGACACTATTCAGAGAAGACAGCAGAAAAGTAACTGACTCTCCTTTTAAAAGTATTCTCCAAATACCACATAGAAATTCATTTATCTGACATTTCTCTTTTTTTTTTTTTTGCTGATTAGTTACCGTTTATTCAATCTTACATCTTTCTCATCCCCCACACTCCTAGCTCTGTCCTCTCTCTGGATCTACCGCAGCTCTGGATCTATCTGACATTTCTGAAGTGAATTTACAAACTGTGTTGAGATTTTTTAAAATGCATACTTGTGTACTGATTATCTTTTTAAAAAACCATGCTTCTGTTTTATAATAGTTTATAGTTACATAGTACTTCAAGAATCATGAAGATTATTCTATGTGTCACCCAGTTTTCCTCTTGTGAATATCTTGCATTGCCATGTTATATTTCTCACAACCACAGAGCCAATATTGGTATATTGCTGCAATTCAAATCCTAAACTCTTTTGGATTCCACTAATTTTCCCACTACTGTCCCAGTGAGTTCCAGAATTCTGTCCAAGATGCCACACTAGGTTAATTAGTATGTCACATTAATTTCCTCTGGTCTGTCATAACCTCTATATTTGTTTCAGTTTTCATGATCATGCCAGTTTTGAGAAACAATGACATGGTAATATGCAAAATGTCTCTCAATTAGGCTTTAATATAATATTTTTCTCTTGTATACACTTCGAGTATAGGCTCGGGGGGAGGAAGACCACAGAGGTAAAGTGCAAAAGTGCTACTTTGATCATGTCATATCAAAGGTGTATTGTATCAACATCACGTCAATATAATTTTAACCTTGACATCAATGTAATGTTACAATGCACTTCTATGTTGATTATTCATGTGGTTCTTTTATTTATCATGAAGTATACTGATTGGTGTTCTCACTCAATTTTAGAAAGGAAGACCCTGAAACTAGATCTGGAACTAAGGCTCTATAATTACCCATTCTATCAATTTCTTCAGTATCCTGACCACCTTTTCTAAAACACATGGGAAGTGACTCAGATAAGCAGAATCTCACAATGTCTTCCGATGTAAAAGTAAATTTATTTCAATGTGCCTATGGATAAGAATTTTCTTGATTCAATCATACTTGTTATCTTCATACTACAACTATAAATCAAGGTTTGTTTGAGCAGATTAAAAATGTATCAAAAGATATGGTCAACTAAGCAAGGAAACAATTAGCAATTTCCTAGCACTAAAGGTAATTTAAATTTACCTATTGAAGGCAATTTTTTCAAGCTAGCTATTTCTATTTTGATGTTTACACTTTGTTTTCTTAAATACTCAGTCCTTCTTACCAAAGTCACAAAATCATGAAAAAGGTTGGTTCCTCATCTGTAAAACAGGCTGTAACTACAAAAAGATACATTTCAGGTGGGTACCAATGTCCACTTTTCAGTAATATTGGAGGGAACTTAATAACAGTTCCTCTGGAGACACTAGTAATAAAAATGGGTAATAATAACAATAATCATAATAATAATCTCTCACATGAAACATCCTCTAAGTCTACTGGTTAAATACTATTAGCATCCTTATTCAGTACATGACAAAACTGAGTCTCAGATAAAGATACTCTATATAATTCTACAACAATATAAATAAACTATATATATAATTATAACTATATATAATATATAGTTATATAATATAATAACTATATATATAATTATAACTATATCATATCCTTAAAGCATTTTATTTTCTAGGGCTGCTTAAATAACATATCATAGATTGGGTGATGAACAGAATTATTAGTTTTTCTCACTTTCCAGGTGACAGAAAGTTCAGGATAAAGGTTTTTGAAGATTGGGGATCCACTGTGGGCTCTCTCTTCAGTATGACTACCTACCTGTTATGTCCTCACATGGCCTTTCCTCTACTGGTTTGCATCCCTGCTGTTTTTCTATGTACCCAAATTTATTCTTTGTATATGGAATCCAGTCAAATTGGATAAAGACCTAACTTAATTTTAATTTAATTTAATTTCTTAAATTTATTATTATTATTATTGTTATTATTATTATTTTGCAGGAAACCTGGTTTCAATCCTAGGTACCACCACAATAAACATAAACACAAGCATAAATAGACAGTTTCTGTTACACAATACATAAGGTAATATTTATAGACACATAATAATATATACATATTCAACACAATTTCAGTGTATTAGGAATCCCGGGAAAAAGCACAGTGGAAAATGTGCATGACTTGCAGTAACGCAGTTGTGAATTCAATCCTCAGTGCTGAACATAGTCCTTGTGCCTCTGCTGCCTCAGATACCCAGAACCCAACTGTGGGATCTGTGGCCCGCAGACAGGGTCATGCAGCACCACAACCCATTTTGTGGTTCTCAGTGAACAAAGTAACCATACATACATGCCTTGCCACCACGGTTACTGCAACCGGAGCAACAACAAAAGGAAGGGAAATAAGTAAATTATAGAGTACAAAATCAATGTTACCTTTATCCCCCAGTACATTATAAACAGATTGTAAGAAACTTGAATCTTTTTGTAGGTTTGTTTGCTGGGGTCCAAGGCCTCTGAGCACATACTCCTGGCTCTGCACTCAAGGATCATTCCTGGCAGGGGTCTGAGGACCATATGGGGTGCTTGGGATGGAAACTGGCTCAGCCACATGTAAGGAAAACAATCTTGCCAGTGTATATATCTCTGGCCCTGGGATTATAATCACTGTATCACTGTCAACCTGTTGTTTGTCCATTTACTCAAGCAGGTGCCAGTAATGTCTCTATTCCTCCCAGCCCTGAGATTTTTTGCAGCCTCTCCTCACTCATCTTTCCCAACGATTGGAGGCTCTTTCAGGGCCAGGGGAATGAAATGTATTGTTACTGTTTTTTGCATATCGAATACGACACGAGTAGCTTGCCAGGCTCTGCCTGTGTGGGATATTCTTGGTAGCTTGCCAGGCTCTCTGAGAGGTCTGTGTGTGTGTGTATATATAATATATATATATATATAATGTAATGTATATATATATTACTCTCTATGATTTGGATTATAATTTCTTTTTCTTCCTAGTTAAATGTTCTGGATTTTTTTATCTCGTATTTTTTTAATTTTTTTATTAGTGAAACACTGTGAGGTACAGTTACGGATTTATAAATTTTCATGCTTGTGTTTCACTCATACAATGCTTGAGTACCCGTCCCTCCACCAGTGCCTATTCTCCACCACCGATAATCCCAGTATCCCTCCTGCTCCCCATCCTATCCTCCCACCCCACCTCTGTGGCAGGGCATTCCCTTTTGTTCTTTTAAGCTGATTCTGAGGTACTTGATTTTCTGAGACACAGTTGAGAATGGGATTGTTTTTTTCATGTCACTTTCCTCTGTCTTGTTATTTGCATATAGGAAGGCCATGGATTTTTGTGTACTGATTTTATAGCCTGCGACTTTACTGTATAAGTCGATTGTTTCTAGGAGTTTCTTGGTGGAGGTTTTAGGATTCTCTAGATATAGTGTCATATAATCTGTGAATAATGAGAACTTCATTTCTTCCTTTCCTATCTGGATGCTCTTGATGTCTTTTTCTTGCCTAACTGTTATCGAAAGTACTTCCAGTACTATATTGAACAGAAGTGGTGAGAATGGGCATCCTTGTCTCATCCCTTATCTTAGAGGGAAGACCCTTAGTTTTTCCCCACTGAGGATAATGCTTGCCATAGATTTGTGGTAGATGGCTTTGACTATCTTGAGGAAAATTCCTTCTAAACCCATTTTGGTGAGGGTTTTCATCATAAATGGGTGTTGGATCCTGTCAAATGCTTTCTCTGTATCTATTGAAATGATCATATGGTTTTTATCTTTACTTTGTTGATATGATGGATTATGTTGATTGATTTCTGAATGTTAACCATCCTTGCATCCCCGGGGTGAATCCCACTTGGTCATGGTATATGATCTTTTTGGTGAGTTGTTGGATTCCATTTGCTAATATTTTATTGAGGATCTTTGCATCCATGTTCATCAGAAATATTGGCCTGTAGTTTTTTTTTGTGGTGTCTTAGTTTGCTTTTCATATTTGGGAGATATGTGCCTTCTAGTAACTGTTTAGGAGATGTTCTGTTTCTCCAATTTCCTGGAAAAGCTTGAGAACTGTAAACAGGTCCTCTTTAAATGTTTGGAAGAATTCGCTAGTGAATCCATCTGGGCCTGGGCTTTTGTTTTTGGGAAAACTTTTGATTATAGTTTCAATTTCCTTGATATTAATGGGTCTATTATTCAGGTATTCCAAATCTTATTAGTTCAGTCTGGGAGATGATAGGAATTCAGGAACTTATCCATTTCTTCTAGGTTCTATTGTTTCGTGGCATACAGACTCTCAAAGTAGTTTCTGATGATCTCTTGATTTTCATTAGTTTCTGTTATAATGTCCCCTTTTCATTTCTGATTCGGTTTATTAGGGGTCTCTCTCTCTCTTTCTTTGTGAATCTCGCTAGTGGTTTATCAATCTTGGTTTATTTTCTCAAAGAACCAGCTCTTGGTTTCATTGACCTTTCGATTGTTTTTTGCCATTCTATGTCGTTAATTTCTGCTCTAAGTTTTATTATTTCTTTCCTTCAGCCGGGTTTGGGTTCCTTTTGTTCATCCTTTTCTAAGATCTTGAGCTGTGAAGTCAGGTTATTTATGTAGAGCTTTCATTCCTTCCTGAGAAATGCTTGCAAATAAATTTTCCTATTTATCTGCATCCCATAGGTTTGGGTAGCTTGTGTCTTCATTCTCATTTGTTTCCAGGAATCTTTTGATTTCTTCCTTGACTTCATTCCTGACCCCCTCATTGTTCAACATTGAGTTAATTTACAGGTGTTTGATTTGTGGTTTTCTGCATCTGTGTGTGATTAGCTTCTATCTTCAGTGCATCATGGCTTGAATACAATTTCTATCTTCTTGTTTCTATTGAGGTATGTTTTGTGACCCAGCACGTGGTCTATTTTAGAAAATGTTCCGTGTGCACTGGAGTGTTCTTTCTTTTTGGGATGTAAAGCCCTGTATAAGTCTGTTATCCCTCTCTCATCTATTTATTCCTTCAGAGCCAATGTTTCCTTGAGTTTTGTTCTTGTTGATCTATCCGGAGATGACAAGGCAGTGTTGAAGTCTCCAACTACTATTGTATTGCTAGCAATGTCCTCCTGAAGATCTGTTAGCAGTTGTTTTAAATATTTAGCTGGTCCCTCATTAGGTGCGTATACATTTAAGAGTGTGATTTCTTCCTGTTTTACATATCCCTTGATAAATAGAAAATGGCCTTCACTGTCCCTTCTAATCTTTTTCAACCTGAAATCTATGCTTTTGAATATATGTATGGCCACCCCAGCTTTTTTGAGCGAGTTGTTTGCTTGCAAGATTGTTTTCCATCCTTTAACTTTGAGTCTGTGTTTGTTCTGATTGTTCAGATGTGTTTCTTGTAGGCAGCAGAATGTTGGTTTCAGTTTCTGGATCCATTTTGCTACTCTGTGTCTCTTAATGGGTGCATTTAGACCATTGACATTGAGAGAGATTATTGTCATGGATTTTGTGCCATCTTTCTGTAAGGGTTTGTTGTGCTTATGGGTGCTTTCCTTCTTGTCTTACAGGAGCCATTTTAGTCCTTCTTTTAAGTTTGGTTTTAAGTCTGTGAAGTTCCTGAGCTATTGTTTATCTATAAACTGGTATATCCTTCCATCGAAATTGAGTGAGAGTTTAGCTAGATAAAGTATTCTTGGTGATGTGTTCATTTCATAGAGTTTTTTTCACTATATCCCACCATTGTCTTTGGGCTTGGAGGGTTTCCTCTGATAGGTCTGCTATAAATCTGAGGGGTGCTCCTTTGTATGTGATTTCCTTCTTTGACCTTGCTGCTTACAGTATTGTGTCTCTATCCAAGGCTTCCACCATTCTGACTATGATATGCCTTGAAGTTTTTATTAGGGTTTCTTTCAGCTGGCACCCTTCTGACTCCTTGAATCTGGATGCTTGCATTCTCTAACTCTGGAAACTTTTCAGCAATGATTTCTTGAACTGTGGCTTTTTCACTGGGGTTGCCTCCCTGTCCTTCTGGTACTCCGATGACTCTAATGTTTTTCCTCTTGGAGTCATCCCTTAGGTCTCTGATTCGCCTCAGAACTGTTGTTGTTTGTTGTTGCCTGTAGATTTTTCCCATTGTTTGTTGTTGCCTGTACGATTCCTGCTGCTCACTTTCAAGCTCACTGATTTTGTCTACAGCTGTAGACATTCTACTGTAGAGGGCACCCACTGAGTTTTTAATTTTATCTACTGAATCCTTTATTTGTGACATTTCTTTTTGTAGCTTTCTTATTTCTGCTCTCCTTTCTTCCTGTATTTTTAGGCTATCCATTTCACTGTTTCTTTCATTTCTTCCTTTAATTTTCTAGATGTCTACTCCATTGATTCTTTGAGTTCCTTGAACATCCTCAGCATTTTATCTTGAAATTCTTTGTCGGAGAGATCGTATTTGTGGGTAACCCCTGTTGAGGATTCTAGACTCTTTTCTTCGCTCTCTCCTCATAGTGGAGATTTTCACTCTTTCTTCATGCTGTTGTGGTTGTATAGAGGTAAAACCTTCAAGTTCACTAGCACTGTTTCCTCTTATTGCGGGAAAGGATTCTGAATAAGCTCCGTCGATGGTGGTCAACCTTCTCCCTTCTAGAGTATGTCCTTCATCTCAGACATTATTCTGTGACTTATGATAGGCATCTGGTGAAGCATTGGAGGTGGTGTTCTTTTATATTGGGCTTTGTACAGCTTCTTGTGTACACTGGTCTTTTGGTGGTGTTGAAGTAGTCCAGTGGATTATTGTCGTATTGTGTTTGAGGTGGCCAGGATGTTTTCCACAGAATAAGGTAATAGAGGTTGGGATATGAATAGAGAGTGCTGGGAATGGGAAATAAAACAGAGGCCACACAGAAGGCCATGCTCACTTTGAAGAGGCCACGCCCCCTACAGTGGAGGCCACACCTCCAGCCGGTAGGGTTGTTAATACCCGGGTCCACAAACCTATTGAGAAGAGTGGCGTGTGTTAGTTGGGCAGGCGCTGGCGGCAGAAGTTGAGGTAGGTGCTCCCAAGACTGGTTCCCCCGGCTGGCACTGGGGGGCACAAGGCTGTATGGGGAGCAGGTGCACAAGGGGATTCACAGAGAAGAGCAGCGGGTAGTTGGACAGCCTTAATTTTAATTTTAGGCTGAATTTTAATTCAACTACTTGTTCTAAAGATCTTATCTCAAAATCAGGTAGCAGTCTGTGGTACTATGAGTTAGAATATCAATATTTCGATTTGGGGCAGACAATTTAATCCTTAACAAGAACTGCAATTCAAATCTAAATGATATAACTGAAAAACTAAGATCTAACTACTCAGGTCTTCTGGGAGATGAGTATCACACTATTTAAAGTAGTAAAACCACCAATGTTTTTAGACATTCTTCTCATCACAGCAGATCATGCAGTGTTTTCTCTCATTAATGATCCCTCTTCACATGATATAATGAGGCATTGAGCTCAGAGCAATGACATTTATCAGGTTTATTATTCACCCAATCATTTCCTAGCAGCTGTCTTTAGATGAAGACTCAGCTATGTGCTATATTTGTTTGGGGGTAATGTTTATTCAAAGCTCATTCACACTTTCATTATTTATTCAACAAATATATACTGAGTGCCCACTATAGCCCAGGCATTTTTCGAGGCAATTTTGAAATATCAAATTCAATTTCTAAAGTACACATCAAAGTACTATTATTATTATTTTCTAGACAAGGAACTAAGACTCTAAGAGATTAAGTAATTTATCAATAAACATGTCACTTGAAGTAGAACCAGATTGAAGAAAGCAATTTGAAGAAGGTAACTTCAATCCAGAACCTTGATCTAAATTTTATATCCCTTCTTGCTAGCTGTTGAAAAGTCTAAAGATTAATATCCTACTATTACTGATTGCTTTGAATTTTTTGTGGAACAGTAATTATTATACTTACTGCTAGCCTAATATAACTCCTTTATTACACACATATATGTAAAGTGAAATAGTTGTAATTACTGTTCTTATTTAATCTACTTGTTTTATAATGTTAAAGAAATTTATTATCTTTCTGGTTCAAATATATGAACTATGAGCCTATGAAATGACAGCAATGATTTCTAAAAACTGAAATGGATTTAATAAAAACAGTGCTTTTCTTTTTTTAAAAAAATTTTTTTATTGAGTCACCATATGGAAAGTTACAAAGTTTTCAGGTTTAAATCTCAGTTATACAATGCTCGAATACCCATCCCTTCACCAGTGCTCATATTCCACCACCAAGAATCCCAGTATAGCTCCACCCCGCCCCCCCACACCCCTAACTCCCCCACGCCCCTAGCCCCCCCACCCTTAGCCCCCCCGCCTGTGTAACTAATAAATTTCACTTTACTTTCACTTTGATTGCATACAATATTTCAACAAAACTCACTATTATTGTTTGGAGAGTCTCTCCCCTAAAGTCAGACCTGCTGAAAAGGAAGCATTAGATAATTTGTTTTCCATTGCTGAGGATGAAGAGGTATGAGGTCGAGTGACCACAATTAGTGGCCTCTCAGTTTTGGGTTTCTGTATTTTAGTATTTTAGTAACTAAGTCCAGAGAGATATCTGCCAGAAGTTGCATCGTTGCCAACTAAAACAGTGCTTTTCAAGCATGAAGAGATAAAGCAGGAATTTTAAGGAATTCCAGGAAAATAAAATACAGACATTACTGGGTCAATGAAGAAACCAGAGCACAAGGCACTATTATTTCTGTGAGAGTCCCTAAGAAGCTAAGGTCATAACAGCAAGTACAAAGAGCAGTTGTGTTGAAAGTATTTGCTCAATTACCATATTTAGAAAACTAGAAATGGTGGTAGATGATCTTTGCTTTATTACCAAGAGTCATCAGTTATCTCAAGCTAAAATCTCAGAGCTGTTCTTTAATTAAAGATGGAAGACAGGGATGGTACTCTCAACACCAATATTATGAGCATCATGTGTGTATGTGTGTGATTGTGTGTGTGTATATTTTTGCAGCAGTCAGAGCTAGAATATAAGCAAGAGAAGAAAATCAAGGCAACTTTGAGTAAGAAATACTAAGTACAAAGTCCCAGAGAAACTCTTCTTACTTTGGCAGCACTGCCTGTAACTTCTTACTGAGACCCATAGGGAAAGTCACCCACAAAGTGTTTCCTGACCAAGTAACCAGTATCTTAGCAAGCTCTGCCAAATAATAAACAAGCAATAATTCAGGTAATCTATACCAAATAGGCCTCCTAGCAAGCTAAGTTCTTTAATTTCAAATATGAATTGACAACAAAGGATCATATGGTTATTTAAAGATGATCGGCTTAAAATCCCAAAAAATGAAGGAAGAAAATGTAATGAAGAGCAGGTATTGATAAAAATAAAATTATAAATAATTCAAAAATGATCAAATAATTTAAAATTTATGGTAACATTCCCAAATACAAAAAAGCATCCATCGAAAAAACAATAAGCTTTTTTTGTTTTTGCTTTGGGGCCACACCTGATGGATGATGCTCAGGGGTTATTTCTGGCTCTGTACTCAGGGATCACTCCTGCAGGTGCTAGAGGGACCGTATGGGATGCTGGAGATCAAACTTGCATTGGTCGTATGCAAAGCAGACACCCTAACTGCTATCCTATCACTTTGGTCCTCAATTTTTTTTTAAATGGGGGTTCAATTGTTAAGAAAGTTCTGTTAAAAAATAAGATGTCGTGGCCGGAGCGATAGCACAGCGGGTAGGGCGTTTGCCTTGCACGCGGCCGACCCGGGTTCGATCCCCGGCATCCCATATGGTCCCCCAAGCATCGCCAGGAGTAATTCCTGAGTGCAAAGCCAGGAGTAACCCCTGAGCATCGCTGGGTGTGACCCAAAAAGCAAAAAAAAAAAATAAGATGTCATTGATAGAGTTTAGAAACAAATTACAATAAGCTGGAGATTAAGGTAGATATTTGAAAGATAAAATTTCAAAACTTTGTCAAAACCTGACACCGCACAACTCCTGGAGCAGTACCAGGAGGAGCATTTGCAACCATTACTTGAGCCATTGAGGACCTTGGTGGTACAATACTAGACCTTCTGTTCAACTATCCCAATTATCTGAGGATTACTGAGAGTGGCTTTTGAGACTCTTGCACCCTTCTTAGGGCCTGAGGAAGGGGTGGTGAGGCAAAAATGGAAATTTTAACTCATTCCAGGAGAAAATAAGCAATAAAGACAAAATTATTGAATATCTATTTGGCACTGAAGAGATAGTACCAGGTAAGATATTTGCATTGTGTGGGCTGATACCCTTTTGAATTCCCAGCACCAAACAATATCAGAGGTAACTCCTGAACTTAGAGCCAGGAGTAGCACCTGAGCATCACTGAGTATTGTCCAAAATCCAAAAGGTAGAGAAAAAAAGAAAGAAACAAAATAATATATTTGACTACTGAAATAAATATCCTTAACCGAGTTTGGGAGAAAGTATGAATCTTAAGGCCAATATCTGTAGCTTTACATATAATAAGAATTTCAAAGATTTAAAAACACTTGAAAACCCAAGGGAAAAATGCTTATGTACAATCATAAAACAATGTGGAATATATCTGACTTTTTATCAGTAGTATAGGAATTCAGAAAATACCAGATGCAGTCCAAGTTCAGGGGAAGCATGAATTACATCTGAAAAAATACTCTGAATAGCAATTACATATTTTCACTATTTATCATGCCTATAAATATATTTTTTTTTGCTTTTTGGGTCACACCCGGCGATGCACAGGGGTTACTCCTGGCTCTGCACTCAGGAATCACCCCTGGCGATGCTCAGGGGACCATATGGGATGCTGGGAATCGAACCCAGGTCAGCCGCGTACAAGGCAAACGCCCTACCCGCTGTGCTATCGCTCCAGCCCCAGCCTATATTTAATTTAATTTAAATTTAATTTTATGATCAACCATTTGACAAGTAACAGTATATTATAGCAAGAAAACAGAATGTTATTATAGACAACAATGTTAAGAATAGTTGTGCAGTAGAAGGAAAGAGGAAAAAAGAAGGCATTATTGTATGAGGGTCAGATGCTCTAATTCCCCAACTCCCCAATAAAAAAATTTAAGATATTAGTTGCAAATAATTTCTATGGGGAATGTAACTGTGCTTTTTATAATGCATGGATTTTTGTTCTCGTGCATTTTCTCTCTCTCTCTCACACACACACACATACACACATGCACAGTCACATATATTATGTATAAATAATGCTTCATTGGATAAAAATTTAAGTGGAGCCGAGGGAAAAGTGACGAATGCTAGGAGACCAAACAGCAGCCTGCATGGCTCTGGATGCAGATGTGACCTTGAGATGGCTGTTGAGAAGTCATACATGGCATTCATAATTACATTAAAATATTTAGATAATATCAAGAAAAAACTGTCATTTTTTGCATGTAAGGGTGTGTGCACGTGTGTGTTTTGTGTGTATGTGAGAGAGAGAGAGAGAAAGAGAAAGAGAATTAATAGGTGTCACAATCCATCTGCCATTTCCATTTCTCCTTCCATTCCTGCTCTAATTATCCTGCAGAGAACCCACGTTAAAGGATAAAGAAAACAACACTTGCATTGGTCTTCACAAAGAAAGAGCCAGTGACTGGTCTGCTGTCAAACTTCTTAGCAATTCATGCTGAATGAGTTCAGTTAAATTCCTTCCTTGGGAATTAGAAGTCAGAATGTGGAGAGATTTGGCGTACCAGAAAGCTGTTGTGAAAAGTTCCACAAGCTGCTCCGTGAGATCCCTGGAATTACTCCTGTTCAGAGCTTTCCTCTAGCTCAAGTAATTAAAGACTTTGCCCTATATTATGCATCATATATTTAATATCCAAGAGATTCCATCACTATTGTTAAAACATGAATGCAGCACTGTAGCACTGTCGTTCCATTGTTCATCAATTTGCTCAAGCAGGCACCAGTAACATCTCCATTGCAAGACTTGTTACTGTTCTTGGCATATTGCATATGCCATGAGTAACTTGCCAGGCTCTGCCGTGTGGACGGGATACTCTCGGTATCTTGCTGGGCACTCCGAGAGGGATGGAAGAATTGAACCTGAGTCAGCAGCGTGCAAGGCAAACGCCCTACCCCCTGTGCTATCACTCCATTCCAAAACATGAATAATCCTCTAAAAAGTATTCTCATTACTTGAGCTAACCTGGAAGAGACTTACGGACTCACACAACCAAATTCACTTGAACTGAAAGTCTAACTATGTTCACATTCAGAGAAGAGAGGCCTGCAGGTTGCTGGGTGTTGCAACAATGGTCTGAGCTGGCTCCTTTAGTGTACCACAGACATGGGTGCAGGAAGCTGAGTCTACTTTATTCAAATACCTTTTCAAGAACACCGTTTTTTTTTTTTCGTGGCCATACTCAGTGGTGCTCAGGCAGGGTTCACTCCTGGTTTTGCACTCAGGGATCACTTTTGGTGGGGCTTGGAGGACCAAATGTGGTGCAGGGGATTGAACTCAAGTTTATCATGTGCAAGGCAAGTGCAGTACCTGCTGTACTATCACTCCAGCCCCTTCTGTCTTTTAAAAAAGAGCATCACGCTATTGGATTAGAGATCTCAAGATACTTCTCAACATCATCAGTCTTCAAAAATGGACAAGGAAAATGTAATTGAAATAGCCTTACATTTCTCTTTAATGGCCATTTTGTTTTTCAAATCCAGAGACAACAGAACCTATGTATTACAATGTAAAGCTCCAAAATGGGGACCAACCAAGACACATTGAAACCTATCAAGGTGATTTCTACCACTTCTTGTTAAGTCTTTCTTCTGGAGATCCCTTCCTGCAAGACCAGAAAAAGAAGAAAGCAATACTGTCAGGCAATTTGTCTAATACCATCTGCCAGACCTTGACCTGCTCTGACTGAATAGAGAAATGCTATAGAACTTCAACATCAATAAGGGAATGGAGAAATAGTACAGCAGTCAGTTCGTTTGCCTTGTTTGTGCCCTACCTGAGTTTGATACTTGGATACTTGGCACCCCATTGGGTCCCCTGAGCACAGACAGGAGTAATTCCTGAGTGCAGTCAGGTGTGTCCCAGAAACTGGATAAAGCAAATGCACTTCACATCAAGAGAGGCCCCTTTGCGAGTATGAAGGATCAAAACAAAACGGGATCACTCTGCAAGTGTATATAAACCAAGACAAGCATGAACATTACCAAATCTTTAAATCGACCTAACATCTCCCCATCTATAAGACTTTTGTTAAAATTCCCAGTGTAAAATGAACCTCACTTCTTCATAACATCTAATTGAGAGTTAGACGTTATTTCCTCATCAAATCACATGTCAAAATCCGTTGCAGTAAGTCATTTCTATGGTCCTTAGGAAAGTGCCCCACCATTCCCCAGGAAGCAAGTTTTTACACCCTGTAAAGGTGATAAACACAATTTGTTCATCCACAGTTGTGTTCCGAATGGTGTTTGGCTGAAGAGCTTTGGGTAGATTTGGGCAATATTATTTTTCTCTGTTCCATTCCTATTATCACTTGCCTCAGATCATCAATAGGCTATTCCCCTGGAATTTCTTGAACAGTATATGAAGAATATTGTTTTAATCTTTTTTTTTCTTTTTTGGTAGTTCTCGGGCTTACTCCTGATTCTGGGATTAGGTCAGAATTGTTAGGCAAAATTTTAAGTAAAAATTGCCAACATTTATCAAGCACTTATTAATGCCAGTACTTTGTATGGAAATCAGTTAATTACCTGGATGATCTTATGAATCATAAAATTTAATTCCCTATTTACAACTGAGAAAACTGAGGTACACACTGTACAGCTGTAAGTGACTAAGCTGGGAGTTCAAGAAAGGCAGTTTCCCTGGAGATCTGGCTCTGATGTCCACACTATCCAGCCTCCAAACCCACTGTGCCCTTGTACTTCACTGAACTGAGCTGTTACTCTACACTGAAAGGGAATATGAAACACAGCTTTAGGAAATCACAGCTGAGATACTATACAACATGGAAGAATGCAGAGTCACAGTAAAACTCTCTAATCATAAAACCATAGTTCCTAAGTTTCTTCTACGTAGCTAGATATTTTTCAACTGGTGAAGACATTTGTTATATAATTCAGAGCATTCAACCTAAGCAAAATATGAGTATGACTTGAAATTGAATGAACCAAATATAAAAAAGATTTAAAAATTCTTTTGTGTTGTTCTTTCCATTTTCAAATGTGATTAGGAAACCACTGCTTTTGAGTAGAATTGTAGCTATAATCTCTTAATTTCCCCAGAAAGAGTGGGGCCGAGGCATAGAATCTTGGAGGCAATGTTTAACATTTCAATAACTCACTATCATTGATTATTGAAATATTATTAGTCAATATTAGTTACTGAAGTATTAGTTGCTGAATCTTAGTAAGTTTTCAAAAACAGTATCATTGCATTTTAAAAATGACCTTCGATTATAGCCACAGATACTAATTTTTCCATTTATAAGTCAAGTTTCCTTTAAAAGAATTTCATAAAAATTAATTTATCTGAGGGGAAAAAATGTTTAGGAAAGAGTGATACGTGGGAAGAGACCAAAGAAAAACCACACAGGAAATCCTGATTTCAGTGTTCTCTTTGCTCGGGACACCTGGGAGAGCAGTGTTTATTCCACTGCTCATTGATCTCAAACTTTCCTTCCTTGAGTTTCAACTTCTAATCGAATGTCTGTCCTTGTCCTTTAGCTGCTCCTTTGCTTATCCCTGGTGTTCTTACCTTGGTACTCTACATCCCTGCCTCAAAAATAGCGGACCAGGCTTTGGGGGTGCAGAGATAGACCAAGGAACATCATTGTCATACTAACACCATTTGCAAAGAGTAGAAGCCACCCTGCACTGCTGAGATAAAGCTTTCAGAAACGCAGAGCCTCTGATCTCCATTCTTCACAAAGAGCAGAAACCGGATCTCTAAAAACTGCTTGGACAGCGATTTCTTTGGCCCCCTCTGTGTCCAGCTCTGAGACACCGTCAGAGCGTGCTCCCAAGAAAAAGTCCGAGTGAGGGAACTGCACTTCAGCTCCACAGCAAGGAGGAGGTGACACAGATGTGCCCCTTGCTCCCTTTGCTTGCAAAGCTGCCCCTTGACCTTCATTTAACATCCCTCTTCCTTCCATTCCAACTGGGCAAGGAAATTCCTGGAGTCCCCAAGAATGCCTGGGGATTGGGGTGGGGGTGGGATGACGCGGGGGAGGGGGCCAAGATAGAAATTGACACCCGAGGCTTGGAGGGGGCTGGGCACCTCCGTAGAATAACGCCCCGGAGCCCAGGCAGCGCTGCCTCAGACAGCTCGGAAAGTCTGGCGGTGCAGAAAAGCGGGGTGTAGAATCACCCCTGTTGGAAGACTTCGCAGGAAGTTTGTGGGGAGGGGCGAGCTGCGCTCTGCGGTGCTGGGGGGCGGACGGAGAAGAGCGAAGACAGCAGCAGGTCTGTGGTGCAGACCGGGGGTGTCGGGCAGAGCGCACCGCCAGGCATGGAGGGGCTGGTCCTGCTCAACGCGCTGGCCACCCGGCTGCTCTTCGTGCTGCATTCGCTGGTCGGGGTCTGGCGAGTGACCGAGGTGAAGAAGGAGCCGCGCTACTGGCTGCTGGCGCTGCTCAACCTCTTGCTCCTGCTGGAGACTGCGCTCACGCTCAAGTTCAAGCGCGGCCGAGGCTACAAATGGTGAGCGACCCTCGGGGGGCTAGAGGGGCTGGAGGCTGCGGTGGCGGGGGGGCGGTGGTCGCGGACACCCTGGTATTGTTCCTCCAGGGCAGTCCCAGGCTGTCCTAAAAGTCCATCTCCCCGCAGCCAGCAGATTCTGGACTCGGATTCGAACTCCCTTTGTCCTCCTGGGGGCTTCGGAAGAGAGCAGGAGGCTTGTGCGACTCTGGTCCCAAGTGAGTCCTTGGGAGCTGCAGCCACGTGCAGTCACCCCGTCCCGGGGTTGGAAACTTGGGGAATGAGAGGTGGAAAGAAAGAAGAGCTGTCCCGGAGTGCTCTCTGCAGAAAGTGCTCTAAAGCTGGGGAGTAGTGGAACAAGGACCAGGTGTAGTACTCTGTCCTGCTTCCTGGATAGAGTGTGTGTGGGTGTAGCAGGTTTCCCTGTGGGCATGCTGTGGTATGAATGAAGGCGCTCCACAGGCCACCAGAGATGCAAGAAAGAGCCAGGCAGCACCTGGCCACTACCCAGAGTGAGAACCCCCTCAGAGCAGTCTAGTTTCTCCTGCTTGCCTCCAGCCCAGGCGTCCTGTGTTGACTGGCTCGGGTTCAGGTGTCAGCCTGGGTGGCTTCAGAGCTTGGAGAGCAGTCAGCCTCTCATCAAAGAGAAAGGCAGTGTTGGTGGAGGGACCAGCAGGTAGTCATTGCCATTTGCAAGAACCATAGTCTCTGCAGAGTGCATTATGTCCTCTGAGAATTCCAGGATATTAAACTAGAGGAGGAAGATTCTTTCCATTTATAAAAAGCCTCTATCTCCATTCCTTCCAACCCTAGTAGATTTTCATCACAAGTACCTTCAAATTAGGCTATTAATGTCTATAAACAGCAAGGATGTGTTTTCACATATGTAGTCCTTAACAAAATACCTAAGGTGGTGAGTAAGAAAATGGTATTAGCCTGTTCCAGAATTACATACACCATACCATGGTTTTCAGGAAAGGCAAAAAAAAAAAAGTACTTCTTCAGCTTATGCATTTCATATCAGTCCAACAAAGAGACTGTTTCTTTTCAGTATCACGTGTATCTTACTTGCTTAATTTTCTACTGCTAAAGTTTTCAAGAAGTGTTCACCTAGAGTTGCTAATACAATGAGTCCTGGACCTTTACTGTCTTCATCTCCCCAATGAACAAAATTTTAAGTAGGAAGGATTTGAATCCTTTCCAATGTGTCTTTTGAAAAAAAATCAAAGAGGTGTTAGCTTTCCAAATAAGCCTTAGGGTTCAGAAATAATGGGGTTATTTCTGAAAGTGTTAGTAGTCATATGTGATTGACTCAGTTTTTACTACAATGGTATTAATACACCAGTGTGGAAACATCTTCAGTGAGAGGAGTCTAAATAATGTTTCACATAATGTAGTCCTGTAAGCAACCATCAGAGCTTCTGAGAAAATGTGTACCTCAGAAGATAGATTAACTCACCAGTACCTGAAAGCTTGGGTCTCCTTCATCAGAGACTACAGCTCAGGTTAAGTCAAAATTCCACTTCAGAGTTAGAGAAATACTGTAGCTCAAAGAATTTTATTTATGTGTTTCTATCATCATTGATAGCTAATTCAAACTGACATGTGACTTACAATCAAGAGAGAAAAAAAAGTCAGGACAAAATGTATCATGTTCAATGAACGGAATTAAAAAAAAGAAGACTGAGGACATTTTTGTGACTTCAAACTATGACAACAAATTAATACTATCATTAATTGTAAAAAAATGAAATTTACACTAAAATTTAAAAAAATATTTACTTGCAGTGAGGTACCAAGAAGGTTTATTTAGCTATTATGAACTTCAGTTTCCTCATCTTTAAATACTCATGTGATAGAATGTTAGAAAATTTAATGAAATAGTATAGGTTGGTGGCCAAAGGGGAGAAATAAGTGATCATTTCTTTATCCTTAGGTATTTCCTTTTTATTTTCTAATGAAAATATTCTGTCAACACATTTTCTGTATATATAAGTTAAACACATTTATTCACAGATAGCCTATAATTAATAATTAGTAGCAAAAAATGTAGAAAAAAATTTACCTATATTTTAAAACAGGTCCAGGATGTTTTTTGTTCATTAGATCATTAATTCAAAAAAGTCTTGCTGGCTCAATATTTAGACTAATACTTGAGGGGCTGGAGTGATAGTACAGCGGGTAGGGCATTTGCCTTGCACGTGGCAGACCTGGGTTCTATTCCCAGCATCCCATATGGTCCCCCGAGCACTGCCAGGAGTAATTCCTGAGTGCAAAGCCAGGAGTAACCCCTGCGTATTGCCGGGTGTGACACACACAAAAAAATACTTGAAAATAAGAGGGAAAAATAAGTTGATAGATATAGCTTATATATTTTCAGGAACAAATGAATCTTTGTTAATGGTCTAAACAGAAGCATAATTAGTAAAGTTTTGTTTTAGCATTACTGCCAAACACAACTGAGTGGATTATATAGAGGGAAAATATGATAATTATTGTCATGGACAAAGCCCACATACCATCATGCCATAATTCTGAAATAATTAGAAGGTGAAATATTAATAGTCTAGAAAATTGTCCTTGAATCAACCTATTGACCTCAAATGTTGCAGTCTCGCCTATAGAGCTCACAGTATCTCATATGTGCAAAATATTAATTTTCAATGTGTTAATGGAAAATAAACCTGAAAGTAATCTGATTATCTACTGCTGTATTTATGGAAAAATTATCTGCCCAAACCATAGAATATTTTATGGAGGTTAAAAATAATGAGTTGTAGTTTAACTGCTGACCTAGTAGCATATTCTTGATATGTTGTCAGGCAAAAAAAGTTACACAGTAATATATATTACGTATCTATATACATATATTTACACACACACATATATATACACAGGCTCATTAAAATATCTCCTTATAAAATAATTGCCACTTGTAAAACTAAATGTTTGCAAGACAAAATAACCAACCAAATAACATCTAAATTGTCTAAAAATGTGGTGCAAGTTTCTTTTCCTGTATCATCAGATCTATGACCCTCCTTCAGACTAGTCTGGACTGGTTTAAGCAGTGCTCATTTTGCTTTTCACTAAAACTTGTACATAGTACCAAATAAATTAAATTTGCAGAAATCATGGAATAATAAATAGATCTATAGAAGGGAATTAAAACAAAATTTCTTGAAATGTAATAAATGCATTATACTTGTCCAAAAATATTTGATTAGTTATCCTTTGGAAAGGGAAAATGGAACTTGAGAGGCTGAGCTCAGCTGTCCAGGGACAAGAATGTTATTTCAATGAAAAGTTAATAACTTGCCAGTTGGACAAGTGTGATTTCTTGGATTCCTATAGGATAGAGAGAGAGCCAATAAAAACATGCATTATTTAATTTAGTAACTGTATAACAGTGTAATATGCTTTTTAAAAATTATATAGAGTAATTATGTCATTTGCATATTCATTTACATGTCTGTAAGATAAAGATTTGTGTCATTTTTTGCTTTCCTTTTTCGCTAACTTTATTTTCTTTTGTCAGAACAATAATGCAGTGACTCTGTGACCTAGCATCAGATAGTCCAATAGAATACAGTACTTTAGTTGCTTTCTATTTAATATCAATACAGTACATCTTAGTGGAGGTAAAAATGGGTATTTTTGTGACACGTGTGAACTCTGTTCATTTGAAATCAGACAATATCTCAGTATTAGTAGAACTCCAAGTTGAATTTATTGACAAAAGTACATATTTGTAAACATTCTTTTCATTCTAATTTCAAGAATATAATGCAGATACAATTTACCTAATAAATGCCTCATCTATTTGGTTATCTTTGTTTTTTTTTCTCTTCTTAAGTTCAATCACTTTCAGTTCTCTTGTGGATTTGCCTCATAAATAAGCTTGCTATATTATATAGCCAGGCAGTAAAAACAAAAAACAAACACACTTGGGATGGAAATGAAAGGTAACATTTTCATTCATTATTTAACTGTGTGAGACTAGGAATAAACAAATACCTTTAGAATTTACTATGTTTAGACTTCTCCAAGTGCTGATGATCTCATTTGATCCTGAGAGCAAACATAGTTATCTAATTTCTGGTTTTTACCCTTTTGATTGAAACAGTTAATTTATTTTGTTTGATGAAATGGTTACTTTATTTTAGCAGGAACAGTTCATCTATTTTGCCTTGGCTCACAGTGAACAATTGGGAGAAAGGACTATTGAGACTCCAAGCTCAAGTTCAAGTTCTTAGTTTCTGCAGACTTGAACAGTTCAAAAGGCAAAGGGGTGATGAAAAGTTCTATGTAGGATAATTATGGGACTCAGAGAGAGAGGGTGCTTTAGTGGTTTAGCTGCAGCAGGAAAAATGATGCATTAGGAAAGAAGAATGCAGCGACTGTCAGTAATGATAAGGGAGGCAAAGGAAAAGTGATGTGAGTGTTGGAAATTTAGATGTCACTGAGGAAGCACAGAGCCTTAGAATTTTTCATTCAGTTGAAATGCATAAAATGTGTAATGTGTATTATACATTGAGAGTTAAGAGTATGGAGGCAAATGGATCACGTGAGAAATTGGAGAGATAGCTCAAAGAACCGAGAAAATGAATTTAACGCTAGTAGACGATTTCATCCAAGCACTGCATGGCCCATTAAAAACGACTAGGAATGGCCTCTCTTCCTTACGCTGGGAATAGCCCTCGAGCTCCACCAGATTTCACCAGTGTCTCCAAATCCCCCACCTCCCACCAATCAAATCTAACAAAAGAGAAAAATAAAACGGTTGAAATCCTGCTAGTAAATAACTCTTATTTCAGTCAGGGCCTCAGAAAATAAAGCAAATACTGAAAAAATGAGTAATAAGTGACAATAAGCAGGTAAACCTGTGCATGGTTAGAACTTGCAAGTCTGTGTAGTATGGGTGATAGAAGAATGGAAAACCAGGTGACAGTGTCCTCAGGTGGTTAGTAGACCTTTTTTGGAAGGACAAATTTGAACCGAATCTATCAGAGGAAGGGAGTGCAGCATGGGAAGAGTCAGGGAGATGAAAAATGCACAAGAGCGGGAGGAACAAAGCGTGCCTTGGAACATCTCTGTTGCACTCCCAGAAGAGAGATGGATACTTTCCCCCTACTTTTTATTGTCTCTTCTCTTCTTCAAGAAAAACATTTCTTCTTTTGTATCTTTTTTCATATCTCATTTGAAACAATATGTATTAGAAAATGTCTGGGTGGTTCCTAACTGAAAACAGGAAAGACAAATTAGGAATCAGAAGAGAGCGATTTTAAACTCATCTCAAATTCAAGCAATTAAACAAAATTCAATGAAATCTGTTTTGATTGTTCAATTGCATAGAGAATGTCTGACAGCAGAAATGAAAAACAGATTTGACAGACACCACACGAAGTCTTATCTTGAATAATTTCTGAGTGGTATAGAAAAAAGGTATATGATGTAATTCTGTAGTATTTGATATATATCATCTTCCACCAAAATAATTTACAAAAATTCCAGTGTGGACAGTTGGGAAATATAAAAGCTTTACCTATTGATCATTCTTTTCCTATCGGAGAAGATAAGATGGGAAGATTTGGAAAAAAAAAGTTCTGTGATCTCGTTAGAGCCAATTTGGACACTTGAAATTAACCTACCAGATGGACTATTTCTGATGTGTTCACACTTACTGCCCAGATTTCTTAAAATCTCTCCTTATATCTGTAGCTATTTCAGTAACATTTTTCCATTGTGCACTGGAATTAGCAATGCCACTACAAGTTCATGTTAAGAATGGCATAATATCCATTATATAAATATCATGTAATTATAAACATGTACCTATAAATGTTTGGGGGTTACACCCAGCACTATTCAAGGCTCACTCCTGGCCCTGTGCTCAGAAATTGCTCCTGGTGGTGTTCAGATGGCCATATTTGGTGCTGGGACTTGAACTGGGGTACTCCCTATGCAAAGCAAGCATCTTATCCACTGTACTATCTCTCTGGCCCATATATATTTGTTTCATAAACCGAGTCTTGAGCTCAGCACGAAGGTGTAACTTACATTTGGATTCATTTTGGAGGACATTGAATGTTACCAGCAAATGATGACTTGTAGTGATTCAAATTTAATTTTAGAAAGAAGAATTCTATTCTAGCTTGTTTTAGTGCTTCAGTTTGCTCCCAAAAGGAAGTCATGTTTTCTTATTTTATTTCACATGGGGGCTGGAGCGATAGCACAGTGGTAGGGCATTCGCCTTACACAGCCGACCTGTGCTCAATTCTTCCACCCGTCTCGGAGAGCCCTGCAAGTTACTAAGAGTATTTCGCCCACGTGGCAGAGTCTGGCAAGCTACCCATGGTGTATTCGGTATGCCAAAAACAGCAACAACAAGTATCACAATCAGACGTTACTGGTGCCCGCTCGAGCAAATCAATGAGCAACAGGATGACAGTGACAGTGATTTCACATGGACTTGAGATCAAAGTAATAATTATGCTTGCATTCATAATGTATCCCAGGAAATTGGGTGGCTCTTTTTCCTTTTAATATTTGAACCACACCCAGGAGTGCTCAGGGTTTACTTCTGAATCTGTGCTCAGAGATCATTCCTGGTGGCTCAGGGACCATATGGAGTGTCAAGTATTGAACCCATGTGAACTATGTGGAAGGCAAACACCCTACCTGCTCTACTACCTCTCTGGCCACTGGACTCCTAGAAAATTGGAACCATTGAATAATGTTTCTCCATAAGTTTGTTCAAATGAGACATCTATAACAGAAATAAAAAGTATGTGAACAGAAAACCAACATTAACAGTATTTTAAATCATAAAACATCAGTCAATAAAAATATTTTTTAAATGTATACAGTTTTATAGCTTCCCATACTGGGAGAAAAACATAGTACAAATTTGTGTGGGTGCTACGTAGTATAAATTTATCAGTAACTTGGGGCTAGAGTGATAGCACAGCAGGTAGGGCGTTTGCCTTGCACGCGGCCAACCCAGGTTCGATCCCAGCATCCCGTACGGTCCCCTGAGCACCACCAGAAGTAATTCCTGAGTGCAGAGCCAGGAGTAACCCCTGTGCACTGCCAGTTGTGACCCAAAAAGCAAAAAAAAAAAAATTATCAGTAACTATCTCTCCCTTTCAATTTTATGTATTTCTTTTTTCCTGGAAGTGAAACAATTTGGTATATAGCATCAGGACAAATCTGAATAATTCATCTTGTTGCGTGCATATTCTTTCCGTTGGAGGCACTGAGATAAGAGATGCGAGAGAAATGAGATTTGCTGGAGAGGCTCCTTGTTCGCTCTAGCAGAGAAGCGGTGAAGTGTCCCACGGTCCTTTTTATTTACTATACTATGTACACACATCTAATGCATGCAGTACAAAGAAATCATTAATGGGGGAAAGGGTTGATGTCGGTTGATGTTGGTTGATCATCGAGGTTGATAGGGGTAGGAGAGACATCAAGACATCAAGGCTACGTTGTTCTGTCACGTCTGCAAGTTCAAGAACCACAGCCTCCAGAGAGGAATCCAAGGCCAAAGAGCTCAGCTCCTTGCACCTGTAGTGATAAGGGGATATGAGAGAATGTCTGTATTCCAAAACTGAGCTGGGTCAGGGATCTGTGAGAAAGGGAAGGTTGTGTCTATGTAATACGAAGAGCTAAAAGGCAGCCAAAGGAAGAGATGTTAACCCTTTCCAAACCAGTCCGACACACGAGTCATGGCTCACCCATTTTCACTGGGCCTGTGTTCCTGCCCGCTTGCGGGTCAGTCTCCACGGGCTTATCCTAACAGTTCTGGTTGGGCACCAACATCTGAGTAGTTTAACTTTTATTACAGCAATAGAAAATTAGCCTTTCATCCAAGCTCTTCACTCTCCATGAGCCTGCCCCATCTACTCTAGGAGTTTCTCTGAAGTACCATTATCTGACCTATGTATATAAATCACTTTGTCAAAGAAAATGCATTTTTTGATGAAAATTTTATATGTGTGAATAAAGCAATAAAAAATTCAGAGTTATATTAAAATAATATTAGGAACATCGAGATTATAAATATGAAATGCCACAGTGGAGACACTTTATTTTATTTCTCTTAGTATAAACCTATCACCCATGATTATTTTAAGATGGGGGATTACAGTTTATATTTATTTTGACTTACTGATCTCTAAGAACTATTGGATGTACAATTGATTCAATGTTATATGTTTATTATGATAAAATTAATAATTGTTGAGATAAAATTGAGTGTCCTCCTACTGTATATATATATTTTTCAGCTGCCAGCCCTAGCAAGCTCCTGGAGTACTTCTTTGCTTTCTTATTTCTCTGATTGATGCTCCAGTTTGACAAACCTTTTAAATATACCTAAAATAGTCTCCGATAGGGCTGGAGTGATAGCACAGCAGGTAGGGTGTTTGCCTTGCACGCAGTGGACCTGGGTTCAATTCCTCTGCCCTTCTCGAAGAGCCCAGCAAGCTATCAAGAGTATCTTGCCTGCATGGCAGAGCCTGGCAAGCTACCCATGGCATATTCCACATAGCAAAAACAGTAACAAGTCTCACGTTGGACACGTTACTGGTGCCTGCTCAAGAAAATTGATGAGCAACAGAATGACAGTGACAGTGACAACTAGCTGTAAAACACTGTACACAATGTCAGGATGACAGTGACAGTGATACAGTCTCCAATAAACTGATTATTCTATTTTTTGACAGTCTTTTAATACCAGTGATGAGAATGGTGTTAAAAGTGATGGTGATATGGACAATAGAAGTGATAGCAGTTATTAATTATCGAGTATTGACAATGCCCTATGCCTGCTTTACATGCATTATCTCTTGTGATCCTCACAGTAGCCTTATGAATTAGTTTTCATCCCTTCTATTTTGTTATAAAGATACTGCTGCACATTAAGGCTTAATCATTTTTCTAAGGTCACAATTAATAATAATAAATCATAGGAATTATTTCCAGCATCTGATGAGCACTCACATTCATTGAATCAGAAAATAGCATGACATTTATTACCACAATCACTCTATACATAACTCGGATGATAGTATTTTGCTATTACTTGTAAATGAGGAAGCCCAAAGCCAAGACTTAGAGATTGTGCTCCCCATTCAACTACTAAATTGGGTTTTGGAGAGTAAAAGTGTCAGTACAAATTTTTAGAATAAAAAGGATTTCCTCTAGGACCAGAGACATAGTATAAAGCAGGTAAAAGCTGACAAGATTCCATCCCTGACAGCATATATAGTCCCATAAATCCTCCCAAGAGTGACCCCTGAGCACAGAAATAGAAGTAAGCCCAGACTAACACCAAATGTGGCCCCAAACAACAACAACAATAAAAATAAATAAAAGATCTCCTCTAGTAAAGAAAGTGTCATATTTCTTGTCTTTTTAAAAAATTGGTTCAGTAAAAACCAATGACTTGCTTATGGTATGGCTTTACCTAGAAAAGAATGTAGAAAAAGGCCATACTATGAAAGAACGAGGCTCAGAGACATTGTAGCACAAGCATTATTTTAAAAAATAGGATAAAAAAGGAAACGCAAAGGGAAAAATTCCATGTTGTCTTTAAGTGATGACTTCAATGAAGATCATTATTTTCTATGAAACAGAAATAAACGTCACTGTCTTCCACACAATGAAAATTGAAGCATTACATAAGCAGTATTCAAAATTAATTCATCCTCTTAGAAAGTATTTAAATTCCTACAAGTCATTACTGTATAAGTTCACCACTTTGTTGAGTGAGCATTTATATTACTAGGTCTATGTTTTTGAAAAAATTAAAATACATATATTTATATGAGAAGAGGAAAAAGCTACAATTCAGAGAACAAATAATTGCCTACAACTTACATCCAAAATACCAGAAAGGTAGTAGAATGCAGGTTCAATCAGTAAATTAGGCTTGTTAAACAAGAACATTTTTTTCAGGTAAGTGAATTATAATATTTAAAATAATTGCATGTTAAACAAGAGTAGGATGGGGGAAAGGTTTTTAAGACTGAGGAAATATGGCAGCATGATTTTTTTTTTGTCTATACAGTAGTTGATCCATGTTTTGTCTCTGTAACTAGTTTAATCACACTGATACTGTTGAAACTTGAACAGCTTCAAGTTTTAATAAAGTATGTTCTGGCTTTGAGTATACTTAGAATTTTTTAAAATTTTGTTTTAGTTACTGTGATCTATGTTATGTTAGTGTTGGGTTTCATGCATTTATTTATCATTTATTTAGCTTTCTGGTCACATCTGGCTATGCTCAGAGGTTACTCCTGGTTCTACACTCAGGAATCACTCTTGGTGGTGCTCAGGGTACCATATGGGATGCTGGGAAGTCCCAGATTTCATGCATTTAGTGTTTCAACTCTATATCCTTAGAGCAGACTGTCCATTTCCCTCCATCATTGTCTGTGTCCACCACCACCACCACCATCACCATTTTTATTTCTCCCCTTTCGTCACTATCTCCCCACTGTAGTTAGTTCAGTTCTTAAATTCTGTTTCTCTGTTATTCCCTTACTATGCTCCTTTACATCACGCATATGGCACAGCTCATTCTGTAGCTCTCCATCTCCTAGCAAACTTCACTCGCAGCCAGATACTCTACAGTTCCATTCACTTAGTGGCAAATTGCATGACTTCATCTTTTCTTGTAGCTAATTAGCATTCTATTATGTATATGTACCATAGTTTCTTTATCCAGTCCTCTGTTTTGGGGTACTTGGGATGTTTTCAGATTTAAGTTATTGTGTACAGTGCTTCAGTGAATATGGGAACACAATGATCTTTTCTCAACATGCTTCTGAGCCTTTGGGCTAGATGACAAGAAGTGGAATTGCTGAGTCATATAGAAGCTCAGTTCTTAGTTTTTGAGAAGTGTGCATGTTGTTTCGCAAAAGGGCGATAAGCAATTATTTTCTCACAGTCTGTGGAGTGTCTTTTACTCGGGTCATCATTTATTTTTGCAGTTCAGAAATTTCACAATTTGATTCAATCCCATATGTTATCTTTGTTTCTGTTTTCTTGGCCAATAGCATTGAATTATTGAAGATGCCTCTAGAATCAGTGTCATGAAATCTGCCTATACTTTCCTTAATAAAATGTATGAATGCAGATCTGATAATAGGGTCTTTAATCTATTTGAATTGATTTTTGTGCATGATAGTCTTAAAAGGTTTTTAATTAAGTGAGATATGTAGGATTAATTTTGGTTTCTTATTTTATTTTTGTAGGATTTATTTTGAAACAGTTTAAGTTATAATTTTGAATATACTTTAAAAAGTAACTGTCAGGAAATGACAATCACTGAGAATTACATTTAAAAACCCTAATATTGATTTTCAGTGGTATTACATAAAGCCTAAGTACAGGCATTCTTCAAGGGCATTAGAAGTATGCAGATTGGAAAATTTTATTGCAGTGAATAGTCACAACCCATATGAAATTCCTCTCTGTCTCTTCTGTTCTTGCTATTAGTCTGCTCACCCACAGAACCAGACAAATTTATCATTTGACTTGGATGACTATTAAAGCATACACACCTCACATATAATTTTTTTGTTCAGTGTGTATGTGGGGAGGGGGAGCTGCTGGGGGTGGTGTTCTTATGAGCTTATAAACATTTAGTTGTGGTTCCATTCCCTTTCTAAGGCCAGTTCAGACAAGGGTCTCTAGGACAGGAGGAGCTATGAAATGAATGAGAGATAATATGAAAAATTGGTAGCATTTGGGATTGAATTAGTGACTTTCCAGACTTTCAGGATTTGTATGTTCCACGAGTACATTAAGTGCTTGCTGAGCATGCGCATGTGCAGGAAGGTCAATGATTTAATTAGGCTGTTGTAACGGCCTCCTTTCCTCTGTGTACTAATAAAATGTTCCTGCTGAGCAGTCCAGATGAAAATAAAAAACTGGGAAATTCACCTAGAGAAATGAGTCTGCATATTGAATAGACAGAATATGTTTAAATGTAAGGTTTATGGGTTCAAAAATAATAACAATCTAATGTATTACTTTTTTACCTTTTTTGGGTCACACCTGATGATGTTCAGAGGTTACTCTGGCTCTGCACTCAGGATTACTCCTGGCACTGCATGGGTGGACCTTATGCGATGCTGGGGATCAAACCCAGGTTAGCTGTGTACAAGGCAAATGCCCTGCCCACTATACTATCACTCCGGCCCCTCACAAACTAATTCTTGATTTCTATGAAAATAGGACTATGATTATAAAATGTTTCAGAAGTATTTTTAAAACAGTCAAGGCAGTTTAGTCTGAGATTTTGAAATTTGGATCTAGTACTCTTGCAATCACATTCTAATTATGTTGAATAGGACTTGTGGAAAAAATATAAATAGAATCACTATTCATAACAAAGTAACTTTGGAATATTATTTTTGCTTCACTTAAATATCTATTTTTAAATTTATGCATATGATTAGAATACTAGAATCCTCATTATATGTGAAACATCAAAGCTAAAGAGGGTGATATTGTGGTTGTGTTTCTGCTACTTGCTCATTTATATTGTTAAATGTTGTTAAAGTAAATGAATGTAATTTAATAAGAAAACAACAGTAACTATCATTTTTAGAAAGCAGAACACTGAATCCTAGTCCTAGGTTAATGCTGAGTTGATGTAAATATAATTCATTGCAGGACTAAATTGAAAATATCATGGAATAACTATTTTGTGAAAAACATAATTTACAAAGTTACAGTTGAAATTACTACTTTGTAGGACAATATTTATAATTTTTAATTTAGTTTAGACAAAAGCCACAACTGTTGATAGAATTCTAAAGTTTAAATTGATAACAAAGCTTCAATATTAAAATCAAGAGGTATAAAATCAATTTTTATGTGAAAAATGTTGTATCTGATCACAGGTTGTTAAGTCCTTGTCTAAGAATTCAGCTCTTTGTTGCTCTTGGTTGAGCTCACAGTGTTATTCTTTTAAACAAACAAACAAAAAAGAGTTGAGTTGAGTTGGCTTTTATGTTACTTTCCCATCAAATTTTGGTGCTCCTAATGGAATTTCAGTACTGAGAAATTAGAAGATGTACAGAGACTTCAGAATCTATGGTCTGGGCCAGTAGTTGACATGGTGGTGGCTATAGGAGGTGTCACCAATTAGTTCTGTATGACAATATTTTTTTTCGATAAAACAAACTGACTAGGTGGCTGGAATGATAGTACAGTGGATAGGGTACTTGCCTTGTACTCAGAGGACCCAAGTTCAATTTTTGGTACCATATATCGTGCTCTGAGTCCTACCAAGTGTATGTTCCTTGAGTGCAGAGTTAGAAGAAAGCCCTGAGGAACACCAGGCGTGGCCCCCCAAAACAAAACAAATAAAAAGCCACAAAACTTAATAAATGAAAACAATGGATGCAACTTTGAAAGACCTTAGGATTGGCTACAACAACTTTTAAAGAGCTGAGAGTACAGTGGGTAGGGCGCTTGTTTTGCACGTGACTGTCAATCCTAACACCTAGATCCCAACCATCTGATAAAGTCCATGCACCACCAGGAATAATTCCTGAGTGCAGAGCCAGGAGTAACTTATATGCATCATCGGGTGTGACCCAAAAGCAAACAAACAGAAAAATACTGAGGGTTGAAGCTAGAGAGAGAGTGTAAAGGTTCACTAGCATCCAGCTGTGACCATGATCCTGATTTTAATCCTTCCATTTCATAATCCTGAGCACAGAACTAGATGCAGTCACTGAGCATTACTGGGTATGCTTCTTCCCTGACCTCAACCACCAAAAGTATAGAACTTAGAGCAGTATCCAGAATATAGCCAGATCCATATTTTGATAGAATCATAGTAATTGGTGTTATGGTAATACAAATTTCTAAGAACAGGCAGCTCTCAACTTTGTCAAAATTTCCCAGTTGGACATGCTTTATTCATCTAATCATGTTTGTCAGTTTTTGTTAATCTAGAAAAAATATATATTTTATTTTCAGAAACCTGTTGTAAATTATATCTAACTTGGTTTCTCCCTACATAGTACCAGTCTTCATACAAAGTGCTTGAGTTTACCCAAGTACTTCAGTAATAGCCCTATCACCCCCAAACCCTAGGACCACCTGTGTGGTTTTGGTGGTCTCAGCATCGCCAGGCTTGAGCACGGAACCATTAGGCCCATAGCAACAGGCTGAGCTTTACAGGGAATGATCCCCAACGTCCCACCAGCACTCCTGCAGATGGCCCTTATGAAGAATTAAGGTGCTTGTATTTGGCTGTTTACTTTGATGTCAGTGAGACAGAGACAAGAGTAAAATTATTTTCAGCTTCTAAGAGCATGCAATTTATTTATGATTTTTTATGGTTTTGGTGACATGATTACAACAGCGTTAACTTTCATGATAGTATTGACAGAAAAATTACTGCATCTTAAATACTTTCCTAAGTGTCCCAGACCATCCACTCCTGCCTCTATGTTATCTCCAATCCACTGCTTCCTTCCTGCATTATTTCCTTGCTTCAAAACTGACACTACAATCAGAGGCTGGTTGAGTGCTTGTCTTACATGCTTCCAACATGAGTTCAAATCCTGGTATCCAATATGGTCATCTGAGCCCACTAGGAGTGAACCCTGAGACACAGAGCCAGGTTTCATCCTGGATGTGTCATTCCTTCCCCAATAAAAAATATTTTTCAATCAAAGGCCAAGGGTTTGATCTCATTTATTACTGTCAATACACTTTTTTTCCTTTTCTATATTTTGCAGATATGAGAGCATCACGTATTGTTCATCTTCTGCAAAATTATTTTAGTTAACATAATGCCTTATAATTTCATCCAAGTTGCAGCATATTACAAGATTCCATGCTTTCTTATAGTTGCACAATATTCCATTGTATTGTATATATGTACATTTCTATTTTTTTTTGTTTTAATTTTGTTTTGGGGTCACACCTGGCAATGCTGAGGGTTTACTCCTGGCTCAACATTCAGGAATAATTCATGGAGAGCTCAGGGGACAATATGGGTGCTGGAGATTGAACCCTGGTCAGCTGTGTACAAGACAAGCGCTTTCACTGCTCTACTATTACCCCAGCCCCTGTACCTTTATTTTGTACCTTTATTTTTTATTCATCTGTTGTCAAAAAGTTGTTTTTTGTATCCTGACTTTTGTGCTAAGTGCTGCAATGAATATTGGTATGTATATATTATATATTCAAGGGTATATATGCATATACATATATGTGTATATATACATATGTCTGTATATGTATGTATATATCCCTTTGAATTATTGTATTTTTTTGTTCTTAGGGTCAATAAGTGGAATTGCTCCATCATATGAAAACTCTATATTAACTTTTTAGAATTAATATACTGTTTTCCATAGAGGCTGATCAGACAACATTGCCACAAAAAGTGAATGAGTATCTTCTTTCACCACTCCCCTGCCCCCCAAATATTGGCTGTTTCTAGTCTTCTTTATATGTAACATTCTTACTGTCTGTGAGGTGATATCTCATTGTCATTGTCATTTGTTCTTCCCTGATTTCCTCTTTGGTAAAGGTCCGTTTACCTACTATCTCCATATTTTGGATGAGATTATTTGTTTTGTTGTTGCTGAGCTTTGTGGATGTTTGATATAACTTTGAGATCAGTCATTTATCTGATGTACCATGTGCAAATATTTTCTACTATTCAAGAAGTTATCTATTTTAGCCATAGTTTCCATTGACGGACATGCATTTTATTATGCAGAAAGAAAATTACAGAATCATATCGTATTTTTATTGTTTAGAATTCATAGTCTCCTTGGTTCTGAAAGTGAATTGCATGAATAAGACATGATCAAGAATATAGTGAACTTCGAAAATAATAAACACTGACTAAAATGTCACCTTGAAATGTTAAATGTTTCTGAGTAGCAAATAATCTTAAATTCATATTGAGAGTAGAATAATGAGTTTTCTTTGGTAACATTTCTGATAGAAATCAATTTTTTGGTCTCTCTGCTACCTGCATAATAACTGGTGATATGTATTCTCTCTAGCTCTTTGATTTGCCTTACATTTTTCTAAATAAAACAGAGTCGAATAGCCTTTACTAAGCCTTTATTAAGAAATAGTCCCTGCTAGCTAAATAGAGAGAACAGAAGGGAATGCCCTGCCACAGTGGCAAGGTGGGTTGGGGGGGAGATGGGATTGGGGAGGGTGGGAGGGATGCTGGGTTTACTGGTGGTGGAGAATGGGCACTGGTGAAGGGATGGGTTCCCGAACTTTGTATGAGGGAAGTATAAGCACAAAAGTGTATAAATCTGTAACTGTACCCTCACGGTGATTCACTAATTAAAAATAAATAAATTTAAAAAAAATAAAAAAAGAAATAGTCCCTGCTAAAAGCACAACCAAAATTTTCTGTAAATCACAAAAATCTGTATTGTCCAAGACCCATGTACCAATTTCTTGAAAGTTAGCAAGTATAATGAGTGGATTGGGGAGGGTTCTTCGGTTTGGTTTGGTTTGGTTTGAGAGGGCACACCTGGCTGTTCTCAGCACATATTCTTGGCTCTGTGACCAGGGGTCACTCTAAGCAGTGCTCAGGTAGCTATACATGGTGATGGGTGTTGTCTACATAAAAGGTTAGCCCCTTAACCCTTGTCACTGTAAATGTCACTGTCATCCCGTTATTTGTCGATTTACCTGAGCAGGCACCAGTAACATCTTTATTCCTCCCAGCCCTGAGATTTTAGCAGCCTCTCATCACCCATCTTTCCCTATGATTGGAAGATCTTTCAGGGGCAGGGGAATGAGACGTACTGTTACTGTTTTTGACACATCAAATACACCACGAGTAGCTTGCCAGGCTCTGCCATGTGGGTAGTATACTCTGGGTAGCTTGTCGGGCTCTCTGAGACATATATACAGATATATATAATATATACGTATTATATATATAAAATTCTCTATGATTTGTTGCCTGCTGTCTGAACTCCATCAAATATGGTGTGGTAATTATGGAAAACGGGTAGGAAGTGTCTTATGTCTTATAAGGTCCCAAAAGTGGCCTGAAGCTTGGAGGTTGTTGGGTAGTGGAGGCCAGCTGCAGGGACTGGGTCCCTTTGTGCAGGGAGGGTTCTCACCCACCCCACTCTGGGGCACCCCAAGTGAAAACAGCCTTGCGTGGAGTCTGGTGGCATGGTATTGGGGCCTCATTTTATACTGCCGTCTGGGAGGAGCAGCCGTTGAGAAAGAAAAAAAAGAATTTCAAAGAATAGAAATTCGAAGAATAGAAAAAGGAGGATTCAAGAAAGTAATCTTTGTGTGGCTAATGGCAGTAGTAGCTGCCATTACAGTTAGCCAACTACACCCTGAAGAGGGAGAACAAAAATCATAGACATTCTTTAATAGCAATTCCACATAGAGGTGATAGACTCCTTCTGGTAGTATCTGAAATCTGGGACTCCAAACTGAGTCCTTTTGTTTTGGTTTGTAGCAACCAAAGCATTGAATGTCCTCATCACTTCTACAGAGAATTAAGATCTGGCCACTTTCCAGACACTAAGATCTGGTCAACCTTGTCTGATCCCTTGAATCCTACAGGGTCAGCCCTACCAGAAGTGATCCTTGAGTACAGAACCAGGAGTAGAGTTTGAGCAATGCCATGTATGGTCAAAAACAAAAACAAAGAGTAAAAAGAAGATACAATGATTATCAGTAATACTTATCCATTGCAGGGACACTTAAATGTACAAAACAATTTTAACAGACATCAAGGGACACTTTTACATCAGCACAGTAGTTATGTGAATCTTAGTATTCCACTTGAAACAACAGATTCACTTTCTAAACAGAATTTTAAGGAAATAGTAACATCAAAAAAGTAACTGAAGAGGCTATATATATGTACATATATATAAAGAGAGAAAGCTATAGATGTAGATAGATATATACATTATATAAATTATTATATAGTATAATTCCTTTGTGAAACTAGGAAAGGAATTCTAGTTGGAGAGACAGATGGAATATGCAAATGTTAATCTAGGTTCATCAGATGTTGGTTGACTTTCTTTGAATTATTTTGAAATTGACAACACTGTAAAAACAATATCCTTGGAAAAGATTGTCTAAACATAGCTCTTGAAAATGTTAAACATAAAATGAACAATTTTTTTAGGCAATGCACTCTATGCATATGTTCTATTCATATAATTGGAAAAATATCATCCTGTTCAGGAGTATTCCCTTTAACTAGGACTCTTGACTATTGTCAAAAGAAGCACAAAACATGTCATGACCTAAGTGTCATATCTACACAGAAAAATCTAAATTCCATAATCTGATATTCAAAGACTATTTTCTAGTCTTATCTCCATTTCCCCTTCTACTTCTTTTACCACATCCTATGTGGGGGAGAAGTTAAGTTGTTCCAACTGGCTATGTATTTAAAACAAACAAAAAAATAAAACAATATTTGTTGGAAAGATTCAAGTTGGAACTCCTAAGCTTGTGAAATTTCTTTTAAAGAGAAGAAATTAATCTTGTTTCTCTACTTTTCCATTGTTTGTATAAATGTGCTAGTCTTCCTCATTAAGTTCCTTGAAACCAGACACTATGTCTTATATATCATTATGTTTCTTTCCTTTCTGTCATCTTTTTCAGTTCTACGTGTTATCAAAACTGAATCATATTATGTGAAATCATTAATTAATGCTTAGCAAGCAAAAACTCACATGCTTGATCTTATGAATAAAAGGTCACTGTCACTGTCATTGTCATCCCATTGCTCATCGATTTGCTCGAGCGGGCACCAGTAACGTCTCCATTGTGAGATTTGTTGTTACTGTTTTTGGAATATCGAATATGCCACGGGTTGCTTGCCAAACTCTGCCATGATGAATAAAAGGTAGACAGAATAAACAAAGTGACAGGAATCTACAAGAATCTTTATTCTCATTCTCAATGTCCTCAACAAATACCTTGAATTGTGTCTCTTGAGGAATTATTATACTTCAAAAGAAATTTCACAAACCTAGGAGACCCAACTTGAATCTTATCACTTCCATTCATTCGAGTTTGGAAATTAACTACCTGACTCCACCTCTTCCCCTTAGTCTCAATGTCTGAGCTCTTTTCATAATGCTTGGAACACAATAGGCTTTCCATTGTCTTAGCTCTTTAGACAATTTTGGAAAGCTTCTGATGGGCTTTCCAAAGTTTCACCTCTTTTCATAATGTGCAGCATACAATGGACTTTCTACCATGTTTCAATTTCCTAGAAACATAAAAGAGTAATTTCTAACTTTGTTTTGTTTAACTTTTAAAAGCATTTAGCCACTGTGATTTATAATTTTACTGTACTGACACCAATACAGTTTCATGAATACAACATTCCAATACCACATCCACACCAGTAAGTGTTTTCTTCCAACATTGTCTCAGGGTTCTCCCTCACACTCTCCTTCACTTCCATACCCCTTAACTCCTCAACCCTCCATCTCTCATTGCCATGTCAAGCTCAATTATGTAGACCAGATCTTTGAATCTGTTGTTTTTACCCTTTTGTTATTCCTCCACTTTTCTTCCTTATATCCCACATACGAGAAAGATAATTTGCTGTCTCTTCTTTGACAGACTTCACTTAGCATGATATCCTCTGTTCCATTCACATAGTGACAAATTACACATTTTTTTTTGCTTTTTGGGTCACACCTGGCAATGCACAGGTGTTACTCCTGGATCTGCACTCAGGAATCACCCCTGGTGGTGCTCAGAAGACCATATGGGATGCTGGGTATCAAACCCGTGTCAGCCGAGTGCAAGGCAAACACCCTACCTGCTGTGCTATTGCTCCAGCCCCAATTTTGTATTTTCTTATAGCTAAGGAGTATTCCTTTAAGTACCTATACCATAGTTTATTTATCCAGTCTTCTGTTTTGGAGAGTTGGATTGTCTCCAGATTTTGACTATAATGAATAGTACTGCAGTGAACATAGGAGCACAAATGTCTTTTGTGATTGGAGTTTTGGGCCCTTGGGGTAGATATTCAGTAATAGGATTTCTGGGACATAATGAAAGTTCAATTCTTAGATTTTTGAGAAATGTTAATATGTTTTTCAAAAAGCTTGAACTATTAGATATTCTTAGTAGCAATGGATGAGGAATCCTTTTTTTCCCCTACAGATATTTAGTCTTTTAAAATAAGAATCAAAGCTGGAATGGGTTTCAACCTTAGGGATAATTGTTATAATTTCTTTGTTTTGTTTTGGAGCCATATCTGGTGGTGCTTAGGGATAACTCCTGGCCCTGCATTAAGGAATTATGGTAGGATCAGGGGGTCCGTATGGGATGCCAAGTGTCGGACCCAGGTCAACTGCATTCAAGGCTAGTGTTTTACCCACTGGCTCTTGTATAAAACTTTCATACCAAAAATTACATGAATTTTGAGGGATAGAGACATAATCTTATATACTAATTGTATTCTCAAAATTCATATGTTAAAACCCAAATGCCAGTGTTTGGTAACAGTGCTCCAAGGATGTTACAAAGATAAACTGAAGCCATAAGGGTAAGAAATAATCCAGTAGGATTAGTGTTTTTTTTCTTTTTGGCTCACACCCAGCGATTCACAGGGGTTATTCCTGGCTCTGCACTCAGGTGCTCAGGGGACCATATGGGATGCTGGGAATCAAACCCAGGTAGGTCACGTGCAAGGCAAACGCCCTATCCTCTGTGCTATTGCTCCAGCCCCAGAGATTAGTAGTCTTAAATGAAGAGGTTCTGTTTCTCTTATAAAGTGCTTGAAAGAGGAATTATAGGACATGTAAACAAACAGCAAGGATATGGCTGTGTATAAACCAGAAGAGCACCCTTAGAAAACCCCAGCTATACCAAAACCCTGAAGTTGGAGTTCAGTCAGTCTCCAGATCTTTGAGAAAGTGAATTTTTTTCTGGTTTGAGTGACCTAGACCAAGGAGGCATTTTGTTATGACAGCTCAAGTGACTGTCACCATTTCATAGATCAGGAAGCAAATAGAAGTCAGGGGCATAATTGACATTTGAATCTCATTGTATCTGACTATAAAAGTTCACCCTTTGGATTTTCCACTAAGTTTTTTGAGTCAGAATATAATAAACAAATACATTTAGGGATGTGTGTGAATGTGTATATTCGAGAATATATGTATGTATTGCATTTTAAAAAACATTTGTTCGCATTTTTGCTTTTACAGGTTTAGCAGATATACACAGAATCAGTCAATTTTGTGCATTAGTGTTCATTATCACCTGATTTTTTTATTAGTTTATTTTTAATTAGTGAGTCAACGTGGGGGTACAGTTACAGATTTATACATTTTTGTGCTCATGTTTTCCCCATACAAAGTTCGATAACCCATCTCTTCACCAGTGCCCATTCTCCACCACCAGTAAACCCAACATCCCTCCCACCCTCCCCAGTCCCGTCTCCTCCCACCCCACCCTGCCACTATGGCAGGGAATTCCCTTTTGTTCTCTCTCTCTGATTAGGTGTTGTGGTTTGCAATAAAGGTGTTGAGTGGCCATTGTGTTCAGTCTCTAGTCTATATTCGGCCCGCATCACCCTTCCCCAACATGACCTCCGACCACATTTTACTTGGTGGTCCCTTCTCTGAGTTACCCAGAATGAGAGACCAGCCTCCAAGCCATGGAGACAACCTCCTGGTACTTATTTCTACTATTCTTGGGCGTTAGTCTTATAGTCTATATTCTATATTCCACAGATGAGTGCAATCTTTCTATGTCTGTCTCTCTCTTTCTGACTCATTTCACTTAGCATGATACTTTCCATGCTGATCCACTTATATGCAAACTTCATGACCTCATTTTTTCTAACAGCTGCATAGTATTCCATTGTATAGATGTACCAGAGTTTCTTCAACCAGTCATCTGTTCTAGGGCACTCGGGTTTTTTTCAGATTCTGGCTATTGTAAACAGTGCTGCTATGAACATATAAGTGCAGATGTCCTTTCAACTATACTTTTTGGCTTTTCTGGGATATATTCCCAGCAGTGGTATTGCTGGGTCAAATGGGAGATCAACCTCTAGTTTTTTGAGAATCGTCCATATTGTTTTCCAAAAGGGCTGAACTAGCCGGCATTTTCCCACCAGCAGTGTAGAAGGGTCCCTTTCTCCCCACATCCTCTCCAACAGCGGTTGCTTTTGTTCTTTTGGATGTGTGCTAGTCTCTGTGGTGTGAGGTGGTATCTCGTGGTTGTTTTGATCTGCATCTCTCTGATGATTAGTGATGTAGAGCACTTTTTCATGTGCCTTTTGGCCATTCATATCTCTTCCTTGGGAAAGTTTCTGTTCATTTCTTCGCCCCATTTTTGATGGGGTTGGATGTTTTCTTCTTGTAGAGTTCAACCAGTGCTTTATATACCATTGATATTAACCCCTTATCTGATGGGTATTGTGTAAATATCCTTTCCCATTCTGTAGATAGTCTTTGTATTCTGGTCACTGTATCTTTTGTGGTGCAGAAGCTTTTTAGTTTAATGTAGTCCCATTTGTTGATCTCTGTTTTTACTAGATTGCTTAGTTCTGTGTCATCTTTGAAGATACCTTTATCTTCAATATCGTGGAAGGTTTTGCCGACCTTGTTTTCAATGTACCTTATGGTTTGTGGTTTGATGTTGAGGTCTTTAATCCATTTTGATCTGACTTTTGTGCATGGTGTCAGGTCGAGTTTTAAGCCCATTTTTTTGCATGTGTTTGTCCAGTTGTGCCAGCACCATTTGTTAAAGAGGCTTTCCTTGCTCCACTTCACATCTCTTGCTCCTTTATCAAAGATTAGATGATCATACATTTGAGGTTGTGTGTGGGGATATTCCACCCTGTTCCATTGGTCTGCAGCTCTGCCTTTGTTCCAGTACCATGTTGTTTTAACTGTTACCGCTTTGTAGTAGAGTTTAAGGTTGGGGAGGGTGATGCCTCCCATCATCTTTTTCCCAAGAATTGTTTTAGCTATCCGTGGGCGTTTATTGTTCCATATAAATTTCAGGATTGCTTGCTCTGTTTCTTTGAAGAATGCCATGGTATCCCTATAGGGATCGCGTTAAATCTGTATAATGCTTTTGGGAGTATTGCCATTTTGACAATGTTTATTCTCCCTATCCATGAGCAGGGGATATGTTTCCATTTCCTCATGTCCTCTTGTATTTCATGGAGTAGCGTTTTATAGTTTTCTTTGTAGAGGTCCTTTACTTCTTTAGTTAAGCTGATTCCAAGGTATTTGATTTTCTGGGGCACAATTGTGAACGGGATTGCTTTTTTCATGTCCCTTTCCTCTGTCTCATTGTTTGCATATAGGAAGGCCATGGATTTTTGGGTATTGATTTTATAGCCTGCGACTTTACTGTACAGGTCAATTGTTTCTAAGAGTTTCTTACTAGAGCTTTTAGGTTTCTCTGGGTATAGCATCATATCGTCTGCGAATAGTGAGAGCTTGATTTCTTCCTTTCCGATCTGAATCCCCTTAATATCTTTTTCTTGCCTGATGGCTATTGCTAATACTTCCAATACTATATTAAAGAGAAGTGGTGAGAGTGGGCATCCTTGTCTTGTCCTCGATCTTAGAGGAAAAGCCCTTAGTTTTTCGCCATTGATGATAATGCTTGCCATAGGTTCGTGGTAGATGGCTTTGACTATCTTGAGAAAAGTTCCTCCAAAACCCATTTTGGTGAGAGTTTTTATCATGAATGGGTGTTGGATCTTGTCAAATGCTTTCTCTGCATCTATTGATATGATCATATGGTTTTTATCTTTACTTTTGTTGATGTCATTATCACCTGATTTTTTGTGTTCTAGATGGATGCTATTATTTGAGCTCTAAAAATTACAGTTCAGGTTGAAAACGAAACCAATTTTCCTGAAATTACAATGTTGAAAAATCTAAGATTCATTATTGTTATATTTGCTCTTATAAAACATATTAATATACAGTTCTGTGCCTAAAATTAATTGGCAGTGTCAAATTAAACTGCATTAAAATTAACATCCATTAATTAGATTAAAAATTCAGTGAGAATGACAGCTGCTAGTGCCTTTTACAGTTACTTTGTTTCTCTATTATCCATATGGCAGAAATCACATAATGCATTTTTCCCCCATTGAAGTAAACACTTGAGATTAGAAAAGGTTTGGCTTCGTGTGGTCAGGATTTGTACATTTTTCTTTTTTTGAGTAAAGTACTGTAAAAGCTGAATTATTCTTTCCCCCCTCTTTCACAGGTTTTCGCCAGCCATATTTTTATATCTGATAAGCATCGTTCCATCATTATGGCTTCTTGAAATGCACCATGAGACACAGGTACTTTCTTTTGAAAAATAGGAAAGTGAAGTATTCGGCAATAACCTCATACTAAATACAGTTTTGTCTGAGAGCACTGTTTTAAAAAAGAATTTGAGTATATTAAGAACTGACTATATAACAAGTCACCAGAAAAAGCAGTCACTTCATAGCTGTAAAAACAGTATAGTAGATTAAGCGCTTGTCTTGCTTGAGGCTGTGGCAGTTTCGGCCCTGATTTAACTCCCTGGCACCGTGTATAGTCCCCTGTACTACACCAGGGGTCACCCCTGAACATAGAACCAGTCGTATCCTTGAGCACTTCTCAGTATGTCCGTAATCCTCCCTCCCTAATTTAATTCATTATTTGATAAAATCAATACAAATAATACTTACATTTAAAAATGATTACATATTTAACAATTTATGTCTGAATTGTTGTTCCTAAGTTCCCCACTACCATAATGCACCAGAGGCAAAGTAGAGCTGTAACAATTTGATTTTAACCTCTGATGTTTCAATGTGTTTTTTGCATTGTTCTAAGAATGGGAAGAGTTCCTAAAATAGAATATAGGATTCTATTAAAAAAAAAAACAAAACAAAAAACCCTTTATAGGAATAGCAGCATTCAAAAAAGCAAAATCTATCCCATAGTATGAACTAAGATATGTAAATTTAACCATACATGGAAGGAGTATTTGAAATAGTCTGTCTTTAAAAAAAAATATATGACATTGCAGATTACAAAAAGTTCATGTGTTTCTTAAGTAAAATTCAAGTTTTACTCTAAATTTTACAAATAAGAGTAAAGGATAGAAATTATGGAATGCTTCGTAACTGGGAAACCGTTACTTTCCCAGTTACGAAGCATTAGGAGCACTGTATTAGGAGCACTGTAGTACTATAGCACTGTCATCCCATTGTTCATCGATTTGCTCGAGCGGGCACTAGTAAAGTCTCCATTGTGAGACTTGTTACTGTTTTTGGCATATCGAATATGCCATGGGTAGCTTGCCAGGCTCTGCCGTGCGGGCAGGACTCTTTCAGTAGCTTGCCTGGCTCCCAGAGGGACAGAGGAATAGAACTTGAGTCAGCTTCATGCAAGGCAAATGCCCTACCCGCTGTGCTATTGCTCTAGTCAACACTATGTAGAAAATAAGAAGTGGCTACTAATGAATTTAATTTATATAGAAAAAATACTTGTTTTTACGTGAATTGTTTTGTATTTGGGCTACCCTAGGTTCACTTTAGGTCAAAAGTGGTCAGTTGGGGAGATCCTTTCATTTCCAGATTGGATTTCTTATCTCCAAGATTCAATTGTAGATTTATATAATTCAGATAAACTTTAATTATGATATGATACAGTTTTAATCAGTTCACATATTTCACGCAAATTTTGTAAGAATTTCCCTCCATATCATTTCTTTTCCATAGTCATTTGAAAAGGAAGTTTCTCAAAGGTGTTTTGTGTATTTAATATATTTAATAAATGCTCCAGACATTGATCTATAATATTGTTGTTCCAAATTTAGGCAAATAAAGTAGTACAGTTTTGTGTACTATTTTAGAAGACATTCATGTCCATGTGCCTAAATTTGCTTGTGAAAAGCAATTTCCTTCCAAAAATCTCCTGCTTTAAAGATATTGAATCATAAAACCTTTGTATCAAAAGTGTTCTATAGCCATAATTTTGTTGACTCAAATGATTAGAGAACTGCTTCAATTTCTTTACTATGCAATACTTTAAGGAAATAAACTCTGATTTAAATAATTTTTCCCTTACAATCAATCAAATGGCATGGCTATCATCTACAATTGCAATTTATTTGCCCAAAAGCCTTTATAATATAGAGTTCCTAGTTTAATTGATTTACAGGTCTTATCCTATTACAATAAATATTACACAATCAAAATCTCTCTTCTTAATGAAATGATTTTAGAGACAATGCCTCTCTAAATTTTATACTACCAAAGAAAGTGTGCCTTTCAGCAATAGTGAATTTGACTTGTTTTGACAATGAAAATGAAAATACATGCCCAGAGACTGAATTGAACAGGATGGTCAGAGATGGAAATAGTAGAAGAAAGAGATAAAAATATGTTGCATTTAAAGAAGAAAATTAAATGGGAGAATAAGAGTAGGCTCAGTAATTTATTTAGCGTCTTCATTTAGGAAATTTTGATTGTTATCATCTCTTTCTCTTATTTCAAAGCATTTTCAGATAAATTTTCTTACAGACCCAGTAACATTATAATTTTGGCATAATATTTGCATTTCTGTTTTATAGAAGGGTATTCTGCATCTCTGATAGGCTGATGAACTTTCCCAAGGACACAAAGATAATCAATTGCAGTTCCCGATAGAATCTAGGTCATGAGCCTCAGGCTGTTAAACCAGAGTCTCTTTCTCAGTAATGTGTACAAAGTTTTAAAGAGTTTTTATCAAAAGCATCTGCATATTCATATAGGAAAGATAATTTCATTTCACACTTTCAATTTTTCTCCACTCTAATGTTGCAATATATGGATTAGTATTTGAAAACACCATGACAAAAAACAAATTTAGCCTTGGAGATGATTTCTGAACCTGTGAAAAAACAGGTAAAGTTGAAAAAAAATATTTATAACAACGATTAGTACCTTCATTCTTAGTAAGGTCTATTTAAAAAATGATTCAATTACGGAAATGTAAATTTTGTGATGTTAATTGTGTCATATTATATGTATATATATATGATATATATCAATGTGGACTGGAACGATAACACAGTGGTAGGGAGTTTGCCTTGCATGGGGCCGGCCCATGTTTGATTCCTCCACCCCTCTTGGAGAGCCCGGCAAGCTACCGAGAATATCTCGCCCGTACGGCAGAGCCTGGCAAACTACCCATGGTGTATTCAATATTCGAAAAACAGTGACAATAAGTCTCACAATCAGACGTTACTGGTGCCCACTAGAGCAGATTGATGAGCAACGGGATGACAGTAACAGTAACAGTGATATATCAATATATATACAGATTTTGTGCCATACCTGGCAGTGCTCAGAACACACTCCTGATTCTTTGCTCAGGGATCACTCCTGGTAGTACTTAGGGTGCTGGGAACTGAACTGGGGTTAGCTGTATGCAAGACAAGTACCATAACCCCTGAACTATCTCTACTGACCCAAGATCATATTTTAAACTAATAAGAATTTTTAAGTCATTAAACAGTGACTTATTTGCACCCAGGTCATCTATATGAATTCACCTATGTAATAATGAATGTGAAATTTGTTACCATAAAAACAACACAAGTCAAATTAGGCAAAAGGAATAAAAAAAGTTACACACTGCAACACAATCACTACTTGAAGTTTTATCATTCTATAATAGAAGTAAAAGTGGGGAGGTACTATAGTACTATACTATAGTAAGGACGACAAAGCATTTTGCTACCAATTTATACTGCAGTAAATATGATTTTTTAAAATAGCAAGAGATCATGAATTTTTGGTGTTAAGCATGAAAATAATCTTATCAAGGTTATTACCTTTAACAAGAAATATGACTTCTGTCTGCAAAGATGATGTCTGCAAAGAAAGTCATCCAAGTTTGCTTGCTATTAACCATTAGGCTCTTTGAATGACAAAACTACTCTTTAATATAGATTTGTGTCTTGGTTCAAAGATTTAATTTTCTATCTTCATTATCTTTTCTTGGAAACTTAGCGGTAACAAAGAGAGTGCAAACAGCTGTATTTTTGCTCTTAGAGATATAGCACATGCCCATTTTTCTTAATTATTGCTGTCATTTCACCCACAACACTAGTTGTTGGGATGGGGGAGGGAGACTGATAGGAAAAAATAGCTTCTTGACAGATTTTCTTTTATACTTTTTTTCCAGTAGTTTATAGAATGATCAGTGCAGTGCTCAGAATAATTAAGAAAAATACACTTATTACAGCGTTATCATTTGAAAAGTAATTTATCTCTAAATTCAAATGTGTGATTTTGGATTGGCGGTGGTGTTGGTGGAGTGTATGGGTATGTATCAAGGCACATTAGCACTACAGATGTTTTAAAAAAATCCTCAAACTATGTATTTAACTAATTTTTAAGATACTCAATGACTGTTGTTATATTTTGAAGTGCTATTCATTTCTTCTCACGTAGAAGAGATAACAGTATCCCAGTGGATAAAATTCATGCACATTTTACTTGCAGGATTAAATGAAAAGAATAAGAGGGAATAAGAAGGGAAAATAATTTATTTTATTTCTATTGTAGATTTTTCTCTAGATGTGAATTAACACTAGACTGATGCTGAAATCTTTAGTGGGAGAAAATATCAAATTTTGTGTTATTCCATTACCTAACCAGCAAGACTGAAAGAAGTTGTTTATTAAATAGAATAATTTTTTACTTAAAAAAATTCGGGTAAGAGGCACTCATGGAATATATTTTTATCAGGATAATATATGTTTTAATACTGCCATTTGTTTTGGTTTATTTTACTGTTGTTTCATGATTTAATATATAGATTGGTTCACTAATCCATAAATTCTTCTGATCCCCAAATGAACTCAGAATGTCTATATATTTTTGAAAATAATAAGACATATATAATTTGACTCTTTTCCTTTTAATTAATAGTTACGTTCTATCTTAAGCAAATAATCAATTTTAGGAAATGTTTATGTATGCTCTATAAGTGACACATATTTGTCCATGATCTCTGTGATATATTTAATTCACATCACATCTTTATTTTGTGGTTGCTTCTGACTGGTTGCCTTAAAATTAAACTCTTAGTATTGCAGTGGCCAAACAGAAGGGATGACTCAGAATAACAACAGCAAAGAGGACTTCAATCAAACTTTGAAGTCAAGTGAAAAAACCAATGGAGGAGATGATATCATAGAAACGGTGAGATCTTTTCACACTAGTTAATAGAGGACCTAGCAAAATCCTTTCCAGTCAGTGAAGATAAAATGCTCCCTACCTTTCATCTGTGTCTAAATTTGTCAAATTTTAAATTAGTGAATGTAGTTGACATAGTCTTTAATATTTATTAAACATTTAACATAAATAATGGGCATATATGTTTATATTTTGTTATATATGTATATATATATAGTCTCAACATTAAATATATTTTTAACATTTAGGTAAGAAAATATATATACAAATACACAAAAAGAGGTATGTATATCTTTGTAGATGAATAGTAAAAAATTTGTGATCTTCTCTTTATTTCTTAGATATTTATATTTATAAAAAAGATAATGTTTCTAGTTAAAACATATCACTCCTGTTTTCTCACTTATTTGTATTTGGCAAAGTAATGATGCCCTATTGGAAAATAATGCATTACAAATACTCAAAGACAATCCCACAACTACTAAACCTTACTGTTTTTAACAATTAAATAGCTATTGATTTTATAAAGTTTAACTGAGTTAATGCTAACTCAATCTTTAGTCATTTGTTGATTTTATTTGAACAAATCATTTAATCTTTATCTAACAGGGTTTTAGTATGACATCAAAAATATTGATATTTATCCTCTTGTATGCTTCTGTAAGAATTAAATTAGGTGTTTGTGAAGTCTCATGTAGTGGTGCAAGAGAAAATATTTGATCTTCATGGATAGTTTCAATCAAGTTAAGATCTTGCCTGGCTTTTATCTACTGTTTACTTTTTCAATTGACATAAGCGGGTGATATAGAGGGATACACAGATGTTTATGACTGTTCATGGCAAAGTTAAACGGTTGGAATCACTTATGTAAACTACTTGAGACTTATGCAAATATGGTATTTAAGAGATCTCAACTGATAAGGCCACTATTGTGCTTTGAAAATTATTAAAAGGCAAGAAAGAGACATAATGCTCAGCACATGAATAGTATGTAAATTTCTCTGAATCAGAAAATGACAAATAAAGTTTGCTAGTTTATGGATTTAATAATATTTAGAGTGTTCAGAATAATACATTGAGAACTTTATGGCTTATGCATTGGGTTAAGCAATGGATAAATATTTTTCTTATTTGATATAGAAGCATTTTAAAGTAATATAAGTGAAAGAAGAATATCAAGGTTAAAATATTGCAGATTAGTAAATTCAGATTTGAAATCTATAAAAAAGGCTCTTTTAGAGAATTTAGTATGGAACTAATTTTTTTATGTTATATAATTTGTTTCTCAGTAGCTTGGTGGGCTCTCTGAGAGGGGCGGAGGAATCGAACCCGGCTCGGCCGAGTGCAAGGTGAATGCTTTCCCGGATGCACTATTGCTCTCAGGGCAGAGCCTGCCAAGCTACCCGATATGCCAAAAACAGTAACAACGAGTCTCATGATGGAGATGTGACTGGTGCCCTCTCAAGCAAATCGACGAGCAAAGGGATGACAGTGACAGTGACAGTGACAGATATAATTTGTTATAGAGAATGGAAAATGGGAAAACATCATAGATTTCACTTAAAAAAATTCACAGTATAATCCAACTAGCAAGTGAAGGTTTAAATTGATCGTAGGATTATGATTGCCATATTTTAATAGCCACATCAGCAGTTTTTTTCAGAGTCTGGGAAGGAATGAAGTTTTTCTTTCATATTGTTATGTTAAGACTCATTTTCAAAAATCAAAATACTAACTCGATTGAAAATCATGATGAAGAAGGCCTTTCTCTCCAAAGCGGTAGCTCATGATCATTATCTGTATGACATTTCTGTTAAACAGGCCAAAGTGTTTGTAAATAATTTATCTACCGTATGTGAGAAAGTTTGGACCCTGGGACTCCATCAGACGTTTCTGTTAATGCTAATAATTGGAAGATGGCTTTTACCCATTGGAGGTGGGATCACTCGGGACCAACTGTCTCAACTTCTCCTTATGTTTGTGGGGACAGCTGCAGACATACTGGAATTCACAAGTGAGACCCTGGAAGAACAAAATGTGAGGTAATTCAGCCTTGAAATGTAAAGACCTTGTCTAAGTGAAGCCCATGGAAGTATTTCTTTGGTCTATCATTTATAGCCTAGATGAATTAGATGGGATTGTCTGTATATTATAGGTCCAATGCTAGAATTATATGGAATCAGGGGGCTGCTCAACAGCACAGCAGGTAGGGTGTTTGCCTTACATACAGTCAACTGGTTTGATCCCCGGGACCCCATATGGTCCTCAAAGTCTGCCAGGATTTAACCAAGGAATAAACCCTGAGCACCTCTGGGTGTGACTCCGAAACAAACAAAAAGTGAATTATATGGAATTTGATGCTGCTGTTCAGATGCATGTTATTTATCTATGTACAAATACACATATATGCATATACATAGGGAATTTCTAATAGAGATAAAGGACACAAATTTTTAAAAAAGTTTTATTATTGTGGAGTCACACCAAGTGATGCTAAGTGAGCTCTGAGGGCCAGACCTTGCAGAAGACTAGGGCCCATGCTGGACTGGGGATAAAATAAACTGCCTCACACATGCAAAGCACTTGTTCTACTCTTGAATCACATGCCTGCACAACCCCCATCTCTATCTAATATTTTATGGCTGGAACCAAAGAACTCTACGCGCTTACTTGATCATATATTCAGTGGGCCCATGCTTATCTGAAAACCTCCTGGACTCAAAATGACCATCCCCACCCTTTGTATTACATTCTGAAATATTCAGGAATATAAGCCAATAATTATCTCTTCTACAGAGGAGCCCTGTTATAACTCTAAGGAAGCAGCTAGAGGAAAAGCTGAAGAAATCTCTCTCCTGTCTGGCTAGAAATTTATATTCCTTGATGTGAAAGGTAGACAGGGTGGGTAAGGTTTAATTTTACTAAATTTTACTTTTAGCCAGTTTCGTTCAAAGCGCCCAAAGGCTTTCTGGAGTAGATGCCTATAAATTAAAACTTATTGAGTTGGTACTTTTATTTTTGCCACAAGCAAATAAACTCAGAATCCATGATCACATCTGTTTATGGAACTACTTTCTTACCATTAGGGATTTAAGTCTCAGTGCCTAAATGTACTTTCAGCTTGGGTTGTTTTGCACTGTGCTATAAAAATAAATTGCACCAAGGCTGGCTTTTAATGATACAGTTTACTTTATGCTGTGTTTATTGAACAATGAAACATAAAGCTGAGCAGAATACTCCAACTTACTGAGTAAACTAACATCGAAATTAGAGCGCAAAGTATGTAACAATAGAATAACCTTCTATATTTAAGCTCATTTTTTATTCTTTTGATGCAATCACACATGATGTTTTTTCTTTACTTCTCTCTATGCTTATATATGGAAATAAAGTGTATTTTAGTTATATATTTTATTACTTATACTTTTGCTGCATTCAAAAATTCTAGTTTAGTAAACTTTTTGAGTTTCTATACATATATAATGTAATCTTCAATTAGCAACAGATTTCTTTATTTTTATTTAGATAACATTTTTTCTTGCCTAATCGCTCTGGCTAGGATTTTCAAAATCATAGTTAATATGACAAATAATAATGGTGAGAGTGAGTATGTCTCAGACTTCATGTACTTATCTGAAATTATTCTAGCATTTTATGGATGTGTTATTTGATTAGTTATTTGACTTTGGTTGATTCCCATGGTTCTGAATTGGATGTTTTTGACAACTTATTTATCCAGTATTATATAATTTTGCTAGAGAGGGGATTTTCTGGCGTTTTTATTATTCTCTAGCCACTCTTCAAAAATTTTAACAAGTTTCATATCAATGTCATTTCCAAGAAGAGTTAATTCTTTATATGCTTCTTGAAAATTATTCTTTGCAGCCTTTTAAAAAAATAGATAATTTATTTTTAAAAAAGAGTATATGGGGTCAGAGTGATAGTAAGCCGGTGGGGCATTTGCTTTGCATGCAGCTGACCTGGGTTTGATTCCCAGCATCCCATATGGACCCGAAGCACCGCCAGGAGCAATTCCTGAGTGCAGAGCCAGTAGTAACCCCTGAGCATCGCTGGGTGTAACCCAAAAAGCAAAAAAAAAAAAGTGTGTACACATAACAACACCAATATTTTATTCTGAGCATTTTATTGTACATAGGAGACTTTTTCTATGTTCACATTGTTTTTATTGATGTCTTTTGCTTGGTGAAATATTTATTTCAAGAAATATATTATTATGCTAATTTTATCTTTTCTTCTGTTTTGTTTTGGGGGGCAACACTAGGCAGTTCTCAGAAATTGGGGCTGGAGCGATACTACAGCGGGTAGGGCGTTTGCCTTGCACGCAGCCGACCCGGGTTCTAATCCCAGCATCCCATATGGTCCCCTGAGCACCGCCAGGGGTAATTCCTGAGTGCAGAGCCAGGAGTAACCCCTGTGCATCACCGGGTGTGACCCAAAAACCAAAAAAAAAAGAAAAAAGAAAAAAGAAATTACTTCTGGCTCTTCTCAGGGATCACTCAGTGATTTGGGGAGACACACGGGGTGCCAGGATAGACCCCAGGTCAACCACATATAAGACAAACACCTCACCTGATGTAGTATCTCTCCAGCCCCATAATTTTCCTGTATCTTTCACCTTTATCTTCTCCACAGAAGTTTTTTATATTGCTTTTCAGAATGAATTCTATCTAATGTTTATCTCATCCCAAGCAATATTTATACCTGCCAAATGTTAAGCAAATTAACAATGTATGGTTTGATTTCATTTTAAAATAAGATTTTCTTCATTTACCACTAATTTATAATGTTTGCAATGTTATATAAGTTTCAAGAGTACTGGGGCTGAGCGATAACCCAGTGAGTAGGGCGTTTGCCTTGCATGCAGCCCACCCAGGTTTGATTCCCAGCATCCCATATGGTCCCCTGAGCACCGCCAGGAGTAATTCTTGAGTGCAAAGCCAGGAGTAACCCCTGACCATCTCTGGATGTAACCCAAAAAGAAAAAAAAAGTTTCAAGAGTACAGTCATGTTCCTTGATATTTGTAGAAATTTCATTATGTCTACCATCAAAGTTTGAGTGCCATTCATGCACTGACCTCCTCTACCATTCCTCTCAACCAGTTGTCCTTGCTTACCTTCTCTCCTAAGTTAATAATTATTTTTATTGTTCCTTTAGGTTTTTTAAATTTTATTTCACACATGTGAGAAATCATAATCTCTTTGTACATGATAACCCAGCTGATTTTGTGCTGCTGATCTGCCAAATGCTAGTATTCTAGTCTCTGTTTTCTGAGTAGAAAAGTAACATATTTACTAGTATAATTCTCAAGGTCTTTTGTCTTTTTATGCAGAGTCCATTGTGTACTTACATGTTTCCCCGTTTATTTTTATAAAGATAGTTTCAATTATAAAAAATGTAAAAATGTATGTTCACATCATCATAATAAAATTGTTCCTATTCCTCTTACTTGTAGTAATTTTACTATTACTATTACTCCTTGTACTTCAAGTAGTTTTACTATTACTTCTGGCAGTTTTACTTGTTTCTAGTAGTTTTACTATTACTACTACATAATGTATACCATTTATTTGTGTTCCAAACACTTATTTTTAAACATTTTTATTCAATATCCTTGATTTACAAAATTACAGATAGTTGCATTTTAGGAATATAGTAATTCAACACCAGGGTCAACATCCCTCCACCAGAGTTCCCGGATTCCCTCCACATCTCGAGCCCCACTCCACCTGGCAGGCACGTCACAAAGCTCCAGTGTTGCCGTTTAGATCTCATGCTTTCAGTTCTGTGAATCTGTGTCTGGGGCATAGGGCCATACTCCTCATTCGTATCACTAATGTAACTGAAGCCCTGATGCCTGCTAACCCTTTTACTTCTTGTTCTCTTTCCCCTCCCCTCAATATTTTTTCCTTCTCCGTCTGTTTCATCTCTAAACACTGGCACCAAGAATGATGTAAGCATCTCCCTTTTACTAGAATACATTTCCTCATCCCATATTCTGTGCTGCACAGATACGTGAGATCATCTTGTCAAACACGTCTTTTTATTAGTTGTTACTAAAGTGTTTGTGATTAGAGTTAATTGTGTTTAGGTATTCCTGCAATAGTACATAAGGCAAACTATCAACATTACTATTTTAATTCTGATAATAAACAAGAACATTGATAAAGTGAAATTCTATATGTTCATATGCGTTTTATTAATTGTCCATAATTCAATCAACTGTCAATCAACTGTTATAAGAATTTTATGTTTCACATATTTAGAATAAAATCTAATCAGTATTATTATTATATCCTCCTATTGTATGTGAGTAAATTATACAGATGTTACATTACCAATCAGTATTTGAATAGCTTGTTAATGACTGATCTGGGACAGGAAACCCATCTCTGATAAAGTTGGAAGCTAGTAGTTTAACAATGGAAATCTAACCCCCACTTCTCATTGGTTTCTTATCCCTTGCTGACAAATTGCTCATGAATATTTGGTGGAAGTAGCTTGGGATTAGAAGAAACTTCAAAAGTAACTAAAGTTACTATCTATTAAAATATACATTCATATCTTTTGTGGAATCCTTTCTAAAATTCATTTTACTAAGTTTTTCCCAGATGGTCTGAAAAGTTTTACTAATAGAAAATATACTCATCATAGAAAAAAATCACTCTAATTTGAATTAAAAGATAGTTTTCACTATTTTGATGAAATTTGGCTTACAAATAAAATTATTTGAGGGGCTGGAGCAATAGCACAGAGGGTAGGGTATTTGCCTTACACGCGGCCAATCTGGGTTTGGTTCCCAGTATCCCATATGGTCCCCTGAGCACCGCCAGGGGTAATTCCTGAGTGCAGAGCCAAGAGTTAACCCTGTGCATCGCCGGGAGTGACCCCTGTACATTGCCAGGTGTGACCCAAAAAAGCAAAAAAAAAAAAAAAACCAGATAAAATTATTTGAGCCTCAATTGCCTCTTTTGACAAGAAATCATTTTAATTCTCTTCTCATCTGATAGGTAAAATATGTGACATGAAATAACAGTTTTAAGACACAATGTCCATTTTTTTCCCAAGGCTGGAGCGATAGCACAGCAGGTAGGGCATTTGCCTTGCAAATGGCTTAACCGATTTCCACTCTTCCGTCCCTCTCAGAGAGCCTGGCAAGCTACCGAGAGTATCTCCCTGGCACGGCAGAGCCTGGCAAGATATCTATGGCATATTTTATTTTTATTTTTTTTATTTATTTATTTTTTGCTTTTTGGGTCACACCCGGCGATGCACAGGGGTTGCTCCTGGCTCTGCACTCAGGAATTACCCCTGGCGGTGCTCAGGGGACCATATGGGATGCTGGGAATCGAACCCGGGTCGGCCGCGAGCAAGGCAAGTGCCCTACCCGCTGTGCTATCGCTCCAGCCCCTCCCTCTATGGCATATTTTATGTGCCAAAAACAGTAACAACAAGTCTCACAATGGAGACATTACTGGTGCCTGCTTGAGCAAATAGATGAGCAACGGGATGACAGTGACAATGACAGTCTCCAGTTTTGAGTTTCTTGAATTATCTCAGTATAAGAGCTCTGAGATTTTATAATACTAATCTCTTTTTTTTAATTGAATAATGTTCTTCTCTAATTTTAATTACAACAAACTATATTGCTGATATACTCTGAATACTGTAGATAAAATGGTGCTAAAACTTGCCATTTAATTAATGAAAGTAGTATATACTATAATGGTTGAAAGGATAGATGCTAAAATCTGATATCTAGTTTTGTTTTTTTCTCACAATGCTACCACCTCATTACTTTGGACATACCTTTTTATTTCTCTAATCTGCGAAGCTGGAGAGATAACTGGTAAGGTCCTTGCCTTGCACATAGACTGCCTGATTCCATCCCCGGTTGATGCATGTGGTTCCCCAATCAATCACAACAGTAATCTCTCAGTGCAGAGCTGGGAGTAAGCCCTGCTACAGCCAGGTATGACCCCCAAATAGAAACAAACTAAAAAACAAAAATACTCTGTTTCTTAGTCTATTTCCCTGAGTAAACAGGGGTTAAGAAAACATGGGCTACTTGGTAAAGTTGCTATGATGATTCAGTATAATCATAGAATTAAACATTGAAGAACAAAAGCTAAGAAACCGCAGAAAAATAATCATTTTTAAAAGTGGGTCCTAGAGCCTGAGCGACAGCACAGTGGGGAGAGCATTTGCCTTTGATACATCTGGCCCTGGTTCCATTCCCAGCATTGCATATGGTTCCCTGAGCACCACCAGAACTAATTCCTGAGTGCAGAGCCAGGAATAACCCCTGAGCATTGATGGGAGTGGCAAAAAAGAAAAAAAAATGGGCCCTTTTTGAAGGTCCACTCTACATGACATTGACATTATAAACAGAGAAAAGTTACTGACTATATACCTGAGCCATTTTCACTTATTGGGTTTTTATGCATCTTGTCAAGCAATCTCTCATTTGGAAGACCATAGTTATGTTACACTGGGGACTAATAATTGAATAATAATGAGGGAAAATCCTTGAGCCTTTTTAAAATGACAGCAACCATAAAGTTTTCCTTGTTATCCTCTTATTTTGTGTTAAACAGTTATATTCTTTGGAGATCTGATTTTGCCTTCCACATAGTACTGATTTTCCACGCAAGACAGAGGTCATAGTGCATTTTAAGTTACTCTCTGTTGATACTGGCAACCAAATCTTTGGTGAAATGTGGAATAGAAAACAAAAACAGAGCCAGCAAGCTAGCCATTAGAGAACTCCATCTAGGGAGTTATTTACACAGTTGGGACTCTACCTAACAATACTCAATAACCAGAACATTTCTTGATGTTGTTCATACAAATGTTTTAAAATAAATCTTATTTAATACATAAATGTATACTATTAATTTGCATATCATTACCTGCCTGGTGATCTTAACTCTATTTAAAAGAGGAAATAATCTTGTGCATGCAATTATTCTCAGGAGAGCTGTACTGATTTCTATAATTACAGTCATCTTCAATAAGGGCCTTCTGAAGTCTTTTGAAAAATTGCTTATATAATCTAAGAAGAAATTTATAATAAATGTGCTTTTGTAGTTTAACATAATTTGCAGTTTGAAATTTGACACTCTTATTCTTATTTGTTGCCAACTTTTTTGCCAAGACAAATAATACTGGCTTTAGAAGTGTCATTTACAAATTCCTTCAGTGTTTTGGGGTCTATTTTGAGGGACCTCATACTTAGAGCATTTAAAGTTATCTCTCACCTCATATGTTTTGATTTCAATTACACTTCCCTCATGCATTTCTATTATTTTCCTTTCTGAAATCTGAAAATCCTCCTTAACAATGAAGTTGACAATGATACTATTATACCACTAACCTTAAATTAATAGTTACCGTTGTGATTTTGCTTTGAAAAATGAGTTTAATATTTCTTTAATATCCTTTGCATTTTATAGCCTCTATTCTTTATGACTTTGGTCTTCAAAACCATTATCCCAAGTTGATGATGTTTGTGTGTTTGCTAAGTATGGTTTCTTCTTTTGGACATTCAACAATTACTTTCACAAATATATACTGAGTTCTATTTTCATCAGGCCCTGGTCTAGACTCTGCAGATATAGTGATAAATGAAACAACTATATATCTTGCATTATATCTTAGTTTCATATATTTATTTATTTATTTATTTATTTGACTTTTTATTTGACTTTTTGGGTTTCACACTTAGGGGTTACTCCTGGCTCTACACTCAGGAATCACTCCTGGCAGTGCTGGGGAATTGTATGGGATGCTGGAGATCAAAGCTGGGTTGGCCATGTGCATGCAAGTGTCCTACCCACTCTACTATCACTCCAGCCCCTCTGAGAATTTTTAAAAATTAGACCATCCTTGATCTTAGAGTACAAGAAGAAGGACATGAACAGAAAGAAATTGAGGAGGAAAACAAAAAAGAGGTGATGGGAAGTAACAGGGACAGAGGGCTTGGGAGGGGCAGGGGTCTCAAGCTCACAGATGAAGCAGAGGTGTTTTATATCTATATATCTAAGTCACAGGGCCATGACACTGAAATCAGGAGATTAAATCAACAAAAATCAAACTTAAAAATGTGCCTGTCAAGGAGATCGGCCGGGATTGTCAGGCAGGCTGGGGGTATGGAAGAGAACCTGGGGATACTGTTGGAGGGAAGGTGACACTGATGGTGATTGGTCCTGGGACATTACGTACCTGAAACCCAATAATTATAAATAACTTTATAAATCATGGTGCTTTAATAAATTTTTAATTAAAATCTTGGGCTATTAAGAACCGTTTTCACATTTTTCCTTGCAAGTTAATGTCAGTATTCCATAATATTTTTATGATTTTGACCAGCTACAAACAGCAATGGAAATGAGAGGTAACTAACTCACACAGATGGTTGTGCAAGTTGAAGTTGAGTTTTAAGTCTCATTTTCTTATATATTTTTTGTTTTTGTCTCATAAAAAGATAGCAGTGAACTACACCCAGTAGTTCTGGCCATGCACTCAGTGATCACTCTACTTGAGGCTTAGGAAACTATATTTAATGCTGGGGCCTGATCACAGCTCTACTGTGTGCAAAGCAAGTACATAACCAGCTATGCTATCTCTCTACCCCTGGTATTTTGTATCTGGATTTTATTATTTTTTTTCTTGCTTTTTGTACTACAAACTTCTGTGTCATCATCCCATTACAGTCATACATGGAGTTTAGTTGAATTTTCTATTTAATTTTACAAAGATATTTTGACAACTCTTGTGTTTTATTAGGGAGATTCATATGTGAATGGGAAAAAAAAACTTTATAAAAATAATATTTTTATTACTAATTTTCTCTCCATTCTAGGAATAGTCCTGCACTAGTCTATGCAATCCTTGTTATATGGACCTGGAGTATGCTGCAGTTTCCACTTGACCTAGCAGGTATGTTGTTATTTGTTTAAAGATACATAAAATTGAAATTCTTTATAAAATGTATTAATGCTGTGTAGACATTTAAAAGATTTATCAGTTTTATCACCTTTTGATCTCCGTGTTAGCTCCAGTTCAGCATAGAAGTGTACTGAAATTTAGAAAAGGCTTAAACAGATCTACTCTGGTCACAGAGAATCAAATAGTGGTATGGTTATGTGTAGTTTTACATTTCCTTTAGACAGTGGTTTCATTGCTTATGGTTTGCAAAACCTGCAAATTAATTAATACATCTGTGCCTCAAATTTTTTATCCATGAAATGTGGATGATAACTACAATAGCTATAGTAGAGGGTACTTGTGATGTGTAAATAAATTAGTTTTAAATTGCTTAGCAAAGGATTGCAGATATGTGAATATTATCTCTTGATGTATTAAGAAAACGCTTGTAAGAGACATAGTACAGTGGTTAGGGTGATTGCCTTATATCTGGCTAACCCAAATTCCATCTCTGGTACTTCATAAAGGTTCTCTGAGCTCCATCAAGAGAGATCCCTGAGCCAGACAGATAGCACAATGGGGGAGGGTGTTTGCTTTATACATGGCTGACTCAGATTCAATCCTCAGCATCTCATATGGTGCCCTAGGAGAACTTCTGAGTTCAGAGCCAGGAGTAACCTCTGATCATCTCCAGGTGTTACCCAAAACTAAAACCAAAAGAACAAAAAAGAGTGATCCCTCAGCACAGAGCCAGAAGTAAGCGCTCAGTACCATCAGGTGTGACCCGCCAAAAAAAAAGTAAAAGAAAAAATCTACTTTCATTCTGTTTTTAGATTAACTGTTTAGATTAACTGTTCTGTTATAAAAACAGTTTCAGAACAACAGGAAAAATTTAAATTTTCCTAGTTCGGACTTGTGGTATCCCAGTGATATATCCTTTAAAAGACACAAACTCCTAAGATGTTGCAATAGGTAAATTATCTCCCAGGCATTTTGAATTAAGAAGGGTCTGGGTCTGCATTGTGCACCCTGGCACCCAGTTATCACATGTGGCTATTTAAATTCAAATTTAACTAAAGTTGAAATTAAAAGCTCAATTCTATAGAAAATAAAATTTAAAAGAAAATGAATTTATTTTTTTTTTAAAGCTCAATTCTTTGGCCATACTAGGCACATTTTAAGTCTTAAACTGCCACATGTGGCCCCTGTATTAGACAACAATGATAAAGAACATTTTTACCATCCCAGAGAGTATATTGGACAACATTGATCTGAAGTCATCCCATAACCATTAGAGAACGCTGCTGTTTTAAGCTGGGAATGCTCTTGGATGCCAGGTCACTCTGTAATAATTTTAGGATACAATAAATACATTTACTTTAAGTGAGGTTTCATTTTTTTCCACAACACCCAAACTTTTGATATCACAACTAGAATTAATACTACAAATAGATAGTTTTTTGATTTTCGTTCTGTCACTTTGAGAGGCACTGATTTAAAATCACTTCCCCCTTAGCATCCACCTTCTGAAACAAATTGTCAGCAAAATATGAAATTTATGCTAATGAAATGCACGTATTTTGTTGTGGTGTTCCCAAAAAGTTATTCTAAACTCACTGACCAGCTTATGTCTTTTGACATAATATTAGCACCAATACTTTTGATGCTGAATAATACTTGTAGAGGGCCTCTGGGATCCAAGTCCTCACACAAATTTCTGAGAAAAGGCTATTGAATTTATATTGAGTTTTCTTTTCTTATTTACACTGATGATCCACACCCTCCCATATCTTGTGGTTTACAGCTTGGTAAGAAATTTTTTATTTAAGAAAAAAATTGTAAACTTTCAGGGGTGATAATGTTATGCAGCTGTTTGAAAACCAAAGACCAAATGTTACTTCTGACTCAATCACTATTGTATTTTCCAACAAAACAGTGCATTATGTTCACACATATCAAAGCCACTTCGTAATATTTGCAGGCTCCAGTACATGAAGGAATTCTTTGTTTGAAAACTCCAAATGGAAGTCTTCATTATTTTAGAAAGATTATTTTCTGTCCTTGACCTTGAATTAAATTTACATTTCAGGAATTAAAACAAAAAAGTTAATCTGTTGATTGGACTGCCTTTTGTTCAGCTGGAAAATTAGTAATTAGACCCAGTCTTTTTTATAAACTGTGAAACAAAGCCATATGAAATTGGACAAAATAAAAAAACAATGGTGTTTATCTGGACATTTTTCTTCCTACAATTAGAAAAGTGTGTTTAACATGAATGAAATTTGATTTTGAATATAAGCACCAAGTTTTCTCAGGACACATTTATACATATGCGGAAGTGATATAATCAGCATTAGGCAAATCAGGTAGAGAATATAAAAGAATCTGAGCCAGACATACTCTGTTCCATATCGCAGACATAGCTGTCAGGTAAGCCATTCATTATTCCATGGGAACAAAGAATGTGAGAGCAGAGAGGATTCTGAAATATTCTAATGGAAGCAAAAAGAGTCCAGTGAAAACTGGTTTTCTCTTACAGACACCATTGTTTCACGTGTTTGCAAAGGAGGAAACTGAGGCCCAGGCAGATTAAGTAACTTGGCCAGCATCTTCCTTCTAGAAAACGAGAGTGAGTGTGGAGAGTCAGCTGGGGGCACTCTACTATCCCCGCCTCTGCACAATCAGACCACAGACACGATGATTTTCTTTTTTCTGTATTCTCTCTAGCCTCCTTAGTTGTGCTTTGCACTTTGTACTAGGAAATTTGAACTTTTTTATGAGAATGGAAACTAGGAGACTAGTTTCTTTGGTGTTTTGTTGAAATGATAACAGATATCCAATTTTAATGTGGAATGACTACCTGTATTCAATAGCAGGGTTGTCTGACCTTTTTATTCCCAGAATTAAACTAGAGAATCACTCCTAATTATCAACGAGCACAGCACCCTTTGTGGAAGACTTGTCCCTGTGTCATTCTGCTATCTCTAACTTTTTAGAGAGACTTAACTTGTCTGTTTCGTGTTTTCAGTACAGCATGTCATATGCCCCTTATCTGTGACGGCCAAGGGCTTCCCGAGCAAGTTCTTTTGCCAATATAGTGCTGACCTCTGGAATATTGGCATCAGCATCTTCATACAAGATGGCCCCTTTCTTGCCGTGCGTCTCCTACTGATGACCTACTTCAAAGTGATAAATCAGATGCTGGTTTTCTTTGCGGCAAAGAATTTCCTGGTGGTGGTTTTACAGCTTTACCGCTTGGTGGTGCTGGCCCTGGGTGCCCGAGCTTCCTTGCAAAATCAACCAAAAGGCCTGAAAGAGGAGCAGAGCTGCCTACGCGGACGATCTGAGAGTGATGCTTCGCCTGGAGACTTGGAGAGTAATTCGAAGGAAGGCTTGGCTATTCCGTTGCAGGCTTCACCGGTGATCTCTGATGACTCTCATGCCATACCATAGTTATTGAATGATGGCAGCATCCGACTAGAATGTTTGACCTTTGAGTTCATTTTAAGGACCAAAACCTACTCCCCCAGCCCCCACCCTATGCCTTAAAAAATGGTGCATAACAATTTTCAAAAGAAAAGCACACAAAGTGACCTTAAATGAAAACCAAAAAAAAATTTTTTTTTCACTTGAATAGAAGGAACTTTGACTATTATCCAACACTACAACTTATATATGATGGTAGCATATGTTGAACTGTTGGGAAAGCTACCAACAGGGTTACAGTGACATGACCTTAAAAGATTTAGCGCAGACAAACTGTCGTCGCTATTACCTGAAAATAGAGAAGCTTTGAACTGCGGCTCCATTGTCAAACTATCTCGTCTGATCTTTTCTGCAATGTCCCTTTGACATTAAAAAAAAAAGAAGTGTACTGCATTCAGTGAATGCAGAACAAATGAAGGGAACAGTGCCTTTAAAATTACCTCATTGTGAGCTGGCAGCAGTGAAAATTTCTGCCCCGCTTCCATAGCATTGAGAGCCCTCTTCATTGCTGCACAGCCCTTCCCGGGAAAATCATTTTTCTGGACTGATGTGATATTCTGTCATGGTGCATATGCTCTTACAGAAATTTTATTGCTTTTGGCTTGGGCACTGCAAAATTCACAGCAAGCCATTTCGGTTACATATCCACTGGTTATGAGGCAGGAAATACTAGTAAAATGTTAGCAAAGTCACTCTTTCCACTCTGAACATGATTTGTGGTATTCGTCAGTATTTTTCTTAACGCCATTTTATTGTGTCCTGTTATGCCAACTCGAATTATGTGGGTTGAAGCTAGGCAGTACTGAAGTGAATAAAGGTGATTGAGGCCCTTTAAGTGTTATCATAGTTTCTGGTGTCTTGTTGTTGCTCCTCTGATCTACCACGGCTGGAGATAGTCTTTGGTCCCAGGAAGATGTTGGTTATGGAGTCTTGACTCAGCCCTACTCAGTCAGATTTTGACTACTAAAGAGAATTAGAATATGACATTGAATTGTGGAATCATTACATTTCTTTACTTCCCTGAATTAAGGCTATATTTTCCTAATTGAAATAGACATACCTTTTCATTTTATGGCCTGTATTTTCTAGATGGCAGTGATTCAGAATCTTTAAAAATGAATTTTGATTTGGAGGACACTGACTGAAAATTACCTGGTTCTGTAGAATCAATTAAATGAAGCTAGCAGTTTTCAAACTGTTCTTTTTAAGATTCAAAGCATATTTCCTCCTGGTTAGTATGCTCAGGAATTCAAAGTGACATTAAAGATAGAGCAGGGTATGAATGACCTTAAATTGTATATGGTGTATGACAACCAGTTGGACTAATTTTACCTATAAAATCACTATGTGACCTAATATTTGTTCAAAATATTTTATAGTTTCATGGATAACTTCTGTTTTTATGCAGAGAAATTAGTATTTTCCAGTGTATGGCTTCCTCCATGTCTGTTCTTTTATATTTTTTCTCCCCTGTGCTTCTAATTTTCACAATAAAATTGAGTTGTAGAACTAAACTTGAAAATGTAAAATGCATTTGTAGTTTTCTGTAATAATTTCTGAAAGTTAGATCAAGAAATTGTGTATTTTTTAGAGTAAGGAAATTGACAACTATTAAGACAACATTATTTAAAATTCTTATCCATTGAGAGCAAAATAATAACTACAATTTATAAAAATGCCTCAACAGAATCTGTTTTTATGTTGACTGTTTTATGTTGACTGTTTTCCTCCACAACATGTATGTGCTACTTATTATTGCAGATTTGCTCATGGCATACTTTTCATGTTGTAATTTTTGTTCCTTCAGCAAAACAAACATTGAGCCTCTAAAAATAGATAAAGTTGTAAGGCTGTTGCAAGGATATTTTTAAGTACTTTCAAATCTGAGACTTGGCTTGGCTTCATGAATGAGCTTCTAGTGTTTGTTTGAGTAAAGCATTTTGTAATTAGCACTCCTCCAAAGGCCTGGGAAATAGAAGACTTTCCAGATTTAAGCTTTATTTACAGTGCCAGGAAGGCAAAGAGCATCCAGAACCATGTCAGCCATTAATGGTGGCAAAAATAGACACAGTTTGGTAAAGTTTTCCAGGAAAATCTGCTAAGGGCAGCATTTGTTAGCCTAACTGCCAGCTCTCGCTCTTGCACTGACTGTTTTCATAGTAGAAAAAAATTGTATTTGTTTGGTTTATTTAAAATAAAATCCGAGTCCAGGTTGTATCCTTCAGACCCCTGAAGGAATGTTTAAAATGTAGTAAGTGTTTAGTATAAAGTGGCTATAAAAGCAGTTACCACCTACGTGTTGACATCGTGGGAATGACTTCCCTTCTCTTATAATAACAGACTTAGATCTTTTGTGTAAATTGATGCAGGCCATACTCCCCACCACTCTGCATAGACACAGAATACATCAATTGCAAATACTAAAGATAGTAGCTTACCCTTAGTGGCATTATGTGTCTGTCCTTAGTGGTATTATTATTATTGCTATCATTGTTTTTATTTAATTGTTTATTCATTCTCAAGTACTTTGTCTTAAAAAAAAAAAAAACAACATTCCTGTACTGGACAGTTTATAAGTTAAGGCACTTGCCTTGCATGCTGCCAGTTCCATTTTGACCCTTGGTACCAAGCACCACCATGGTCTAGCATGCACCAGCAGGAGTGATCCTTGAGCACAGAATTGAGAGTAAGCCTTTTGCTAACCAGGTGTGGGTCGCAAAACTGAAACAAATAAAACAAAATTAAAACCAAAATGTTGTTCCATTTGTGAGAAAGTGCAGTATTCATTCTTTTGCAACGGTGTATAGAAATACAGCTCATAACCATCTTGAGAGCAATCTTTAATCTTATTAGATAAGTGAGTATCATAGGGCTTCACAATACAAATTTAGTGAAATTATGGTATTATTTCTAATATAAGATGAAACTAACAGTAAGAGAAAAAAGTATTATTTGTATCATTTGCAACACATTTGTGTTATTTCTAATCTTCCAAATTGATATTTAGACAAATTGATCAATTTACTCTTTATAATTTTATTAGCATGTGACAACAACTTGGGCCATATAGACCAAAAAGATTTGGACAAAAAAATAAAAGCAAGATTCACTATTTTAATATGAACTGTTAACAGTACTTAATGGAATTTTTTTAAAAAGGACTATCTGTATTTAATGCACAAGGTCTAAGCAAAACTAAGAATATGTATTATGATGTATGGACTCTAGAATTTCAACCCAGATTTCAGAGTGCAACATTAATTCTTTGACATTTGGGCTTAGTGACTCTTAATCAAATCTCGTGTTAAAAGAGAGAACGAATTGCAAAAATACAAGTCAATGTTCATCCTTTCCCTACTTCAGTGCCAGTCAAGAGAGATTTGAAATATAGCAGAACTTGAGAGATATAAAAGAGAAACCAAATATCTTTGAAATAAAATGGAAAGAAAAGACCATTATTTTTGTTCTATTTTCAGACTTTGCCTTCTACCTGGTAGAAATTCTCTATTCAGAAACATCTAGTGTAGGGGTAAAATGTTTATAGCTTTGAGGCCTCAAATGATGTTCCATATGATAAGAACAACTGCAGACAATGAATATTCACCTAGAACTGTGCTTTATTTTATGTTCATTCTCTATTTCATATTAAAAGATTCTATGAGATTATTTTCTCCATATTACTTATAAACTATTTTGCTATGATTGGTATTTGTGGTGTATTGTGTATATTAGCTTGTATACAACTTTATCTTGATATATATATATACATATATATTGCTTACTTGTCTTTGTTCTTTAATTCAATCCATTTAAATCTTCTGATCAATTTAGGAGATGATTCAAGTGGCACATCAAACTAGTATGGAATGACTGACCTATTTTATAAATGATGTTGGGAAAATGGAAGCCATCTGGAAAAAATAAAACAGATTTTTATCTCATGCCATATATAGAAATAAATTCCAGATGGATTAAAGATATCAATGTAAAAGTGAAACTATAAAATATTAGAAGAAAATGTGGTATGTGTCATTGGCAACTGGAAAATTGAAAAGATCTTCAGAAGAAAGTTGTAGAACGCCAAAGTAAGGAAATTAAGAGTATTTGTGTGTGTATGCACACATATATGTATATGTACATATATATACATACATATGTTTATATAGAGAGATGTATAAAGAGAAAGACTCTTTTTTCTATGTAAAGGTTCAAAATTCCTGAGTGGCAAAATAAATAGCAATTTATAAACACACTACTATTATTTTTGTAAAAGATATTAGTGCACTCAGTGAAGAGAAATAAAATGAATAGGATCTAGGAAAAAGGAGAAAATTAATCTTTTACTCGAAGGATATTGGGCTTGAATCTCTAAGAAAAGATTTAAGTAACTACTAAATCAGAATAACTCAAAACTCATTAGTTCTTTTATCGTCATAAACTATTACAAAATCTAAATAACTCAAAAAACATTAATACTTACATATATATGATAAAATATCATGAGGAATAAAGATTTGAAAAAGACATTTCCAGTTTAATACCAACAAGTACCATAAATTACTTAGCAATAAATTTATTAAGAAATATCCAGAGTCATGTGAAGAAAACTTTCAAGTTATTTTGAGGATTTTTTCAATGAATTAACAAAAAAAATGATCAATTTGGAGAGTGGTATTAAATATTGATATTTCTGTAAAGTATCAATTTACCCCTGAGCTGATCTATAAATTTCACATGACTGTCATGTTGATAAAAGTAGTGCCTAATTTTTTTAATGTCTATAGAAGCTGACTCTAAAACTTTTATCATAAAAATTTTGAAAAAAAATTAAAAATAGAGAGGAATTTAAGAATGTTTAAAATATCGAAACCTGCAGTTATCAGTAAATATGATTCAGCCAGATAGAAAAATGGAATAATTATCAAAGATACACTGACATACATAAAGATTTTGTTATACAATGAATCACAGGTGGTGGGAGAAGATAGAATATTGGTTTAGGGCTTAAAAATGTTAAATTACATACTTACCTCAATTCTTATGTCTAAAATAATAATCAAATCAGAGAATATTGCTTTTACAACTGCAATTGTGAGGATGTTTAGAGGGTGTTTTTTCTTGGTTTAGTTTGGTTTGATTTTGGTTTGGGGGCCACATCTGGTTATGCTCAAGAGTTACTCCTGGCTCTGCACTCAGGAATTACTTGTGGCAGTGCTCGGGGGACCAGAGGGAATACCAGGAATTGAAGCAGGGTTGGTTGCATGCTAGGCAGTGCTCTACCCACGGTACTATTGCTCCACCCCCCTGGTGAGCTTGTTTTATAAGAAACTTATAAAACTAATACCCATGGAGTTCTCAATTTGTAAGACAAAATTTAGGTTAGGTTAGTAAGAATTTCATAATAAAACTTAAAAATTTAGCAATAAACAGTAAATGTTTTTGAAGTAATTGTAACACGGTGACTAATGTAAAGAATTTGTTTTCAGAGCAAGTAAACACCTCTTACAAGTAAAAGAGTTAACACATTGGAAAAATGAATAAAAGACATGTATTTCACTGCAAAAAAATGGTTAAATAAATGCAGTCAAGTTATGATTAAATATCATTTTTTCAAATACAGAATAAACTACAAGATACCATTTTTAATTTTCTCATTGGCAAAAATCCAAAAATGTTTAGAATGCTACATTAGAAGGGATCAAGGAATAGCAGATATTTTCAGTCAGTGCATCTGAAGATTAAATTTGATATGTCACCTTTGGAAGATTATCTGGCATTATGAAGTAGAATTTTAAAAAGCATTGATCACCTAACCCAGCAACTCAACTTTTAAAATTGTATCCTATATGAAAGCAGAGAAATAGTGCATGGGATAAGGTATTTGTAAGTGGCCAAACCCTGTTCAATCCCAGGCACTAAGCAACAGAGGGAACACCACCTGACCATTACTGAATGTGTCCCAATCTCACACCTCTGCAAATGAAATAATGTATTCTGGGACTGGAGAGATTGCATAGTGTAAGGAGCTTTCCTTTCACGTAGCCAACCCAGGTTCTATCCCTACACCACATATGGTCCTCTGAACACCTCCAAAAGTGATCCCAAGCACAGAGTCCAGAGTAAACCCTGAGCACCACTCTGTGTGGTGTGCTCAAGAAACCAAAACCCAGAGAAAGAAATTATTCTAGAGTAAATATATTCAAAAGCATTATATGGCTGTCCAGATCAATATTTAAATATTTATTATAATTGAAAGGTATCACTCATTTATTCTTGTAATGTATTCATTGTACTGTTGAAGTGTATTCATATACAGTACATTTTCCAGTAGCTTGGCAGCTACACCCATGAACTGCCCCCAGCGCCATGTAATCTCATCAATGACCAAGATCCAGAGACTATAAAACAATGCTCCCAGAAGAGAGCGATGCAGAGTCTCTTGCCCCTGTGCCTGGCTATTTTCACTGAGGCTCCTTGGAGCGGGGCAGGTTGAGTCCCCCCCGACCCCTGGCCCTGATCAGAGCCCCGGCAGCCAAAGACCTCCAGAACCCAGCCACAGCCATGCTCAAGGCCCCTCTCCACACATTCAGATGAGCCTCATGCATGAAGGAACTGGCAGAGGAATCCAGGTGTTGGGGACCTGGGGCTGAGATCTCCAAGCTTGCTCAGATCGGGTCTGGGCCTCCTCCACTCACAGAACCTGGCAAGGTACCAAGAGCATCCTGCCCACATGGCAGAGCCTGGCAAGCTCTCTGTGGCATATTTGATATGCCAAATACAGTAACAATGATGGGTCTCATTCCCCTTACCCTAAAAGAGCCTCTAATGTGACACCACTGAGAAGAACGAGTAAAGAGAGGCTGCTAAAATCTCAGTGCTAGGATGATTGGAAACGTTACTGGCACCCGCTCGAGCAAATCGATGATCAATGGGATGACAGTGACAGTGATACCGTGATACACTACATTGTACTATGACTATTTTTTGAAAGAATGAAGCTAGTCTCTAAGTGCTGATAATAGACATTTATTTTAAATGTTTTAAAGTTATTTTTATTTGTAAGTAAGGGAATTATTTAAAAGTAAGGGAATAAACCATAATGTTAGTATATCCTTTTTTCTGATAAATGTTATTCATAAATTTACAGGTGGCTAATAAATGAAAGAAAAGTGATGCTGGTTTACTCATTGATTAGGGACACTTTAAGCTTTTCTTTTTTGTAAAACATTTTATACCTTAAAGTTTTGTAATTTTACATATAATTATAAAAATAGACCTCACCAATTTAAAAAGCCTGCTGTCATGTATTGATTCTGATATCTGATAAATAAAGCAAAATCACATAGATCATTTTCACCTAAGAAAATAAGAACTTTACAAGTCAGGGTGACCTTTAATCACTGTAGATATATTCACAGATTTAAGTAATTTTAAATTCTTCTTGCCATAAGAACTAAACCCGTACAAATAAAATAATAGCTCTAGAAGCCTACAAAAAGATCAAATCATCTAAAATGATTTGACTGGACTTTGATGAGTACCATGGAGACTACTTTTCACTTGCCAATCTGGCATTTTTCACACTGTCTGATATTCATAGAGATATCAAAATAAAATAAAGAGATTCTCACATTGAATTGATGGTCAAACACTTTTCCTTCAAAGAGAGAAATCTGAATAAATTATGAAAGAGAAAGAAGAATCTTTGCATGTTTTTCAATCCAGTAAAAATAACCCATCCAAGTTGCTTAGGTAAGATTTTAAAATTTTTGTCAAATATCTACAAAACATACAATTGATTGTGGTTAGTGATCAAAATGGATTGTATGCAAATCTTACCATATTATTGAGTAAAACTAATCCCTAAATTAACCATATTCAAGACATCATATAGTTGTATTGAAACAAAAAAATTTGGGCAAGGAAAATTGGATCCTGAAGACAAAATATGTTTTCTCTGAGGACGCTGCTGTTCTTCTGCCAACTGGATATCTGGGTAATTCAGACGATTGTGGTTCAGGGATCTTGGGGGATGTTTTTACCTTCTGGCAAATAATGTTCTTCCTTATTATTCAAGAGTTCCCATATGACTGAAGTGACAGCGAACAGCTGGGTCAAAAGCTATAATTATTTCATCAGCTCTTTTTATTTAAACTAACCCCTGTGGTTTTTTATTTGCATCCAATCTCTTTTCTGGACTCCAGGCTTGGATTTGCCTCTCCTCCTTGGATATCCTCAGGAACCATATACTTACTATAAATAGAATGCTTACCTTGCTATCCTTGACCCTCAATATACTCACACCCTGCTCCTCATGCAGTAGCTTAGCCAGCCACTCTGGAACCCATGCTAAAACTGGAGCTGGCATTCTGCATTTGGACGTGTCATTCTCCTTGCATTTTCTTTTCATGGGGAAAATAATGCTTGATCCAGTAACACCCTTTTTAATGTTTTATAACTATGTATGTGCATATATATATAAAGTACTCCTTATGCATATTTGTGTATATATTGATATATATATATAGATAGATAGAGAGAGGGTTTGAGACGGAAAATGCGGAATGTGAATCCAAGCTGAACAGTGCATGTTCTGATTACTTGAATCTGGTCTCCTCGGCACCTGGTTAAGAACCGAATATTTTTCCACTTGAATTTAGTGCAATTAGAAATTTAATATATGTGTTTTATTTATTTGATTTTTTTGCATGACTGATGCAAGGTTTGACATTTTCACTCAATAAAAACTGGAAAAAATATAAAAAGAAAAGTGGAGTTGAACTCCTTCATAACTCTTCTTTTTATTTACTTGTCTTTATCAAATGAATGGTAATTTACAACAATGCATGTTTTAAAGGCATAAATCTATAGTTACTTTAATTTACTTTAATACACCATACCTACCACCATGAATGCCCTCTCCCAGTCTACTGGTATTTATTATTTTGATTTATTACTTTTTCATTATTTCTCTTATTTTCCCACTCTTGCTCCCACTCCCTACTCACTTTCTGGTAACCTCAATCCTACACTCAGAAGCAAGTAATTTATTTTTGTTTGATTTAAACTACTACTTTATATCCATATGTGAGTCAATTCATCCAGTATTTCTCTTTCTAACTTCAGAATTGACTTTGCACAGCAATGCCCTCTCTGTTTCCATCCATGTAATTGAAAAATTAAAATTTCATCTTAACTAACTTCACATATAGCTACCATGAATTTTGTATCCATTCCTTAGTTGGTGGACACTTGGGTTGCTTCCATATCCTGGCAGTTGTACATTGAACTGCAATTATGATTGGGCCACATATCACTGTATCACTGTTATCCGTTGTTCATCAATTTGCTCAAGTGGGCACCAGTAATGTCTCCATTGTGAGGCTTGTTGTTACTGTTTTTGGCATATCAAATATGCCACGGGTATCTTGCCAGGCTCTTTAGTGTGGGTGGGATACTCTCGGTTGCTTGCCTGGGCTCTCCAAGAGGGACAGAGAAATTGAACCCGGGTCAGCCACGTGCAAGGCAAATGCGTTACCTGCTGTACTATTGCTCCAGCCCCTCCCCTGTAACCCTCCCCTTTACTTTCCCCCATAACTCTCCCCCGTAACCTTCCCCCCCAAACTTTCCCCCTATAGCCCTTCCCCAAAAAATCTACTCTTATAATTCCCCAGAACCCTCCCCTGTAACCCTCCCCTTTTAATTTTTTTAAATTTAATTATCTACATTAAATAGCTCTATATAAATTAATCTTAAAAAAGAAACAAAACTAAACCATTTTTAAAGAAAAAATGTTCATTTTTAATTTGATTGACATCAGCTTCCTTGATCAAGTTTCCCAAACAATTAGCCCAGTTCTGATAAAGATAATAATATAGATATGATATAGATATGATATAGAATCTTACAGTTTTACTTGTGTAGGACTTTCACATGTTCTTTAGGTTTATGCTAGGTACTACATTATATAGATATGATTGAAATGTAATCCATTTCTTGATCTTTTTCTCTTCTAATTTTCTTTTTATGTCTAGAAATGTAACCTTTGGCTCTTCGTTCTAATTACCAAAGTAACCACCAAGTTCTTTCAGTTACAACTCAAAGAACTCTATTACATTTATTACACTCTTTACACTTCTACTACTGCTTTGAGTTTTTCATTTCATGTGTCAGTGATCATGTCATGAAAATTTTTGATTTAATTTCACATAAAATATGATATGCTTCAATTATTATATACCAAGCATTTATAGATGTTCTAAAATGCACATCTGATAATGTATCTCCTATTCATAATACTTTTGTGACCAGAAAGAGAATCTGGGGTTTAAGACAGTTGCCTTTCATTTAACCAACCGTGTTTCAATAACCAGCAGTACATATGGTATCTTGAGCACCTTCACAAGTGATGCCCAAGCACAGGAGTAAGCCCTGAGTACTACTTGGTGTGGCTCCCAAACCAAAATAATATTAACCACTGTCACTGTATCACTGCCATCCTATTGCTCATCAATTTGCTTAAGCGGGCACCAATAATGTCTCCATTGTGAAACTCTTTGTTACTGTTTTTGACATATCGAATACGCCACAGGTAGTTTGCCAGGCTCTGCTGTGCAGGTGAGCTACTTTTGTTTGTCGGGCTCTCTGAGAGTGGCAGAGGAATTAAACCTGGGTTGGCCGCATGCAAGGCAAATGCCCTGCCGCTGTGCTATCACTACAGCCCTTATAATAATAATAAATATCAATATCAATATTAATACTTTAATGATGTCTAACTTCCAGAAATATTAAATTTGAAATGTGAAGAAAATCACCTAATACCTTTGGAAGACAGACCTAATTAACTTTGACTTATTTCCCATTACACACATACACACAGTTGCTGTCATAGCAAACTGTTTGCTCCTGAAACTTACCATTATTTTTCATATTGCTATGTGTATGCATGCACCATTTATTTTTTCAGCGATGGAAATTTGCTGTCACTCCATTACCTATCTACTCATCTACTCATTCTTTACCTCTCATGGGTGGACCAATTTCTCTATCCAAAGCTGATTACTAAATGAAGAAAAACAATCCCATCAGCTAGGATTATTCTATACCTTATGTGAAACCCCCAGGACATGGGGTTCAGATAAATCAAATAAATGGAGATCAAATAAATCCTCCAGGCCCAGATCCCTGATGTCTAGGATTTCCTTTGAAGAAGCCTGTCTAATGAAAATACCAAGTAAGATGATTCAGAGGTATGAAATTTATCATGTATCACTGTCCTGCACTAATATTTGCAAAAGAAGTAAACAGGTAAATGGTCCCAGAAGTCTCCCTCCTCGCCTTAAACTGATCTACAGCTTAGCCATCCTGTTTCTTCTCTTTTTACTAATCTAATCAACCTTTTAATATTACCTTATTGATGCTTTCCCTTCTCTGAATGAAGACTCTCCTTTCCAGCAAAACTTCCTAGCAGAGATCATCACCTTCTTTGCAAATTCATCTACATAAGCTTCCGAAGGCTTAGCTTAATTATCTTATGTGCCTTCTTCCAGAGTTGAATGACTCCTCATTTAGTACATATTCATAGTGTGTTGAATTTGTTTCTGGCCCAGAATTTATAACAATATTTGAAATAACTTCTTCTGGTATGCCTCCATCTGTCAGTTTGCGATTTGTCTGAGGTCATGGGTCACATCTTGTATTCTAACAGAGTCTCAGACATATTTCTGTTCCCACAATTAATCCTGCTTTTTTTGTTCCCAAAACTTTCATCCTGCTGGTCATCCTCCCCCTACTATTTTCAAAAGCTATTCTTTGGATTGTTTAGAATACAGTTTAAATGCAAAGTCCTCAGAGAAGCCATCACTAGATAATCTAAATAATTCCTCAATAGTTTCTATCACATTCCCTATTTGAAATTTTTCCTGAGGATTTTCACTAGTTGAATAAACTTTTAAAAGTATATTCAGGAGCAATAGCACAGCGGTTGGGCTTTCGCCTTTCACATGGCTGACCCGTGTTCTATTCATCCGCCCCTCTCTGAGAGCCCAGTAAGCTACCAAGAGTATGGAGCCTGCACGGCAGAGCCTGGGAAGCTACCAATGCGTATTGGATATGCCAAAAACATTAGCAATGTCTCACAATGAGAGATGTTACTGGTGCCCACTCGAACAAATCAATGAGCAACGGGATGACAGTGACAGTGATTCATTATCAACATTATGTGTAATCAAAATGCAAAGGTTTAATTATTCATCTATTTATTTCTGGGATTCTCTCCCTTGTAGCTAGCACATCGTAGTTTCTAAAATACTACTGTTGAGGATATTACTTTTCCTTGATTATGATTTATTATAAAATAAAAACCATAGGTCCAGAAAGATAAAACGGTGGGCAGTACACTTGCCTTGCACATGGCCAATCCTGGTTCAATCCCTGACACCCCATATGTTTCCCCCAAAGCACTGTCAGGTGTGATCCCTGAGCTCAGTGGTAAATCCCAAGCAACTCTGGGTGTGGCCCAGAAATCAAAAGCCAAATGCTCTTCATGTATAGCCTGTTTTGTACACTTGCTACTATCTATTGAACTTTCACTAATGTTAATTATTCTTTTAGAATCCAGTGCCTATCATCTCCTTTATAAGAATGTGGAAAGGGGACCTAATCCCAATACCATCTATTTACTATTCTTTCCCTTGGTGGGTTCATTCATAATTTTTTGAGTTGTACCCAGCCATGCTTGAGGCTTATGCCTGGTTGTGAGTTCAAGGATCACTCCTGATGGACTCAAGGTACCATTGGTGGTGTCAGGTTCATTGTGTCCAATGCAAGTCCCTTTACTGCTGTTCTATTTCTGGCCTCTGGTGATTTCATTCTTATAAATGGTCCCTTAAGTATATACCAGTTTTCTCCTACATCTTTATTATACATTCCCATATAGATGTTCTTCTGAGTCATTTAATTTAGCATGTGTACATGGAATATAAAACACTAGCTCCCAAATTAGCTTCCTTTCTTGAGATCTCAAATTTTATTATTAGAGCTACATCCTTTCAGTCACTTTGACTCAAACTTGATTGTCATCTTTAACTGACACTCCCCATTCACAGATATGCTGAATCTTATTTTTTTATTTTCTATAATTTTCTTGCTTATTTCTGATTATTGCATTTATCATAATTTATTGATTAATATAACTATTTAAGGCAAATACAAAGTATAATATGGGAAAGTCACATGAAATTCCCCATTGCTATAATATTCACCAATAATAATTTGGAGACAAATTTTTATGACTAAGTTTTAGATGGGAAGATTGATAGCTGATACAGAGATTTTGGTATCTTGATAAGTTTATGTAGCACTGTAGCACTGTATCTATCCCGTTGTTCATCGATTTGCTTGAGCGGGCATCAGTAATGTCTACATTGTAAGACTTGGTATTACTGTTTTTGGCATATCAAATAGACCACAGGTAGCTTTCCAGGTAAGTTGGATAATATTCTGGTTAAATATTTAAGAATAAATATAATATAACTTTTATTAATTTAAATTAATATGAACAATCTTAATTCTCAACTATTGTCAGCTTTAAAACAGTTCATAAAAGTATATATATATATATATATACTAATGGTGAGTAATTGAAACTCTTCAATGTTATCAGTCAATATTTTTTAATGCTTACTATATACTAGTTAGGAATGATAAATATACAAATAAACTAGACATTGTCCTTGACTTTGAGGAAAATTTATATTTATGATATTTGAAAAAAATGACTCTACATATCATAAACTTAATTCTCTACTGCCTATTGCCATGCCTGTGAAGGGTTTATTTTGATTCTTTGTGAGTTTGTAGATCCTGAAGTTTCTCGTTTTACTCCCAATAAACACTTTGAAGTATGAGAGGGGATGCAAAAATGAAAGAAATCTGAGAATGTCAATTGAAAATAAATGAAAGTTATTTTAGGAAAGAAAAACCATTTTGTAGGTCTAAGGCTCTTGATCACTGTGGGATGGCTTCTATAGGATCCCTCAAACATTGCAAGAGCTATAATGATATGGGATATAATCTGCTGCTTTCTTTCAAAGGGTGCAGTTATTCTGGAGGGATTTCTTTCAGAACTCAGCCATATTTCTATGCTCAAAGTGTGAGAAATCATTCATGTGAAGAGACTGGGGAAAACTTAAAAGCATTGTATGAACTTCCAGATTAATCTAAAGTGTTTTCCTAGTGAATGTCCAGGACAGAAGATGCTTATTTGTCACATATGAGAGAACATTGAGCTTTATTTTTACAGAATCACTGAGCTGAAAGGAAGAGCACTTGGAAATAGCACATTCTAACAATCTCAATTACAGCAAAACAGTCTGAGAAGGAAGACATGTGGACATATATTGAAGATTACAAATCACTTTCATTAGCTCTTTCCAAGTACTTTTCAACAAGTGTAAAATTAAGTTTAAGTGATATATGGCATAAATGTCTAAGGAAAAAATACTAGTTTGGGGAATATGTCAGTCACTTTTTCAGAGCAGATGTCCACCACTTCTTTTGGGGAAACAAGCCCCATATGTGACATGCTGTAAATTAGGATGTCAGTAAAAAAAGCTTAGCCAGGGTGTTTCAGCTAGTGAGTAAGCAACAAGGGTAGCAGTGACTGGCATTTACCAATCTACTCTTGGTTTTCTACCTATGAGACTTTTGACTAAGACCTCCCACACTACAGACATCTCTGGTTCTGTAGACTCTTCTGCTTAGATAGGACTCTTTACACTCGTACACTAGTGCTCTGTAACACATTAGTAATACGTGTTTTAGAACTGTGCATCTATTGGCAAAAATATCATCAGCAGCAGCATCATCATCAGCATCATTATCCCAGTGATTGTCAAATTTCTCAAGCAGTCTCAGTAACATCTCCATTCGTCCAAGCCCTGAGATTTTAGAAGCCTCTCTACTTGTCTTTCCAACGATGTAGTACTAGAGGCTTTTTCAGGGTCAGAGGAATGAGACCCAGCTTGTTAATGATTTTTGCATATTAATAGACCATGGGGACCTTCCCAGGCTCTCCCATGTGGGCAGGAAACTCCCAGTAGTTTGCCAGCGCTCCCAGAGGGAGAAGTAGGCTATAAGATATCGTGCAGCCACAAAGCGGCCACGCACTTCCGGGAGCTGGCTTTTAAGTCTCTGGATGCTGGCCATTGACAGGATTACATGGCGTTAGGAACAGTCCCTGGGTATGACCACCTAGCTACTGAGAGATGGGATTTCTGGGTGGAGGAGGCCCAGTTTCCTATCCAAGCAGCCTTGGAGGTCTCAGCCCTGGGTCCCACACACCTGGGTTCCTCTGCTGGTTCCTTCATGCATGAGGCTTGTCCGAACATGTGGAGAGGGGCCTTGAGCATGGCTGTGACAAGGCTCCGGAGGTCTTTGGCTGCTGGGAGCTCTGCTCAGGGTGGGGAGGGAAACTGGAGCCCATCCCCTCCGAGGAAGCCCCAGGGAAAACAGCCAGGCATGCGGGCAAAAATATAATATACATATAATACTGGCAAAGCAAATATTTTAATATGATATTTAAAAAAAAAACCTTCTTACTAAATGTAGTAAGTTTACCCTAAAATCTTGGTGTTCAGTTATTTGCCAAAGACATGACTCACTTATTATAACATATATTGCATCTCTGAGTATGACAGCTACATTCATCAAAAGTTTGATTCCTCAAAAGGGATAATATTCAGGAAGTACTTGAATAGATATAAGATAATGCATCCTTACCTTTGACCTCCTGAAACTTAATAAATATCTTCTTTCAATAAGAATGTTATGTATGAAATAGACTTGTCCAACAATCCTTAAGAAACCATAGTGTGGAGAGCCTCCACAGGACCGGGCTTCGTAAACAACACCTGTTTCTCGTTAATTGCACCGTGCTTGAAAATAACTCCTAATAAGGAAACAGGATGTCCTGTCATGCCCACAAGGTGTAACTAGCCTATCAGCTGCAGACACTTGGGCGTAAACAAGCAGCGAGAGGTATATAAGGAGGGAAGCTGCCTAGCTAGTGGGTTCCTCGGGGTTCCCCGCTGGTTCCTCCTCTTTCCCGTTTCCAATGATGAGAAGGTCTCTGAATAAATCGCTGCAAGAAGAATCTCCGGGTTGCGTATTATTTTACACCACAGTAAGCACCAACTATTACAACTTCTATTTTATCTTCATATACCTCAAAATATTAATTAACTTAGTGTCATGTTGACTTTTTTTAACATGCACACATAAGGATTTTGTTCAAGATTAGACCCTACTCTTTAAATGTTGAGTTATGTACCCTTGGAGCTCTAGAACATAAAAGTATGCTGGAGATCTTAAAAAAGAAAAACAGCACGGTGGGAAAAGTGCTTATCTTGCACATGGCCCACCTGGGTTTGGTCACAATATCCCATTTGGTCCCCTAAACACTGCCAGGAGTTATCCCTGAGCTCAAAACCACAGAGCAAGGAGTAAATCCTGAGAGCTGCCAGGTGTGACCCCAACACCCACCTTCCCCCCCAAATTTGGATCTTATTTCTTTAAAAGTGAAGAAATAAAAGTTGAGAGTGAATGCTGAAATCAAGACAAAAATGACATGTACAGAACAGCAATTTTTTTTCTGCAATAATGCTTCATATCTAGAATAATCATGCTGGTCTAATGCTTTCGTATCTGTTAGCTCATCTTCCTGACCGCCCTGGAGGCCAAATCTTTTTTAAAAAATGAGGAAATGAGCACTCAAAGTGCTAAAAATATTTGCAAAGATCATGGTTTTTCAGTTTGTACAGAGGTTCAAATCCAAAGGTTCAAAACCTCAGCAGGAAAACATTATGAAATGATTCTATTCAGTAAGCAGATGCCAATTTAAAGATCTAGAGAGGATTCACCTTGCTCATTTATCTGTCTGAAATTTTTCAAATTTAGCTTTAACCAACAACATGGTCCTACTGTTCCTGGGTATGTCTCCAAAGCCATGTCCATAAAACGGCAACTGCATTGATCAGCATAATCAGAATGAGATTCAATTACTACTATTTTTTTTTGGCCTTGAATTCATTTGCTCCACAGCTTCCATTCGCAGGAATATTAAAGCAATTTGACTGCCTCGCCTCAAAGTGAGGTTTTTATTGCGCACATTTGTTCAAAGGAGAAGGTCACTATCATTTCTGTGGTACTGGGATTAATTATATGAGATACTTTTCTTAGTATTGTTTCATTTTCTACATTTATTGGAGCTGGGAAAAACAATCCCCTTTTTTCTCTCCTTTCTCTGAAACCCTCATCACATTTTCTAGCACAATTAGGATAATGAAAGACAACATGACAAAAAGTACTTGGGCTTCTCTGACAGAGCCCTTGAGTTTCCCTGACAGACTTCCTTCCTGTCTCTTCCCTTCTAGGTCTTCCTCTTTCATGGAAGCATTTTAGGTCAGGACAGGGCTCTGCAGCAGGTAAAAAGTGAAACTAAAATAATATTTCTTCCATTCTCTGACTTCTCCATTTGCATAAATGAAAACCTATTCTCAAATGGCCACTGCTTTTCTTTGGCCTGAAAATAATTCCAAATGCTCATTAAATGCCCAGTCACCTCATCCGGTCTTCTCCTCCCCTTTTTGTCCCTCATCTTCACACAAATGTCTCTTATCACATGACTTTTTTTTTCTGTAAAACCTTCATTGGTAACCTTGGAAAGCCTGAACTGCATCCAAAAGGAATTTATTACTGAGTGGGGGTGACTTTGGCATTCATAAATATGAATGCTCTGAAACCAGCAGCTTCAGAAAATAATTCATTACAGGTTTTTTTGTAGGTTGTTTTTTTTGGGGAGGTTGTATTGTGAAATAAAATGTCCTTCCTAAAAGGACCCCTTGTCTGGATATCCTGCATGACCTATCTCTTATGAAAGAAAATGTTAGTACAGTCAGCAATTTGGAAACATTTTGCATGCATACTTTTATGCTGACTTTGTGTGAGAATAAGATGAATCATGAATACTTAACATTTTCCCCATGGTTCTGCTTAGCTACTAGTTTGTTTCAGCATATGTACCAAAAGACACTGTGTGCAATAGGATTTGGGAGTAGGAGCTTTAAAAATTGTCCAGCTATGAGTGACCAGTGGAAATATAGCACCCTAGAATTTTTACTTCACTCTTCTTTTGTCTTGTTACTTAGGAACATGTTTTCAAGGTTTTTCCTTCATGGTAAAGAATATTTATCCCTTACCTTAGTGTCGTGAAGGTTAACTATTCGGTTAAGATATTTTCCCTTGGGGGTATGGTGCCCCCAAAAGGTCAACCTGTACCTGCAGGGCGAGTGCATCAGAGGCCTGATGGTGCCTTCAGACTTTCTGACACTCCAAAATTGCTGCTGTGCCTTTGGCCGATCCCAACAACTTGGGACCAAGTTTACCAAGAAATTAAACTGCCAAAAGTTAGGTATGAGGGAACCGTGTCCACAAATCACCTCTGGCTCAGCTATACAAGCTTACTTACTGGCCTTATTTCAGAGACCCATAAATAAATCTCGAAAGAGATTAAAAGCCACAGTTAACCTCGGACCCTTGCATGGCTGAGCAGACTGGGGTAAATCGGAGGGTGGTAGGTTGGCCTGTCCGTGCCTAAGCAGAGGCCTCAGCTGCTGCTTGCTTCCACAGTCTTTTAAAATCACTGCCATACACCCAGCCTGACTCCACTGTCCCAGGACGGACCTCACCAAGATATAATCTGCTGAAACTTCTGGTATGAGGGTTTTGTGACTGAAACCTCCAGGCTTTCACAGAGTTGGGGTGGCCTAGCTCCCCCGACTTCCCAATACACGTGGAAATACTGGCAGTCACCCGCATGAACCAACTCTAGCGCCACCCTGCAAATTCTATTACTGGCCTTGCTTTGAGACCCATAAATAAATCTTGAAAGAGATCAAAAGCCAAAGTCACAGTAGCAAGTCCCAGAAGACACCACAGAGCCGGGGATCTATCTGGGCCCCATACCAAGACAATTTCACTGGGCATTCCAGATGGAGCAGGTACAGTCTCTCTGTCTACTCCAGATAGATTTCCAGTAATCAAGAGCTTCCACAAGCAAGGCCCAGTTATACGGGTTCCAGGATTAAATCCCATGCCACGTGACAATAGAGGGCCACACTGTCCCTCCCTGGCTTCCACCCACTCAATGACCTGGCTGTCACCCCCACAATGTGCCTCTGGGTACCATCTTAGCCCACCAATAGCCTGGTCCAGAGATGCCCAATTGAATCCCAAAATGGATTAGTGCCCTACAGAAATGTCTCTGGAACCCAACCATCCACAATCTAGCATTCCAGAAGTGCACAGCCACAGCACCCATAATGTTCAAAATGAGCAAGAGACAATAAATGATCTGGCATCTGCCCTTGGCAGGCAGGTTTGAACTGTGATGGGAAAATTCGAGGAAAACATAATGCCCCAAAGTAGAGAGAGAGTATTGGGGAAATTTCCTACCATAGACGCAGGGTGAGGACTGGGATTGAAGGGGGGTGGGATATACTGGGGACATTGGTGGTGGAAAGGGTGCACTTGAGGGGGGATGGGTGTTCAATAATTTTATGGCTGAATCTCAAACATGAAAGCTTTGTAACTATCTCACGGTAACTCAAGTAAAAAAAAAAGACTAATGTGGAGTTCATGCCCAATTCAATTAGCTTAATCCATGGCCAAATAAATAGCAGCACTCCTACATTTAAAAAAAAGATATTTTCCTTGATTTAAAAGGACTACATGAAATGATGAGCAAAATAATTATTCCTCTAATACCAGATAGTTTATTTTTCATTTTTCATATTAATTTATAAAATATCAAATACATAATCAAATAGATATTAGTTGAACATATATTTTTATTTTTTTGACTTGGGGCCACCCCCAGTGATGTTCAAGGCTTACTCATGATTCCATGCTCAGGAATGACTCCTGGTGGTGATCTGAGGACCTTATGTGGTCCCTGGGATAAAATATGGGTAAGCTGCATTTAAGTCTATTGTCTTACTCATGATCCATCTCTTAATTCAAATGAACATATTCTTTGCATTCAGTTCATTATGTTACTTTTCTATCCCCCAAATACATACTTTCATAAGTTTTATCCCTGTTCATGTTTTCAAATTTATACTAATATTTAAATATTTTTGGTTGTTTTTTTTGTTTTTTGGGGGGTGGGCACACCTATAGTTCCCCAAAGGTTACTCCAGGCTCTACCCAGAGAAATTGTCTCCATCAGTGATCATGGTTTCATGTTGGATACCGAAGATTGATCATTGTCACTAAGGAAAGCACCATATTCTCTCTCTCTCTCTCTCTCTCTCTTTTTTTTTTTTGCTTTTTGGGTCACATCCAGCAATGCACAGGGGTTACTCCTGGCTCTACACTCAGGAATTGCCTCTGGCAGTGCTCAGGGGACCATATGGGATGCTGGGAATTGAACCCGGGTTGCCGCATGCAAGGCAAACGTCGTACCTGCTGTGCTATCGCTCCAGCCCCACCATATTCTCTCTGGCTCCACTTTGGTGTCTTTACTGATAAAGAACTGTTCTGTTCCCTCAAGCCAAGTTGAAAAGCATCTCTCAACTCTTCATCAGCTGACCAGGTGAGTTTCCTGCCCACACGAGAGAGCCTGACAAGGTCCCTGTGGTGTATTCATATGCCAAATACAGTAACAATGATGGGTCTCATTCCCCTGACCCTCAAGAGCTTTTAATGCGGCACCGTTGGGAAGGACGAGTAAAGAGAGGCTGCTAAAATTTCAGGGCTAGGACGAATGGAGATGTTACTGGAGACCACTCAAGCAAACCGTTGATTAGCAGGATGACAGTGATGCAGTGATTTAAACAATACATTTGTGGCAGACAACACTAATTGCTGCCTTCGTTATGATTGTCTTTTATCAGAATTTGTATTAATCCATTTGCACTAATCCAACTCATTCTACATAGAGTCAAAGGGTGTGTATAGAAAGATGAAAACTACTTTGGGTTAAGACGATACTATGAGGGAAAAGGTGAAGGAATTGAACGTATTTACCAATGTTATACTCTGTCTACACTCAGACCCTGTTAATCATATCAGTGCCCCATTTCTCAAGTGAATGGTGAACTCACAATTCAGAACCACTTTCATCTGGGATCACATTTAGCTAAATTATTTTAGGAAAAGTTTATAAAGCCCTACTTGATAAAACCATTGTCATTAAATTTCTTCAAATAGAGCCAAAATCAATACTAGCAAGTCATGTGTTGTGAGTTTTTATTTTTTTTTATAAAAAATAATTACAGTATTAACATAAAAGTCATCTAGCAATATGATTCTTGTCTCCTCCCCACCACTTAATATTGCTGGACTTCTATCCACCATGTCACATATATCCTTTTGACATTTGAGTCACACCTAAGGTTGGTTTGGATTGTTTGTGGAGTGCCCCTGCTATGCCAGAGATTGAACCCAGGTCTCTTGGATGTGAAGCATGCATAGCAGACCTTTAAGATATCTCCTGGACCCTGATTTATTTAATTCTCAGCTAATTTTTTTCACTCATTTCTCTTTTTAATAAGTTGTATTGAACTATTGAACACTACCAATGATATTTTTCTACACTGATATATACAAATATATATATATATATACATATATGTGTTTATATTTATATACACAAACTTTCATACACAAGATCTTCTCTAGGATATATGCTAAATCTGATGGAATATTTTGAAAGTCCTAATCTGGATACAAGTCACTTTATTTACATAAAACAATATTTTATTGAGGCACCATGATTTACAAAAAAATAATTGCAAAAATTTCAGGAATACAAATTTTCAACACCTGTCCCTTCACCAGTTTCAACTTTCCTCTACTAGTACCCTCAATTTATCTCCCACATACAACCTTCCTTCTTGGCAGGAACAATTCTATGTTTGGTTAAACCAGGATAATATAGTCACCCCTGCCTTCAAAAACTTGTATTCTCTCTCTTTTTTTTTTCTTTTTGGGTCACATCTGGCGATGCACAGGAGTTACTCCTGGCTACGAACTCAGGATTCACTCCTGGCGGTGCTCAGGGGACCATATGGGATGCTGGGAATCAAACCCGGGTTGGAGGCGTGCACGGCAAATGCCCTATCTGCTGTGCTGTCGCTCCAGCCCCAAAAACTTGCATTCTCTTTTCCTGTTACTCTGTATGCCACAGATAAGCTAGAATATCTGGTATTTATATTTCTTCTGCCAACTTACTTTGCCTAACATCCTCAAGTTCCATATATTTGCACATGATTTCATCTTTCCTTGCAGTTGCATAGTATTTCATTGTGTAAAATATGCAAGCATATGTAACATGCTCTGTCCCCCTCTCTCTTCATTTTGTTGAAATATTGGGATACTAGATATTTGGCAATGGGCAACAGAGATGCTATTATCTTCACTTGAAATGATAAAAAAAATTAAAGGCATCTGAGAAAGAAACAGGTAATATAATATACAAGGCACTGTTGTTAGTCTGTAATCAGAGTTTCTCAGCAGAAACCCTAAAGGTTAGGAGGGGGCGTTAAAGAGAGAGAGAATATTAATAAAAAGAATCGGGATGAAAGAGGAAAAGTTACAGCTGATATTGCAGAAATGCCAAGGATACTTAAAGATATTATGATTATCCATATGCAAAAAAAATTTTTTTTGCTTTTTGGGTCACACCCAGCGATGCTCAGGGGTCACTCCTGGCTCTGCACACAGGAATTACCTCTGGCCGTGCTTAGGGGACCCTATGGGATGCTGGGAATCGAACCGGGTCGGCCGCGGGCAAGGCAAACGCCCTACCCGCTGTGCTATCACTCCAGCCCTTCAAACAAATTCTTGAAAATGGATAAGCATACAGAAATGTTTTAAAGAATAAGAAATGTTTTAAATAAAACATAAAGGTTAATAAATAATAAATAAAGGTTAATAAATAAATGAATAAAACATAAATAAATAAATGACCTTTATTTTAAATGAAACATAAGAAATACTTTAAATTTTTCAAAACAAATTAATACCTGGTGATCAGACCCAAAGCATATCATACAGAGAAATAAATGTAGGTGATAAACCCAGAACTTCAGCGTCAGTGATGTATTTGGATATTCAACTCCACTATTAAGGAAAACAAAACCAAGAATCCACATGATTCAGCAGCAAAAGAATCAAAACTCCTAACTTTTAAAATGATCAAAAGAGGACCATATATAAATAATAGAGTGTGCTTGCCTCGAATGCCACCAAACCTGCATTTGGTACCCCCCACCCCTACCCCCCATTGCTTATGGGTTTCTGAGCACTACTAGAACAGATTCCTGAGCACAGAACCAGAAATAAATCCCAAGTATTGCCAGGTGTGGTCTCAATAGGGCAAAAGACCCAAATAAGGAAGTATCCAAGACATACAGATGGCCCACATACACATTAAAACTACTCAACATTACTTATTATTAGGAAAGTTTAAATTGAAATTAAACCAATGAGATATAACTTCACAGAAGTTAGACTAACGACAATGTACAAGGCCATAAGCAGGTACAAGTGGAGCTATGTTAACAACGAACCCTAATTCACTATTGCTGGTACTATAAACTAGTTAGTGCGTGATATATAACAGTATGAATCTATTTTAAAATTAAAAAGGTAGCTACCATATTATTCAGCAATTTATATCCCAAGGACATAAAAACATGATGTTAAAAAAATGTACACACATACATCTGTTATTTAAGCACTAATTACAATTCCCAAATTCTGGAAATTAACTCTGGAGTTCAACAACAGGTGAATAGAAATTATGGTAAGTACACAATGGAATACTGCACAGCTGTAAGATAAATTACTTTTTACTTTTTACACTACAACAGGGATGGAACTGGTAGATATCATACTAAGTAAAATAAGTCAGGAAAAAGAAAAAATACATGATGATATTACTTATGTCATATATAAAGAACTAAAAAGGACAATTTGATAGATCATTGTATTACAACTTTTATTTTTTATTTTTCAATTTTTTACTCTAGTATACATGGTATATATATATATATACATATATATAATTATTATGTACCATATACCAAAGTGCCACTTTTCCTCTAGTTCTGTCCATAGGGAAGAGACAATGCCCAAAGAAAGCAAACCCTTAGACTCTGAAGACAGAATCAAAGTTACCAAGAGTTATCAAGGAGATGAGGAATGGATGCAATGTGCTCTACTGACTGCTTTAAGCTTATTTGAGAAATCTACTGTAATATTCAGTTTGGTAAGTCTATACTTCCAAACTTGGTGTTAAAGTTTTTATTTTGCACATGGCTGACTCAGGTTGAATCACATGTGCTGCCTACGGTCCTCTGAACCCCTTCAGTAGTTGTCACTGAGGACAGAGCTGGAAGTTTTCCCTTAGCACTGCCGGTGTGGCCACCCCCCCAAAAAATAAAATAAAAACACATAAAATAAAAATAAGAACTTGTGATATAAATACTTCTTTAATCTCATTTTACAGATGAGAAAAAATACAAGATATACAAGATGGTTAACACTAGTTCATGTATAGTATGTTTAATTCTTACAATTAATCTTCAAAGTACATACAGTTACCATTATTTTATATAGCTAATAAGCTGAAAGACTTTTAAGAACCTTTTAAAGAGCCTATAAGATTAAACTCTTTAATGATATTCAATGTGCACTAATATGCTTATACCCCTGAACATGATTCAACAAAGCTATTTAGCATTCAGAATTTGAGTCCCTTAACACCTTACACATTTTTTAAATAAATATAAAAACTAGATTTTATAGCTTGACATTAAAGAGTATACTCATGTTTGAGCTAAAAATGTCAAATTTCTTCCTCTTTATCTTTCCCACCAAAATTTAGGTCAAGCAGTTACAAAGCTTACTAAACATAATATGCAGGAACATAGAGTAGATTCATAAGTGATGAGAAAATCTTTATTATGTCAGTGTCTACACACAACTATCAAAAGGCTATGTATTCTAGTTTTGTCTTCTTATAAATAGAAACATGATGAGTTATACTGATTCTAAGGTTCATTAAATAAAATCAAACCTATTATTTATTTATTTATTTTTAAATTTATTTTATTGAATCACCAAGTGGAAAGTTACAAAGTTCTCAGGCTTATATCTCAGTTACACAATGCTCAAACACCCATGCCTTCACCAGTGCCCATATTCCACCACCAATAAAAACAAAAACAAAAGCAAAAACAAAACAAACAAAAAAAAAACAAAAAGAAAAAGTATACATCCCACCCCTCACCCCCCAACCCACCCCGTACGTGAGTGATAATTTCACTTCCTTTTCTCTTTACCTTGATTACATTCCAGATTTCAACACATAACTCACTATTGTTGTTAGAGTTTCAAAACAGACTCACTATTTTTGTTGGAATTTATCCCCTAAGAATACAGCTCTATTAACAGGGAAATATTTGATAATAAGTTTTCCACTGATGAAAATGAAGAGATAAAATGTCAATTTCAAGAGATAAAATACAATTTCTGTATTATAGTAATTAAGTCCGCGAAGATTTAAGTTTGAAAATGAATCATTTCCGTTCCTGGAACAGCATGTAGCCAAAGTTAGTTCACAGTCTCCATACATGGGTGCAAGCACTTGCTGGAACCCCAATTCCTAAAGCTGTCTCTGGTTCCCGCTCGTTCCACATCCACGGGCTCTGCAGAGACATGGGCACCTGGGCCGAAAACCCGGCCGGCCGGAGCCGAGCACCGGCCCCGGCTGGGGCTGGCCCTCAAACCTATTATTTAGAATTACCACCGTTATTCATATTTAAATTCAACAGTATTTTTCCCTTTATTAACAGCATTTTCAAAAGCACTTAAACAATAAATGTAAAGATAAGTTTCATTAGACTTGGTGTATTATAAACTCAGTTCAGGGGAAGCATGATTACAATTGTGAGCTGTCCTTTTATGCTGATTATAATTTGATTCTCTCCTGACCACTTCTAAGGCTATAAAAATACCAAGTTATATAAGAATTTTATACACTATTCTGGACTTAGTGTTTTATATTTTTATGATCATTTAGGATCTTTATTAATCTCAAAAAGATACTCCCTTTATAAGCCTTTAAACAAATATACTTAATACTTAAATATTTCTTTTTAGTGTTTTAAAATTTACTTATTGAGCCTATTCTCCTGAAACTATTTACTCTATTGAGTCATTGCAGTCGCTGTAGTTTATGCTGCTGAGTTAATAGCGATTTATGTAACTTTATTTCTCTAGTTTGCTCAGTAGCTTATATCCTATAAGGCTCAGGGCATTTTATAAATTAATAATTTTTCAAAAGCCTAAAATGTTAGTTGCAAAACCAGCAAAACCCACAGTGGGAAGATTGCACTTTCTGTTTCAAATTGCTAGCACAGATCTATTAGCAACCAGAGCCATGGTCAAGATTATAATGTGTTGAGCTTTTTTGTTTTATTTTTATTTTTATTTTTTTTAAATTTTTATTAAATCACCATGTGGAAAGTTACAAAGTTCTCAGGTTTACATGTCAGTTATACAATATTCAAACACCCATCCCTTCACCAGTGCCCATATTCCACCACCAGAAACCCCAGAATACCCCCCGCCCCCACCCCCTACCCCCTACTGTATAACTAATGAATTTCACTTCATTTTTTCTTTACCTTGATTACATTCCATAATTCAACACAAAACTCACTATAGTTGACATAACTCTCTCTCTCTCTTTTTTTTCTTTTTCCTTTTCCCTTTTTTTTTTTTTCTTTTTCCCCCTCATCCCCCTTCCTGCGCCTCATAGTATGGTTGGTGTAGGCCACGCCGCGTCGGCCAGCATGGGGCTTTTGCTTAGTTCACAGTCCAGAGGTGGCTGCTACATTAAAAACCTTCAATATTTCAACAAAAACTTACTGTTATTATTTGGAGTTTCCCCCCCAAGTCAGACCTGTTCAAATGGAACCGTTTCACATTGCTGACAATTATAAATGTTAAGGTTTTGGATTTCTGTATAAAGTCCAGGGAAAATTCTGCCAGAAATTACATAGCCCAGTTCACAGTCCCAGTGCATTGCTGTAAGAAGTCTCTGAATTCAAAGTCTTTAGGCACAGAGGGTCCGATTCGCGCTCAGCGGCTCCGGATTTATCTGGGCCGAGGGCCTGCTGGTTACGCCCCCTTCCCATGAGTTCCTGGGAGCCCCAAAAGTAAAATCCGAATACCTGTGGGTTTGGAGTCACAGAAGATGGCGCCTGCCACATGGGTGCCGCCAGCCCGCCGCTTTCCGTGCAGGAAGACAGGGTGGGGAGGAAAAAAAAAATCCACCCCCGGCAGCACAGAGTTGTAGCCCAGTTTGGTGTCCCAGTGCATCGCTATCGGATGCTGCGCTGGATGCCCGAATGTGTTACATCTTTGGAATCAAAGTCTTTAGGCGCAGAGGGTCCGATTCGCGGTGTTGAGCTTTTTTGTATGTGTGCTTTGCATTCTTAAAAGAAGATTCAGCAGGGTAGGTTCAGGTAAAAACAGTAGAAACTTCTAGTTCTTATTATAATTCAGAAAGTACTGATATTTATTATTATTACCATTATCATCATTGTTGTCATCATCTTCATCATCATCATTACAAATAGTAAAAGTAGGGTGTATAAATAAAGTCTGCCCTAAGGGCAGCCTGAGGCTATATCCAGCAAGTTACTGTGCTACAGTATTATGAGAATTTTTATCCATCATCAATAAAAAATGAGTATAGCAGTTATCATGGCAGTTTTCACAGTCAAGACTATTTCTGCTATTATATCTCTTAGTAAAAGGGTGATATGCTCTCCATTATATGATGTCAACTCATCTGCCTTTCTTGACATTACTGTATAATGTACAGTCTCTACATGGATTCTTCCCCAGTGAAGTCACTTTTCTATAAATTTGAGGCAAGGACATAATGGGCTAAATAACTGGGAAGAGAGTAAAATTAAGTATATTTTAAAAATAAACCAATAGTAGTTGTTCTGTCCGCCATTTCTTTGGCAAAAAGGAATGGAATAAAAATCAATGAAATAAATATTTTAACGGAGCAGGACTGTGCTCATTAGTGGTGGAATTATGCCAGATCAATGTCTTTGCTACTCCAGAGACACACTCTATAACAGAAGAGCAAGGCAGAACAGACTTTTACTAGACTTCATGCACACCTCTACCTGCCTGCTCTCTAACTCGATTAATGTGAGTAAGCAACACAATACTGTCTTGTTCTTGCAGTCATTTTTCAGCCCCCTGGCATGTAACTGGGGTTGATAGAGCAGAATATCAAGGTCCCCATCGTTACATGCTGATTTTTTGCTTTCCCTAAATAATTTCATTTTTGATTATAATATTTTCAATGGCTTATGTTCATCAAAGACAGATAAGTTTATTTGAGAACTATTAGAACAAAGAATTTTGCACTTGAGAGAGAATACCACACTTCTGCCGGGTGACTTTCGGGACAGAGCCATATTCAGAGTTTCCATAATCACCCTGATTTGGAATTCTGTGCACAGCAGTTAACTGGGGAGTGTGTGGGGTGGGGGGGGGGAAGCTCCAGGGGTAAAGTTTTGAACTTATGGTGTCATTTTCATGTTATTATCAGAGACTTTAGTTTATAGTCTTCCCAGGTGGTCCAGCTAACACTCAGGGCCTGTAATTCTGCATCTTAAAGGTTAACAGACTTCTCAGATGCATTTTGTATTTCAAAGGTCTTCAGTCCTTTGGGCTGGTTTGGACTCTAGATAGTCTTTTCCCAATCCACAACACCAGGACCCACTATCTCTGGGCCTGCTCAAAGAATATCTCACTAGCTCGAAATGATCGTCAGTTCTCTTGGGAGGCCTATTAGTCTTGCTGCATGCCCCTGACTGATAAGCTAATTGGAGCTTGCCAATCATATTTTTCTTCCCCAGCAGGGTTAATAAAACGTAAGCTGTGAATATTTCTAGTCTGCTAATCAGTGAGTGAAGAAAATATGGTAGAAAAAAAGAGAAAACAAACATGAAAGACTAAACTGATGAATTCTTGAAGGATTCTAGGGAAGGAGAAGAGTAATATTGATGCTATTCCCACCCCACAGCCTCCATTTAAATACTACCTGAGTTTTGGTGCTCCTACCACCAGTTTTGTGAGACACCTATGCCTTCTTGCTGAAATTCTTTCTTTTCTTATCAGGATTTGTTACCTGCAACCATAGGAGACTGAAGATGTTCTGTGAGACCTGAGCATTTCTATTTTCTGCCAAGAAATAAGAATACTTGACTCCGTCATTATGGGCTCATTGTGACTGTAAGTGCTATAAGCAATGTTAAAAACATTGTAAGTGTTACAAGGCATCATTTATTGGTAATCATTTACGGCTCATTCATTTAGCTAACAAATGTTACCTGGGCATCCTTTACGTGCCTGGTTGAGAATGCACTGGATGTGAGGCCAGAGCCCAGAGCAACTAAAAGAGTCACTGAGAATGAATCTCATGTTCTGAGAAAGAGAAACTGAAAGCAAAAATTTAAAAAGCAAGGCAACATAGTCTGTCACTTAAAAAAGACATAAAAATAGCGTCAAGGTAGCAGGAACCAGGGAGGTAAGGAAGTTACTCATTTAAGCTGATTAGTTAGAAAAATGCCTTAATAAGGCAATGACTATTGAGACAGAAGGAAACTAGACATGAAGGATGAAATGAAGAGTATCTAAAGAAAAAAATTCCAACAGACAGAAGAGATGTACCTAATCCCTGAGGAAGTAGTGAATAAGATGTGTTTGAGCACCAGAAAGAACAGAGTGGCATGGTAGAGAATCAAATCCTGAGGTGTTTGGTGTATTATGTCCAAGAATCAATTTTATTCTGGATTAGTTGGAGCTATTGGAAGCTTTTGAACAGTCATGACATAATTTGACTTCCATCTTTAAAGGATTATTAGGATGCTGTATTAATAATAAAGGAAAAAGATAAATAAAAAAAAAAACCTTTTCAGAATCTTTTGCAGTGATCTTGAGGATGCCATTATGTGACTTGAATTAGAATAGTGGCCAAAGAAGAACAGCAGAATGTGAGATTCTTACTTAACTTGAAGGCAGAAACTACAGGATTTATTGGTAGTTTAAAAATAGGTTTAGGAGAAAATTAGGTAAAGATTTCAAACAGAAACACAGAACTGTTGTTGATGAAATGGAGCAGTGGAGGGGCCTTGCAGGAATTACAGGATCAGATGCAGAAACTATATGAATGGGGAGAAAGTATTTTTGGACATGTTAAATTTCAAACAACGATTATATGTCTAAGTAGAGAAGCCAAGTAGCAATTGTATGCCTGAATTGGGGCCAGAGAGATGGGACAGTAGGACACTTGCCCTGCACGCAGCTGACCTGAGTTCAATCCTCAGCACTCCATATTGTTCCTCAAGACTGTCACTGTCATCGTTGCTCATCGATTTGCTTGAGCGGGCACCAGTAACGTTTCCATTGTGAGACTAGTTGTTACTGTTTTGGGCATATTGAATACACCGCGCATAGCTTGCCAGGCTCTGCTGTGCAGGCTAGATATTCTCAGTAGTTTGCCGGGCTCTCCGAGAGGGGCAGAGGAATCGAACCCAGGTTGTCTGAGTGCAAGGCAAATGCCCTACCACTGTGCTATGGTAGGACTAATCCTTGAGTGCAAAGCCAGGAATAAATCCTGAACAGAAAAAATAAAACACCACACAAAGAATTTTATTTATGAATCAAGCTGTTGCAAAAACAACTATAGTTCAAATATCCGGCTTATATTGATGCCTCCTCCACTCACATTTTACCACTAGAGAAGCATCACACATAGGCCTGTCAGACTGATTTCATTTTTCAATAAGTGATGTTGAAAAATTGAAGGAACTACAGACTACATTATGCTTTAAAATCAAGATGTTTGGATAAAAAGCAAAAGAATTTTTAAAAACTTTGAATGACCTTGGATTTTAAAGTAAATTTGGGTTCTGTTCAGAGATATATTTTATCTTTGAACAAATATCAAAATACTTTATAGCTGTATTTATTGAATATATTTTGAATTTCTGACTCAGAAAAATATAAGATATAGTTATAATAGCTAAATTATCTAATGCATTACTTGTTGGATAAGCATATCATCAGTCAATATTTATAAAGCACCGATTTTGTGAGGTTGAGAGCAGCCTTATTGATGGAAGATTAATAAAACTCAGCCCCTATTTTCAAGGGGTTTAGAGCAGAGAGTTTAAAATATGGCATATTCCCAAAGTCATATAAAAGAAAATGACACATTTTTAAAAATCTGTTCTTCTATAGCACTACTATTTCAACATTTAACTCTCCTTATTTAATTTACAAACTAATGTATAAAGCAGAGTTATTGTGTACCCTAAAAATACATGCAAATAAAAACCCTATATTTGGGAGGTGGAATATAGCTGAGAACCATGAATTCAAAATAATTTTGGATAAAGAACATTAAAGAAGAGCTAACTTTGTAATCTTATTTAGCATTTAACTTATCAAATGTTATTCATTCATTTGTATGAAGCAACTTATTGATTCAAGGGAGCTCTTATCCCACAAATGAATCTTTAGAAATTTGTATCTTTAATAAGTTAAACATTCTTTCTTGTTTTACATAGTTTTATTTAATAATGCTTAGTTTTATTTTTACATATCAAACTCCTAAATGTTATCAAACATAGCACTGGGGAAGATAGTTAACATTAACTGTGCATCTATTAGTTTCCACAGTAGTAACACAAAGACTAACGTTTAGCCCCTTCTTCCTTTCACTTTTTGGATGAGAAAAATACATAATTATAATACATTATGAAAAATGCAAAAGTAACTCTTCACAGTAGATATGAGAGTTCAGAAGAAGCATACGTCAATCAAGGAGGCCAAGAAAGCTAATTTAAGGAAAGTTTGAGAACAATGGGAGTTCATCAGGCAAAGGAAGAAGAAGGTCATGGGCAGAAAGAAAGATTGTTGTTATTTGAAAGAACAAAAAAGAAGCAACAATGAGTTTACTTTGGCTCTGTAAAATTAGTGCTATTGGAATACAACTTTCAAAAGAGGGAGTTATGAGTTGCAAGTGTAAATATATGTTAGTGTAAGAACACGGAATATCTGATGTCTGAATATAACTCTGCTTTTGCTAGGAAACCATTAATTCTTTCCTAAAGAACTTAGATCTTTTATTCTGGGAGGTACTGGGATAACATATTAAATAGTTAAAAACAAAATAAATACCTCTTTACATTTATAGAGATTTATTCGTTTATATTTCTTGATGCCTAAGGGAAATGATGCAAAAAGAAAAAAAATAAATATTATGGGAGTTAATTGAAATACTGCTTTTTATATTTAAAAGTTATAAAAAATAGTAATTCATGCTGCAAGCATGTTTTATATGATTATTAGAGTTCACAACCAGAAAGCATAAATACCAAGTAAAGAACCTCTGGAGTCCCTTTTAACAGTTGTAAAATTCTGTAATTATGATTTTACTTTTTTTACTGCAGGAGGAATTTCCAGAGGTGAAGCACCTCTAACATAGGAATTAATAAGTGTCATTTTTAGGGGTAAATTCTCAGTTCTTAGAATGTACTTAATAGTAACAGATGAGGATATTTAGTGATATTTTCTTAAATAATTCCAAATGTCAAGAAACTAAGTTATAAGAACTCAAGAAATCAACCTGCCAGAATTATAAGAAACAAACTGTACAAAAATAGTAAGTAATAATGTAGCAAAGTAAAACTAACTGTAGGTTTATAAGACATATATATGTGTGTATAAATATTATAAACCATACTTAATTAGTGCTTTTTATGAGGTGTATCTAATTCTATGATTGAAATTCATATCCACTAATACACCTATTTTTGATCTGGTACATTTATCATTTTCAAAATTCTGTAATTACTGAGATTGCTGACGAGCGCAATTTGAAAACTCATAGCCCAGGTTACTTATCATCATGTTAGATAAAAATAGGCAAGCGACATCTGCTCCCTTTTAAGAAACAGAGTTCCTGGCTTCATCTAACCTAATTAACTGGTTAGAGTAGCCATCCACAAAAGCAGAAGCTAGCACTTCAGGGCCCATTAGTAGCGCCCCATGAAGCAGTTCTCCATGATCCGCTGCTTTCTCTCTTTCCAAGCCTAAGGATCCTGACCCTGAATATGTGGTTGGTTCTATGCATTTCTCCTTTTGCCTCTACTTCTGTAAGTGGTTGGTGTAGGTTGCTAATGAGCTTAAATAATGAGCCAAAGTTCTAGATAACTTTTCTGCTGTTCTTATGTTCTTTCAGTTCTTTGACTGAGTATCATCAACTTTAAGATGGCAAACAATTAGACACTTACCTTACATTCATATATTTCCTTTTCACTGGCACTGTCATTTGTTCAAGCAGGCACAAGTAACGTCTCTCATTGAGAGACTTATTGTTACTGTTTTTGACATATCCAATACACACGGGTAAACTTGCCGGGCTCTGCTGTGCGGGCTCTATACCTCCATACTCTCAGTAGCTTGCCGGGCTCTCCGAGAGGGGCAGAGGAATCGAACACAGGTTGGCCGCGTGAAAGGAGAAAGCCCAACCGCTGTGCTATCTCTCCAGCCCTTTTAGAAAAAATATTGTAATGCTAACTTCTATTTTTTATTCCTTTTTGAGTCACACCTGGTGATGCACAGGGGTTACTCCTGGCTTTGCAGTCAGGAATTACTCCTGTGGTGCTCAGGGGACCATATGGGATGCTGGGAATCGAACCCGGATCGGCCACATGCAAGGCAAATGCACTACCTGCTGTGCTATCACTACAGCCCCATAATTCTAACTTCTTAATCAAACACTCAATCTTAAACTTTCCTTATGCTAGACTAATTCTCAGGGAAAAATTTCCATTTAAAAGGAAAGTAGGGGAGAGGCTCCAAAATTAATACAAATTGCTTGTTGATCTAGTGTCTAAAATATGACTCAAAGTGTTGTAGGGATCGCTTACTCCAGAATACCAACCATTAGCAAACTAAAGATTTTGAGACTTCTAGTAGTAAAGATTGCCTTCTTCACTCAACAGGAATTATCAAATATGTGATAAAGAAATGTTCTCATTTTTGAAAAATTTCAAAATTTCAATATTCATTAAATTTGACAATTTTGCAAATGGAGTTATTGCAGCAGAAATTTAGAGTTTGTATTCAAAATTTATCTACTTTAAAATATACATAATGAATCCCACTTGTCAGATATTTTGAGGGCCATAGATTTCAATACAAAATTCACTTGCTCTAATTGCCAATCTTTAAATGGCAATAAAACATTTTTTTATTCCAAATCACTTCATCAGTGGCAAATATTTTTTGTTAATTTCTACTTTTTATCTAAAGGTAGAACATACTTTTTACCAAACACATGTTTATAATTTTTATCTAATAATAAATAAATCCCCCCAAACAAGTAAATGTAGCAGAGTTTTACATATTACCACATGCACAGTTCAAAAATGATATAATTAAGAGGAAAATGTAATATTAGGCATTCAAAATATTATAATAACATTGAATAAGGTATAAATTAAAAACAGAAAAGCTAGTGGTAAGCAAGGACAGTCTTTTTAAATTTTTTTTTTTATTAGTGAACCACCATGAGGTACTGTTATATACTTACAAACTTTCGAGTTTGCTTTTCAGTCATACAATGATCAGGTACCAATCCCTCCACCAGTGCCCATTCTCCACCACCAATGATTCTGGTATCCCTTCCACCCACCCCCACCTCAAGCCCCTCCTTACCCCACCTCTGTGACAGGCATTCCCTTTTTGTTCTCTCTCTCCTTCTGGGTGTTGTGGTTTGCATTAGAGGTATTGCGTGGTCATCGTGTTCTGTCTATAATCTATTTTTGGCAGCTACCAACCCAAGCGGGTCCTCCACAGATGAGTGCAATCTTTCTATGTCTGTCCCTCTCTTTCTGACTTATTTCACTTAACATGATACTTTCCGTGTTGATCCACTTATATGCAAATTTCATGACTTCATCTTTTCTAACAGCTACATAGTATTCCATTGTGTAGATGTGCCAAAGTTTCTTTAACCAGTCATCTGTTCTCAGGCTCTCAGTTTTTTTCCCAGATTTTGGCTATTGTAAACAGTGCAGCAATGAACATACAAGTGCAAATGAAGGACAAATTATTGAGACCAGATTTGTTTGCAATACCTGCTACTGGAGATTTCAAAGAACTTCTACCTGAATTAGAACAGAAAATGTTACCATTGTGTGAAAATAGGAACTAGTGTGGGGTTTTCCTGCTGATTAAAAAAATATAGAGGACTGGTGGAATAGTATAGCAGGTACAATATTTGCTTTGCATGTGACTAACCCAGATTTGATCTCCTGCACCTCATATGGTCCACTAAGTACTGCCATGAGTTAGCCCAGAGTGCATAGCAGGAAGTAAGCCTTGAGGACAGCAGGTGTGCCAAAAAAACAAAAACAAAAAAAGCAGAAGCAGGAGAAGCAGATGAAAAAGCAAAAGAGAAGCAGAAGTCTTCAAAGAACAACAAGAAGAAGCAAAACAGAAGCAGGAGAAGAAGAAGAAGAAGCAGGAGAAGAAGAAGAAGAAGCAGAAGCAGGAGGAGAAGAAGGAGAAGCAGAAGCAGGAGGAGAAGAAGAAGAAGAAGAAGAAGAAGAAGAAGAAGAAGAAGAAGAAGAAGAAGAAGAAGAAGAAGAAGAAGAAGAAGAAGAAGAAGAAGAAGAAGAAGAAGAAGAAGAAGAAGAAGAGAGGAGGAGGAGGAGGAGGAGGAGGAGGAGGAGGAGGAGGAGGAGGAGGAGGAGGAGGAGGAGGAGGAGGAGGAGGAGGAGGAGGAGGAGGAGGAGGAGGAAAAAGCTGTTACAACAACTGAGAGATTTGCTTCCTAAAATTATGAAACTTTAGGACTATAGGAATGCAACTATGTAACTCAGATAAAAAAAACTTCTTATGCCTCAAGCACAGGAATCTAGAACACATAAGCCTAGGGCCTAGAGAGTTAATACAGGGCTTAAGGTGCTTGCCTTGCATACAGATGGCCCTGGTTCAAGCCCCATCACTACTTGTGGTCTCTTAGTACCATCAGTGGTGATCCCTTAGCATAGAGCCAGGAATCAGCCCTGAACACTCCTGGTGTTGTAAAAATCCAGAAACAAAGAAATCACACAATGAATAAGCATATATAAATGAATAATTGAGGAAACATTGAATTACAATATTTAGAAGAAAAATACAGTCATTGAAACTAAACAAAAGAAAACCCCAAAGTCCATGAAATGATTGTAGGTTGAGCAACACAGGATACAAAGAGAAATACCAAGATAGAAAAGTACACAGATAAATTACTAAAGAGTACATCACAAACAGCAAAATACATTTCTGTATTTTGTAGAAGGAAAATAAGTTAAGAAATATGAATGAGTTATTTGAGATGTTCCAGGATGACATAAGAATGATGAAGGAACAGTAAGAGAACAGATATTAACAGATAAAATTTTCCAAAGCAAAGAGAGGTAAACACTATTCTGAGTAAGGTGAAAAATAAACACAGAGCTAGAAATACACTTCTGATGGTATTAAAAGTTGGAAGCAAAATATTATTTATATTTTTAAAAATGAGATATAACGCCAGAAGTTTTCTCTTTAGCTTTGAAAAGCAAAAGGCAATGAAAGTTGGTGGAAAATGAAGAATGCTGTGGGTAATATGTATGACCTAGAATTTTATACCTAATTAAACTATAAGCATAAAAGCAAAGTGAAAATTATAAGCATAGGGGCCGGAGCGATAGCACAGCAGGTGGGGCATTTGCCTTGCACGCGGCCGACCTGGGTTTGATCCCTGGCATCCCATATGGTCCCCCAAGCACTGCCAGGAGTAATTCCTGAGTGCAAAGCCAGGAGTAACCCCTGAGCATTGCTGGGTGTGACCCAAAAAGCAAAAAAAAAAAAAAAGAAAATTATAAGCATAAAAGCAAAGTGAAAACATTTGCAAATGTACAAACACAAAGAAAAACAACTAGAACTTTTCTTAGGGAAGAGTTTGGGGGCCTAGCCTTGAAGTATTCAAGGGCTATTTACAACTCCATACTAAGGGATAACTCTGAGAGATGTTAGGAGAATCACGTGGTGTCTAGGGTTGATCCTGGGTTTCCTTTATAAAAAGCCCACACTTGGTCCTTTGAACTCTCTCCCAGTCCTGTTGCTACTACTTTAAAAGAATAAAGATTGTGCTCTGAGTTTTATTCTGGAACAAAAATTTTAAAAGTCAAGGGATGGAAGTAGACCACATGCTTTGTATGCATGAAGCCCTTGGTTCCATCCAACGATGCAAAAAATAAACAAGAAACTAATCCAAACGATTGTCAATATCAAGAAAATAAAGTCAGAAATTGATAAAATACATTATATTTATTGACTGAAAATTTACTGATTATGTTTGAAACACAAAATATTAGTGAAAATAATGAAATGATAGGTTGAAATGATTACTTCAGACTATTCATTACATTCTGTTTTGTGTTATATAGGAGAGAAGAGATGTCACAACTTCAGAATTTGTTAAAAAAATATAATTAACAGGCTATGATTATTTCCTAGGTTTCCAAAATACCAAGTAAAATGATATTTAATTATATATATGAAATAAAATGAACTTCCTTCTTGTTATTTATTTATTTATTTTTTTAGTGGAGCTTTGGTATCACATGCAACTTTGCTCAGGGTTTACTCCTTTCTTTGTGCTCAGCAATCACTTCTGGAAGTGCTTAGAGGATTATATTCAGTGACAGAGATCACATCGTAATTGTTCAATATATGCAAGACAGTCACCTTGTTCATTGTACTATACTTCTTGCCTATAAAATGAGTTTCTTAAAGATTTTATGAATCAAAAAATATATAAGGATAAGAAATAGTAAAAGATGTAAACAGAAATCACAAAATAAAATGAAAAAAAGAATACTATATTAAAAATATAATATAAACTATCATTTAACAAAAGGCTGATTTGTTAAATTAAATTTAGAAAATAAAATCCATCCAACATAAAACTACCCTGAAGAGTTTAAAATATGGGACTGGGAAAGATGCCATATGAACATCAGCCAAAAGAAAACTGGCAGGAAATTAATATCAGATGAAATAAAAACTAAGAAAAGAAGAATTGATTAGAACAAAAAGTAATGCAGAATAATAATTTACAAAATGAATTTGTGTACCACAAAACACGTAGGTTTTACCCATATAAATCAATAAGAATTAAAGGGTAAATTTCATGGAATAATAATATTAATGGGCAGGCTATTTTAATTTAACTCTATAAGAAATTCCATAGGCCAAGCACTCCATGTCAGTAACAATTCAGTGTTAAGTTTGTGGCAATTTGTTATATCAATAGTAGGGAGCTTATACATCATCATTTATCATTTAAAAATCCTTGGCAACTAGGAAAGAAAGAAAATGTCCTTAATGTAAATGAGGCTTCTATGAAAATATATAGTTGCAAACATCATCATTAAAGAAGTTTTGATAGCTTCTCTTCTGAAATAAGAAAAGGATGATCGACATCATTTTTTCTACATAACAAACAATGAATTAAAAGATATGAATGCTACACAATAAGAAAAATAAGTGCTTAAAGAACTACAAAGAAATAAAGTCATTTTTGAAGTGTAATTTTTATGTGTATTAAGTCCCAGAGAGCCATAATAAATGTTAGAAAAAGTTAATATAGCAGGTTAGCTCAAATAAGACTCCTTGAAGATTTGACTAATCTCAGAGTTATTCCAGTAAAAGCAAAATAATAACTTGGAACACATTGTTTGTTAAAAGCAAAAGTGCTCAGAAAAAAGGAAAGAGAACAAGTCAGTAAACATAGCAAACCTGAAGATATTCACCACTACCCATTGAACCTCAAATAATAGTCTTTGCTACTAAAATAAGAAGTTAAAAAGTTTATTTTATTAGCACTGTAGCACTGTTGTCCTGTTCATCGATTTTTGGCTTGAGCGGGCACCAGTAATGTCTCATTGTGAGACTTGTTGTTACTGTTTTCGGCATATCAAATACACCATGGGTAGCTTGCCAGGCTCTGCCTTGAGGGACGGAGGAATCAAACCAGGATCGGATCGGTCACATTAAGGCATCATTATTTACCAAGTTCTTTATAGTTGAGATTTATAGTTGAGATTTAGTCCAGCACCAATCCCATCACGAGAGTCATAAAAAATCTCTCTACTATTCTCTCTCTACTCTTTCTTCTACTAGCATCAGAAAATTTTTGCTAAAATTACATTAAAATAGATTTTCTTAATAGAAAAATGATAATATAAAACTGGGACACCCCTTCAGCCATCCCCTGCATCTGAGCCCCTGCATTCTTTCTCCTCAATCTACTGTTTATTCCACCTAGCCAACTTGGTGCCTTATGGAGCCTCTTTTTGTCATGTCATGCCTTTGACAAACAAAACTCAAGTTAGATGGTTTTCCTTCGAGAGCATGTGAAACAACGTGATCCACACATTTACTCTGGTCTCTATGGAAAGGTCATTTTTTCCTCCTGTACTTGTCTTTGGCAAAAACTGGCAAGCTCTCCATGGTGTATTCAATATGCCAAATACAGTAACAGTGATGGGTCTCATTCCCCTTACCTTGAAAGAGCCTCCAGTGTGGCACTGTTGGGAAGAACGAGTAAAGAGAGGCTGCTAAAGTCACAGGGCTAGGACGAATGGAGGCGCTACTGGTGCATGTTAGAGAAAATTGATGATCAACGGGATGACAGTGATACATTGATCATAGTTTGGTGTTTATTGGGTAAACATTTAAAGAACGAGCTACTATTCTCAAAAACTTTTTTTGGTTTTGTTTTCTAATCAAAAAGAGACACTATGCAGTAAAGAGAAACAAATTGTAACTCTATAGAGAAAAATTGTGTTGACTGTAACCTTAATCAAATGATTAAACTTAATATCACATTACACTAACTGCCTTCTGCAACACTGTGCTGGGAAGGAGAGTTAGACGATTGATGAATTACAGGTATAGAGACAGATGATAGACTATAAATTAAACATGTCTATGTGTATATGTCTATGTGTGAAGTATTAACAATTAGTGAGACTAAATAGGAATTATTTGAAATATTTACACTGGGGTCTTCAATAATTTCTCAGGGCACACTAGGGGCACCCTGACAGTGTGCAGTGACCTCCAGAGTCACACCCATTGTTGCTCAGGAATCTTGAAGGACTATACCTACAAGTGCTCCTGGGTGCCATGTGGTTCTAGGGCCAAAACTTGGTCCAGCAGTTCCATGCATCACTGATCACTGAGCTTTATCTCCAGCCAAATATTTGAAATATTTTTATAAAATGTGCACCAACTCTGTACACAGAACATTTTGAAAAATTCAAGAAAGTTTAAATGAACAAAGAAGTGTGCCATATACATGAGTAAACATATTCAATGTTATTAAAAATAGTAGTTTTAAGTATGTAAATTTGTTTCAAACAATTTCAAACAAAATTCTTTTTTAAAAGTAGATACTGAGAAGTATATCATAGGATAACATTGTTTGCCCTTTCTCCCTTGCTACAGGGAGCTTAGGTTTATCACAGTGCTCCTGAGGCACTTCCATTCCACTGTGTTTATCTGTAAACTCCTCTCCATGCTTTCTTCCCTGTGTTTACACATATATCCTTAAATAACAATCAAATGGTAAGTGCTAAGAATAGCCAGAACAATCATAAAGGGTATTTTTTTTCATTTTTCTCTTGAATAGGAAGAAATGGGTGGGAAATAGTTCCTTCGGATATTGTGGCTACGATGCTGCAAAGCAGCAAACCATATAAATATTGAAACATGGCATCACCACAAAGGTGGATAAACAGTTCAGAATAAGCAAAGCTGAGCTCATCTCTGGTGGTATAATGTATTTCCACTAAGTTTTTCATAGTAGTGGTCAGTCTCATTGCCGTTAGGGAATTATAAACAAAATCACAGAAACATTTCAGATGCTTTAAAAATCTAAACTTAGAAGACATACTGCCAAGAATGCAGAGCAATTGTAGCTCTCACACTGCAATTGTCAATTGCAACCTCACTGCTGGTAGGAGCATAAATGGATATTATCTATTAATTCCACAGTTTTCCTTCTTGGATATATGCATCCATCAAAATATGAAATAATTTGAAAATAACATGAAAATAATTTGAAAAATGACTATAACAGTATTAATAATTTGGAAACTGGGCACAATGTAAATGACCACAGCAATAAGAGTTGTCAAATCAGTTCAGTCATTGAAATCATTGGACACTACACAACTACAAAAACAGCCATACAACAATGCAATGACTAGTTCAGACATCAGTTAAGAAAGGAAACAAAGCAAAGGAAGACGTACAATTTAACTTCAAATACGTAGATTAGAACAAAACTTTGATTTTTTTTCTTTTTGGGTCACACTAGGCAATGCACAGGGGTTACTCCTGGCTCTGCACTCTGGAATGACCCCTGGTGGTGCTCAGAGGACTATATGGGATGCTGGGAATCAAACTCCAGCCGGCCGCTTGCAAGGCAAATGCCCTACCCGCTGTGCTATCGCTCCAGCCCCACTATGATTATATTTTGAAAGCATAGGGATATTCAAGAGGGAAAAGTTCAGGCAGGATGGCTTCAGAATGGACAAAAAAAGTTTATTTCCAGCCTGAACACTGTTTTTACGAGCCTACTTTGTGATAATTAGTTGAGCTGTACGCTTAAAGGATAAAATTTATGCAGCATGTGTTTGAAATTCAACTTACATTTTTTTAAAATATGTACGAATAACAGATATCAAAATCATACAACGATTGATTAGTTTTGGAAAGAGTGATAAGCGAAATTTGGAAGGGGCTGTTGGGAGAAGGATTCATCTCTGTTTTCTTTCATATTAAGAATATGATGCAACTATAACAACTCTTAAAACATAAGGTTAAATTGGGGTTTGTTACACAGTAATTTGTTATATTTCTATTAACACATATGCAAATTTCTGCAAGTTTAAAATCCTTCCATCACATGCAAAAACCTATCAGTAAGATTATTTGAAGTAGTCTGAATGCAAGAGGCACTTCCTGGCTCATGCCATTATGTTCTCTAATTGGCTCTCAGAGATTAGAATTATACCATTTGAATAGATTGTTGCAGACTGTGTTCATTGTATTTCACAGGGCTTACTTTACTAAGCTTTTGTAGAAATTTATCTCTAGCCTGAAACTGGGATTATTAGAGTGTCTCTTCCCTTAAGTGAAATAATTTTAAATTACTATATAATTACTTCTGTTTTTACTTTTGTATTAGTAATTAAAACTCTTAGACAAATTTGTGGTCCTTTTACCGAATGTATGTTTTTATTACTAATGTAAGTCTTAGCTTAATTTTACATATTAGGATACTAATTATTATTTTTTCCTGTTACTTTTTAGCTTTGTTAGATCTTGACTAAGCACAGCTTCCCTCCCTTTTCTTTCCCTTATGTTGCTCCAGTGATTAGGAGTTGCATACACTTGGTTGTGCTGCGTGCACATTTGGTTGTGGTGCTCACAGGGGTTGCGTATTTTGTTGTGATGCTAGGAATTGCAAACTGTAGCTCAATGTGGAGCACACTCAATACAAGGGTGGAGGTGCCAGGGATCTAATTTTCAGCCTCATACTTATCATGTAGGCGGCTCTGCCACTCAGCTATTTCCCCCATCTCTCCCTTCCCCCAATGAATCTACTTAATTTAAATATTGATTGAATGAATAGTTCAAAAGTATTAAATATATGATGAATTTGACTTGTGATTTTTTGAATGTCATTTCAATAATTTATCTTTTGTGCTGTACACATGAAGAGATTTGATTGACAGAATAGTTGACAGACAGGTTACAATGACTTCCTTTTCCAATCAGAAATGATATACAATTTTATAGCCTGACACTGCTCTGTTTGCTATAAGAAAATTCTACATCTTGATGATACTTAAAGAATAAGCTGCTTCATGAATGTTTCATAGGATTGACATATAATTCTACTTAGAAAAATTTTACATGTCTGCATATAGTTGTTTTGGAAATAAATATCACATGACTTTTATTACTTTCATTGAAGTCAATTGTACAAGTTTGTCTCATTTGTGTTATCTTTTATTTTGCTAATTTAATTTCATTATTTTGAATTCTTTGATTTAGAGTAATAATTTATCACTGATAGACATTGATAGACACTTCTTTGGATCCTCTATGTTCCTTTTATTGGTACACACACACACACACACACACACACCACAGACACATAGATTTATCTTTAAAATAGATGTGTGACTTGTAAAATAGTTCTCACCTATTCTCCATTTCAATGTTATTAAAATTCCCAATCTATTCTAGAGTTTTAGCTTTCTCAGAGATCAATACAGACTTTACTTGCTCTGTATTTTAATGACTAATTCTTCAAGAAGCCAATTTAAATTTCTCTGTACTAGGTAATATGGTAAATCACTATTTCTACATCAATATTTATTTTGAGTTCTTTCAACCTGACAGAGTTCATCAGATATATAAAGTACTTTCATAGTGCTTCAGAATATTTTATATATGAGCATATGTCATCTACATATTCATGTAATATATAATATATTTCATATATTATATATGTACATATATAATATATGAAATATAAGTGTTTATGTAAGAGGAAGTAACTTCAAACTTTTCCAAAGGTCCTTCTGATCATTTTATTGTTTCTCAGAAAAAAATTAACTCAGTCATTTGAAAGAAATACAACAGTCATTTTTAATGAAATGTATTCAGATGAAAGAGTGAAATACATTTGTACTTATAATTCATCATAATATTTTATATTCAATTTTAACATTGTAAAAATGCATCCACCACTGTATTTTAGAAGAGTAGAGGAATTTTTAATACTTTTGAATAAGTCTGTGGTGGAAACGTCCCTTTGACCAGACATTAATATTAATAGAATTTTTAAATTCTTTGATGCAGGCAAAAGTCCCAAAGAAAAAGTTTAAATGTTGTAACATGCTCACTATTTAGAATGTAAGAGTAGTAACCCCTGAGACTTAACAACAGCTGCAGTAACTGCCTCCCACCTGTGAGCTCATCAACTTTGGGTCTTGAATGTAGGAAGACAGGTTTTGGCCAGTAAAGAATAACACTTCTTAGAGTTCATTTTTCTAGAGACACTTTTACATGAAATAATAGCGTCCCTTCTGGGTATTGGCTTCAATGTCTCTCTCTGTAAATTACTTCCCATTTTTCAGCCTGGATTCAATAGACTATAAAATATAGGCGCTTTTTACTAGTAAGAATATTTTACAAGACACTTTTACAATAGAAAATAATGCTCTTTCATGGGATAATGTAAAAGAATAAAGAGTTATGTAACTACAAGGAGAAACTGACCACAGATTCCTTTGAAAATTTCCTTCACTTATCTTTTCTAGGACTTTCATATACCTACCACCTTCTAATTCTCTTAAAGAAAAGAAGACTGAAGTAGCAAAAATAATTCTAACTTAAACCTCTTTGATTTGATTCATAATTTAACGGTAGCTTAAATTTTCTTTTTCCTTAACCTCTTTTTTCCCCTTAACTGGCTTTTTGTAGGAAATTGAATTTTCAATTTGAGTCCCCTCATAGCCTGATTTCATGTCATAATACTGAAGACCAGAGAGGAAAACTGTGTCTTATGGATTCTATCTTCCCTCTTAAATGTAATTCTTGTTGGATAAATACATGATGGAGGATAGAATTTAACTTTTTAATGGTATACTCAATGCAATATATACATGTACTGATGCACATATAAAACATATAATGATATAATGCAATGTGGGTACAATTATCAAATAGTGAATAAATGGCCAGAGAAATCAAATGGCAGAGACTATGCTAAGTATGAGGGAGGTCCTAGGTGCAATCCCCAGCACCACTTGATCCCTCCTTCCAGCCCCACTCCACCCCTATATCATTAAGACCATTCCTGGGATCCCAGAGTACTTCAGGATGATTTTGTTGGCCTCTGAGCATACTTGTCAGGTCTGAATCACTGTGTCAAGCACTGCTGAAGTGGCCACTATAAAAGTAAAATATTGTGGGCCTGAGAAATAGTACAGAAGGCAGGGTGCTTGCCTTGCATGTAGCTAACTCAGGTCCAATCCTCAGCACCTTATATGTTCCCCCAAACCCTCCAGGTGTGATCCTTGAGCACAGAGCCAGAAATAATCCCTAAGTACAGACAGGTGTTGCCCCCAAGTAAACCAAATAGAAAAATAAATATTGCATGAATTAATCTTCAGCAAAATACATCTAGGTAATAGAGAAGAATAATTAACTTATCACTTAAGTTATCCCTTAAACTTATCTATTTAAATGAATCAGTGAAACCATTTAAACAAATGAACAAAAAAAGAACAAAATGGAGGATCAATTATTGCCCAACGAAAATATTCCTGAAATAGACAAATGCATTTAGAAAGATTCAGCAAGAGTAACAATGAAAGCATTTTTTAAAACAGGCATACCAAAAGGACAGGAAGATAGTGTAGAGGTTAGAGCATAAGCCTGGCTTACACCTGAGCTGGGTTTGACCCTGACTCCACCTGGCCTCCAGGGCACCATCAGAAATAGGTCTGGAGGTCCCCAAGTATCTGAACATTCTGGAGTAATCTAGCAACTACTGTCTAAGTGGTACCTTTTCCTCAAGCCCTTGCACTGAACTGTCAGCCCAGTTAGTTGAGTATGGAAGGAGTGATTCCCACATCTCCTGAGTCCACTTAAGAGGACACACCAATGAAATAAAAAGACCTGGTTAGAATGTTGTAGTGGTTAAAATTATTGGATAAAAATATTAAAATATGGTACTAACATATTTTTAAAATTAACATTCTTGGAAAAATTATATTTTTCAATTGAACATTGATAAATTCGAGAACTTAATTATTTCCACATGTATTTAAAAAGTGAACCCACAATTAAAATTCTTCCATCCAAAATTCCAGACCCAGATCTTAGAAATAAATTTACCAAATGGCTGTAAAATTAATTCATACTTTTAAAAGCTTCCTGAAAGAAGGATGGGAAGAAAATCTCAGCCTATTTTCTGAGACTGGCAGTAATCTTTATTCTCCAAGCCTAAAAAATATATCGTATTTTAAAGGCAAAAGTTATGTAGTACTCCTGTATATGAATTTGGATCAAGATCTCAAATAAACTCCAATAATATACTTTTAAAAAGAGATTCTTTACTATGGATATGCAGGATGCTTTGATATAATCAAGAAGGATTTGTTTCTCCATCCTTAACTTTTATGAAGCATTTCTTTCTGAAATAAAATTATATGTCTAGAGCATAAATCTATTTTTAAAATTTCATTGCTCTATTTAGTTTAGATGTTTAAAGGTTTAAAATGAGACTTGGGCTCCCTCTTTAAGGAAACCATGGCATCAATCCAGGTTCATGCATACACACAGGCAAATCTAAAAAGAAGTTCAACAAAGAGCTTAGTAGAATAAGCTCTTAATAAGGTATAAATATGAATTCAGTTTTGAAATAAAAAAGGTGCTGTAGTTCCTAGAGGAAAAACCCTAACTATTGGAAAAAGATCATCATGAGTCATACTGCTGACCCAACTATTTAGCTTGCCTTATTTTCCTTTTTTCCCCCTTGTGACTAAGGGGAAAAAACAAACAGTAACCAAATAAATAAATATGACTGGAGAACCTAAATTTGAGAGGAAAATAAAGTTAGAATCTCCAGACTAGAAGAGAGAAAAAGTTAGAAAAAATCATAGCAATTAAATTTCTTACTTCTAACAACTTATATTTAGGTGATAAATTGACTCGATCTATAAAAAAATAGTGGCTCTTTTTTTAAAAGAGGGCCAGTGCCCCCAAGCAATGGTCAGATGGCAAGGGGCCAGGGGGTCACATCCTGTCATGGTTACTCAGGCTAGACAGCTGGCTCAGTTCAGTGCTTCTCTAGACTGATGGTTGATGGGAACTGTATCTATTCATCAAGTCTAGATGGAATCTCCAGGGCTACCCTTAGTGATACTTGGTGCAGCATGCAGTGTAATAGATCAAATTTAGATTCCTGAAGATAAAAGGCATATACCCCTCACCAGCAAGACATCTCCCCTGCCAAATACTTGGCTAGAAAAAAAATAAAAGTGTTTCACTTTTTTTTTTTTTTTTTTGCTTTTTGGGTCACTCAGCAATGCACAGGGGTTACTCCTGGCTCATGCACTCAGCAATCACTCCTGGTGGTGTTCGGAGGACCAAATGGGATGCTGGGAATCGAACCCGGGTTGGCCGACTGCAAGGCAAACACCCTACCCACTGTGCTATCGCTCCAGCCCCCAAAGTGTTTCATTTTTATATGTAAAATAAAGCTGCTTTTAACCAAAAATTGCCAACAAAGGAGCATCTAGCAAGTTCAGTTACCTTCTCAGAAAGAAGTAGGAGGGATCAAAGGAATGTAATGGCTTGTCAAAATTTACACAATTTTCTAATGATGGAGTTATGACTAGAGCCAACATGTCTTGGAACTTCCGTTAGCATCCTAAGGAACAAAATAATTGTGAGTCTTAAAACTATTCATTAATAGTTTATGAGTGTTCGCTGTACACTCATGCATTAAGAATTTCCTGCACACTACAAATCGTGTTTAATTCTTAGAGTACAGGATACAGAAGTACGAACCAAAAGGTACTTTCACTGACCTTAGAATATTTGAAGAAAGACATAAACCACTATTTACAGAATTAATTACAACTCTAATAAGTGTTACAAAAAAAGTAATGGGTGGTGGGAAAAAAATTGGAGGTATCCATTAGGACTTCTTGTTCATTTGCTTGATTGGCTCGAAGACCACACCAAGGAGTGCTCAAAGGCCACCCCAGCTCCATGCTCAGGGGGCAGTACCTGGTGATGCTCAGGGACAGAATCCAGGCCTTCTGCCTGCTTGTGCTCTGACTTTTTTTGATATCTCTCTGGTCTTCAATGGGAACGTCTCTTCTTATTTATTTATATTTTGGTTGTTGTTTATTTATTTGTTTTTGTTTTGAGGCCACAGACAGAAAGCTACAGGGTTACTACTGACTCTGCCCTCACTAATTCTTCCTGATGGTGCTCTAAGGGTCACATGGGATGCTGGATTGACTGCATGCCAGGAAAACACCCAACCCTGTGTAAATTGAAAAAATCAATATGGGACACGTAGAACAATTCTGGTGAAAATTTCCCCAGTATCTTCTTTATAAATGCTTTAAAATACAAAGCAATTTTTCATAGTAACAGAGTTCCTAAAGAAAGTTCCTAAAGAAAGAGTGAATGTAAAGTAACCCATATGGTAAGAAATATTTACATTGCATATATCACTGTTGGGCTGGAGCAATAGCACAGTGGTAGGGCATTAGCCTTTCACATGGCCGACCTGTGTTCAATTCCTCCGCCCCTCTCAGAGAGCCCGGCAAGATACCAAGAGTATCTCACTGGCACGGCAGAGCCTGGCAAGCTACCCGTAGCATATTCGATATGCCAAAAACAGTAACAAGAAGTCTCACAATGAGAGACGTTACTTGTGCCCGCTTGAACAAATCGATGAGCAATGAGATGACAGTGACAGTGATATCACTGTTAAATAAGAAAAGAGAATAATCTCATGCTAAATATTAAATATATCTTCATTATCACTTATATTGTCCTGTGGCCCTACTGCCAGGATAGTTCAAAGTAAGGCAAATGATACTTTATAAAGAATAAGATGTAGTTGTAAAGGAATCATCAGCAAGGTAGAAGCAAATGTACTTAGAGTTACAGGAGAAGGAAAAGCAGGATAGTAAACCTGAGGAAAATGTCTTTTTTTTTTCAGAGTTAAAACATCCTATACCAAGAAGAGCAGGAACACCCAGACTGTGTGTGTGTGTGTGAGTGTGTGTGTGTGTGTGTATGTGTAGAGGTGGTAGTAAAAAGTGACTAGTAAACAGGAATAAACAGCTGCTTAACTCCTTAGAGAAGTGGAGAGGACATCTGAGAAAAATTAAGCAGATATTTTACTTTCCTAACACATTCGAGCCCACTCAGAAAAGAAAAGTGGTGAAAGGTAACTTTCAGAGTTTCCACTGATTTTGGGACATTCAGAAACATCTAAATGTTTCTCAAAATATGCTCCACACTTGTAATAGAGAGGGTGAGGTACAAGCTTGCATTTCTACAAGGGGCTTTCTGTGATGGGAGCTAAAATGTATCCAGAGAGGAAATATTATTAAGGGCAATCTTATTGACTAGGAGTGAGATGAAGGAAGAGGTTGAGAGAATGAAGATCTGCCTGCTCATGTGCAATCTATGCCAGCAAGGGTAGAAGTCACACATTGAGAATTGCCACATAAGTCAGCAATTCCTTTTCCAGGTAGAGACCTGAAAGAATTCAAAACAGGTGAGACCTGGGAGATAGCTCAAAGGACAGAGTGGGGCCACACTCTTTGCATGCTTAGGGCCCTGAGATTAACTGTGAGCAATGCAGGGCCCCCAGATCCCTGCCAGGTATATTCCTCATCTAGCACAGCTAGGCCCAAATAACATCATATCCCCAATCCCTGGGGCCCCTTGCATGTTGCTTTGGAGACTTCTCCTGCCTTGAACAATAATTCAAAACAAGTCTTCAAACAGAAATTCCAGCCATTATTTATGACAGCTGATAGTATTCATTGTAACAACAGATGCTACCTTGAGCAAAATTCCATATGAAGTCAATATTCCATGATGTTTAGATAGTATATATCTATACTTAGATAATAGCCACCACCATTAAATGTCTACAATAAAAATACTTACATTATAGCGGTTGAAACTGCTAACCATTTAATCTCTACTTACTTATTTGGTGGTACACACCTAGTACTCAGGGCTAGTGAGTACTTCTGGGCACTTACAGCAAAGTGCTCGGGAGATGATTTCATAATGGACTTTTGATAATCTGAGACTTGACAATATATATAAATATATATGTGTGTGTGTGTTTCTGTGTGTCTGTGTGTATCACATATATCATGTGATAACTCAGAGATACTTCTGAGTCCTCAGAATGGTTTGCAGTTTAATTAAAGATTGCTTTTAAAATGTGGTGTTTTCAATAATGTGTACAGATTTCATGATTTCTTAAATAGTTGAAGAGCTTTGGACTTGAGTTGCCATATGACAACTATCAGAAGGAGATTCTGCTTAACTGAGCTTATACTTTGCCCTCATTTCCTCAAAAAAATACCTCTTGTAAGGGCTGGGGCAATAGTACAGCAGGTAGTCACTCGCTTTACATGTAATTGACCTAGTTTCACTCTCTAGAGCTCTATATGACTCCTAAGCCCCACAAGGACTGGTCTCTGATCACAGAGCTAGGAGTAAGCCCAGAGCACTGTTGCTGGGTGTACTGCCCCAAAACAAAAATACCTCTTTCACTTCATTTTTAATTATCTTGATCTGTAAACATTACACTTCCTGGTATTCAGATGTATCTCATCACAGCCAATTAAGATGGTTACACCAGAAATCACGTAGTTTAACTTAAGTGACAAAATCCCTAGAAATCTTTAGCAAACTCCATGAACTCCCTTGTGCAAGACTGGATTCGTAGTAAATGTACAAACAAAATCAGTTACTAACAAAATATCACTATGTGAAATAGACTGTAAAATACAAAGTGGTATGTATATGAAGAACATTTCTATAGTGTTGTGATCTACAGATATTCTAGTGTGTAGCCAGGTATCTCGAAGACTATTAGATGATGACAACTTAGACACTGCAAATACAGCCCGAGATTAGATTAGCTAAAAACAATTCTGGGAATACTCAAACCGTCTCAGACATTCATAAAGAAAAATAGCACTTGACATATATATATTTGTATTAGAGCACAGTCCTCCATATAGGTAAGCATAAGCATTAATTTTGAAATACATATGTTTAATTTTAGTACATTGCTTGTACTTCCAGGAAAATGATATCTTCTAATCTTTTTGGCTTCTGTGTTGACCAGTGGCTTAAATTCGTTCTCCTTTTTACAAGAGGTAAAAATGAATCAAAAAAGATGTAGCAAATGGTTATGTTCAATAGTGACAATGCAGAGGGAAAAAAGGAAAGGAATCTCTTTATTTCTGTAGTAGATTTATATTGTGACCTAATTTAAACCAGATGTGAAGACTCCATTAAATAATCTTATCATTTTCCTTTTTAAAGCCACTGATTAAATAATGGCTCAAGATTGTCATTCAAATTTCATAATTTTAATTGCATAACTATCAATAGCTAAAGATTCATAAAATGATTGTTCTTGATGTGATGTAATGATTGATTTTCTTTCAGATAACTGATCACACAGAATTTTCAGTGTGGAATTCACTTAGAACTGTACTTTGATTTCTTAATAGGATTATGGTTAATCCTTGATGAATACTAATGCAGAATCCTCTTTTCTTGGCTCTTAATGTTTTTAGTATTTCAATTTGTTACACTCTTTAATTACATGCTTTTGCCATCTCTGTCAATAAGTACAAATATTGAATAGTCTGAAGATCTTTCTAACAAGCCCCCTTTCTCTGAAAAGTACTAGTATTAAAAATAAGAAAAAAATCACTTGCTATTTGGCATAAAATAAACTCATGCCGCATGACAAAAAGAGGCAATTTGCAGAGTTTACTTGAAAAATCTACTTTCCTAGACATTTTGGACTAGGAATAAGCCATGTAATAATTTATCATCACTGTGGCCTATAGGCTATTTACAAATTTCTAGTAAGAAACAAAAATGGGACAGTGAGAAATAGTAATTGAGTCAATGATAAAAACTGAAGTTGTGACTGTGGCGTGTCTTTGTTTCAGCTAAAACATAATGAGGTTTTCTGCTAAGTGTAGTGGACAATAAAGAAAGAGGAATTACTGCCCCAAAATAAAATGAAAACTCCACAGTGATAGCTATACATTTATAAATGTATATGTACATATACATATATATGTATATTATATATAATTATTATATTAATTATAATAATTATATTATATATAATTATTTTCCAAGAAGCTTTTGTTTGAGAGTCTGTCTGATAGTACACTTCAATACATTTACATCTTGGAATTTTAAAAGGTCTGTCTATCAGTGTGCTTTCTGAATGGGTTTTCAATTGCATAAATGGTCTCTATCACATGAAAAGCAATACTGTTTTTTGAAAGGCAATATACTTATTGTGCTTCCCACATGGGACTATCAGTGCCTATTGGCTACCAACAATTACCTTTGAAATGAAAAATATTGTTTGTATCAAAGAACTGTTTGAGTATAAAGAAAAAGCTTTACAGTCTGCCAATCATCCCCATATCCCGAGGTTTATATTGTTGGGAGTTTTATACATGCAGAACCTGAAAATGACTCCAGTGAGTTATATAACCCCATGGGGTGATTTCGTTCTAGTTAGGTTGCATTTTCTGACACTACTGACATCAGAATCTTTTTGTCGAAGTAGGAACCAATGTCCTTCTATTTTTGGATATCTGAAGTCTATCCAACAATTGTTATCATTAGTGATTACTTGGAACACCTCTTTCCTTCTGATTTCAGAAAGTCACCTTTATCAGTTCAGTGGGGAATTAAGGAAAATCATTATTATAAAAAAAACTCCCTATATTACTGCTTTCTAAAAGTAGCAAATAGAATAGAAAGTATCACCTAGATAACTAGAATAAGTTATGAAAGTTGGCAAACTTTCAGTAACTAATACAATTTTGGAAATTTTTATGAATCAGTAATTAAAATTCATTTTCAAATAAGAGTCTTTTTAAAAGTCTAGTATTCATCTTTATATCATGGAGATAGTCAAGATATTATTATAAAATATTCCTTACTCAAACATATATCATTTTTTCCTTCATATTTTGTGGATGTCACAGCAGGGAACTGCTATTGAAACAGAAAACATGCCAAAGTCATTTAACAATCCATATATCTTTCTATCTTCCTAATGTATGAGTGAGCTATTGTAATGCTTAACATAAACAGATATGCTATTTGATAAATATGCAATAGGATAGTTAGTAAAACTTTAAATGTTACCAGACATTTATGGGGTCTCTTAGGCATATTTCCAAAGAAATTTTAGTCTTAGCTTTGCCTGAAATTATTTCTGATTATTAACTCAAAAGTTTTTGTTTTAATAAAAATATACCAAATTTATCTGATGCTGGCAAGCAGTGGCTTATGGGTGTGATCCCTGGGTCACCAGAGATTGGGGAAAGCAAGCAGAGGATCTCTCATCTTCTCATCGGCCACCCTCCAGAACTCACGGCTGCTTCTCCTGGAAGGAAGCATAAAATGAGGCCCCCATAACCATGCCACAGGACTCTGAACCAGGGGTACCCCAGAGGGGTGTGAGTGAGATACCTCCCCACCCCAAGGGACCCATCCCCAACAGCTGACCTCCACTACCCCACCACTGCCACACTCCAGGCCGCTTTCCACACACTCAGACCAAGCCTTATGCATGAGCTAAGTCCCACAGAACCCAGGTAATGCAGAACTTTATGATCTTGGCCTCTGGACTCAACGGGACCCAGAAGCAGAGATCCTCTGCCTGCTTCTCCCAATCTCTGGTGACCCAAAGGTTCACACCCATAAGCCACTTCCTGCCGGCGCCAGATAATCTTCTTATTGGCCATGCTCTAGAACTCATGGCTGCTTCTCCCAGAAGGGAGCATAAAATGAGACCCCCATAACCATGCCACTGAACTGCGTACCAGGGGTGCCCCAGAAAGGGGGCAGATGAGAGCCCTGCCTGCCCCAAGGGACAGTACCAGCAGATAACCTCTGTTCACGCATGAGTGAACACAAAGCAGCTGCATGACACATCATCATAAAAGGAAATATATATATATATATGCCTCTCAGAGAGCCCGGCAAGTTACCGAGAGTATCCCGCCCAATCATGGAAGAGTCTGGCAAGTTCCCAGTGTCCTATTTGGTATGCCAAATACAGTAACAATAACAGGTCTCATTTCCCTGATCCTGAAAAGAGCCTCCAATCATTGGGGAAAATGAGTAAAAAGAGGCTGCTAAAATCTCATGGCTTGGATGAATGGAGACGTTACTGGCGCCCCCTCGAGTAAATCAATGAACAATAGGATGGCAGTGAAACAGAGACACCAAATTTATATTTCAAAATCGTAAAAGCAAAAATGGGGACATATATACGGACACATAGAGTTTTTTTGCTTTTATTTTTATAAAGCAAAACAGTGAAGTTATAAATGTCACAAGGAGATAAAATCACATGAATAATACTTCACTGTCACTGTCATCCCATTGCTCACCGATTTGTTTGAGCGAACACCAATAACATCTCTCATTGAGAGACTTACTGTTACTGTTTTTGGCATATCCAATACGCACGGGTAGCTTTCCAGGGTCTGCATCTCAGGCTCGATACTCTCGGTAGCTTGCCGGGCTCTCTAGAGGGGCGGAGGAATTGACCTTGGGTTGGCTGAGTGAAAGGCGAATGCCCAACAACTGTGCTATCGCTCCAGCCCATCAATATGTGTATTTATTTAAATTATATATTATACAAAATATATACCACAGAATTAGCAGATATGCATATTTGATAAGTGTATAGATATTTGGTGATACATTTTTCTATTATGTGATATTTACCAATCATCAACAAATTCATAGGGTGACAATAAAAATTCTCCACATCCTTTACTCTTAATGAACTGAAACACAAGTATTCACAAAATCAAATCAATGAATAGATTCTAACTGATAACTTAAGTACTTCGATTTTTGTTGTGTGCTATGAATGAGAGAAATGCAAAGGGGAATTAAGATGAGAAAATTCAATCTATTTAATTAAATTTTTGTGTAATAGAAAAAACTTCCCTTTATTTTAAGTTTTGGGTAGAACACCTGGACACTAGTAAAAGATAAGTATAATGTGAGAGCTGTTTGCAAGGAATCAGATATCATGAATTCTTGAGTGGAAAGGATATAAAATAATGAAAGCAGGTATTTTGGGCCTCAAGTGACATGAATGCTAAAGAAAGACAAAATAGTTTAGGAAGTCTTGAATTAAGGTATGAAACACAATAGGTTACGAGTCAACAAATAGGTAAACTCTGAATCAGCATGTTCTCACTGGAGGATTGTGCCCTACTTTATTTCCTTGATGCCTTTTATTTATTTGTTTATATTTGATCCTCCTGAGTTCTAAAAGAAGTTAAGGTGTTTGTAAAAGCAATGAGATCAAGATAAATTCTGAGGCATAAATAAATAAAAAAAATTCCTGGGAATGTCTGAGTATCCACATTTGGTAGGGATATTGATAACCAGATAAATAGCAAGAGTGGGGCAGACATAAAGAGAGCCAGATATTAATCAGACACTTAGAAATCAACATAAGGAGACTGGATACAAATGTGATCAGAGAAAACTACTACAATATGTACCCACTCTCAGTCAATCCCTTCTTGCCATGTAAGAAGCCTGAAGTTGAATTAATGAAATAATATTTAGTGTGGCTCCTATTTTGTCACAAATCCCCAAGGTTGGAGGAGTTACAAGACTAATAAAAACGTTTATCTGATTGAAGGAGAGAAGAGAAGGATATGAATAGGTGTATTCTAAGGTAGAAGGTAGAAGATGGATGTAGGAAGATATTAAAGGCAATTTAGCAGGCATAAACTGACACAAGTATAAAACAAAGAGTGAGCATTGAAAATGGAGTAAAAGGGAAAAGAAATCTAAATGAGAACATGATTTTGCCAGTGAAATATGCCCTATTAATTCAGAAAAGGTCAAAAAGCAGCTTCATCACTTTCATCTTTAGTTTCCTTTCAACATTTTTGATTTTTAGCCTCAGTGGGGTATTCAGAGTTAATTGTTTTGTTGTTTTGTCTTTTATCAGCTTCCCACTTGTCCTGTTGTTGGTTAGGACTCTGTGACAATCTCAGAGCTGCTGGCATTTGAACATCAGAATATTCAAGTTTCAGTGTTTGTATTTCACAACTGTTAGGATTATATTACAAAATGATAGTTTTCAAGTTCTTAACATGAATTATCATGTTTTAATCCTTCACATGGATGACATTTTAAGGAACACAGATTTTGTTTTCATTCGTGGGAAGGAAATGTTTCTTGAAAATGCCTTTTCCATTCTCCATCAATATTGTTTCTTCTACTAAGACCCAGGGCCTCAAGAAACAGAATTTCTTTTCATGCTTTTAAAACCATACTCATCTTAATTTTAGTTAAAATGAGACTGGAGCCAACTAAAATAAACAAAAGATTCAGACAAGAGAGATAGTATACAACTTGCCTTGCTCAAGACCAATCAGTTTGATCCCCAGTACTATATAAAATGCCCTAAGCCCTGCCAGGAGTTATCCATGAGCTCAGGAGTGAACCCTAAGCATACGTGGATACAACCCATCCCCACCCCAAATAAATTAAAATAAAATTTCTAGTATTTTAGGGACTGGAGCAATAGCACAGTGGGTAGGATGTTTGCCTTGCATGCAGCCGACCTGGGTTCGAATCCCAGCATCCCACGTGGTCCCCTGAGCACTGCCAGGGGTAATTCCTGAGTGCAGAGCCAGGAGTAGCCCCTGAGCATCGCCGGGTGTGACCCAAAAAGCAAAACTTAAATAAATAAATAAATGCAAATAAATAAAATTAAATTTCTAGTGTCTTAAAAAGGAAAAAAAGAAATTACAGGGTTTAATCATGTTCAGAGTAACATCATAAATTTGTTTATTCTCTCAATTCCTTCACTATTGCTCCTTCAGTACTTATCAATTTATGACCTTGTTGAGTGATATTAGTGAAAAATACCTTGCATTTTTCTGATGAAGTACTTTTAAGAAGAAATTAAATTCAATAATTATGACAATACAAATACTCTCAAAAATATGTACTAGCTGTAAGAGCGTGGCTTAGGGGAGTAGAGGAATCAAATACTTTTTGTCAGAAACTGTTGTTTAAATTAATTGTTGTTAAACTATACAACAACGTAACAAAGCTGGTATGTTAGAAGAGAAAAACTCGGTCCAGCCTGACAGTTACAGGGAAGAATAAAAAGCACCACATATGTTGTGGAAAATAAAACGCATTCAATGAATTGAAAGTAGTTTAAATAGAACTAGGCCACACTATTAAATGTGGTCATTATGGAAACTGGTAAAAAGTGAAACTGAAAATATAAAGAGGACGAGGAATGTGAAGATGGTCTGGTGTCCAAAAATAAATTAGTATAATATACAGTATTAGCAGAAAAAGAGTAATAGTTCCCTATGTAGTTATGAAAGGAAAATATTATATAAAAATTAACATTCATGAACATTCCTAACAAACTGGTATCAGATAGTCACTTCCTTAATTTCATAATACCCGTCCCTCAGTATACTGAAACATCCTAACTAATACAAAGACATAAGAAGTATCTTCCTAAAAAGAACAATGTATTTTCTATTACACATTCTTTTGCATTATATTTGTAGTTGTAGGCCACCAATTCTAAAAAAGAAAAGGAAAGAAATGAAAAAGTTGTTGGGCAATGCTTTGTTAGAGAATTTTATTTTAAATTTGGTAAATAATTAAATTTTGAAGGGTTAGTAAAACTTTTATTTTAACTGAGATGCTAATTAAAGTAAATATATCAATCCACCAAGCATTTTATTTTATTTTTTTTATTATTTTTTTTATTTTATGCTTTTTATTTTATTTTTTTATTAGTTTATTTTTAATTAGAGAGTCATCGTGAGGGTACAGTTACAGATCCATACATCTTTGTGCTCATGTTTCCCCCATACAAAGTTCGATAACCCATCCCTTCACCAGTGCCCATTCTCCACCACCAGTAAACCCAACATCCCTCCCCCCCTCCCCAGTCCCATCTCCCCCCACCCCAACCCTGCCACTATGGCAGGGAATTCCCTTTTGTTCTCTCTCTCTGATTAGGTGTTGTGGTTTGCAATAAAGGTGTTGAGTGGCCATTGTGTTCAGTCTCTAGTCTGTATTCGGCCCGCATCACCCTTCCCCCACATGACCTCCGACCACATTTTACTTGGTGGTCCCTTCCCTGAGTTACCCAGAATGAGAGACCAGCCTCCAAGCCATGGAGACAATCTCCTGGTACTTATTTCTACTATTCTTGGGCGTTAGTCTTATAGTCTATTATTCTATATTCCACAGATGAGTGCAATCTTTCTATGTCCGTCTCTCTCTTTCTGACTCATTTCACTTAGCATGATACTTTCCATGTTGATCCACTTATATGCAAATGTCATGACCTCATTTTTTCTAACAGCTGCATAGTATTCCATTGTATAGATGTACCAGAGTTTCTTCAACCAGTCATCTGTTCTAGAAAATCAAATATCTGTTCCAGAAAATCAAATATCTTGGAATCAGCTTAACTAAAGAAGTAAAGGACCTCTACAAAGAAAACTATAAAACTCTACTCCATGAAATAAAAGAGGACATGAGGAAATGGAAACATATCCCCTGCTCATGGATAGGGAGAATAAACATTGTCAAAATGGCAATACTCCCAAAAGCATTATACAGATTTAACGCGATCCCTATAGGGATACCCATGGCATTCTTCAAAGAAGCGGAGCAAGCAATCCTGAAATTTATATGGAACAATAAACACCCACGGATAGCTAAAACAATTCTTGGGAAAAAGATGATGGGAGGCATCACCCTCCCCAACCTTAAACTCTACTACAAAGCGGTAACAATTAAAACAGCATGGTACTGGAACAAAGGCAGAGCTGCAGACCAATGGAACAAGGTGGAATATCCCCACACACAACCTCAAATGTATGATCATCTAATCTTTGATAAAGGAGCAAGAGATGTGAAGTGGAGCAAGGAAAGTCTCTTTAACAAATGGTGCTGGCACAACTGGACAAACACATGCAAAAAAATGGGCTTAGAACTCGACCTGACACCATGCACAAAAGTCAGATCAAAATGGATTAAAGACCTCAACATCAGACCACAAACCATAAGGTACATTGAAGACAAGGTAGGCAAAACCCTCCAGGATATTGAAGACAAAGGTATCTTCAAAGATGACACGGAACTAAGCAATCTAGTAAAAACAGAGATCAACAAATGGGACTACATTAAACTAAAAAGCTTCTGCACCGCAAAAGATACAGCGACCAGAATACAAAGACTATCTACAGAATGGGAAAGGATATTTACACAATACCCATCAGATAAGGGGTTGATATCAAGGGTATATAAAGCACTGGTTGAACTCTACAAGAAGAAAACATCCAGCCCCATCAAAAAATGGGCGAAGAAATGAACAGAAACTTTACCAAGGAAGAGATACGAATGGCCAATAGGCACATGAAAAAGTGCTCTACATCACTAATCATCAGAGAGATGCAGATCAAAACAACCATGAGATACCACCTCACACCACAGAGACTAGCACACATCCAAAAGAACAAAAGCAACCACTGTTGGAGAGGATGTGGGGAGAAAGGGACCCTTCTACACTGCTGGTGGGAATGCCGGCTAGTTCAGCCCTTTTGGAAAACAGTATGGACGATTCTCAAAAAACTAGAGGTTGAGCTCCCATTTGACCCAGCAATACCACTGCTGGGAATATATCCCAGAAAAGCCAAAAAGTATAGCCGAAATGACATATGCACTTATATGTTCACCGCAGCACTGTTTACAATAGCCAGAATCTGGAAAAAACCCGAGTGCTACCAAGCATTTTAATTGTTTATTTAAATGAAACAATGACATTGTGTCAGTGAATTACCAACCAAAGTAAATGCTCTACATTAGTCTTTACTCAGTTATGTTTTACTTTCTATGCTCTTTTCAAATTCCTTGCCAGTTGTACTTTGGTAGTTAATTACAAATATATGAAAACTAAAAGTGACTATGGGAATACATCCTGTCACTTATTTTAATATTGTGCTCTATAGCTGGGTAAAAGCCATGGTGACTATAAGATTAATTTTTAATTCTTTCAGAACTTCCTCAAGAAATATTATTGGAGGGGAAGCACAGCAATTGCTACTCAGAGTTTATTCCTAGCTCTGTGCTCAGAGATCACCCCTGTTTGAGTTATGGGGACTGTAAAGGATACCAGATATTTAATACTGGTGTGATATAATATATATATATCCCACTATAATATCTCTCTAGGTTTTCCTAAGACATTTTATGACAATGTCCTGTTTTAGATAGAAAAATTGATCATATACAGAGGCATTGAACATTAACAGCAAATTTTAGTATGCAAATAACATAACTGTTTCTCATTGGCTTATATCATTGTATATCATTATATCATTGGCTTCTAATTAGTTTTCTTTATCTTGTTAATTATGTTTTGTTGACATCTGTAAGTATAAGGGCAAAATTCTCAGGAAATAAATTTATTGTCGCATGTACTCTAAATTTTATATGAATAATTGTAGATTTATAAAAATTATATTATAGTAGCAAATATAGCTATTACAAAACTCCGTGGGTATATGGAACTTAAACTACTTGCTATACAACTTTAAAAAATTCTGTAATCTAACAAGATTTTACTTGGCTTCCTTAAGACTTGACTCATCAATAAATTTTATAGGATATTTCTTATTTCATATGAGTCATGAGAATTAAGTGAGATAAGCACAGACAAGTACATAGTGATTCTACTGCTCAGGGCTGAGCATATGAGAGTTCATTTCCTTTATTTTTTCTGTTTTTAATATCAAATGATATTAACAAATAATAGCATCAAATCATTAGCAAGTTTTCCAACCTCTCAAAGTATCTATTAACATGAAGGGAACAAAGCTGTAAACTAGGGTGACCAGTAAGAAGGAAAAACTCCAAAGATAGCTTTTCCTAAAATTAGGGAAAATGTACTTTTCATTCATTTTTGTGCCCTAGCTGTAGAGCAAATGATCTGTTATGTAATGGTTGTTTAGAAACAATTTTATTGAATGACTAAAGTGAACTGTGAGGAATCTTTATACCGTCTGTTTTTTATTGAGGTAGATTAAATATAACAACATAACATTTACCAATCCTAAGGTGTATAATTCAATAGCTTTTAGTACATTCACAGTGGTGCAAAACCATCACCAGTAATCCCATATCACTTCTGTCACTCTCCCCCAAGTACCTACTACTAATAGAATAGTCAACTTTCCTTCACCTTTCCTTCCTGTTCTTGTCATGACTATTATTGCTACTCAGCTTTCTCCCTCTATCAGTTACAATACTTGTAAATGAAGGGACGCTGATATTTATATATATTCATGTAACTTCCAACACTACAAATTTAATGTTAGCACTAACATTTTACCTGAAATATGATTCCCTCTCTAGAACATCATTGTATAATGCTTTATACATAGATTATTTAATAGCTTCTTCACTAAGAAGGGCATCTCAACATTCCCCCTTTTCAGGTATTCATAAAATGAAAATATTCATTCTTAATGTCCTCTTATTGAAGGTGGATTCTCTGTTTTCAAAACAGTTTCATAGAGTAACAGAACATTATCTCATTTCATCCTCCCTATTCCTAAGAGGCAGGGACTAATGCCTTATTTTTCAGTTGAGGAAACTGGGAATCAATTTAAGTGACTCACCCATGATCACAGAGCTAATAAATTGATACTCTATGGATATTAGTAGGAGTTAAGCCTTAAATGGAAGGGATTGGAAGTTATATAGTTCAGGGAATTTGAAAATCAATAGTTAATCGGTGTTCTAAACCATAGGATTTCTCAGAGCTTTTCATGATTCAATTGCCTTTAATGAATTAACAGTCTAATTGCTTCTGAATTTCTGGGAGGGGAATATTAGATGCAATATTTCTTAAGCATGTTTGAGCAAAGAAGTTCTTCATCCAACTTAATGAATTATAATTTATAGATAGTAAGCAGACTAAGTGAATGTTGTTTAAGTGTACAGTTCAAAGAATTTTAACCAATGAAGCTACTATTATCATCAAGATAGAAAACCATTCTATCAACCTCTTATCATAGAATTTCTTCCTTTTTCTAACCCCAGACAACTGTTTATCTACCTTTATTTTGGAAATTCTGAAAATTAATATATGGGCTTGTATAGGACATTTACTTTCTAGCTTCCTTCATTCATCATGATTTTTAGAATCATGCACGTTGCTGCACATTATGTTGTAAATATTCTACATTTATTTTTAAATGACATTTCATTTTATGAGAATACCATAACATACCATAACAATACCATAACATGTTATGGTATGTTACCCATACACTTGTTAATAAATATTTCTATTTTGCTTAGTTTTGTTTGATGAGTATCTTCCATGTTGAAAACCAGTGACATGAATCCTGGCTGATGTCAGATTCTTAACTATACTTCAGACACATTTTTGGGAAGTACAAAACAGAGATGTCAGGTACATATCAGTTCTCCTGGTCATATGATAGCTTGAAGGGGAAAAAAAATAGCTGAGAAACTTCTTCAGTCCGATATTTTGTTGGACATTTAATATATCTTACCCAATCTAATTTTGAAGCATAACGTATTTTGTAAACCACAGTGGTGCGTTGTGGTGTGGTGTGGTGGTGGTGGTGGTGGTGGTGGTGATGGTGTGTGTGTGTGTGTGTGTGTGTGTGTGTGTGTGTGTGTATGTGTGCTCGCGTGCGTGCACGCATGCATATGCACAGGTATATGCTAAGCTCTCAGTACTGAATACAACAGAAGACAACAGAAAAGTAAAAGAAATTTCAACCTTTGTCTGGATAGACTGCACAGCTATTTTTTCATTATAGACTCTTCATCTTGGAGCCTGGGAGGTAGCCCAAAGAACTGACCTTTCATGCTTAAGGCTCAATTTGTTCTCTGGCTCTACATGTCTCCTGCCCCAGATGCCTCTGGGTATAGCCCTGGAGGCTCCTAAACAATACTGGGTGTGGCCACTCCAGCCCCAGCTGGGGTGAGCCCAAAGCAGCATCCCATTGCCAAGCTAAGCATGGGCTCAATTAGCTGAAAATCCCTGAGAATGACTCCTGGTTCCCTGGGCATTGTGTGGAAAGTCCCCCATCTCTGAAAGAAAAAGTTAATTTTGCTTCAGCCTATAAATTCATGGCAAATGTTTGGTTTATGGAAATGTAATATCAAGGATTAGATATTACATTTGATATCCGTTGACCTTGTAATTCTATAAAATGTATAAGCAATAAAAATATCCTTGTATGTTCTATGGAATTTGTCTTTTTTTACAATTATCCTTGTAATTGGTTTTATTCTGTTACCATTACACAGAGCTCCTCTTCACTTTTACAGCCCTAATAAATTAGGAGTTTCATAAGTGCCTTTGTTCAGATTCATGGTCTTCCTTCAGTTAATGAACAGAGATCTGCAGCTGCTCCTCTATCTTAATCAATCTGTATGGCGATACCATTGTTAGATACATCGTTCTATAAGTATTACTATGTTGACAAGCTAGCTGCGGGGGGGGGCGATTTTTTTTATTAATATCCCTGATTAAAAGAGACCAGATTGACAACACAAGAGCCCGAAGGTCTCTTTATTTCTGTAAATTGTATATTCACATAATTATATTTCTAGTAACAATATCATAGTATGGATTATAATCATCATTGCGCTTATTATTTTTATTCACTATCATTTTATATTTTTAGCATAAAAAACACAGCATGTAGGAAAACTGTTCAGTCTTATAATGTTCAAAATATTCTTCTTATAAAAATAAGGATTATCGGCCTAACTGAATTGAACTCTGAAAGTAGATAAGGTGTCTTATGACACACTTATATGTCATGGACATTCTACATGCATAAGAGCTGAGTTAGACTAATTATACATCAGCATTCACGTACACAGCAGGATCAGTCAGTAATTCCTAAACTAATGTAATACATTAGAAGAGAAAGATCTTCATTTTGATTGATTTTTTTTAAAAAAAGGAATATTATATGGGGCTAAGGAGATATTATTGGGATTGGGACATGTGCTTTGTTTGATCCCTGACACCACATAATCCTCAATCATCACAGAATCCCCAGTGCCAGGCGTATCCGAAGTAGCTTCAGAGCAACACCAGAGCGAGGGCACTGCAGGGCCCTTGTAGACATATTCTCAAACCCTGGCAGTCAGCCATATTGCCAGAATGAATGAGAATCACTGAGAATGGACATCACCTCCCCTAAGTACCACCCCCCGCCCACTGCCACCAAAAAAAGAGAGAAAGAGAGAGAGAGAAATAACAGTTTAAGATATATTCACCATTAATGACAAAACTAACACTATCACTCACATAATCATGAATGTGGGCTATCTAGCCAGTAGCCAGTAATGTGGGAGATAACAGTATGAGTATGGTCAGTTCTCACTAATTGTGTGCTGAGAACACAGTTATGAACAAGACAACCAAGAGTCCTACCTGAGCAGAGGTTGTGCTCTAGTGAGTCAAGACAAACACCAAAGAATCTCAACTGCAGCTCTGGAGAAGGGTAGGATGCGGTGGAGAATGTAATGGAAGAAGATGGGGGAGATGTAACTTAGAGAAATAGATTTGCTTTTGAAATGTAGTAAGTATCTTGAGGTAGGAAAATGATTCTGGGTTATTAGGTGAGCCCAAAATGCAATAGCAAGCGTTATTATAAGAGAAAAGCAGAGGATGTTTGAAACATATAAAAGAGGAAAAGGCACAGAATGAAGAGGAGAAAATGTTTGGCCATGAAATCCAAGACCAACGTAGCGTGAGAAAAAATGAAGGAATGCTTTCAGACACCTGAAGCCGAAACAAAACAAAGAATGGGCCCTCTTCTAACTAAAACATTTAGAGAAAGTATAGTCCCTTTTTACACTTTAAAATTGGATTTCTAGCTTATAGAAGAATGAGATAATTAATTTCAGCTCATCAGAAATTTTAGTGTGTGGAATTTGCTATAGCACCTCTAGAACACTAACCTGTGATCTGCTCTCCAATAACCAGGAACCACTGGTGACTGGACAGACAGGTGACCCTACTGATCTAGAGAAGTCTAATGATGACAATTAGATCTCCTAGATAGAAAGTAGACCCAGGACACTTGCTAGTAGGAGAGTCCTTATCTAGAGAATCTTCTAGAAATTTGTCTCTGATAAATAAGTCCACAATATAAAAGTCTATAAATCATGGTTTCCCAGAGAAAATAAATCTCTACATGGTATTAAATAGGTGTGTTTAATAATTCAATGGCATCTTTCATCAAGATTACATATTCTTGTGGGTTTTTTCCTTTTTATGTCGTTTGTTTGTTTTTGGATCATGCCCAGCTGTCCTTGGTGCTTACTCCTGACTCCTGAGCACAGGCTCAGGGATCACTCCTGGAGGTGCTCAAGGAACCATATGTGATGCTGGGGATTGAACCCAGCCAGTCACATGTTAAAAAATTTGTCAAATCCTCTTCTACCTCTCAGCCCCCCATATTTAATATCTTAAGCTGAAGAGTGCACTCCTGATGCAAAAGGAAAGAAGAATGAGTTATCTCTGACCTCCCTCTGATTTGTCTATGACATTTTTTTCTTCCATTCTAAGAACATTAAATCTCAATCCTAAAATCTTTTATTTCTAAGAGAATGATCTCACAATCTGAAAACTAATAAGTCTGAGACAGGGATTTTGCTACAATTTTTCCTAGAAAAGGTATGTAGTATTTACTGAGATCTGCAGAGTGTGTGCTTGTTAGTTAAAATGGTAGATAGAAAGCAATAAAGACAGCTCAACTGAGTTCATGCTTTGTACCCAGGAGTTCAATCCCTAGCTCAGCACAGTCCTCCCAGGCACTGCCAATAGCAACAGCGGAGAAACTGTGCTGGGAGTAGCCCTTGGACACCACTGGATGTGGCCAAATTTGTTTTTCAATGATAGAATTCTAAAATGATTCCCAAGATCTATACAACCTCCTGTTATGAATATCCTGTGTTAACAACTACTTTGAGAATAAACAGATGCCTGTGACTATAAAGATGTAGTTCCTTCCTAAATTCATTTGTATCACTTGTTATCTTGTTGATCTTTGATTTTCTCGAGCAAGCGCCAGTAAAGTCTCCATTTGTCCCTGTCTCATGCTAGTATATCCCAATGGTATCTGCTCACTCCAGGAACAGGAGAAGCCTCAAATCATTTGTTCAGGGTTTTGACGAAGCATTCGGTTATATGACAAAGATGATGGTACAGTGACTTCTAAGATCATGTTCCATTGAGTAAGACTATCCTATGCTGTTTGGGTCACACCCAGTGATGCACAGAGGTTACTCCTGCATCATGCACTCAGAAATTACTCCTGGCGGTGCTTGGTGGACCATATGGGATACTGGGAATCAAACTCGGGTCGGCCATGTGCAAGGAAAGCTCCCTATCTGTAAGCTATTGCTCTAGCCCCAGAGTAAGACTACCTTAGAGAACTAAAGAAAGGTTATTGGGGGGGGAGGGTTAGGGAGAGGGGGAAGTAGTCATCTCAAAGCCATGAGATAAATATGTTGGAAAGTTTTAGGGTGGTGTTTCATTGTTCAAAGCTATCACAAATCAACAACTTAAAGCACAACAACCTTTGTTAATTGACTTCTAGGAACTGAACTCTGCCTCTATATGTTTGGAAAGAGATTCTTCTCTTTGCTCAGAATGGCATGTGGTTCTCCTGACACCTTGATCATAACCTAGTAGTGCCCTGAAGACAAAATATAAAAAAGCAGTGACTTACGTGCTGTCCCACAGAAATTGTGGGGTAATGTATGTGTGCCATTATATCTCCTAATTTGCAATAATTTTTCATGGGAACCAAAAATAAATACATCCATTGAAAAGGTGTTGAGGTTGAGTAGAATGCTCAAATCAAAAGAAACTGATTGCAAGAACATAATGCTGAAATTAACTGAGCTTAATGCACATATGTAAAGAATGTGTTTACACCTCTTGTATGGTACCCGAGGAGATCAGGTACAGTGCGGTTGTAGAGAGAAATATAGGCAGACTGAGCAGGACACTCAGACAAAGCTAAAGGGATTTTGACTCTTTCAGTGCAATCGCAAACATTTAAATAGTAAGATCAAATTTAAGATTTTGTAATATCATGCTTATGTGAGCAAAGATCAGAGTATCTGCAGATTCTTTATATTTCTTTCTAAAGCTTCTAGGAGAAAATCTGTGCTTTACCTTTTCTGATATTTAGAGGACACCTGCATTTCTTTGCTTACATCCCCCTCTCCTCTTGTGAAGCTGATATTACTTACATCTTTGGCTACAGTCAAGGTAATAGAGTTTTAAAGACTACATTTAGAGTAATTTCTCCCCATAATTCAGCCTAAGCTCATTTCTAGACCTTCTACTTCATTATATCTTTGAAGGTTTTGTTTTGTTTGGTTTTTGATATTTTTTTTTGCATATTAGCTAATATTGTAAAGTGACTGAAAAGGAATTTTCAGGGAGCCATTCTATTTAACCACAGTCCTATTTACTGTGTGAAGAGTAAGAAGACAAAGGAGATAGCTATTTGAGTAATCCCAAAGATACATCTTGAGAGTTTAAATTAGAGTGGTGGGAAAAAGAATGGAAAAAATCTCATGAAATTTGTGATATATTTGAGTTGTATTTGTGCTTGATGTAAATGCAGGAGCAGAAAAAGGAATTAAGAATGATTCTCAGGATTTTGACTTCTGAATACGTGTGAATAGTGATGACTTTTGCTACAGGAGGAAATAAAGACGACAGAGTTGTTTTGTGTTTTATGCTTTTTGTACTGGATATCATTCTCTTACTCTACTGGATTTAATATCCTCCTTTCACCATTAGTGATTGCAACAGAGAAAAGAGATCAAAGGAAGAGAGGATATGAGGATTGGTTGCATATCCTACTGGATCTATTCCTGAAGTTTTTTCTCAGGTTGGCTTTGTCCACTATATATCAGACATCTCACTCACTGCATGCGATTTTCTCATTTTCTGAATTCTTGAAACCACTTCCTTTCCTTGCCCTGCAAATCTAGAGGTGCTAATAGCTTCCTGATGTTACTAAGCATAAAACAATGCACCAGTCCTGTTGCCTTTTCTAACCCTTGTCCACAATTTTGCAAAAAGTATTACAGTTTCTTCCATTTCCTGCTAGAAACATGACCAATACATCTTCAGTTTAGACATATTGATATATGTAAGATATCCAAAAGGAAACTGTGATACATGGGTCTGTGTTCAGAAGCAAAGTGTGAATTAGAGATATTAATGTAGATATCACTAGTAAAGAGATAATTCCTAGAACTTTGACAACTGTTCAGATCTTTAAGATAGAATAAGAGTTAAAAAATAAAAAAAAATCTCAAGAGCAAGCTCAGAGAACTACACTTAAATAGAATTAACCAGAAACCAAGAGAAGACAATGTTTCAATAAACAGGGAAAGAACCCATTGTCTAGGGCTACCATAAACAAACTACTATAGACTTAAGTAATAAAAATTTATTTCTCATAGATCTGAGAGTTGAAGATTAAGGTGTCAGTATGTTCAGTTTCTGCAAGAGCTCTTTTATGGTTTGCAGATGGTTGCTTCCTCAGAATCCTCATATGGTTAGAGAGATGGAGAAAAAGCTCTTCTGTATCTCTTGTTTTAGTGTAACTAATCCCATCATGAGGGCCTCACCCTTATGACCTTATGTGAACTCAATTACCTCACAAAATCCCCATTTCCAAATACCATTATAGAGGGGGAAGGGTTTAAATGCACAAATTTGAATTTGTGTGTGTGAATGTAGGAGGAAAATAAAATTCAATCATAGCATTGAAAATAGGAAAATGGTCAGCTATGTCAACTGCTGCTTAAATTAAGTAACAGAAAGCACAAAAGTGACCATTGGACATATAATGCAGATTATACATCTGATAATTATTTATTGATAACTGAATACAGTAATTACTAGGTACTAATATTACTACTGGTACTTGAAATATAATTCAGTATATGAGCTCACAAAGTTTTGTCTCCAGTTGCAATGTCATCATAAATCCAAATATATTTAATTGTAAATGAAATTAAGTGAGATTTGTGTTTTTATGAAATGTCTTTCAGATATTCAGACATTAAATGAATGTCTGAAAGAAAAAAACTGTTACTTATATGACATATTTAGAAGACAGTCATTGTGCTAAGAGCAATATATAAATTATAGAATATTAATCTTTGTAAAATATTAAAGCATGAGAATTATTCTTATAGTTATATTTTAATAGGAAAGAAAACTAAAATTTGTACACAATACATTTTATATAGAAATGAAAAAGTAGATAAAAATATGGCATCAAAAATCTAGATTTAACATTCATTTCTAAATATAAATTCATTAAAAACAGTGTTTTTCATCTTGATAGAATTATTACTATTTAACAAGAAGTCTATGGATTCTAAATAACTCTATGAGACCTTACAAATGCTTTTTACATCAAAATGATCATATGTTTACAGTAAATTTCCAAGCAACATAAAGAACCTCTCACTCAGTTCCTCCAATGTGCACATTTTATATAACTATGCTGAAGTTTCAAAACCAAGAAGCTGACATTGATATATGTGTGTATGAATTCTGTCATTTTATCACATCTGAAGATTTATGTAGGCATCACAAATCAATATACAGAACTATTCCATCACCACTGAGATTTCCTTCATGCTAGTGCTTCATAGTTAAATCTACTACCCCATTGTTTTTTCATCTTTAACTCATAGCAACTACTAATCTGTTATCCATTTCTATAGCTTTGTCATTTTGGGAGTGGTATAGAAAAGAATAATACAGCATGAGGCACTTGGGGGAATACCTCGTGCTGTGTTACCCATTAAAGGACATTTGATTATTTCTTTGAGGGGCTATACAAATAAAATCGATATGAAAATGAATATACAGTTTTTTGTATGGGTATGTTTTTATTTCTCTGGCATGACTGTCTAAAAGAACAATGGTTGGTTTGTATGTCTTGGCATATAAACCATACAACTTTGCACAGTTGGGCTGCTGGTGTATAATATTGCTTAATTTAAAAATATCTGCCAAATTATTTCCCAGAGTGGCTTATGATTTGACATTCCTTTCAACAATATATAATAAATCCAGTTTCTAAACTTCTTCAGAAACATTGGTGCTCCATTTTATATTTTTAGCTCTTTAGTTAGTTTGCTAGGTATATCTTGCTATGGGCTTTATTTTACTTGCCTGATAGCTAGCATTTTGGAACACTGATGCTTTCACAAGTAATCTATACATCCTCTTATTGTGAAATATCTCATGACCTATTCTTCCCATTTCCAATAGAGTATTTTACTCTGAATTTAAGATGTCTTTTATTTTTGATACAGATCCTTTCTTTTCAAATATTTTCTCCCAATATTTAATCTGCCTTTACATTTTCCTAACAGAGCTCTTCAGAAAATAAGTCTTTAATTATGTATATGTACATATATATGACCTATATGTATGCACACTGTGTGATTTTTATTTGTAAAACTGAAGATATATCAGATGGAATGTCTTTTACAATAACAATGTCATCTGGATCTGAATTCTGATAGTGTTTACAAGTCTTGTCCTGGGAATAGCACATGAAATAGGAAATGTCATAGCTTATTCAGTAGCAGAAACTTTAATTTATATGCATTCTGAACACACAAAAAAACTATATGGGATGGTTGCTATTAATCTATGCAGAATACACAAAAATATGAAGGATTTTTTCATATTCTTGAAGCATTTTAATTCAGGATACTAACTGTTTCATAAGCAGCATTAGAGGGATTTCCAAAGTATTAGATTAAGGAAATTTTAAGATGACAAAACTTGATATAGAAATTATATAACACTCACTAGTTGAACTGTACAAGAAGAAGAAAACATCCAACCCCATCAGAAAATGGGGGCTGGAAATAAACAGAAATTTTCTCAAAGAAGAAATCTAAATGGCTAAAAGACACATGAGAAAATGCTCTACATCACTAATCATCAAGGAGATGCAGAGTAAAACAACAATGGGATATCATTTCACACCACAGAGACTGGTCCACATCCAAAAGAACAAAAGCAACCAGTCTTTCAAGGATGTGGGAAGAAAGGGACTCTCCTTCACTGCTGGTGGGAATGCCGTCTGGTTCAGCCCTTTTGGAAAAACAATATGGACGCTTTTCAAAAAATTAGAAATTGATTTCCCATTTGACCCAGCAATACCACTCCTGGGAATATATTCCAGACTGGCAAAAAGGTATAGCAGAAATGACATCTGCATTTGTATGTTCATTGCAGCACTGTTTACTATAGTCAAAATCTGGAAAACAGCGGAGTGCCCAAAAACAGATGACTGGTTAAAGAAACTTTGGTAGATCTACAAAATGGAATACTATGCAGCTGTTAGAAAAGATGAAGTCATGAAATTTGTATATAAGTGGATCAACATGGATAGTACCATGTTAGGTGAAATGAGTCAGAAAGAGAGAGACAGATATAGAAAGATCGCACTCATCTGTGGAATAGAAAGTAACAGAATGGGAGACTAACACCCAAGGTTAGTAGAGATACGGACCAGGAGATCTGCCCCACAGCTTGGAAACTGGCCTCACATGCTGGGGGAAAAGGCAGCTGAGATCGAGAAGGGAACACCAAGTAGAGGATGTTGGGAGAACCCATTTAGGTTGAAAGATGCGTGCCAAAAGTAGACTATAGACCTAACATGATGGCCACTCAGTACCTCTATTGCAAACTACCACACCCAAAAGGAGAGAGAGCAAAGGGGAATGCCCTCCTGCAGAGGCAGGGTGGGGTGGTGGGGGATGAGGGTGGGGTGGTGGGAGGGATACTGGGAACTTTGGTGGAGGAGAATGGGCACTGGTGGAGGGATGGGTAAATGATCACTGTATGACTGAAATGCAAACACGAAAGTTCATAAGTTTGTAACTGTACCTCACAGTGATTCACTAATAAAAAATTAGTCTATGGCCATACCACACTGAACGCACCCAATCTCGCCTGATCTCAGAATAAAAAATTTAAAAAAATAAAAATAAAAATAATCTTGTCCTAGGAATGCAGATGATGGGACCATGTTTCGCATGTCTGAGGCCTCAGTTCATCAGGACATCTAAAAATTAAAATATCGCTGTTGGGCACTAAAAAAAACCCAGAAATTATATAACACAATTTTTATACTTTTTTTAAGATATGAAAGTTTGTAAGAAATTACTATGTTACATATCATAGTCAATAAACTAAAATGCATATATTGGAAAGTAAAATCCAGACTTTCAAAGACTATATATATGTTATATATATATTAGTTTATATAATTATAAATTATATTTATATTAGATACAAATATATTAGTTTTGAGGCCGTACCCAACAGTGTTCAAGGTTTGCTCCTGGCCCTGTGATCACTGCTGTGGTAATCAGTGGACTATGTGTGGTGCCTGAGATTGAACCTGGGTTGGCCATACGAAGTCAGAGCACTGCCAGATGTACTATTGCTCTGGCCCACAAAGAATGTGTTTTACAATGTGTATTTGATAAATAATCTGATACTAGGCAACTCAATGGAATGACTAAGGTTTTGTAGTAGAAAAATAAAAAATGAAGTTAATTGTCTAGCATCTAAAATTGTGTATTGTTTTCTTTGATTTTTAGTTTTAATTTACTATTTTTTCCTTAGGCTTTGAGGCCACTCCGGGAAATTCTCAGGGCTTTGCTCCTCATGGGGGGGACTATGTGGGGTGCCAGAGATCAAACCCCAGACAGGATATGTACAACGCAAATGCCTTACCTGCTGTACTATCACTCCAGTGACTCCTTTTATTTTTGAGTTAAAATTTTATTAACTTACTAATAGCTTACAATACTCTAAATTTCTGGAGTATATCTTCAAATTCTTTTATGTATATAAACCTCACTGTCTAACACAAACACAGAAGCTATAGGACTTATTTTCTTGACATATTTAAATATATTTAGGATGGCTAACACAAAAAATAAGATTTTTATATTAACCCTAGGTTTTAACTAATAGATTAACTATATACGACTTCTATAAATTTGGAGTACACACCAGTGACAATTATCTAGTGTGATTTTTGTTTGTTTTGTGGTGCCAGTGATTGAATCCAGGATCTCATGTGCAAACCAGGTGCTCTACACCTGAGCCACATCCCTGGTCCAGTGGCATCTCTTTAATTACTTTCTGACTAGGAAAGCAGGTGACTTAAATCTACACATATCTGATAGCTATTAACTGTGAGAAAAACAGTTTTCCTGGTAGTTTTTTTCTGATAATTACAAAAGACCAAGTCCAGAAATAACAAAATACTCTAAATTCTCAAATGTGTTTGTCATTAAAATATAACTTCAGCATTTTACTTGAAATTTCTGTTGACCCTTCACTTAGAAATATGTCCAAAGTCTTAATATAATAACATGTTCTTAAGTATTAAAAGATCTGTTTCCAGAGAAAATGAGTTTTTGACATAACTTTTGCTTGAACTGCAAAAAAGAAAGTAAAAGGAAATTTTTGAATTCATTGCATATAAAACAGTCCATAAATTTCTATTTCTCCCTCTCTCTAAGCTGCCATCCTTGGACAGAGAAACCTTTATGGCACAAACAGGCTTAGAGAATCATCCAGGACCATAGTTTACAGGAGAAGAGGTCAACAATTAGCCAAGGTTCTGGTGAATTGGCTTTAACACCCAGGACTGTTCAGCAGGAGCTTAATGTTCATTCTGTCCTTTCAATTCAGTTTCTAATAGATTCCTAGGAAAAACTGACTTGAAAATCTGAACATAAAAAATAGAGCACAAAGCACAGAAACTAAAATGTATTCCAGATCAATCTTTCTAAAGTCAGCAAACAAAATGTCATGAAAATAAAAGATTTAGGAATGAAAAAAAAACCCAATATTTGTTCAATTCAACACTGGTGTTGCTTATTTTGGTGAGAAGTATTAAAATCCAAAAATATATTTTATAGGTTTTTATATTAAAAATTAACCAAATTTATCCCCCAAATGTTTTAAGCCCTCTCTCTCTCTCTCTCTCTCTCTCTCTCTCTCTCTCTCTCTCTCTCTCTCTCTCTCATATTCTCTCTGTTTCTCTGTCTCTCTGTCTCTCTGTCTCTCTCTGTGTCTCTGGTTATGGTATGGTAATTGTTTTATCTTATATTTCTATTTTATTCCAATTTTTAGGTTATCTCTCTTAGACAAGTGTTCCTTGTCTATCTATAAGATCAACTGTTAACACATGTACTTTTAAAATTCACAGTTATTAGAAAAGTTAAAACTTAATCTCATGATATTTGTGGTCTAGATTTTGATTATGCAACTACACTGATCACTGGTGCTCATCTGTGTTGATGCAAATGTTCCTGTTTTCCTTTTAATTAGGGGATTCTCTTCCTTTTTTAACTTTTTCTTATTCCTCAAGTTACAACTGGCTAAATCGAAATGTGTAGAAAATGTGGCAACAAGGATTGTAAAATGACTCTGAAATGAAAATTTCAAAGTTGGGACTGATAAGCTAAAACTGGGCCACAAATGTGTTCTGTTTACTTACACAGTGCTTAAATTTCTTTGTTTTAAGTTAATTGCCAGAAATTTGAGATTGGGATATTTCTAATAGAAATCTTTAATGTCCATTTCTCTAAAATCTTCATTGACTGGTTGATGCTGTCCAGTATCTGCTTCATTCGTCACGCAGTCCTCTCTCTTTCATATCAGCTTCATGACCATACTTCACTTGTTTACAAAATTCAATACCTTTCCCCTGTTCTGTCTCATTTTGAATCTCCTTTCTTTCTTTTTTTAAAAAATTTTTATTTTATTCTTTAATTAGTGAATCCATGAGGGTACAGATACAGATTCACACATTTTAGAACTTGTTTTTCCCTCATACAATGTTCACAAACACATCCCTCCACCAGTGCCCATTCTCCACCACCAATAAACCCAGTATCCCTTCTTCCTCAATCCCATCTCCCCCCACATCCCATCCTGCCTCTGTGGCAGGGTACTCCCTTTTGATCTCTCTCACTCTCCAATTGGGTGTTGTGGTTTGCAATAGGGGTATTGAATGGCCATTGTGTTCAGTCTCTAGTCTACTTTCAGCACACATCTCCCTTCCCAAGCGGGATCTCCAACCACATTTTACTTGGTGTTCTCTTCTCTATCTGTGAATCTCCTTTCTTTACTCATGTTAAGACATATAGGGACTTTAGAAAGAACTGGTGGGGCTGGAGCAATAGCACAGCGGGTAGGGAGTTTGCCCTGCACGTGGCCGAGCCAGGTTCGATTCCCAGCATCCCAAATGGTCCCCTGAGCACCGCCAGGGATAATTCCTGAGTGTAGAGCATCTCCAGGTGTAATCCAAAAAGCAAAAAAAGAAGAAAAAAAGGAAAGAAAGAATCGGTAGTTTACAGCCTAAAAGACAATCGTGAAAGACAGGTATCTGCCCTCAGAAACCTTATTCCTGGAGAGATGTGATCAGATTAGCAAAGTACTATCACCTTGTAGGCAAAATAATTTCTTGAGAAATGCAAATGTTCCCATAAGTAGCAAAAACATTTTAGATGACAAATGCGCAAACCCCAAAAAGAATGCCCTCAGCTCAGAGGCAACCAGAGACTCCTATTCCAAGCATGGTTCAATGTCCAATGAAAAAATTCGCTATTAAATTGATCAATAATCTTCAAAATACCCTCTAGCTCCCTGCATCTATTATCAGAATAAACCTCCTATTTATTCCTTCTTTTGAAGAAGTCATTCCTTTTGAAGCTGTAAAGTGAGTATTGTATTAACTGTGTAAAAGTCAGAATTTAAAGAGCATTATAGAATCGTTTAGGTGTTTGACATTTTTTTTTAACTCTGGGATAAGGCTGAGTGAAGAAATGACAGCAAAATGCTTATGAATCAAGGGTGGTGGCATTACAGCTAGATTTGTTTCAGAGTGTTAATCGTTAGTCATAGGACATTTGCTTTTCTTTCTAACAACACATGACAATCATATATACAGCTTCTGTATTTTTTCTGGAAAATCATTGATTATTTTTAAAACTAACATGAGCAAAACAGTCTGGAAAGAAAAGCACAATTGTTTTTAAAATAACTTTTAAAATTTATTTGCTCAAATAAAAATATTAATTGTGCCTAGTAGCTCTTAAAATGAGAGAATTATAATTGTATTGCAAGTAAATGATTAATAAGAAAACATGACATTTTGGTGAGCCTAAATGCCTATGATCCTTTTCTCTGTAAGATTTTGCAGTAAAAAGTGTTTTTAATTTTTATTTATTTTTTCTTACAGTTATAGTAACACAGAATAATGTTATTATTTAGGGTATTGAATATAGAATTACTGTACCACACCTCCACTTAATTTCTTAAGATCTTCCATCATTGTCCCTATATGACCTCTAGTTCACCTCTTTATTGTTTCCCATCATTATTTGGTAATCTGAGTTTTATACTCTCCTGTTTTTGTCTCTATATACCACAGAAGAGTGATATGATCCAGTGTTTGTCCTATTCTCTCTGATTTGTTTTACTGAGTATAATACTCTTGGGTTACATCAACATTGAGCAAACTGTAGGATTCCATGTTTCCTTTTTTCTTTCTGTTTTTATTTTCTCTTTGGGTCACACCCATTGATGCTCAGGGGTTACTCAATGCTCTGCACTTGGGAATTACTCCTTGTGATGCTGAGGGACCATATGGGATGCCAGGGACCAAACCTGGGTCAGGCATGTGCAAGGCAAACACCCTCCCTGCTGGACTATCCCTCCGGCCCTCCATTTTTCCTTATGGTGCATAGTATTCCATAATATATGTGTATAAACCACAACTTCCCTACCCATTCATATGTTGTTAAACATTTGGGTTATTTTCATATTCTGTTTGTTTCCATATTTTTTCTACTATTCTCAGTGCTGTAATGAACATTGAGATGTACATATATTTCTGAACTAATGTGTCTTTATTTTGTTGAGTTTAGTAGGATGTCTGGGTCAGAGGGAATGCCAATATTTTTTAGGAAGTCTCCATACTGTTTTACAAGAAAATTAACCAAACATTACCATAAACAGTGAATGATCATTCCTTTTCTATCACATCCCCATTAATACTAGTTATTTTCTAGTATTTTCAATATATGTTATTTCCACTGGTATGAGATCCTATCTCACTGAGGTTTTCCTTTTACATTTTCCTAATAAGTGGTAAAGAACACTTTTTTATATGCCTACTGGTCATCCTTATATCTTATCTGGAGAAATGTCTATGCACATCCTCTCCTCAGTTTTGATGGGATTATTGTTTTTATTGTCAGTCTGGGCTAGTGTTATGGATAAAGATATAACCTATTAGTGTTTTATCTGGTATACTGTGTGCTCATATTTTTTCCATTTAGTGATGTGACTTACAAGTCAAAAACTATGTCATGTCACTATTAAAAGAAAAGAAGAGGAAGACAGTAAATGAAAAATATTCCATGTTTATGGATTGACACAATTAACACTGTCAAAAAGGCCTTCCTACCTATGGCATTACACATAGTATAATTCCCATTGAATTTTGTTACATTCTTCAAGGACCTAGAATTAATTCTATTGAATATTTTGTGGGACCATTAAACTCACTGAATAGCCAAAATATTTTGAGTAAAATGAAGATAGGAAGTATCGCATTGCCTGATTTTAAATTATACTATAAATCTGTACTAATCAAAATTGTGTGATACTGGAATAGAATTAGAATTCTCAGAATAATAATAGAATATAATTGAGGGACCAGAGATAAACCCTTAGATTTATGGAAATTAATCTATGACAAAGGAAGTGGGGATTGAGGTTGGGGAGGGTGATTCCTCCCATATTATTTTTCCCAAGAGTTGCTTTGGCTATTTGTGGAGGCTTGTTATTCCATATGAATTGTATGAGTGTTCCCTCCATTTCTTTGAAGAATGTCATGAGTATCCTTATAGGGATTGCGTTGAATGTGTACAATGTTTTGGGGAGTATGCCCTGCCGCAGAGGTAGGGTGGGGTGGTGGGGGGTGGGGTGGGGTGGTGGGATGTATACTGGGATCATTGGTGGAGGAAAATGGGTACTGGTATAGGGATAGGTCAATGATCACTGTATGAATGAAATGCAAACACAAAAGTTCATAAGTTTGTAACTGTACCTCAGTGATTCTCTAATAAAAATTTTTTACAAAAAGGAAGTGGGGGCATCAGTGGAGCAAGGAAAGGTTCTTTAACAATTGTTCTTGGGAAAAGTACATAGCCATATTCGAAAAATGAAAAAACATGAAAAGAAAGCAAGGGAAGGAAAAAAAGAGAAAAAAGAAAAGAAAAGAAATCAGTCTTGTATTTTACACTGTACACAAAAACTAATTCAAAAAGGTTAGGGGAGGGGCTGGAGTGATAGCACAGTGGGTAGGGTGTTTGCCTTGCACGCGGCCGACCCAGGTTCAAATCCCAGCATCCCATATGGTCCCCTGAGCACCGCCAGGGGTGATTCCTGAGTGCATGAGCCAGGAGTGACCCCTGTTCATTGCTGGGTGTGACCCAAAAAGCAAAAAAAAAAAAAGAGATTAGGGGAGAATCCATATAACACATTCAAAAAAAGATATGCAGAACCCTCGAGGATATGACCAGAGGAGTTCAGTGATTGAACGCTATTGACAAAGGTAACAAAAACAAAAGGGATTACATCAAATTAAACAGTTTTGCGTGGCAAAGAAATTTAGCTAAAGTAAGGTTTTACCTGTTTTTTTTTTTTTTGCTTTTGGGTCACACCCAGTGATGTTCAGGGGTTACTCCTGGCTTTGCACTCAGGAAATACACCTGGCAGAGCTTGGGGGGCCATATGGGCTGCCAGGGACCAAACCCGGGTAGGTCTCGTGCAAGGCAAATGCCCTATCTGCTGTGCTATCACTCTGGCCCGGTTTTACCTTTTGACACAGATCATCAGTTGACGAACTATGGACCTGTAGTACCAAACCAGCCTACACTCAGTAAATAAAGATTACAAGTCACACCCAGTCTTCTCTAAATTGTTTTGGCTCCTTTTGTACTACAATGAGAGTTCTAATGCAAACAATCTGATCCACAATGTCTAAAATACTTATGGTCTGATCTGAGGTAAAAGTTTGCTTACCTTTCAGACCAACATTACCTAATATCCTCTTGATGCTACGATTTCTTGTTAAACAGAATATGACCTTCTGAGAAATTGCTCCAGAAGAAAAATACCATATTCTTTTCTTTTGGTGGCTAAAAAAACGACAGATTTTTGCCTGTAGTTTTGCCTTATACTTACTGAGAGATAAAACTCAAATTCATTTTTTAGCCCCTCATAAGGTATTCACTTACACAGGAGTAACAGTGAGAAATGTAAACTTCCCTCACTATTGAGCTTGGGGTGTTAGATTGTGGGGGAAAGGTCATAAATTCATGCTGTAAATAATTTTAAAATCCCTTTAATTTTTTTCTTTCTGCTGAAATTTGTCAAAATTTTTGTGAACGCAAATTTCTTACCCATTTTGATTTTCTCATAGGTAATTAAGAGGGAAAAAAATAGGAAAGTTGTGTTCTTACAAGAATTGTTCTCATTTTATCTTTTCAGTTTTTGCAAAGGAGAGTAAAGGACGACCATATCATAGTTGCTTTTAGTCTGTCCCCTATGGTCAAAATGTTGAGAACACAGATTTGTACAATTGATCCTGTTCACTATGATCATATCTATTTTTTAATAATATATTTTACACATAATTTAGAAAGGTCACCTTATTGTTTGTGTTTCCATACTTTTGAATGATGCAAAGAGAACATATCACTGCTAAATATACTAAATATACTTCAGAGTGGAGTGCAGTGAGTGGTTTTACTCAAACTTAAAGTAAACTAGGATTTCTGTTGTTGGTATGTCAAAAATAGAAAAGAAAGTACACACACACAAACACACACACAGATACTACTGTTTCAATACTTGGCACAGTGGATAAGATACTAACATCTCTTTAAATACAAAGTTGAGCTCAGGATGAAGAAACTCTGCAAGGGCCAGAAGTTAAGAAAGGAGTTTCAAGAGATTTCCTTTTTTTTTTTAATTTTTATTATTTTTTTTATTATTATTAGTTTATTTTTAATTAGAGAGTCATCGTGAGGGTACAGTTACAGATCCATACATCTTTGTGCTCATGTTTCCCCCATACAAAGTTCAATAACCCATCCCTTCACCAGTGCCCATTCTCCACCACCAGTAAACCCAACATCCCTCCCCCCCTCCCCAGTCCCATCTCCCCCCACCCCACGCTGCCACTATGGCAGGGAATTCCCTTTTGTTCTCTCTCTCTGATTAGGTGTTGTGGTTTGCAATAAAGGTGTTGAGTGGCCATTGTGTTCAGTCTCTAGTCTGTATTCGGCCCGCATCACCCTTCCCCCACATGACCTCCAACCACATTTTACTTGGTGGTCCCTTCCCTGAGTTACCCAGAATGAGAGACCAGCCTCCAAGAAGAGATTTCCTTTTTTTTTAAAAAAAAATCTTTCTTCTGTGTATCAAACAGCTTCCTGGTTCTCTCTCAGGAATCAACGGTCTTTTTTTTTATGTTTCCAGAATGCATCATTCAGCTTTCATTCAGTACTCACCATCATTCCAGAGAAAGTTCCTTCAGAAAGTTAGCTCCCCAATATGAGCTATGTTCATGAGTAAGCAGTTTTGTGACTTTTGCCAGAATGGCATTTAGCCATTTCGTCATGACAAACTGGTTTCAAAGATTTTCTCCAAGCGAGTATACAGTACACTGTGAATATAATGTTGTATGGAATTTCTCATTTAATTATTCATGCTCGATAAGGGATTTTATAAATAGGTGAACCGTTTGTAAAATGGGATTAAAAATATGGTACCACCAACATAAATATGAGAAAGTGAACTTTGAAAGAAGCAACAGCAAGAGACAGATCTAGTTAACACACAACCACAGTTCCTGTGACATCTTTGTATCAGTGCCCAAACCTTTCTATACCACTTCTAACTACTTAACAAATGGGCTATGTGGAATTGGTATATGAAAGATATTTTTCCAAATACGTCCTACTGGAGTTATATATTTCAGTGGGTGATATTGGCTAATGGGGGAAAGCTCTGTTTTCTCTCTTGCTCAAGTGACACAGAGGTCACCAAATAGCTCTCTTCTCAGAAGCTTTCCCTAACCTGGCTCCTTTGCAAGAGTGCATGTTTTCAGAGCTTGAAATTGGCTGTGATGAATGAGTTCAGCCTTAGTGCATAGGAGACAAGACACTGCTACAGTGATATGCCAGCAATACTTTCTCTTCCAAAAATGGCATGCCTTAAGTTGGTGAAAGCAAACTTATTAGTTAATGTTATATATCAAATGCATAAATCATAAGTACCATTCATTATATTTCATATGGTATATACACCCATATAACACTCATAATCAAGATACAAGATATTTCTAGTTATACCAGAAATACAATCCTTGCTCTTCATCTTGTGTGATAAATGACTTTATATAAATGGACACCTGCATGTACTCCCTCAAGTCTGTCTTCTCACTCTACATTTACAAGATTTATCTATGTATTTAACTATAATAACTTGTTTATTTTTACAGATGTGTAGAATTTTAGTAGGGAATTAGAGCACAATTTTAATATACATCCTCCTGATGATGAGCACTGGCTCTTCCCAAATAAAAATGGTGCTGCTATGAACGTTTTTACATATGTCATTAAGTAGATCTTTGAAAACTTTTACACAGCTATATCCAGGAGAATTGTTGGAATGTCAGACATGATATTAGGCTTTAACATAAGCAGTTCTCCAATGTGGTTGTACTGGTTTACACACTTACCAGCAGGACCCTACTACTCCACCTTCGCTTATCATGTCCGTTATTTTTATTTTAATTCTTCTGATGGGCATTTCTAATTAAAAAGCGTGGATTTTGGAATTAGACAGACATGACTTTTATGCCTTTTTTATGTACCAAGAGTTTATGTGGTCTCAAGCAAATAAGGTTTCATCATTGAGTTTTGTGTGGTTTATCTGAAATGTGGCAATAAAAATAGTTATTAGTTAGGAGAGTTGCAAGTGACAAAATGAGTATGGAATAATTATTATTTTGTAATTTTCTAATATATATCACATGGACTATAATGGAACTTAAAACATAATATTTAAGACCAACACAAAATATAATAGTTTTTTAACCTACTACAATCCTTATATACAAACTACCTATTATCATTGTTTCCAGTACATTGGACCGATGTATCTTACAGAACTAAAAGAGTAGCATCTAGTACAATGTAGTTATTCCAAAAGTGCATCACGATGCTGTTGGGATAGATGTGATTTTGCTATTTCTGTGTGCTATTCAGGGTTGAGATTCAGCTTCACATCACAGTATCTCAGCACAAATGGCTTCGAGGTAATCAAAGAACTAGCAGGTAAAGACAAGAACTTGTATTTTTCACCAAATTAAGAACAAGAAATGACTGTTTGGGCACATCAATCATGCTTTTCAGGTCCCTTTATTACAGTCTATGTATCAATGTACTCATTTGTCAAAATGTCACCAACCACACCTTCTTCTGCAAAGAGGTGTCATATCACCTTAAGAATTGAATAGTAGACTTGTTTATAGTCTGTCTTCTTGCCCAATTTATGGTAGCCAAATAAATAATTTTTTAAATCTTCGTTCTTAAAGAATAACCCATGATATCCTGAGATTTAAAGAAACTCTTATGTAGGTAAATCTCTTTCAACAAATAGCAATTTAATAATCCTTCAATAGGAAAAGTTTTGTCGATGTAATTAGAAAATGAATATTAAGCAGAAAATAAAGTATCACAGAAAGATGCAATTGCAAGCTGAAAGCACACCATCCATTCTCCTTCTAAATGGGGTACTATTGGCGAGGGAGGAGGAGAGGTGATTTTCGTTATTTCTCAAGGACTCTTAGGGATCAACTTTCTTTTAGAATCATAAACATGAACCTATTGGTTCTTTCTAAACTGTGTTCTCAATGGTGTTTAGATTTAATAAATAATTGCAATGTCCCTCCACTACAAGTCTGTTTAGAAACCATGAAAGACTGATTGTTAATAAACCTGAAACACATTTGCCCAACATAGTTTCTTTAATTTTTAAAGGCTTGTATAATTTAAGGGAATTTAAATCCATGTGGTTTTTATTCACTTGCACTGACATCATCAAAATAGCCCTTTTAAACAGCTGGTTGAGCCTCATTTAATAAAGTTCTCTTATGACTTGTTTCTTTTTGAAAACAAGATTTTTCTGCCAAAAGCAAATGAACTGAAATGCCAAAAGATTTGGATTTCAATCAAAATTCCAAGCCCTTAAATTTTGAAGTTGAAATTTTAGCACATGGGTTCCTGATTCTCCATTGAACTCTGTTGTAAAGGAGGGAAAAGGACCATCTGAATGAATATCATGGTCAAACCTGATATCAGAGACAGAAGAAATGTCTATATTTGCTGCTTTATTTCGTTCATATCTGAAACAAATCTGTGTACAATGTGCATTGGATTATTGCTGAAATGTGATCTACTGCCAAGTAGTTAACTTTTCCACCATCTCTGTTTATCATGAATAAACCACAGAGCTATACTCCCCAGAGGTTAGAAACCTAGCATACTGAGGCTGCCTAAAATTTGTGAGATGTGATTGTTTTAACAGAGTTATTTGGAGAAAAATCCTTTGCTAAGTGTTATGGATGCTCATAACGCACACAAGTATGTATAAATATCTATATCTGTCTATTAATTCATATAAATGCATGTGTATATGTTTATATTCCTAATGACTTTTTTTCTGTAATAAAAACTCTCTAAAGGTATGTTTAATGATTTAGCAAGTGAAATTATAACTCAAGCACAAAATATGTAAAAGATTTCAGCGTTTAAACATAACCATATGCTGTAGTTGAAACAAAATTCTGAAAGCTTTTGGGTATTAACAATTTGAAACTGTTTTTCTCCTTGTCAAAATATATATAGCTAAGCAGTAATCAGAAAGATGTATGACAGAGAGAACTTAAATTTTACAGGAATCTGTGAAGCAAACATGCATTCTGATCTCCTCTAGCCCTCGAGCATAATTGCAAAAACCAATGCATTTGCAAAACAAATTTGTCTGCCATCATAAAACTCCTCAAAAATAATTCCCCTGAACTTGGAAAATTAAGAGAGGATGAGAAGAAAGGGATTCATTCTCTGAGTTCACTTTACAATTGAGATTTTAAAAGGAGGAGCTTCACATATATAAACACATGAAAGTGGATAAATATGAATTGATCTTGGCCATTAACAAAAATAGAAACCAGGATTTTAAAAAGTCATTACTACAAATGTGATTGCATCTTTTTTTAAAAAAAAAGAAAAGGCCTACAGTTACTATAGGGGCAATATTATTTACTGTCAAAACATTAAACCCTGTTTCCAAAACACTTTCATATGCTATTAAAAGAGCACTCATGAGTTTACAAATATTCCCTTTTTAAGAAAGCTTAATAATAAAAATTCATGTTTGCAAATGATATTATTTTAATGTTTTTACTTTATTTTTATTTTATTGCGGGGGGGGTGGCACACAAACCCTGTGCATGGTCACACCCAGCAATGCACAAGGGTTGCTCCTGGCTCATGCACTGAGGAATTACTCCTGGTGGTACTCAGGGAACCATGAGATGCTGGGAATCAAACCCAGGTTGGCTCTATGCAAAGCAAATGCCTTTCACTCTGTACTATTGCTTCAGTCCCAATGGTTTTACTTTAATCCAAGTCTTGTCACATATATCTCCTTAAATTAAAAAAAAAAGAAAGACTTGCCAAGGAGACTGATTTACAATTGATAAGCACAAAATCCTTGACATCTTAACTTGAGGTATTATAGCACTGTAGCACTGTCATCCTGTTATTCATCAATTTGCTCCAGCAGACACCAGTAATGTCTCCATTGTGAGACTTGTTGTTACTGTTTTTGGCATATCAAATATGACATGGGTAGCTTGCCAGGCTCTGCCGTGTGGGCGGAATACTCTCTGTAGCTTGCTGGGCTCTCTGAGAGGGAGGGAGGAATCGAACTCAGGTTGGCTGTGTGCAAGGCAAATGCTCAACAAGCCGAATTAATTTTGTAAGAATATTAGTCATAGAATTTTTAGAGAATACATTGCAACGTCATTTAAGTACGAACTTTCATTGCGCATTGAATAACTGAATAAAAATCAGAGACAAAGTAAGGGGAACAAGAAGGCAGCATAGGGAAAGGAACAAAGGATAAAATGAAATGACATCCTGTTGATTGGAGAATATATTTGGAAATCATATATAAGTTATGAGGTTGATATTTGAAATATATAAACAACTCAAGCAACTGAACTACATAAAACTATGGTCTAAGTAGCTAAATAGACATTTCATCAAAGAAGGCAGACATATGGCAAGCATACATAGCAGACTATACAGACACATAACATTTTTTTCTTCACTGCTTATGATTAGTGAAATGTAAATCAAAACCACAATAAGATATCATGCAATACCTGTCAAATGGCTATTATAAAGAAACTAAAAAGAGTACATTTTGGTGAGTCTATAGAGAAAAGTAAACCCTCATCTTCTGTTGGTAAGAAGTAAATTGGTCCAATCACTATGTAAAAAAAGCACAGAAATTCCAAAAATTATTGAAAATAAAACTAGCATATGATCCTTCAATTCCACTTTGAGTACATATTTGAAGAAAAAAATAATTTAAATAATATATCTATGCACCTCTGCATTAATCGCAGTACTATGTAAAATAGTTGAGATATGAAAACAACGTAAGTGTCTATAAGCAGATGAATGTTTCACTTGTCACTTGTCATCCCGTTGTCTGTTGATTTGTTCAAGTGGGCTCCAGTAACGTCTCCATTCGTCCCTGTCTCCTGCTAGTGTAGCCCAATGGTGTCTCCAGGAACATGAAGAGCCTCAAATCATTTGTTCAGGGTTTTGACGAAGAAGTTTGACCATCTCGTAGGTGGGTTGTCCGTGGAATCCAGTCAGTAACAGCTTTAGTCCAGCAGTCATCTCTAAATTGCATTACGTGTCCAGCCCATCTGATTTTTGACGTCTTGGCAAACGAGACAGCATCCCTGATTCTTGACCATCTATGGAGGTCGGAACTCTGGATTCCTTCTCTCACTTGAGTGAAATGTGATACTCCAAGCATGGCTCTTTCAATTCCTCTTTGGGAGACCTGAATAGCGTTCTCATCTTGTTTTCATAGGGCCCAGGATTCTGAGGCATACGTTAGTGCAGGAAGAACGGTGGAGTCAAAAAGATGTTCCCGGACTGGAGGTTCTTTGTCCTCCTAACCACTTCTTCGATGCTCTTGAAGGCGTTTCACCCGCTCTCTTCCTCCTGCACAGTTCAGGTGCCAGGTCGTTTGTCACGTTGAGTTCTCAACCTAGGTGCATACAACTGCTGCACTCAGAGATGTTCATTCCATTGAGAGCAAATGGAACATCAGGAACTAGTCCGTTTCTCATGAACATTGTCTTCGTGAGATTCAGCTGCAGTCCGACCTTTTCACACTCACAGTTGAAGTCGGTCAGCATTTGTGCCGCTTGGCTGATATTTGGTGTTATGAGAAGTATAACAGAACCTTATCAATTAACAGGTAACCTTATCAGTTAACCTTATTGAATAACAAAACCTTAGCAGTTCCAGAACCTTCAAGATGAATGGGTAAAGAATATAATATATATGTATATGCATACATATACTCATAGTAGAATATTAGTCAACCGTAAAAAGAATATTGCTATTTTCAATAGCATAAATGGATTTTTTTTTTTTGCTTTTTTGGGTCATACCCAGTAATACACAGGGATTACTTCTGGCTCTGCACTCAGGAATTACTCCTGGTGGTGCTCATGGGACCATATGGGATGCTGGGAATTGAACCCAGGTCGGCCGTGTGCAAGGCAAATGCCCTACCATTTGTGCTATTGCTCCAGCCTTGCATAAATAGATCTTGAAGGAATTTTTCTAAGTAAAGTAAGTCAGATAGAGATAGACACCATAATGACTTTATACGTGGATGACAATAAAAACAAGTCAACATATGAAACAAAACAAAAACTCATCTTTATGCTGACAAAAAAATAATAGTCACAGTATCACTGTATCACTGTCATCCAGTTGCTCATCAATTTGCTCACGTGGGCACCAATGTCTCCATTGCGAGACTTGTTGTTACTGTTTTTGGCATATCAAATATGCCACGGGCAGCTTGCCAGGCTCTGCTGTGCAAGCAGGATACTCTCGGTAGCTTGCCAGGCTTCCGAGAAGGATGGAGGAATCAAACCCAGGTTGACCACATGCAAGGCAAATGCCCTACCCACTGTGCTATTGCTCCAGCAATGGTCACAAGATAAAAAAGGCGAATGAAGGAGGAGTTGAATAGGTAGAGAATGTAGATAACTCATCCCAAGGTAATGAATAAAAACTATCTTTTGTGGTAGATTAGTGGTGTAGTGTATCCAGATTTCTAAGTATAAAGCTTTTAAACAACTTAATACAGTTGTAAACCAATTTTACATAATACATAAATGCATACATATATTTATAAAAATAAATAAAAGAGGGACTGGACCTCTCTATGGTTTACTGAGTCTGTCAGGAGTGATTCCTAAACATAGAGAGTAGATCCTGAAAACTGTTGGGAGTTGCACCCAAAAAACAAACAAACAAACAAACAAAACTAAAAGAAAATAATATTAGTAAAATAAATAAGGCAAGAAACAAAATCTAAAAGACCTAGAACCTTCTTAGTATCAGGCTGAAATTAAGAGTTTCCACTGACACGTGTTTAAAGATATTTGATTCATATTTATCAATTTGTAATGGGATCACATGTAATATATACAACCTGCATTATTAAGCAATAGAAGTTTTCAGAAGTATTTTATATACTGAGTTTTCAGACTAAAACAGCATAATGTTGATTCACATTTGTAATAAAATTTCTTGATAGTATGACTAACTTTTGTGACCTTGCAAATTTACATAATTTCTATACAAAAATTTCCTGTTATAAATGATGGTTTTGGTATATAGACATATCAATAAATAAGAATGAATATGCTAAAGTATGTATATTTCAACATCTTAACTATCAAAGTCACTCTATACAATTATAATTATACAATTATAATTATACAATGAAGACTCATCTCTTCTTCCTTCCTTCACCGTTTCCTATTCGTCTTCCTTTTTCTTTCCAACCATATATACTCTGATCTTAAGGAACCACAAGTTTACAGAATTGGAAAAAGGTCATAGAAATCATGAAGTTCTATCAAAGAGAAAATCAAGTTACAAAGAAATGAAATAATTTAACCAAGTTCACAAAACTACAGTGATAGTTAATAGTATAAAAAGGTTTACATGCAAAGTGTCTGAAATTCCCATTCTTAACCTTCAAGGGAAGAAATAGCACTGAATGAACATTTTTAATTTTTAATATTATTTCACATCATCTTACTCTTCCTCTTAGCTTTTGTAGACTGCATTCATTTAATTTTTTAAGATGGAACTAATAATCCCAATTTGCTACCTCAATTTTTAAGAAAGCATCTCTACTATAGGATAAATATGGTAAAGAAAACTACACAGGAAAAAACTAAGGTAGAGAGTAGTATTTTTTTCAAGAGCAGAAGGATACTGCATGGCTCATAAGCCCATCTTTTCTTTCTTTCTTTTTAAAATTATTCTTATTATTATAGTTAAAGCAATGGAGATCTTCCAGATTTAGCAAGTCCAAATGAGCAGAGATGGGAATCTAGGAAGTGTGACTTCTCCATTCACTTTGTACATCCACAGAGATCTTTCTCCAGAGAATTAATGCTGCTATATTTCACAATATAGAAGGATAATAGCTCCACAATTTTAGTGTGGCAGAATAATGGCTGGTTGGGAGAGCTACTCCAAATCCCTCAAATGAAAAAAACAAACATGATGTTATATTTAAGTCCCTGTAAGTGCCTGTCCCAGCCCAATTGTGAAGGGACATTTGCTTTGTTGGGCCAATTCCTGGATATCAGTCATGTACTGGAGATACTGCAGCTCAAAGTCAAAATAGATTATATGGATAAATGTGGGCTAGAGTGATAGCCTAGTGGCTAGGGCATTTGCCTGGCACGTGGCCAACCTGGGTTCGATTCCTCTGCCCCTCTGGGAGAGCCTGGCAAGCTATTGAGAGTATCTCACCCACACGGCAGAGCCTGGCAAGCTACCCGTGGCATATTCGATATGCCAAACAATGAGTCTCACAATAGAGACGTTACTGGTGCCTGCTTGAGCAAATCGATGAGCAACGGGATGACAGTGAAACAGTGTGATACAGTGTTGAGTAAGTGTACGCACTGATGTCATCATTCTTGGAAACTGCATTCATCCATCATTTCTAGAAGCATTAGATTCATTAGATACACTGGTTATAAAAAGCTCATTTAAAAGTGGAGATGGTTGCTTAATTATTATTTGATTTGTGATTATAGCCTTTCATTCTCTGAACAATCTTAATGTAGAAAGCATTGTTACCTTAAGAAACTGTTGAAATTCTCTTAACTCTTCTGGGTATGTATTATGTATTCCATGAGTTTTCTGCCAGGAGTATAAGTCAGAAATGCTCCCGCTGGTTTTGATTACAGCTGCAAAGTCACAGATTTGAACAGCTCTAGACAATCATTCTTCTGAACCTGCACATAAATATAAAACATTTTCTTTATCCTTATCACATAAAGCTTCAATGAGGTTTTCTTCAAAGTAAATACCAGTTTTCTTCTGGCTTTTTTTCTCATTTATCATTTATCACTTTAACAATTAACAATTGCATTATTTTTTGCAAAAAAAAATCACAATTTGCATATTTAAAGATCACATAACAGATTCAAATGATTCTATATTAAGGCAATGATAATTTAACAATCTTTTCTCCCAGACTCAGATAAAATATAAAGCTACCTTTGGCTTTTTAATTTTTCACATTTACAGATGCATGTAAAAGATGAGATTAAGATACTGGCATGAGCAATATAATAAACCATCAGCTAAATTGGTAACTTCCCTCATAGCCAGCTTCAGGTCTTTGTATCATCAGTTTATTATTTAAAATAGAGCCGTCGCATTTCAGTAAGTGATATCAAGAATATAATTTGCAAAGACACCTCTTTATTTTAGACGCTGTCAAGACTGGCAATGAGAAATGACACAATCCCTCAGTTGAAAGTGACAGGCGCCACTATATTAGTCTAGTGCTTGTATATTTCTCTGCTATTTCTGAAAAATTGCATTTCCTTTGTGTAAGCAGAACAAAAAGAAATAGAAATCGGTTCCATGTGAATTCTGTGATCCTCTATATTAAACTGTAATTGTTTCCTGGTTAAAAACCCAGCCTGGAGGATTTCCTGAAAAATAATTTACAAGGATGGGTTCTGGGTCCAGTTTGCTTTTTTTTTCCCCTGTGCTTCTGTGATTGATGACACTGCAAGGAGCTGATAGATTTGCTGCTGCTGCATCTCCACAAAGTTTTGCTTTAAACAAACTGCAATCTTGAAAAAAAAATAATAATCTCTACATGGCACTCACTCTCCTTGGTTGGTGGTTACTTTTCAGCTCTGGTACTACTCTGAGAGACCCAGTTAATGAACCCAGTTAGATCAATACAGCATGACAACAGTTTGAATAAATTAAGTTAATGGCTAGCAAATATTTGCAATTCAATCTAGTTAGTTCAATATGAGCAATGACATTTTTTTTTAGGGAAAGATAATGATGAAAAAATGCTGGCTTTGGGTCCTACACACCTGAGTTCAAATCTTTCCTTTCCCACTGCTGCATAACTTGCATATGTCATAGATCTTACTAGCCACAATTTCCTGGAGGGAATAATAAAAAACTCTTGGTTTCTGGTGAGGACCTAAGGAGTGAAGGTTAGAAAACACTCTGTAAATTGTATATAGTATTGCAAATAATAATACCCTAAAACTAGCACATCTGCCCTGGGCCCTATTCTTTGAAAATGTTGTATTATTTTAATAATAAACACTAAAGCAATAAACCAACTGTACTTAAAGCTTTATTGTGCACCAGGCATATCACAAATATTATCTCATTTATTTTTCACAGACGTTCTGTAAGGGATAATACAATCCTCTTTTTGAGGCAATTAACTATACCTAAAAGTATTGGCTATATAACATATACATTTATTTATTTATTTATTGCTTATTTATTTATTTATTTATTTATTGGGTCACACTTGGTGATGCACAGGAGTTATTCCTGGCTTTGCACTCAGGAATTAATCCTGGCAATGCCTAGGGGACCATATGGGATGCTGGGAATCGAACCCATGTCGGCTGTGTGTGCAAGACAAACGCACTACCTACTGTGCTATCACTCCAGCCCCTGTATAACAACATACTTTTTTTTTTTGGTTTTTGGGTCACACCTGGCGATGCACAGGGGTCACTCCTGGCTCATGCACTCAGGAATTACTCCTAGTGGTGCTCGGGGGACCATATGGGATGCTGGGAATCAAACCCGGGTCAGCCGCGTGCAAGGCAAACGTCCTACCCGCTGTGCTATCACTCCAGCCCCTAACAATATACTTTTTAACATGCTAAACATTTACATACATAATTTCATGCGATCTTTAGATAATCTTATGAAGAATCTGAAAATGTTACCCTTACCAAATAAACAGGCTTATCACAATTAATCTACCAAGTGACATGATTGATTGATGAAACTCGTTACTTCACATTAAAATTCTTCAGATCCTGGGACTAGGTGATGGTATGGTGGTCGGGCATTTGCCTTGCATGTGGCCAGCCCAAGTTAAATCTGATATGGTCTCATAATGGTCCTCTAGGCACCACCAAAAGTGATTCCTGACTGTAGAGTGAGGAGTAACCCCGGAGCATTGCTGGGTGTAGCCCCGAAAACAAACAAAAATGTCTTCAGTTCCCATTTCTCTTAATATACTCTCTGGTCTGATTTGTTGTTGTTGTTTGCGTTATTTTGGGTTTTCTGCCTGATGATCTCTTTAATGAGTATTTTAAAATATAACTTTATAAAGCTGAACAATGAGTCTTGAAAGAGAGATAGAAGGATGCATTGTGACTTGTTGGCATGTCTGCAAATTTTCTTTCTCATCTCCCTTCTCAGTGCAGCCCTGAATACTCTTTGGTTTTAGAAAAAAACCCTATGCCTACAAGTGTTCACTCATATCTGTTATTATAATCATGAGTAGACAATTGTAGCACAAAAGGACTAAAGACTTAGACAAATTATATCCAATAAAATGAGGTGAGGATAAAGACTTGAATTTTCTAATAAATAAATTCCACTTGTGATAACATGACTATATGTTCAAAACATGTTATAATCTGGCATTTTGTTTTTGGAATTGTGTCTTTGGGTTTAGAATTAAGTACTAAAACACAAGTTTCATAAAAGTCTCTTCCACTTGACCCTACTATTTTAACAATAATAATAATAATAATAGAAATAATCTCTAGAGATGTGTGTCATAAAAGAACAGTCACAAGCCTTTAAATCTGTTCTGGTGGGACAATATTGTTGAAATAAGTAATTGACAAATTATGATTTCTGAAGACATTGGAGAAGGATAACAGTGTACCAAATAAGAATTTGAGGATATCAAAGGCCTAATAAAAATAATACCAAAGCATTCGTTTTATTATCAGAAACACTTTCTATCTAAGGGCCTTTTCTATTGCTAAATATAGCAATGCTGTTTTAGGTTCATTTTCACCCCATATGTTAGATGGCTTATTAATAAATATTAAGCTTTGTTTTTTGCCATGTGTGCAATGTGACTGAGAGCAAATTCAACAGGATGAGATTTCTGTTCCAAAAAGGCAATTACTTGTATCAGCTCTTTACTTTCTGTCCCAAGAATTAAATAACATAATATGTTCTGAGCACTGCGTGTGCAATAGGAACATAGCAGGACTGTGCCAGCACAGAGAAAAGAGTTAATACTTCTTGGTTAGTGTTGCTGTTTCTGTTATTTTAATTGTACACTCATCTTTTCATTTTTATACTTTCTTCAATTAGTCAAGTAAGGCTATATGTGGTCATATAATATTTTGGAGACAAGATAAAAGCAAAAGGAATAAATAAAGAGATGCTTATAAACATAGAAGAAAATGTGATTCCTAAAAAATTGCTGAAACTCTGATTCTTCGATTTCACATACTTCCAAGGGAGTTTATTAGGTCTAGAAGAATACGTTACCTCTGTATTTTTGTCTTAAAGTGGGAATGTGGTTGATACAGATGCATTTGCTTCCTGTAGTCAAGGTATATTATTTGGCAAGTTTATAGAATACTTTAACATTAATGTACAGGCAAGAAGGAAAGAATTTGGTTTTCTGCTGAATCTCTGTCATTGGAGATGCCATGATTATGCATAAGCTCTCATTCAATACCTCTCCTCTTACCACAGTGATTTGCTATATATTGGGCATTGTTTTATGAATAAGTAAGCTCTTAAGAGTCTGTCTTATAAAGACAAAGAAAACATGTGATAAATTCATCTGAACTTCCTAATATGAGGAGAGTCAGGTACGTAAGCTTACACACATACACTTCATCACACTATTGTGCTTAGCATATTTTTGTTCATGGTACATATTTGTTAATTTGTACAAGGTTTCTTTTGTTTATTTTACTAAGGTCTTATTAAAAAAACACTCTATCCTGGAAACCAGAAACCAGTGTTTACTTACATATATTTCATTGGTATTACCTTAGTCTTACCTTTAATCCCCTTAAATTACCTTATTATAAAGTATGTGTGCATTGTTAGCTTGATTCCTACTTATATCACCTAATCATGTCTAAAAATGATATTCTTCTTATTTTTGTTAATCTTAAAAATTCTAAGTATTATACTAGGATATATTCCTTTATTTTTAATTATTACTAAAATTAATTCATTTGGTTATAGTAATTATATTCCATTCTTTTCTATGTCTAAATAATCACATTTTATTTTTATCCACTCTTTTTTTTGGAATTTGGATTGTTCCCATATTTTGCAATCTTCCTGGTCAAAAACATGATTTTTTAAAATATGATACTCTAATAAGCATGCATTGCTTCTCTTCATAGACTTTTACTTTCAGATGCAAAGTCATTAAGCCAATGAAAAAGAAGGAATAAGGGTGAATTAACTTTAGTAAGCATTACTATTTAATAGGATGGCATAGTTCATTTTTTTCTATTTTATTCACCATTTTCTAAAGAAAATCATTTTGAACAATAAAATAATTTTACTGCTTTAGCAAGTCACTATGCTTCAGTTTCTTCTGTGAAAATAATAGACTGGTCTTTGTTTTCTATAATCTGTAAGAGTCCTCTCTCCAGCTAAAACCATAGGACCTAAAGAAAAGGGAAATATTGCTAGTCTAGGAAAACCTAACATTTACTACAAATTAGGGAGTTTATGACAGCTGCATTTTACTAATATGTTTATATTTAATGTTTTTTTTGCTATATTAATTAAGTAACTCCGATTATTATTATTTTGGAGTTAAATAAATTGGGCTAGAGATAATTTTTTTTAACTACCAAAAGCTCTGCATATCAATTTGTAGATAAAAAGATGGAGCGATAGTACAGCGGGTAGGGCGTTTGCCTTGCATGCGGCCCACCAGGGTTTGATTTCCAGCATCCCATATGGTCCCCTGAGCACCGCCAGGGGTAAATCCTGAATGCAGAGCCAGGAGTAATCCCTGTGCATCCCCGGGTATGACCCAAAAGGAAAAAAAAAAAAAAAAAGATGAGCTTCTGAGAAACCTGAAGCAAAAATTCCAAAAAAAAAGTGTTTGGCTAAGTACTCAGGAACTCTGAAGTCTGCAAATGCTTGCTTGCCATCTTTAAATTTTCCTAAAATTCTAAGAATAATATTTAAAAATCGAATCATACATCTGTAGCTAGATATTCCTATTGACCAAAGAAAGAACGAAATCCATATTGTTCTTGGGCTAGAGGCTTCTGATTTAAATAACCACATATGCATTTTTTAATGTATCAATGCTCTTCAAAAGTGAATACAGAATAACTCAAGTTGTCAAGACTGGAGGTGTCATAATGAATTCTGATAAAGAATTTCCTATCCTGGTATTTCAAATTGTCATATGATGACATATTTTTATGATGTTTTTCATACTTATTCCTTAGGCGTTTACTCATAATGTGACTGTAGCAACATGGAAATTTTAATTCAAAGTACAAAAATTAGTTCAATATTTGAATTTTTTTTGCTGACATACAAAGTTCTGGTATTTTCAAATTATTAAATAGTATCAATATATGAAAGATTCAGCTCATTAGAAATCTGAAAGACTACAGTGTTGCCAACTTACCTTCAGTCACTGAGTGAACATTCATCTTGTGTTGTGTGTAGGCAATTCCGACACAAGAAAAAAAGGTAGACGACTTCCTGCATCAAATTCTTTTATAATTTATTTGAACTAATTCTCAAAACTTAAGGGCAGCTTATAGAGCATCAAATAAAAGTTAAATTACATGAATTGAATTGCAATGTGCTGGGAGAACATAGAGTAAAAGAGGTTTTTTACTGAGTAGGGGCAATGGCTAAAGGAAATAACATTTGAACTATACATCACTTGTTTACTATGTGTAAATTCACATACTTAGCCCAACCCAATAACTATTCTATGTATATTCACAAATGTTACTGAATAAGTTATTGATTTTCTCCCATTTTAAAGTTACGAAAAGGAATAATTAGAAAGGCAACACAATACGCTTAAGTTCAGCAAATGAAAGACTGACACCAAAACTGAAGTGTGTACACTATGTGTACACTGTGTTTTAAAAAATTGTGTTTAGACAGACATTGGCTATAAAGAGATGGACAAGGTAAGATAGACGTATTCCTAAAGAATAGAGCAAAGAGATTATTTTAGTAACTTAAAAACAAATTGTAAAATTATTGACAGGTTATAAAATATAGTATAAAAGAGAGTGAAGTAAATATGATCAAATTGGGGCAATTTTTGTTTTGCTCCCTTAATAATCTTATCAAATCAAAAGTTGACCTGGTAATGCATAAGAAACCACTTGAAGTCTCTATAAACATACCTTCTACAATAAAGAACAAAAGGACACTAACCGGGAAAACAGTAGGTGGATGTTTGTATAAGAAAAGAAACCCCAGAATTGGGCAACATGCTAGAATTCGGCAGAGATTCAAAGAAAGGGTGGGAGTTGTAGCTGACACCTGAAATCACAATCCTACATTATTATAATTACAAGGGTGGCAAGGAGATAAGAAGCTGCAAAAATTCACAGGCATCAGAGTGGCCAGCAGGCACCTTTATAGTGACCTCTCAAAGCTTTTCTGATAGCAGTGCTGGTGACACCCTATTGAGTACCACACTCCATGCTAATAGAGCCTCTACAGAATTCCCTGAGAAGCTTCCAACTCATTTATAACAAATAAATGAATTTTATGGGACAGGGAAAACAACTATTAAGAGTAATTACTTAAGGAAAATAGACCTGGCCCTGACCAGTTCCCACTTGACTGTTAGCAAGAAAACTAAAGCCTCATTGTTAGTAGAAACCTTTTGGACTTTCCAAGGCATAAAAATCTTGTGATCTACTTTCTGCCCTGCCACCCTGCTCTAGCAATGCCAGGAATTGAACCCAGGATCTCACATATAAAAAAATGTTTTACTGTTATGTTACATTTCAAGTCCTATATCGAGCATCCAATATAACAAATCATTTTGCTGCATAAAATGTTCTACCTTTAGTTCCTTCAAGCTGGAAGCATTTCCTCACTTTATAATATTACAAAATATTCCAACTTCATTTCTCTAGCATGTATTCAAACACTTTTTCATGCAAATATGATTCCTTTTATTGGATAGTGACAATATTTATATATTAGGTATGCTCTGATGACATTTTTAAACAATTACCAGTCCTAGACTTTTCACTAGGTAGGTGGTAAAACTGCTATAAGATTATAACTTGTATCCTCAGGTGCTAGATTTTAATGGTGGGATAAGCAAAAAACTGATTATTAAGAATAGATTGGAGGTGTGTGGACTCTTGCCTTCCCCCAGCCTGAAGTCTTTGGAACTTCAGTTCCACAATGGGAACTGTGGATCCTCAGTATTTCATCCCCAAACTACCCCTCATGATGTCCTTTTAAAAATTTCTGATCTCCAAACCCCACAAACAAAGAAGCTACTTCATCTCTATCCTATATTAAAGGTACCAGTGAACACAGGCCTTTCTTGCATTTCTGCACCTCTCCATAACTCACTGTAACATACAAAGACAGCCCAACTACAGAGACCTAAACATACAACAACTCAAAAGAAATAACTCCAGACTGCTGAAATCACAATGGCAAAAGAGCGCAGAAACTCACTAGGCTTAGTAGAGTGAAGTCGGTAGCCCAGATGAACCAAACAGTAATAATGAACTATATAATACCTTAGATAAAGAATTTAGAATGGAGCTGCTAAGGATGCATAAGGAGCTCAAAGAAGCAATGGAATGCACTGCCAATAAAACACAAGAGGATCTAAGGCAGAAGTGAGGAAAATACAAATGAAAATACAAGTAGAAATGACAGACCTGAAAAACTTGGTAGGTGAAATGAAAAAACTCACTGGAAGGCCTCAGCAGCAGAGTAACAACTGCTGAGGACAGAATTAGTGAACTTCAAGATGAGGTGCAGAGAACCTCCTGACAACAAAAGAAGATGGAAAAGAGCCTCAAACTGAACAAAAAGATATCAAGAGAAAAATCAGGATAAAACCTTCAGGAATCACATAAGAATGATTGGAGCCCTAGAGGAACAGGAAGATAACCCTAATGAAGAAATAACTGTCAAAGCCATCATTGCTAAGCCTTTTCAGAGCTGAAGAGTTTATGCACCCAGGTTCTGGAGATCCAAAGGGTACCAGATAAAAAAAATACAAATAAAAATATTCTAAGACACATCCTTATCAGAATGACAGAAACTATAGATAGAGATAGAATACTGAAAGCAGCAAGATCAAAGAAGGAAATTGCTTATAAAGGAGCTCCCTGAACCTTTCCAGCCCCGCGCGAGATCGACCCCGGAGGCAACTGAACCACTTTGGACACGAGCGGCGCCCCCAAAATGCCTCCAAACTGTGTGCTCGGAGCTTCTGGCCCAGGCGTTGCCAGTGAGTGATGCAATTACCAAAAGAATTTTCCCTGGACTTCATATAGTTGCAGCCACGCGACCTAATATCTCTTGATTGTCAGCAACGTGTAAATGTTCCTTTTTGGCAGGGCTTACCGTGGGGGGAAACTCCAAACAATAGTACTAAGTTTTTTGTTGAAGGTAAAAGATTGTAGCGATAGAATTTTAGGCAGAATTTTCCCTGGACTTTATATAGAAACCCAAAACCGTAGCCTAATGTCATCTAATCATCAGCAATATGAAATGGTTCCTTTGTAATGGGTTGGACTTTGGGGGGACCATAATAGGGTTAAAGTTTGTAGCGACGTGTAATTTCTGGCTGTACTTTCCCTGAACTTTATACAGAAATTCAAAGCCGCGAGGCTGCTGCCATGGCCGTGCAACCTATTGTCATTTAATCATCACCAATATGAAATGGTTCCCTTTTAACGGGTCGGACTTTGGTGGGAAATTCTAACAAGAATAGTAAGTTTTTTGCTGAAATATTGAAGGCCACCAAAGTGGTAGCCATCTCTATAGACTGAACTAAGCCATATCCCCACGCTAGCTGAGAAGAAATATCCTTCTTTCTCGGGAAGAAACGCGGCATGGCGTTAACCATAGTATGATGTCCATTAAGCTGACACGGACCTGGTGGCGTGGGAATGGGATACAAGGGAATAAATGATTATGTACTTGGAACAGCGGGACGCTGGTGGAATCTCAAGCCAGGGCCGATACCAGCGTACTACTTTTGGTTCCAGAAACTGCTTGCAGACATTCTACCAGACTATCAACTAAGCCAGAGCCCCACGCCGGCTGATGACGGGAAATAACCATCTTTTTTGGTTTGTTTTCCCTTTGTCAGGCAGCGTGGTGATTACTAAACAGGCGTGATCTCGGTGGCGCGGGATGAGGGGGGAAAAAAATAGAAAAGTTATGTAACAAACAGCGGGACTTAATATCTCTACATTCTCAGCAATGGAGAGCCATCAAATGCTTCCTTGACAGTGGGACTGTCTTCTCTTTTTTGGGGAGAAACCCTAGCAACAATAGTGAGTTATGTGTTGAAACATGGACTGTAACCAAGATAAAGCGTAAACGAAGTGAAACTTATCACTTACAAGGGCGGGGATTGGGGGGGGCGGGAGGGGGCGGGAGGTATAATGGGGTGGTTGGTGATGGAATATGGGCATGGGTGAAGGGAAGGGTGTTTGAGTATTGTATAACTGACATAATCCTGAGAACTATGTAACCCTCCACATGGTGATTCAATAAAATTTAAATTTAAAAAAAAAAGAGCTCCCTGAAGACTTACAGCAGACTTATCTGATGAAACTCTTCAGGTCCAAAGATGGTAAGTTGGTATTGTGATAAAACTCAATGAAATAAATGCCTCATCAAGAATGCTTAACTCAGCTAGATTCTCATCCATATTTGAATGAACAATACTCAGCCTCATAGACAAACAGCAACACAGGAACTTCATACACTCAAAGCCATGTTTACGTGAAAATATAAACAGGGCTACTTTTAGACAAGACAAGCCCCTCAAACACATCCAACTCCCACAGAAAGATAGGACAAAACCTTATAACAATAATCTCTCAACGTCAGTGGGCTAAACGCACTAATTAGAAGACCACAGAGTGGCAGGATCATCATCATCATCCATCAAATTTCTCGAGCGGTCTCAGTAACATCTCCATTCGTCCAAGCCCTGAGATTTTAGAAGCCTCTCTCTACTCATCCTTCCAACAATGCTGTATTGGAGGCTCTTTCATGGTCAGAGGAATGAGACCCAGCTTGTTACTGGTTTGGGCATATTAATACACCATGGGAACCTTGCCAGGCTCTCCCATGTGGGTGGGGCAAGAAAGTCCCAGTAGTTTTCCAGGTTCTCCCAGAGGGAGAAGTAGGCTATAAGATATCACATGGCCACTTTGTGGCTGCACGGTTCCGGCAGCTGGCTTTTAAGTCTCTGGATGCTGGTCGTTGACAGGATTACACGGCTCCAGGGGCAGTCCGTGGGTGTGACCCCCTAGCTACTGAGAGATGGGAAATCTGGGTGGAGGAGGCCCAGTCCCGTTCCGAGGAGCCTTGGAAGTCTCAGCCCCGGGTCCCACACATCTGGGTTCCTCTGCCGGTTCCTTCGTGCATGAGGCTCATCCAAACATGTGGAGAGGGGCCTTGAGCATGGCTCTGGCTAGGCTCCAGAGGTCTTTGGACGCCGGGAGCTCTGCTCAGAGTGGGAAGGCAAGCTGGAGCCCATCCCCTCCGAGGAAGCCCTGGAGAAGACAACCAGGCGGGCGGGCAAGAGACTGTCTGCAATTTTACAAGCAAACGATTCCCTCAATAAAACTGGGATGTCCAAACTAGTACCAGACCACATAGACTTCAGACTAAAGAAGGCTGTAAGAGACAGTGAAGGACATTTATTAATGATCAGGGGATCTGTACACTCCTAATTGTATATACATCTAATGAGGAACCAGCAAAATACTTAAACAACTGCTTATAGACTTGCAGAAAAACACTGATAGCAATATAATAATAATACAATACAATAATATCAACCAGACATTATTCTCCTGTGCACATGGGGCACATTCTCCAAGACAAATCATATGCTGGGCCACAAAACATACCTCCATAGTACTAAGAGAATAAAAATTGTATCAGAAATCTTTTCAAAACATGATACACTGAAAATATAAATGAATCACACAAAGAAACATAATCAAATCAAACACCTGAAAATTAAAAATGTCACTACTGAACAACCAGGGACTTAGACAGGAAATCAAAGAGGAAATCAAAAGATTCCTGGGAACAGACAAGGATGAAGACATAAGTTACCAGGACTTATGGGACATGGCAAAAGCAGTGTCAAGAGGAAAGTTTATAGCTCTATAAGCATTCCTCAAGAAGGAAGAATGAGCCAAATAAGTAATTTAACCTCACAGTCTAAGATCTTGGAAAAATGATAAACAGAAGGAGCCCAAACTAGGCATGAAAAAAGAAATAATAAAACAAAATGGAAATTAATGAGCTGGAAGCCCAAAAATCAATCTGAAATATCAATGAAACCAAAATCAGGTTCTTTGAGAAAATAAACAAGATCGGTAAACCACTAGCAGGACTCACAAAGAAAAAGAGAGAAAGAACCCTAATAAATATAATCAGGAATGAAAGAGGTGCCATCAAAACAGAAACCACAGAAATTCAAAGGATCATCAGAGATTACTTTAAGAATCTTTATAACATGAAACAAAGAGAACCCTGAAGAAATGGACAAATTCCTGGACTCCTATAATCTCCCAAGGCAGAACCAAGAAGATTTGAAATACCTAGACAGACCTATTACTATCAAGAAAATTGAAATAGCAAGTAAAAGTCTCCCCCAGAACAAAAGCACTGGTCCACTGGTTTCACTAGTGAATTCTTCCAAACCTTTATAGAGGACTTACTACTAATCATGTTCAAGTTTTTCCAGGAAATTGAATAAACAGAAATACTTCCAAATAGTTTCTATGAGGCAAATATCACCCTAATACCAAAATCAGACAGAAACACCAAAAAAAAAAAAGAAAAAGAAGAAGAATAAGAAGAATTACAGACTGATATCTCTGCTGAACATAGACACAAATGTTTTCAACAAAATGCTCACACATAGAATTCAATGATTCATCCTAAAGATCATACACCCCTACCGAGGAGGATTCATCCTGGGGATGCAAGGATGGTTTAACACTTGCAAGTCAATAAACATAATACACCATACTAGTAAAAGAAAAGATAAAAATCATATGATCATATCAATTAGATGCAGAGAAAGTATTTAACAAGATGAAGCACCAGTTCATGATAAAAAATACTGTCATCTATACAATGGAATACTATGCAGCTGTTAGAAAAAATGAGGTCATAAAGTTTGCATATAAGTGGATCAGCATGGAAAGTATCATGCTAAATGAAATGAGTCAGAAAGAGACAGACATAGAAAGATTGCGCTCATTTGTGGAATATAGAGTAATAGAATAGGAGTCTAACACCCAAGAATAGTAGAAATAAGTACCAGGAGGTTTTCTCCATGGCTTGGAGGCTAGTCTCTCATTCTGGGCAACTCAGAGAAGGGAACACCAAGTAAAATGCGGTCGGAGGTCATGCAGGGAAAGGGTGACGTGTGCCGAATGTAGACTAGAGACTGAACACAATGGCCACTCAACACCTTTATTGCAAACCACAACACCTAATCAGAGAGAGAACAAAAGGGAATACCCTGCCATAGTGGCAGTGTGGGGTGGGGGGAGACAGGACTGCGGAGGGTGGGAGCTGGGTTTACTGGTGGTGGAGAATGGGCACTGGTGGTGAAGGGATGGGTTCTCGAACTTTGTATGGGGGAAACATGAGCACAAAAATGTATAAATCTGTAACTGTACCCTCACAGTGATTCACTAATAAAAATAAATAAATAGATAAATAAATAAATAAATAAATAAATAAAAAATACTGTCAACAAAATGGGAGTTGAAGGAACTTTCTTCAGTAAAGTCAAAGACATCTACCAGAAGCATTATTCTTAATGGTAAAAAAAACCTTCCCTCTAGGATCAGGGACAAGACAAAGTTGCTCACACTTGCTATTTCTATTCAGTATGGAAGTACTTGTCATAGCAGTTAGGCAAGAAAAAGATATCCTGGGCATCCAGATAAGAAACAAAGAAGTCAAGCTATCACTCTTTGCAGATGACATGGTACTATACTGAGAAAATCTTCAAGGCTACACAAAAGCTCCTCGAAGCAATAGGTTTGTAGAGTAAAGTGGGAGGTTACAAAATCAATACCCAAAAGTTTATGGCTTTCCTATATAAAAGTAATGAAAGAGAAGATAGAGGTACTGAAACACCAATCCCATTCACAATTGTGCCTCAGAAAATCAAGTACCTCAGAATCAGCTTAACTAAATAAGTGAAAGAGCTATACAAAGAAAACAACAAAATACTACTCCAGGAAATAAAACAGAGAAACACATCCCCTGTTCATGGATCAGAAGAATTAACATCGTCTGAATGGCAGTACTCCCAAAAGCATTGTACAGATTCAATGCAGTCCCTATAAGGATAAACATGACATTTTTCACCAAAATAGACAAAACCTTCCTGAAATTCATATGCAACATTAAACTTCCATGAAGAGCAAAAACTATCCTCGGGAGGCAACATCTTCCCTAACTTCAAACTGTACTGCAAAGCACTAGTAATTAAAACAGCACTGTATTACTGTATTAGAATAGAAACAAACCCATAGTCAATGAAATAGAGTTGAACAAATTGACACAGACCCTCAAATATATGATCACTTAATCTTTGTAAAAGGAGCAAGAAATGTGAAGTGGAGCAAGGAAAATCTCTTCAACAAGTGGTGCTGGGAATACTGGAGAGCTGCATGCAAAATAATGAACTCAGACCTTTGTCTAACATCAGGCACAAAAGTCAGATAAAAGTTGATTAAAATCCTCAATATCAGACCTGAATCCATAAGGTACATGGAGAGAAACATAGGCAGAACCCTACATGACATTGAAGCTAAAGGTGTCTTTAAAGATGAAATACCCTGTGGAAGCAAAGATAAACAAATGGGAGTACATTAAGCTAAGAAGCTTCTATACCTCAAAAGAAATGGTGACTAATATACAGAGATAGCCAGGAATGGGAAAAATTATTTATTCAATCATGAAATCATGAAATTCCAAAATCCCAAAATCATGTTGATCGTCGATTTCTCGAGTGGGCTCAGTAACCTCTCCATTCGTCCTATCCCCGAGATTTTAGAAGCCTCTCTCCACTCAGCCTTCCCAAGGATGCCACATTGGAGGCTCTTTCAGGGTTAGGGGAATGAGATCCAGCTTGTTACTGGCTTTAGCATATGATTACACCATGGGAAGCTTGTGAGGCTGTCCCATGTGGGCAGGAAACTCTCAGTAGCTTGCTAGTTTCTCCCAGAAGGAGAAGTAGGTTATAAGATATCGCTTCTGGAAGCTTGCTTTTAAGTCTCTGGATGTTGGCTGTTGATGGGATTACACACATCTGGGTTCCTCCACCGGTACCTTCATGCATGAGGCTTGTCCGAACGTGTTGGGAGGGGCCTTGAGCATGGCTGTGTCTAGGTTCCGGTGGTCTTCGGCTCTGGGGAGCTCTGCTCCAGGCATGGAGGGAAGCTGGACCCATCCCCTCAAAGGGGCCCCGGGGAAGACAGCCAGGTGTGCGGGCAAGAGACTTTCATTTACCCATCAGATATGGGGTAAATACCCAGATATACAAGGGACTGGTAGAACTTTATAAGAAAAAAATTCCAACCCCATCAAGAAAAGGGGAGTAGAAATGAACAGAAACTTCCTCAATGGAGAAATACAAATACCAAAAGGCACATGAGGAGATTCTCTACATTACTAATCATCAGGGAGATGCAAATCAAAACAATGGGATACCACAGAGACTCACACACACACACACACACACACACACACACACAAAAGAATAAGAACAACCAGTGCTTGCATAGATGCAGGGAGAAACGGATTCTTATTCCCTGTTGGTGGAAATGCTGACTGGTCCAGTTTTTTTGAAAAACAATATGGGCAGTCCTCAAAAAACTATAAATCAAGCTTCCTTATGCCCCAGCAATACCATTTCTGGGAGTATAACACCAAGATGCAAAAACACACAGCAAAAATGACATCTGAATGACATCTTCATTTCAGGCCTGTTCACAATAGCCAGAACTTGGGTTGGAAACAACACAAGTGCCTGAGAACAGATTACTGGTTAAAAAATCTATGGTACGTTTATACAATGGAATATTCTACATACAGCTGTTAGAAAAAATGAAGTCATGAAATTTGTTTATAAATGGAGAGTATCATGTTGAGTGAAATCAGTCAGAAGGAGAGGGACAGACATAGAATTACTGTAATCACTTATGGGATATGAGAAAAAAAAAACAGAGTATGAGACTAATACCCAAAGACAGTAGAAATGCCAGGACAAAATGGTCCACAGTTGGAAACCTGTATCAAGGGTGAAGACTGTTGGGATAGAGAAGGGACCATTATGACAATGATGGTTGGTAGTAGTCGCTCTGGATTAGAGATCTGTGTGCTGAAACTGGATAAGAGACCAAACATGATGACCTCTATTATCTGTATTGCAAACTGTAATTCCCAAAAAGCGAGGGAGAAGGAGAGTGTGTGTGAGAGAGAGACAGAGAGAGAGAGACAGAGAAGTGTATCTAACATAGAGGCAGTCTGGAGGCTGGGTTGGCAGGAGAAATATGTGGAATATTGGTGGTGGGAAACATACACTGGTGTAAGGATGGGTGTTGGAGCATTGTATGACTGAAACTCAGTCATGAAAGTTTTGTAATTGTAGCCCATGGTGATTCAATTAAAAAAAATTAAAAAAGTAAAAGAACAGCTTGGTTGGGATTTTTTTTAATAGCAAATAATGAAGGACTTCTTCGGTCTAGAACAAAGTGTCAAAAGAAGGAGTAAATGTTTGATCGTATTATTAAAGAAAATTACTGACTAGAGTTTACAACAAACACAGTAGAGACTTGGGGTGAAATATTATGTTTATTATCTCAGAAAGCTGAAGATATGGAGGTGCAACTGGTCTTACAAAGAATGATTGGCTCTTTGTCAAAAGCACAGACTTACATTTTGACACATTTAGTATAAGAATGATTAAAATCTGTTAATAAAAATACAACAAGTAGAGTTTGGGAAAAGTATTATACTAAAGATAGACATTATATTTTAGAATACAGAATATCTAGCCCAGTGTCTCGGTTTCAGTGGATAATTATATGCCAATATTTAACATTTTGAAGTCTGTGCCTTGTGTCAGACTATGTCAAGCACATTTTTAAAATAAACCTTACTTAGTCCTCAAAATAATTCTAGTCATGTTATTTTAATGTTTTGTGGACTTAAATATAAATAGATTACATAGATAATAATTAGTGAAATCAAGATTTGATTCCAATACATATTATTCCAGTCCCCCAATCCTAATGATAGACTACATTTTAGGTTTATGTAATTAGTCTTGCAGAATAAATGAACCTAAAATATACTTTACAGAAATAAATTTGAGTCACCTATGATCCCAAAAAATAAAGAAATAAGAACACAAACTGTGACGGACTTACAAAGGAAATGAATTTTAAAAAATTAAATGATTAGTGAGAATAGAAGAGACTATGAGCATATTAAAAGAAGAAATTGAAATGGTAAAGTAAGATATTTATTTTTCCAGTAATGATAGAAGAGCATATTATAGACCAATACTCCTACAAAGACTGGCAACATTCAGAAACTTTATTAAAATATTTGTCTAATGGCATCTTAAAACTTACCAAAATAACAAAGACTAGTGCATATGGTATCTGAACACAACTGTTACCCAAATGTCCCCTCTTGAAATTGTTCTTTCATACATTTATATCTTAATGTTGGAATCTGTCCTGGGACTTTCTCTACACCCCAGAGAATCCCCTGCTCTCTAGGCAGGTCCTGGGTAAGTTATAGGACTGACTTTCCTTTCATGCAAGAAGCAGGGCTCACAGACCTAAATTTCTCCAGCTGTTCCCCAGGTGGCAGAAATAGAGAAAAAGTAGCATATTAATTTCTCCAGGATACCTCCTCTTTCCTCTCCACTACTCCCAGGGACCCCCACCAGCATCAAAACTAACACTTACATTTTCTTTCAAACACCCTGTGTGCATTATTCAATGAAAATAAACTATAATAAAAGATAAGAATACATGTACTAAATCCAAATTTTTTTAAAAGGAAACATCTAAGCAAAATCAGATAATGTCATTTATTAATAGACTTAGATGCTAAATGATTTGTGACTAAAAACAATAACATATATTAAAAACAATAAAAGATTTCAGAAGAGTTATGAAAAATACAAAATGATTACATGGGAAGAATAGAATGAAAATATAAAAATGCAATAACCTCTAAATTAATTTTAGGAAAAATTAGAAAAAACTGGTATATAATATATATGTACTATACTATATATATATACACACACTATATATTATATCTATATTGAGAGTATCTCACCCCCATGGCAGAGCCTGGCAAGCTACCTGTGGCGCATTTGCTATGCCAAAAACAGTAACAACAAGTCTCACGATGGAGATGTTACTGGTGCCCACTCGAGAATATTGATGAGCAATGGGATGACAGTGATGGTGACTATATACTATATATATATATATTATATTACTAAATTATAATTTGTCAGAAAATATTCAAACTGAATCACTGAGAATAGTGAAAAAATAAATGTTAAAAAGAATGTAATTGGCATAAGGAGCAGGATAAAGGTATATTATACATCACTGTATCACTGTCACTGCTCATCAGTTTGCTCGAGTGGGCACCAGTAATGTCACCATCGTGATATTCGCTGTTACTGTTTTTGGCATATCGAATACCTCACGGGTATCTTGCCAGGCTCTCCCATGCGGGTGAGATAATCTCGGTAGCTTGCTGGGTGTAGGATAACATGGGGTTTGTCCTTTTAGCCTTGCCGCAGAGAACTTAGTTTACCTCAGAGCAATGTCCTTTCTGTACAGACACAGGAAGACAGTTAATATTATGCTTTGTAACTTGGGAGCTGATGGACTCCAATAATATTTACTCCCGGGCATCTGCTTTCCTAGCACCTCAGAAGCAGGGTCCTGATGAGGGACGGAATAGACCCAGGGCAAGCTGTGAGCTACCCTGGCATCAAAATAGGCCAGGCCAAAGTGCCTAACACTCAACTATAAGTTGAGAGCATGGTCATAGACAAATGCTGTCATGATCCAAAGGTAATGACGAGACTAGGACCCTGCTGGGCTTAGGAAGATTAACCTGGCCTGAGGACTGTGGTCTGGAATGTATAGTGAGATGTCCCCAGGAAGAACCAAACTTTATATCTCTTACTGTGGTCATACAGAATGACATTGCTAGAGATATTAGAAGTAGATTTACTATAACTATTTAAGCAGATTACTAGCTCACACCGTGACACACCCTTGTTTGGAATCACACCCTTGAGCAGATCTCCTCAGATGAGATTTCCTTAGATGAGATTTTGTTAATCTCCTCAAGAAATGGTCTTACCCTTCTTTGTTGATTTGTTGATGTTAAACCCACCTTTGTGCTACTGCCCTATGAAATTTGCTATATAAACTGAGACTGTGGGGCAGAGAAGGGAGACAGAAGAAGACAGGGGAGATAGAAGAAGATCCAGAGAGAGATCCAGAACTAGGAGAGAAGCGGAGAGAGAGAACGAAATAAATTGATCAAGCAACCAGTTTGGCCTTCTCCCTTCCGCCGCCTGCCCTTGAGCCGCCTGCCCTTGAACGAAAACAGCCACACACAGCGGTTCCAGAACACCAAGGTTCCGGAGCACCAAATGCGAGCGGTGAGACACAGTTGCCCAGAGAGCCCGAGAGTGCACACACCCATCGGCGTGCCTTAGTTTTTTACAGCTGGGTTCTCCAAGAGGGGCGGAGGAATCGAACCTGGGTCGAGGAATCGAACCTGGGTCGAGGAATCAAACCCAGGTCGATTGCGAACCCGGGTCGGTTGCGTGCAAGGCAAACGCCCTGCACTTTCCGCTGTGCTATCTCTCCAACCCATATTAAACATAAAATTAGAATACAGGAGAAGTAAAATAATAAGACAAATAAAGAAACAGCAATTACTTGAGATAATGATCAGGTATGCTTAAAAAAACTGATTGAAATACATCATAGTGTATACAAAGAAGTGCAACTACTGAGAAAAAATAGACATACTTTGACATATCAAGAACTCTCTAAGATAAAAATAAAGGAATAAAAGTAGAGATAAATTCTCAACAGAAAAACATGATAATGTGATACTGTTTTCTATTCTGAGGGAGGCAAAACATAAAATATATATGAACCTGGGTTTCAACATCACTTGGTAAGACTGACTCAGACCAGCACAGAGATTCCATAGCCCGCATTAAAGAAAATGTGTGAAGGCTTTTATAGAAAGAAGTAAAATATCCCTCATGGAAGTATTGAATTTCTAGAAGAAATGAGAATTTGAAAAATATAATCATGTGGTTAAATCTAAATGAATATTGGTTGTGCACAAGAATACTAATAGTGCCTTGTGCACAATAACACTTATACTGCTATAAAATACACAGAGGACATATGCATTTATAGATAAGTGTTATATATTTAATCATACGTATTAATAAATTGTATAACAGTAAAATCACAATATGAGGAAGGAAGTAACAAGAATAAAATGTTCTAAGGCCTATATACTACTAAGAGTAATAGCTACAATTTAAATTAGAATTTCAATTAAAATATAAATTTGCTATAGTCAAAGGTTTGGCTATATCATCCTAGAGTAATCTCTGAGATAACAGTGAAAAATTGGAGCAACTTCTGCTTTGACTTTTGGGGGTGCCTTTTCAACATTGATGGGGTGATCCTCAACAATGCTTGGGAGGTCAAACAGTGCAAAGAATTAAACTTTGGGCCCTGTGAATTCTCCTCTTGTACTCTACTCCCGGCCCCAGTAGTTATTGCTTTAAAAGAAGTCAAGAAAGGAAAAAGAGTAATATTTAGTATTCCATTGCTCATTGATTTGCTCAAGCAGGCACCAGTAACGTCTCTCATTGAGAGACTTATTGTTACTGTTTTTGGCACATACCATATGCACGGGTAGCTTGCCAGGCTCTCCAAGAGGGGCGGAGGAATCGAACTCAGGTCGGCCATGTGAAAGGCGAAACCCCAACAGCTATGCTATTGCTCCAGCCCAATATCTGTCCAGTTCTGCTACTGATATTTAGTATAGGTTGGCAAATAAATGACATTTTAAACAGATTTAAATCCAGTTAAATCACTAATGGCTGTTAATATAAATATATAAAACATAGTAATAAAAAATAAATCATCAGTATAAAATTAAAAGCTGCTTTAAGGGACATTTTACATATAAGAAAACAAAACATGAAAGTTAAATAATGTAAAATATACAATACAAAATAAATTAAAGTTGATATAAATATATTAAGCCCTCAGACAAACAGCAGAACATTTTCCAAAATTAAAAAGGTGCTAAGCCATAGAGAAAATCTTAATAAATTTCAAAAGACAGAAGCCACACATAGTATATTTTATAACTGGAGTGGAATTGAGCTAAAATTAATTACCTCAAAACAACTGGGATACCCAGAGTCATTGGGAATTAAGAGTTAATCAGTATGCTTGCCAAAACATATATATATATATATATATGAAATCAGACATATTTCCACACAGCATAAAGCTATAATATGTCAGGACTTAGGTTACACAGTTAGAGTTGCTGAGCAGGGAAATCATAACATTCGTCATCATCATAATAATAATCATCCCGTTGACCGTCAAGTTTCTCAAGCGGTCTCCATTCATACTAGCCTTGAGATTTTAGAAGCCTCTCTGTATTCAACAATGCTGCATTGGAGGCTCTTTCAGGGTCAGGGGAATGAGACCCAGCTTGTTACTGGTTTTGGCATATGAATACACCACGGGGAGTTTGAGAGGCTCTCCCAGGTGGACAGGAAACTCTCGGAAGCTAGCCAGGTTCTCCCAGAGGGAGAAGTAGGCTATAAGATGTTGCCTCTGGGAGCTTGGTTTGAAGTCTCTGGATGTGCGCTGTTGGTGGGATTACACAGTGCCGGAGGCAGCCACTGGGTGTGACTGCCTATGTACTGGAATAAGGGAAATCTGGGTGGAAGTGGCCCAGTCCTGATCGGAGCAGGCTTGGAGGTCTCAGCCCCGGGTCCCACACATCTGGGTTCCTCTGCCGATACCTTCATGCATGAGGCTCATCTGAACGTGTGGAGAGGGGCCTTGAGCATGGCTGTGGCTAGGCTCCGGAGGTCTTCGACCTCGGAAGCGCTGCTCGGGGTGGGGAGGGAAGCTGGAGCCCATCCCCTGTGAGGGGCCCTGGGAAGACAGCCAGGCATGCGGGCAAGAGACTCTCTTTAATTATAACATTAAAAATTTATATTTGAAAAGGAAAGAAGCTGAAAATCAGATCACTATGTATTTATCCGTAGAATATACACAAAGAAGAGCAAATTAAGGGCTGGGGGATAGCTTTGTGGTCAGGTCTACAAGGACCAAAGTTTGATCCTGGCATCATGTGGCTCCTGACTACTATTGGGGTTGCCACGGTGGTCCCCAGTCTCACTAGGACAAGAAGCATTCTTGAATATTGAACTGTCTGACCAAGTAGCTGAACATCACCAAACCCCCTGTGCTCTAAACACTGGTTGGGACCCTTTGTACCCACCAACATAAAAGAAGAGAAAATTGAAACCAAATAAATGAAAAGAAGGAAATAATATATTGTAAAGAAAACATAATGCCTTAGTGAACAAAGTATAACATTTTAAAAAAACAAAATAAAATTTTAGAATTATCTCTAAATAAACTGAGTAGCAAAGAAAGAATGCACACATTATTAATAGCAGGGAAAAAAAGAAGCAGGGGGATGAAATTTCTTGAAATTGTCATATAACCAGAAAGTTAGATAAAACAGCTGAGTAATGTCATATCTAATAAAGAATCTGACTCTATAACTCCCTCCTACAATAGAGCACTACTCCCAATGGTCTGCAAGCTGAATTTTCTAATCATTTAAAATAGGTAGAATACTAATCTTATATTAAAACTTGCCTTGCAAATAAAATTAGAACTTATTTTTTAATGTTGCCATATCTAATGCAAAAGTGACAAGAACATGGTAAGAAAAATTAACTTCATTCCATAATATAGATTTTTTTGTTTGTATGATTTTGTTTGGGAGTGTTTGGTGTTGGTCAGGGTTTACTCCTGACTCTGTACTCAGGAATCACTTTTTGTGATCTATAAGAGGTTGATTGTGTGCAACGCAAATACTTTACCCTTATTCTGGTCCCTAGCTGCATGTTTTAAGATTATTAGATTAAGATAAACTTTGATCTTCTCAAACTAAAATTGGTTCAGTGTTTAACAATGAATCAATATAATTCATTATATTCACAGAACAATGAAGAAAAATCACATTATTAACTCTAATAAATGTAAAGTGACTGATGGAAAGATCAACACTTATTTATGACAAAATATTTTGGTGCAATGGGTATAGTACAAAATTATCTAATCTTGTATGAAAAATTTGCTAAAAACAAACTGCAAGTACTGTATTAAACGGCAAATCATCAAAGGCTTTCTAGTCAAGATCAGTGGAAACAATGCAAAACATCCTCGTTTCTATTCATCATTGTGAAAGAGATTCTTTCTAGTTTGCTCCATGAAGTAGTGAAATAAAAAAGTAAAATTCTCCTCATTTCCAAGAGACATAACTGCATATGTAAATTCTGAAAAGGATATTTACATAAACAATTAATAAAATTCATTAAATGTGAAATTAGCATGTAGAAATAAGATGAGTCTCTATATATTAGAAATATACTAGAAAATATGATAAAAACAAATAAAAACTAAAAATATAATCTAAAAATAATTTTAAGACATACACAGAAGACTATAAAAATTATTTAAAACATTATAGAGATGTAAGTAAATGAAAGAATATATGAAGATTATGAAGTAAAAGACAAAATAGCCAATAAGAGATTTGTTTTCTAGAGGCCACATACAGCTCTGGGGGGCCTAGAACTAGTCTTGGTGATGCTCAGCCTTGCAATACAAACCAAAACTCAGTGTTTGGTCCTGCTAGCACTACATTTGAACTGATAGTGCTCAGGGGCTACCAGAATTATACCTGGGGACCTCCAGAGGCCATCTGGTACCTCAAGAATCAAACTAAGAGCCTAGCAGATGCTAGGCATATGTTTGACAATTTTGATTCATATCTTTGGTTCCAAAATTCAATATTTATATATTACAATTCTATTCAGAAACAGCTATATATGAAATACTGCCCCAGTAAAAATAACAGGATAATTTAAGGGAGTGTTGAAATTTTCAAATTTTATTTAGAAATACAAAACTATTTTTAAAAGATCTATTTTAAAACTAATTTAAATTTTAAAAAAGAATATATTATTAACTATTAAAAACATATGGAGAGCAATGTTTTTTCATTTAGATGCTGAATTTTAGGGAAAAAATAAAACAGTAAGTACCACAACGCATATATTTCTTAATTCATCTCTACTATTTCCATCATTATTTTTACCTGTAGTACTCAACAACTTCCAAATTGGTGTAGCTAATTATACCTGCATCCATTCTGTCTAAAATTAAAACACCCTGAGTGGTCAGGGATGTATCTCAGTGATAGAGTTCATGCTTTTTATGCATGAGACCCTGCGTGAAATTCCTCATGAAAGGAAGGAAAGAAAGGAGGAAGGGAGGGGGAAGGGAAGGAAGGAAGGGAGAGAGGAGGGAAGGGAGGGATGGGAGGGAGGAGGGAAGGAGGGAAGGAAGGAGGGAAAGGAGGAAGGAAGGAAGGAGGGGAGGGAGGAAGGAAGGAAGGAAGGAAGGAAGGAAGGAAGGAAGGAAGGAAGGAAGGAAGGAAGGAAGGAAGGAAGGAAGGAAGGAAGGAAGGAAGGAAGGAAGGAGGGAGGAGGGAGGGAGGGAGGGAGGGAGGAAGGAAGGAAGGAAGGAAGGAAGGAAGGAAGGAAGGAAGGAAGGAAGGAAGGAAGGAAGGAAGGAAGGAGGGAAGGGAGGAAGGAAAGAAGGAAGGAAGAAAGGAAGGAAGGAACAGAGGGAGGGAGGAAGGAAGGGAGGGAGGGAGGAAGGAAGGAGGAAAGGAAGGAAGGAAGGAAGGAAGGAAGGAAGGAAGGAAGGAAGGAAGGAAGGAAGGAAGGAAGGAAGGAAGGAAGGAAGGGAGGGAGGGAGGGAGGGAGGGAGGGAAGGGAAGGGAAGGAAAGAAGGGAGGAAGGAGGGAAGGAAGGAAGGAAGGAAGGAAGGGAGGGAGGGAGGGAGGGAAGGGAAGGGAAGGAAAGAAGGGAGGAAGGGAGGAAGGGAGGGAGGAAGGAAGGAAGGAAGGAAGGGAGGGAGGGAGGGAGGGAAGGGAAGGGAAGGAAAGAAGGGAGGAAGGGAGGAAGGGAGGGAGGAAGGAAGGAAGGAAGGAAGGAAGGAAGGAAGGAAGGAAGGAAGGAAGGAAGGAAGGAAGGAAGGAAGGAAGGGAGGGAGGGAGGGAGGGAGGGAGGAAGGGAGGGAGGAAGGAAGGAAGGGAGGAAGGGAGGAAGGAAGGGAGGAAGGAAGAAGGAAGGGAGAAAGGAAGGAAGGAAGGGAGGAAGGAAGGAAGGAAGGAAGGAAGGAAGGAAGGAAGGAAGGAAGGAAGGAAGGAAGGAAGGAAGGAAGGAAGGAAGGAAGGAATGGAGGAAGGGACGGAGGGAGGGAGGGAAGGAGGAAGGAAGGAAGGAAGGAAGGAAGGAAGGAAGGAAGGAAGGAAGGAAGGAAGGAAGGAAGGAAGGAAGGGACGGAGGGAGGGAGGGAAGGAGGAAGGAAGGAAGGAAGGAAGGAAGGAAGGAAGGAAGGAAGGAAGGAAGGAAGGAAGGAAGGAAGGGAGGGAGGGAGGGAGGGAGGGAGGGAGGGAGGGAGGGAAGGGAAGGGAAGGAAGGGAGGGAGGGAGGGAGGGAGGGAGGAAGGGAGGAAGGAAGGAAGGAAGGAAGGAAGGAAGGAAGGAAGGAAGGAAGGAAGGAAGGAAGGAAGGAAGGAAAGAAGGAAGGAAGGAAGGAAGGAAGGGAGGGAGGGAGGGAGGGAGGGAGGGAGGGAAGGGAAGGGAAGGAAGGGAGGGAGGGAGGGAGGGAGGGAGGGAGGGAGGAAGGGAGGGAGGGAGGAAGGAAGGAAGGAAGGAAGGAAGGAAGGAAGGAAGGAAGGAAGGAAGGAAGGAAGGAAGGAAGGAAGGAAGGGAGGGAGGGAGGGAGGGAAGGAGGGAAGGAAGGAAGGAAGGAAGGAAGGAAGGAAGGAAGGAAGGAAGGAAGGAAGGAAGGAAGGAAGGAAGGAAGGAAGGAAGGAAGGGAGGGAAGGAGGGAGGGAGGGAGGGAGGGAGGAAGGAAGGAAGACACTAATTCCTCATTCTTCCTTACCCATAGTTTCTAGTTAATAAAAATTAATTAACTTTAAAGTGATGGATTTTTTGGTTATAATTTGTGTGCTATTCTCTGAGCATATTGGGTGTATTTCTATCTCAGGGTATTTGCACCTACTAATTGCTCTTTGGCTTTCTGTCTCCAGATATTCACATTCCTTCCTCTCTTTTTCAGGTCATTGCTCAGCTCATTGTCAGGCCTTGTTTGCCATATGTGAAGTAGCATTTTTCAATCCCACCTTGTACTCTATGACCTCCTCTATTTTTCTCAATATCAAATATCAGCTTTAAATACTGTTTGCTTTACTTATTTATTGGCCTTTCCCCTTTACCACTAATCTTTGTGAACTGAGATTTTTAACTAATTTGTTCATCATTATATCACAGCACTGATAAAAGTGCCATGTAGGAAACCATCTGGAAATATTCTTTATTTGAATGAAATTAATTAATGACCCAAGTTATATTCTAAAGTATCAAGAAGATTTTATTAAAAAGAACCCATTTTTTTAAAAAAAGAACCCATTTTAACACTTTACTCACCTTGTTTTTTTTTTCATATACCTGATTGGTATTTTTCTCAATGGAGTCCATCCTTATATTCTCAGGGACCCACAAAAACCATGATTCACAGATTGTCTGGAATGTTCCATAAAATGAGCAAGCGTAATTCTGCTATGAGTGTTGAGCATTTTAATGTTGACTTAAATATTTTTAGTGCATTCATAAAATGTTTAATAAAAGTTTGATAAAAAAAAAGAGTGGTTTTATTAAAAGAAAAATAAAAAGGTTTCCTTGTGTTGTTTCAAGGTATCATGATTTGGTTTGATACTCAAAATGAACTGAAGTGTGAGAACAAATATATACTTGCAAGTAACTGATTCAGTGTGTTATTTATAATCTATAATGGAACATGTTCCAGAGAAAGTAGGTTATTTCTTTATGCACATATAAATTTGAAATTAATACAATAAAAAATTGAACATTTTGGCTAAGGAGGACAGTAAGGTCAGATGTCAAACTCATAAAAAAAATTGCTATATCCAGAACAGAAAGTAATTCTCTGATCTTTTTAAGGTTTTCAATAAGTTTTTCTGATGATTTCCTTCTCTTATTCACTGTTTTCATATCCTGAGTTTTGAAAGACTCATTTTCTTTCAAGAATAATCACTTCAGCAAAAAAGGAAAAAAAAGAAGAAAAGAAAAGATCTCTGATTTCAGCAATGTGGAGGTTTAACATTTCAGCTTTACAAAGAAGATAAATAAGAAAGTACTTTGGAGAAAAGTGACTAATATTGTGCTCTTTAACTATTTCTAGAGCATCTGTGAGTAATTTTGGCTTGCCGCCTTGCAAATTTTTGTTATGTCTTGAATTAATGCTCACATCTAAATAACTATAACTTTAGAGAAAAATCATGAAAAACAATTCAATTTCTGGCAGCCAAAATATTTAACTTCACATCACTTAGAGAAAAAAGGACTTTAAATTATAATAATGCAAGGGAAAATATTATCAAGCTTCCAACAGTCTTAGGACATTTCCTTTACGCTGACATATCTTGATTATATTCATATGCTTAAAACTCCTTAAAAACATACCAGCAGGTAAAGAATGACATAGGTTAACTTTGAACAACAAAAATAAATTTCCCAGACAAAGCCCTTATGCCTTCAATTTTCCTTAGGACCCTGTCTCTCATACCAACTGCAAAGGCACATAAAATTCTGAATTAGTCTGGATTCTGAAGCTAGTCAAAGAAATGCAAATCCTAGATCTCCCACGTACTAGTTATCTGAATTCAAATGAGCTACACTTTGTGCTCAATTTACTCATCAGAAAAACGGCAATAGTAGTACTTTAGGGAAGGCTGTTATGAAAATTAAATGGGGGTAATTTATAAATATGACTGCCATGTAGTAGGCATTTTGGTATGCAGGAAACAGTTCTTTGAGCAATGTTCCTATACATCTGTTTTTTGCAGAGCTTGTGGTATGTCCATTTCATTCCCAATGTATATATATAAATACCATAGTTCTTTACTCAGCATTTCACTCTGTTCTACTAATTGTACTATCTCTGTTCAGAGGTTTATACAGCTAAAGTTCATGCCTTCATTTTATTTCACTCTTGTAAATACAATAAATAGAAGTAAAACCTAAAAATAAATAATCTCTACTATGTGATAATACATGGTGCCTGGGGCAGTTTGTGGGTGTGCCTGCCGAGCTGCTGGAAAATGGGGGGTCTGGGTGGAGGAGGCCCAGTCCCAATCGTAGCAGGCTTGGAGATCTCAACCCCGGATCCAAGAGACTATATAAAACAAAGCTCCCGGAAGCTTGCAGCCGTTTAGAGGCTGAGCGACCTCTTATAGTCTAGCCTACGGATGTGCCTAAAGCAGCACACATGTGTTTGGTTTTAACATACTTGCTTGTATTCTCTGATGTACATTCTCTGTCACTCGCGGAGAAGTTGGCAAGCTACTGAGAGTATCCCACCCGCACGAAAGAGCCTGGCAAGCTCCCCATGGAGTATTCGATATGACAAATACAGTAACAATAACAGGTCTCATACCCCTGACCCTAAAAGACCCTCCAATTTGGGGGAAAGACTAGTAATGAGAGGCTGCTAAAATCTCTAACATCTCAGGGCTGGCACAAATGGAGACATTACTGGTGCCTGCTTGAACAAATCGATGAATAACGGGATGACAGTGATACAGTGATACAGTGATGTGATGATAGGACCCTAAGTAATAGCTCATTTATTTTAACATCAAGTCCTTGAAATGTGTGCTTTCATAATACTTTCATTTTATAGAGGGAGAGAGTGAGGGAGAGATAAAATAACTTGTCTGATTATCCATAATCAGATATCATCAGAGATAAGAGCTGAAATAAGAACCTACTACTAGAAACTATTGTGAAGAGATCCATAATTTTGTTTTAATTTCAATACTAAAATTTATGTTGCATCAAGACAATCATCTTGAAAATAAAATTGAAAAAACAAAACAAAATTAGGAAGGTAGACAATTCTTAACAAGAGACAACTGTGAAGTATATCTCCAGAAGTTTGCCTTTTTTTTGGAAAAGACTTGCTCCTTGCTTGTTTTTTCTCGTATAGGAAATAAATGGATGGGACCATATAGAAAAGTTGATGGGATAATTACTATTGCCATAAATATTGTGTAACTGCAAGCATTTGTTGTGATCTTATAAGAATGAATCTAAATCATGTCTTTTGAAGTCAACTTTAAAATAAGACACTATATTCTAAATGCCTACTCTATGGAGATCACTGCACCAGGCCTGTTCATATAATCATTTGTCAAATCTTTAGGAAAATATAGTTATTCTGCCTATTCTATTGACATGGAAACTCACATTCCAAAAGACTAATGCATTATGTAGTAGAATTAGTGGGATAATTTGTTTCACAGATTTCATTAGAAAATTTAAATTATACAATATTATAGTTGAGTTTCTTGGTTTGAGGTCCACAGGCTTATTAATCTCTTCATGGACATAAAAGGAAAATCAGGCTCAAACAAATAGTTTGATTCAGCCATCATTAACAAGAGTGACAGGGTTAGAATCCTACTTCACTATTAGCTTTCTCCTGTATTTTTCCTGCAAAGCCTTTCAATTGGGGTTAAAAAGAGATTACAAGATCCAGGACATAAAATTTGAAAACTTCCATGTTTGTTTTCTGAAGTTAATTGGAAAGGAATAGGAAAAGGGAAGTTGAAGTCAGCAAGGTTAGAGAGGCTTTGGAGGTGGGTTAAAGAGAGTCAAATACGGAGAGTTCCTAAAAAGTGTCCTTAGCTGGCCCCTAGTGAATACTGAAGAGCTTTGTTCAACAGAACTTAACTAAAAATAAACTGAGAAAAGTTCCCCTATAGGAAAAACATTTCGTGTGAAAGTATGATTTCAATAAGCCAACCCAGTCCAAGTTTAGACTGTGATTCATTTTACAAATGAAGTTACACCCCCAGTTCATGTATGCCTCCAATTTCAGCCTTTGGCCATAATCTTTATTGGTCTTTCGGGACATGTGTTTATTAAGTTATAGCCCAGACCCTTTTCTTTGGTGTGGACTGCTTATCCTGTAAATCTAAAATAACAAAATTATTTAAAATATAAACAGCATATTATTAGATTCCAATATTTCCCTTTCCTGTCGACAGGAGGTAGTCCTACTTTCTAAATCTAAAATATTTATCTCTTTAAATTTTGATACAGTATCTTTGATACATACACAATAACATTTAAAGTTGAATGTGTAATTACACCGTCAAATGATTCTGTCTTCCCTCTTAATCTTCCTCCAGCATTTTCAGCTTTGAAGAAGCTGTGCTGCTGGACTATAATAAATCATCCCTGCAGGCCTTGAGTTGTATACCATACATGAGAAATTTGGGAAGGAAACATAATTTTAAAGGAATACAGATAGGGTTTTTGTATTTGTACACATGGTTGCATATTTTGGGGAACTGGACTTAATTGCCTAATTTAAAAAAAGAAATAGATCTCCAAGAATAGCAGATCTATTCCACACAAGGCCTGGAATGTTAGCATTCAGTATTCAATGGTTGAATTAATTGTTCTGTGCAGGAAAAGTCGATGCAAAATTGTGTGAATGCAGCAACACTTCCAATTACAAGAGTCCATTATGTGATAAGCATAGTATCTTTAAAGCTCATAGACTCGCTACAAAATAAATCATATCAACCTTTTTTTTTATTAGATGAAAACCTCTAGGGTTCATAGGGTTTATGCAGTTCAAGGAGGTCAAAAAGTAAGTGGCAGATATTTCTACCTAATTAACATGGGTTGGAAAACACTTTGTGAAAGGTTGACATAAAGGATTTGTAAAATGCCAACCTTGAAATTCTTGATTTTTAAAGAGCACGCCCCGTGTCTTGCTCAAAGGCACAACTCTTTTCTTCTTTCCATTCTATATTCTGGCATTTTCTAAGGAAAGAAAACTAACATTTATTGAGTATTTGACTTCTACCTGTGTCTGCTGGCTTTTGAACCTGCTGCTTTATTAAAATTTTCAAAAACACACTAGAAACCCTCTGACTTTCCTGAGATGTCTATTATGGCCCAAAGTTGAGCCCTTTAAGCAAGTCATAGAAGACATGTATGCTGAGCCATGAATGGGCACAGATCACAAATTCTCTCTGTATCCTTATTCACCTCCAAAATAAGGCAATACTAGCAATGATAGTAATAATTTTCTGTCTACTTATTTTTCATGTGAAGGTAACAAGCTAAAAAAGTTGGAAAAGAATGAAATTGTATGTATGCACATATAAGGGTGATCACTGTATGATAAAATTGCAGTTGTTAATGTCAAATATATGGGGGGAAGGAGGAGAAAATAATAAGGAAAGGAGTAAGACAAAATTATCTGAAGGGAGTCACTATTTTATCTTGTTTATCTATTCAATGAGAATAAACTCTCAGTAAAAGGAAAACAGGAAGCTTTAGTAGTATCACCTACTGCTCTTATGCTTCTCCAGGTTGGGGGATACGGTATAACTGGTATGACTTTTAGGGATTAGATAAAAAAAAAGAATTCTAGGGGCCAGAGTGATAGTACAACAGGTAGAACATTTGTCTTGTAGGGGGCCAATCCAGGTTCAATTCCTGGTATCCCATATGGTCTCCCAATCACTGTCACCCACAAACACTGTCACCCACAATCTCTGTGATCCCTCTGATCACAGAGCCAGGAATAACTCCTGAACATTGCCAGTTTTTGTCCTGTAAAGACAAGATGGTTTTTAGAAGAAAACTTTTTACCAAATGTTTTATTTTTTTTAATAAATAGAATAAAATTAATTACTAGAAATACCAACTTGCTTGGACATTTGGCCCTGCCATCTGGCTTGTTCTCACTTTCAATACTCCATTGTGAACCAGAAATGCACCAGAAACAAAGCAGAAGCTAATCGGGGTTCCCAAACCATGAGTAACATCAACTACTAGTGTCAATTTTAAAAGCCTCATTAAAAGTAGAGTTTCACCTTTTACTCAAATAAAGACTTTTTATTTCACTTTGATAATGTCTCCCCCACCCCCTTCTGTCCTTGCTGTTATAGAATTAGTCTCTTTGTTTTTTCCAAGTTGGCTCCTCTTCCAACTTCTCCCTCATACTATAAAATATTTTGTTTTGGTAGTCATTGCTCGCAAACATTAATCCATATAGACCCAGAACCTCTCAGAGTCTTGTCTGTAATAAATGATTAGCGCGTATGTCAATGAATGAGCTTATGCTGGGATGTATAAATTAACATTTAACTCTATGTAATGGAATTCTGTATGCAAAATTCTTGTTTATTTGTGCCTGCCGTGATTAAGGCCTTTATTCCACTTAGAAGGATACCATAATTTGTTGAATTTAGTCAATTCCAAACTAAATTATTCAACTTTCTCATGCTGCACTCTCCTTATCAGACTTAATTCCTTAGCGTGGATCACTTCACTAAATTTCAAATACCGTAAATTTTTAAATTTTAATTTTCTTATGACATTTGGTTATGATTTTTTTTATTATATTCCAGATGTCTTTTTTTTCCTCTGGCCCTTCTTTACAGACCCTGTAGAAGGTCTGTCCTCATTGTGAGTCTCTTATCCAGAATTCTGTTGCACCAAATAGATCTGCCCTCCTCTGGGGTATTATTTAATTTAGAGCCATGACCTTTAATAAAGCACTACACCATGTGTTGTTTTGAGTTGTTAAAACATTACTTGTCTTTCTGAATATTTAAATTTTAGATCCCTCCTGAGAAGCATCTTCATATTTGGCATGATGAAACAAATGTTTATCCAACACCTTTATTTATTCCCCACTAAGAACAAGACTGGGTCCTTAACTGGCTGATACATACAAAAAGTCTCTTGAGAAATTTACAATTCCAGAGCGAAGATCAACTTTGTATCGTCAAGTATTATATGGAACACTGTCTCATCACATGCTAAATAAAAATGGATAAATAAAATGACTTGACAGTTAACTTTCAAAACGTCTGCATTTCCCCTAGCTGAAAGATACATGGAAACTAACATAAAAGCTTTAAGAAGTTACAGGTAAATTATTTTTTGTATTTATTTAATGCAACATTTCTTCAAAATAATTTTGACCATGACTAGTTCTCTGCAAAATACCCTTTGTTAACTCTCTAATGGATTTAATTATAAAAGTGCAATATCTCTCAAAACTAATGTTATCCAATACTAGTTCAATGAAGAAACACGGCTTGGATTACAATTCCAAGACCTTGATTATACTGTATTACAAAGTTTCTATTGATTTTGTTGTGTCTTAGTAGTAGATCATTTTTGTCTTCATGTTTAGAGATGTATACTAAATTATTTGTAGATGAAATATACAGAAATTTAAGCTTTCTTAAAACAATCCAGATACCAAACACACACACACACATACACACACACACCATATAAATATTGGTTTATTGTGGCGGTAATAAATAGAGGTTCATCATTCTATTCTGTGCATATTTAAAAAGTTCTCTTATAAACTATTTTTTTAAATTCTGTGACTTTTAAAAGACATGCTATTATCAATTTCATTTATTGGAATCAGCCAAATTTATATACTGTAGTCAGCGATAGCACAGGGGATTGGGCGTTTACCTTGCACACAGCTGACCTAAGTTCGATTCCTCCGCCCCTGTCGGAGAGCCCAGCAAACTACCCATGGGGTATTGGATATGCCAAAAATAGTAACAAGTCTCACAATGGAGACATTACTGCTGCCAGCTCGAGCAAATCGATGAGCAACGGGCTGACAGTCATTAGGACACTATGTTAAATTGACTAAACTGAGACTTGTCTTTAAAATTATGTTCAAAGTTAATTTAAACGTAGAGTCTCCCCAAAATTTAGCAGAAGATGATTTACAAATCAAATTCTCGAATGCCCTAGAAAAGACTCAGAGGCACACTGAATGGAACATATCATCAGGTAAGCTTTTGTAGCTTCAGCTACGTTCCAAGAAATTCCATTCCTTTAAATGCTTTGGGATTTGGGAGATCAATTTGAGAGATCTTTCTTATAAAGGGTTCCATTGTTTAAAAATATAAAAAGTGTGAAAACCACTGCTGTACACCACCACTCTAAATCAGATGGAAGTGGGCTACTAGACCTAATTTGGTAAAGACTGCATGGTTCTGATTTACCTTGATTTTAAACATGATAAGCAGAATTCCCACATCCTCTTTTATGCATCTTCCCACAGAGTCCTGGGAGAGCTGCATTTTGATGTTTTGGGGGTTTGTGGTTTCTGAGTTGGCAACATGTTTGCAACTAACTTTCTGCTCAGTCTTCTGCGTATCAGTCTTCTGCACAACACACCCCCTAGCCCTGCTGCTTGCATATCCCTGGATGTGTTTCTCCATCATAACTGCAGCATTGGGACGAGTTCTACAAGACACAACTTTCCTTTTCATGCACATTATTTTCAGAAAACAAGAGAGAACTAACTCTTTCTCCAAAGGGTCTAGGGACTAATTCTTGGATTTATGGGAAGTATTTTGAAGAACAGTGAGTACCATTAACAAGGGTACTTACCTGATCACTGAAGAAAAAGAAAATGGTGTCATTGGCGGAAGGTTGGGGACATTGGGAGTGGAACTGGTGCTGAAACACTATTCCTGAAACAACCTGATTAAGAATAACTTTGTAAACCATGATGTCTTAAAATACAAATACAAATGTTTGAAAAAGAGAAAAAAGGAAGAAAAGGCCTCGGAGAGTTCTTACTCAAAATAGGAAAATGAAAACAAAGGATAACAGAAAATAGTTCTTTTATTGTACCCTCTGTACATTAACAGCCAGGTAAATTTTACTTAGTTTTATTTTGGGGGTGGAGAGCACACCTAAGTTTCTCTCAGGACTTACTCCTGCTTCTGTGCTCAGAAATCACTTCTGGCAGGCTCAGGCATCTTATATGTTTCCAGAGATAAAAACCAGGTCAGTCATGTCAGGAAAGTGCCCTGTCCACTGTCCTTTCTCCCCAGCCCTAAAGTTTCTTATTATATAACAGTATGAGGCTTTTTCATATCGGTTATGAAGTCATATCATTTTGGGAACATCCCAGCTGTGCCATTCTCTTGACCTTGGGCAAGATATTTACTTCTCATTTCCTAAACTTCTATTTTTTCATATCTCTGAAGGTTGTAAATAACATCATCTACTCCATGTGATTATCTCCAGTGTTTTTAAGTGTGCTTATATACTACCTAATATCAAAACAAAATGAGAAAGGAGACAGGGATGTTGTAGAACGCCCACCTACAACAGGAGAAACTGTACATGCCCTTTTCTCAGATTGTTGCTTCAGTTATTTGTGCTTTGGCAGTTGCAGTAGGGGTGACCAGTATTAATAAGATTAGGTCCCCTGTTTCTCAATAGGTCCCACTTGAAGCAGACTACATGAAGTACTTCTCTCTTTGTGAAGATTAACATCCGGGAAAATCTTAACATAATAAATAACCTCAGCATGCCTGGAAATTAGAAAAGCAATTCCTGATTGAAGTTGTGTCTTTTTCTGAAAGACCTGTTAGTCTCACTGGCCTTCTCTGCTATGTCACTACCCCATCATAATTAGTGAAGATCAGGAGAGTGTATTGAGACCCCATAGGAAACTATTTAGCAATTAGCTTCTGTAGTGATCCCACACTTAGATAAAAAAAATCAATCCAATGTAATATTTTGGAGACAGCAAACTTAATATAATTAGACTGCTAATGCTCTTTGAAAGCCATAGCCACTGGGGCAAATTTCCAAACACCACAGACAGAGTGACACATTTGCAAATGGACAACATCTTTCCAGGAATAAGATCTTATCTACACAATAGCTATTGATTTCAGTGCTCAACTTTTCTGTTTCATATATTTTCTCCTTCCTCTACTCCTCTCCTCTCTTCTTTATATCGGATGTGTTTTTTAGGATAGTCATCCGAACCAAAGTGAAATTTCCTCTGTTGACAAATGTGTTTACTAAATGGGTGCTTTATTCCACAAAAGAGCATAAATCTCTGCTACAGACTTCAGTTTGGTTTCAGAACATGTGAACAAAACAGCCTCAGGAAGATAATTTTAAAAACTTCAGAATGAAGCTTCTTAATAAAGATTATCAAAGTATAGGCAAGCAAATCAAAGAAAAATGTCAAACTACAAATGCTTTCCCAGTCCAGCTGCACATCAAGGAGCTTCTAGGAAGAGAAGAATGGGTCTCCAAATCATGTATGGGCAGGCAGAAGAGGGAACGAAAAGAAGATAGCATCCGATTTATAAATATTTATAGAACAATCTTTAGACTTGGCTAGAACATGCAGTTCTTCTCTGAGTTCACTGTTGGGAAACAATAGTAAAAAACCGGAATTATTCAAATATAGGTGAGAGGAAATTTAATTCTATATTTTTAGAAATCTCTCAGAAGCTCTACATGTGACATAATGAGAAAAGGTATGTTAAATAAGCAATATCATGTACATAATATACACTCATGCATATTATATAAGAATCTGTAAAATCTTGTATCTGGGTTCAGGAAAGCAGCTAAGTTGCAGGTTTCAGAGTCTCAATTCAGCCTTCTGTCTCTCCTGGACAGACTCCGGCCACCAGAACTCCTATAACTTGGCCCTTGGCTACTGTTCCCCAGCTTTTATCTGAATTGTGGTTGCTCCTGCCACCTGCTGTGCGCCAACTAGTTATGAGCATGTGGTGGCTGAACTATGTAAGGACTGAAATAATTCCTCCATGAGGAAATCTACCTTTGATCTTATTTTTATTTTATTTTTATTTTTTATTTTATTGAATCACCATGAAAAAAATACAAATCTTTCAGGTTTAAGTCTTAGTCACATAATGATTAAATCCCATCCCTTCACCAGTGCACATGTTCCACCACCAAGAACCCCAATATACCCCCCTCCCACCCACCAGCCACCTCAGTAGCTAATGATCTTCACTTTATTCTTTCTATACTTTGAATACATTCAATATTTCAATAGAGAACTCACTATTGTCTGGATTTTCCCCCAACAATCAGGCCTGCTGAAAAGGCATCATTTAATAATTTCATTGCTGAGAATGAGACTCTATGAGCTCAAGAGTTTGGATTTCTGATATTTTAGCTCAGTTCACAGTCTAGATGCATTTCTGTAAGAAGCTTCTCTGGGTGCCAAAATGGGTTAGAAAACCTCTCGGATGATAGTTTTTAGGAGCAGAGGGTCCATTTTGCGCTCGGCAGCTCCGGATTTTATCTGGGTGGAGGGCATGCCGGTAATGCCCCCCCCCCCGCCCCCATGATCGCCTACGAGCAGTGTCACTGCAAAACTCATACCTCTGGGTTGGGAGTCTTAGGAGGTGGCTCTCGACATGTGGATGATGCCCCCACTGCCATTTTCCGTGCAGAAAGACAGGGTAGAGAGGGGAAAATCCCTCCCCAGGCGGCACAGGTTTGTAGCACAGCTCACAGTCTAGATGTATTTCTGTAAGAAGCCACTCTCGGTGCCAAAATGGGTTAGAAGACCTCTCAGATCATAGTCTTTAGGAGCAGAGGGTCCATTTCGCCCACGGCAGCTCTGGATCTGATTTTATTTTTAAATCTGAGAGCATTTAGTAAAAATCTTCTAAAAGGGACTTTCATTAGGAAACATCCATTTCACTCATATTTATTCTGGGTGAAGCTTACAGCAAATAAGGGAGGTGATGAGCAAAGTCAGGGCTTCCCAATCACTGAGACAAGCACACCATTTCTTGTGAAAAGCAAGCTATAAGTTGGCCAGGAGATCTGAATTGTTATAAATCTTGGTAGTGCTAAAAAATATTCAATTTTTTAAAAATAATTTTTGTTTTGGGGACAGACTCAATGGTACTCAGGATGTCCTCCTGGCTCTGAGTTTAAGTATCATCCTGGCAGGCTAAAGGAACCACAAAGAAGACAGAGTCACACTCAGATGAGCCATCTGTAAGGCAAGTACCCTACCGTACTATCTCTCCGGCCCTTTTCAACCTTTATTAAAAGCAATTGTTCAAAAAAGATAAAGTTCTAGGATTTCTTTAAGATAGGTTTTCAATGACACTATCTATAAACTGTCGGAATTCAGATTATTATCATAACATTAAGGAAACTTAAGCATGGCGTCCTACACCACTTTTGACCACCCGTAAATCTAAATATTTCCATGACTCACGGAATACTAGTCAATTTCTCGTTAATTTTTTAAAAAAATATTTAACTTTGTAGTTGTATACATATTAAGAGTGAAGTGGTGGAAGACCTCTGGCCCTTCTTTGGTGAGGGTGGAGGTGCAGTGACTTTGTATATGAAAGGTCTGAACACGACTGTAACCAAGTTACCACAGCTGGAATCAACAAAATAATAAGACTCTGAAACAGTGGATGAGTGAGGTGCTTGAGACAGTGGTAGATTAAATGGGAAACTGGTGGGGGATGGATTGTTGAAATGTCATATTATGAAATCCTATTATGAGCAGTACTGTTAGCAACAGCGCAGTAATTAAAAATAAATTATATATACTGTTTACTGTCTGGTTTTTAATAAAAACAGTGTAATACAAAAATGTTTCCCATCAAATCTCACATAGACATTCCAATGATCTTTCTCTGTTCTTATCAGTGTTCAGAACAAGAAAAATCACTTTCTATATGCTCCCAGGCATGAAATATAATATCTAATGCTCAAATATTTTATTCCGACTCTGTCTCCAGACAGTATGTAAGAGATTATTTGTAACAGGGACTATTATCAGTACTTGCTTTAAAGGTTGCTGCCGGCAGTGCTCAGGGCACCAGGTGGTATAGGGAATCAAACCTGGGCCTCCTACCTGCAAAGCATATGCTCAGTCCATGGTGCTCTCTTCTTGGTTCTAATTATATGGTAAAAGTAAAATAGCTTTATTAAGGTCATCATCATCATCACTGTCATCCCATTGCTCATCGATTTGCTTGAGTGGGCACCAGTAACGTCTCCACTGTGAGACTTCTTGTTACTGTTTTTGGCAAATCAAATATGCCGTAGGTAGCTTACCAGTCTCTGCCATGCGGGCAGGATACTCTCGGTAGCTTGCCAGGCTCTCCAAGAGGGACGAAGGAATCGAACCCAGGTCAGCTGTGTGCAAGGCAAATGCCCTACCCACTGTGCTATTGCTCCAATTCAATTCAGAGGACAATATGGACTTTTTGACAAAGAGAGGAAAGAAAGGCCAAAGAGTAAAGGAAGAGAAATTATGCAACCTAGCTTGGATACAGGTGACTACAAAATGGTAAGCACTGGACTCTTTACATCCTCAGGAAACCTATGATGTAAGAACTATTATTAACCTATTTTTTATGTTGAAGAATTGAAGCACAAATATATTCAGTAATCTGGCCATGTTGCACAACCAGGGCATAATAGAAGTTGGGTTTTAACTCAGAATATATGCTGTTATCACTAGGCTATCCTGTTTCCCATAGAGGTAGGAAGATAATATTCTATATGCATGCATGCATTTTCCTCCGAATCAGGCATTCAGAGTGAGGCAAAAGTTGGCTTTAGAGAGTTAAAAAAAACAAAACTTACATTTTTACTTGCAAAGTGTAGATGCAAACAAAGATCATTATATTTCAGGAAATGGGGACTAGGAAAAATGTTTTTATAATAATAATTTAAAAAGATTTAAAAACACTGCATTGTGACATATGTTAAGAGAACATCATTAAAGACTTTCCCTTTCAGCTCCTTCTCAAGTACAATGAAACATGCACATCATTCACATCAAACTTATACAAATATTATATATTTATCAGCTTAGTTCGATGCCTGAACTTTTCCATAGTAGACAATCAATTTTTTTGAATCATGACAATTAAAGCTATCCATAGTGCATTTTCCCCAAATAAAGGGTGTCAGGAGGACCTGCTCAGGTTGGGAGATGCGAGCTGAAAGAAGACTATAGACCAAAGATGACGGCCACTGGATACCTCCATTGCAAACCACAACACCCAAAAGGAGAGAGAGAACAAAAGGGAATGCCCTGCCACAGAGGCGGGTGGGGTAGGGGGATGGAATGGGGGTGGTGGGAGGGTTCCTAGGATCATTGGTGTTGGAGAATGGGCACTGGTGGAGGGATGGGGACGTAATCATTGTATGACTGAAATGCAAACACAAAAATTTGTAAGTACATAACTGTACCTCATGGTGATTCACTAATTAAAAACAAAAAACAAACAAACAAAAAAACAAACAAAAACGTAGTGCATGTTCCTACAATTATATACATCGTTATCAAAATGTGAATGCTATTCTTCAAAAATGCAAGATTTTTGTGATAATTAGTATATTATCTTTATGGTAAATAGTATATTATCTCAAATAATATGAGTAGAAGCATGCTGAAGAAATAAGAATAAAACATGTCAGATTTCAGAAATGAGCAAAGACACAGTCATGTTTTGAAGCCTGGGGTGTGTGGAGACATTTGAGAAGCAAGTGACCAATAATAACACAAATTATGGTACAGTAAGAATTTATAAGATTTTAGGTACCCAAGTACATGATAAAACTAGGATGAAGACAGAAAAAGACAAACAATATTAGGCTTATGACCTTTGGCATCAGATAGAATTAAGACCTCACCTTGGCTCAGCATCTTTAGGAAATGATTTTTCTCACTGGGTTTCACTATTTTTGTCATGGATGTACTGAACCTTAGACTAAAGTATAAATGCCTAAGAGATGAGAAGAAACTGGGATGGAATAAAGATAAACCTACAGTTGCTCTAAATGTTGCTGTTTCATCTCTATGTTTTCTATGGTATTTATATAATTTTAATATGATCTCCTCAAAGTTTCATTCAAAGTTAGTGATGTGTTTTAAAAAATCTGTGCCCTGTACTGGAGAGATAGCACAGGGTAAAGATGTTTATCTTGCACAAAGCTGACTAGTTCAATCCAACACCCACTACATGTAGTTTACGCTAGGATACTATAGTCGCATTGCCAGGAGTGATTTCTGATGGGGGAAAAAAATAGGTCTGTGTCCTGAACACTCTCAGGTGGAGCCCAAAGCAACCTCCAAAAACTGCACCCTTTCCTTTTTGGATGTTGTGAGAAGTCAACCAAAGACAGGGTGGAGCTCTTGCACTCTCCCTCACCCCACAGTAACCAGCTTCAGTGGCGCCTCCAGTTAGCTTTTTTACTGATTCACTAATTGCATTACAGTGAAAAGACCACATCAAGGCTACTGTTTGCCTTCAGGAGAGAAAATGCTCCTCTTTGTTGTTGTGAATATTTCTAAATGGACATTAAAAGTATAATTTTTCAGAACCAGCCAAGTGATTGCCAATATAAAGTAAATAAAGGGCTTTTTCACAGAAAAGGATCAAAAGGAACTGATAATTTGTCCTTTCATCTCCAAATTTACTGGCACTTTGATTCATCTACATTTAGGTTTTTCTGTATTTGACCTATGTCTAGTTCCAGTTTGGAAAGAAGATAGTAACATGATGGTTTGAGAGAAAAGACTGGGTATAGGGAAAAGCAGACATAAATAAAAGAAGTGAAAGTTTAGAATTAATATACTTTCACTTGGGCCAAATTATCAACATAACTGGTTGTGCGTATCCATACTGTTCAAATCTGTTACAAATTACAACATAGTTATACATAATTAAGGCTTACCTTATATCCAGACTAGGTTACATTCAGAACTGAAAATAGGAAGCTCCCAACTCCTATCAGAAGATAAAACTCTTCCCTGAAATAATCTATAAAGGGTTGTTTCCTCTCAGTTCCTCAGAGGGAACTATGATCTCCAAATTGACCTCCCTCCCTCCCTTCCTCCTCCCTCTCTTTCTCCCTCCTTCCTTCGTTCCTTCGTTCGTTCGTTCCTTCCTTCCTTCCTTCCTTTCTTCCTTCCTTACTACCTTCCTTCCTCTTCCCTGTCTTCCTCCCTCCCTCCCTTCCTCCTCCCTCTCTTTCTCCCTCCTCCTCCCTTCCTCCTCCCTCTCTCTCCCTCCCCTTCCCTCTCTCCTTCCTTCCTTCCTTCCTTCCTTCCTTCCTTCCTTCCTTCCTTCCTTCCTCCTCCTTGTCTTCCTCCCTCCCTTTCTTTCTCCTTTCTCCCTTCCTCCCTCCTTCCTTCCCTCCCTCTCTTACTTCCTTCTTCCTTCCTTCCTTCCTTCCTTCCTTCCTTCCTTCCTTCCTTCCTTCCTTCCTTCCTTCCTTCCTCCTCCTTGTCTTCCTCCCTCCCTTTCTTTCTCCTTTCTCCCTTCCTCCCTCCTTCCTTCCCTCCCTCTCTTACTTCCTTCTTCCTTCCTTCCTTCCTTCCTTCCTTCCTTCCTTCCTTCCTTCCTTCCTTCCTTCCTTCCTTCCTTCCTTTCTTCCTACCTTCCTTCCTTCATTCCTTCCTTCCTCTTCCATCTATTCCTCCCACCTTCCCTCCTCCCTCCCTCCCTCCCTCTCTTCCTCCGCCCTCTCTTTCTCCCTCCCTCCCTCCCTCCCTTCCTTCCTTCCTTCCTTCCTTCCTTCCTTCCTTCCTTCCTTCCTTCCTTCCTTCCTTCCTTCCTTCCTTCCTTCCTCTTCCCTCTCATCCTCCATCCTTCCCTCCTCCCTCCCTCCCTCCCTCCCTCCCTCTCTTCCTCCGCCCTCTCTTTCTCCCTCCCTCCCTCCCTTCCTTCCTTCCTTCCTTCCTTCCTTCCTTTCTTCCTCCTCCCTCCCTGCCTCCTCCCTCTCTTTCTCCCTCCCTCCCTCCCTCCCTCCCTCCCTCCCTCCCTCCCTCCCTCCCTCCCTCCCTTCCTTCCTTCCTTCCTTCCTTCCTTCCTTCCTTCCTTCCTTCCTTCCTCCTCCTTGTCTTCCTCCGTCCCTTTCTTTCTCCTTTCTCCCTTCCTCCCTCCTTCCTTCCCTCCCTCTCTTACTTCCTTCTTCCTTCCTTCCTTCCTTCCTTCCTTCCTTCCTTCCTTCCTTCCTTCCTTCCTCTTCCCTCTCTTCCTACATCCTTCCCTCCTCCCTCCCTCCCTCTCTTCCTCCTCCCTCTCTTTCTCCCTCCCTTCCTTCCTTCTTTCCTTCCTTCCTTCCTTCCTTCCTTCCTTCCTTCCTTTCTTCCTTCCTTCCTTCCTTCCTTCCTCCCTTCCTCCTCCCTCCCTGCCTCCTCCCTCCCTCCCTTCCTCCTCCCTCTTTCTCCCTCCCCCTCCCTTCCTCCTCCCTCTCTCTTTTTCCCCTTCCCTCTCTCCTTCCTTCCTTCCTTCCTTCCTTCCTTCCTTCCTTCCTTCCTTCCTTCCTTCCTTCCTTCCTTCTTTCTTTCTTTTCATAATTTCGATTTACCTCAAAAAAACTAAGCAGATATTTTTAGATCTTTGGTACCTGCTTTGCACCTCATTGATTCTGTTCTAGTATTCAAAGAAACCAGAGGAAGAGGATGAATTAAGATCCCTTGATAAATTCTATAGTTATCTCTAGGGGATGGACATGTCCAAAGGACAACATGAACACTCTAATAGTTTGCTGTCCAGCACAACAGACACTAAGCTTATGTGACTAATCTTTAATAATAAAAAATTGAAATTCAGCTCTTCATTTATACTGATCACATTTCAAATGCTCAACAGCCACCTGCACTTAATTGCTAATGGATAGCCAAAGAACCATTCCATCATCACATAAAAGTTGTATTAGACAGCACTGCTTTAAGTTGCTCATTAAAGTGTCTCTCTTGACCAAGGCAAGGAATAGTATTATTCCCTAAAATTGTTTTAGGCTTGAAGCTCAGATATTTCCTCTCAACCAGAACCTTCTGAACATGTCCTCTATAGGTAGATTCAAATCTAGAATTTATCATGGGTGCAGTACACAGATTTTTCTCATCATAAATTGCCTACTTTGAAACAAATTCCTGAGTAGCAGTCAGAAGAGATAACATTTTAAAGAGGTGTACTTTTTTAAAAAATTGATTTAATTTAAAAATTCTGACCTTTCTGCTGCCACGCGTGGTCGACCCCGGAGGCAACTGAACCACTTTGGACAGGAGCGGCGCCCCCAAAATGCCTCCAAACTGTGTGCTCAGAGCTACTGGCCCAGGCGCCGCCAGCGAGTGATGCAATTACCAAAAGAATTTTCCCTGGACTTCATATAGAAATCCAAAACCGCGTGGCTGTGATAGCAGCTGCACGACCTAATATCTCTTGATTGTCAGCAACGTGTAAATGTTCCTTTTTAGCAGGGCTTACAGTGGGGGGAAACTCCAAACAATAGTACTGAGTTTTTTGTTGAAGGGTAAAAGATTGTAGCGATAGAATTTTAGGCAGAATTTTCCCTGGACTTTATATAGAAACCCAAAACCGTGCGGCCGCTGCCACGGCCGCGCGACCTAATGTCATCTAATCATCAGCAATATGAAATGGTTCCTTTGTAACGGGTTGGACTTTGGGGGAACCATAATAGGGTTAAAGTTTGTAGTGATGTGTAATTTCTGGCTATACTTTCCCTGGACTTTATACAGAAATTCAAAGCTGCGAGGCCGCTGCCATGGCCGCGCGACCTATTGTCATTTAATCATCACCAATATGAAATGGTTCCTTTTTAACGGGTCAGACTTTGGTGGGAAATCCTAACAAGAATAGTAAGTCTTTTGTTGAAATATTGAAGGCAATCAAAGTGGTAGCCATCTCTATAGACTGAACTAAGCCATATCCCCACACCGGCTGAGAAGAAATATCCTTCTTTCTCGGGAAGAAACGCGGCATGGCGTTAACCATAGTATGATGTCCATTAAGCTGACACGGACCTGGTGGCGTGGGAATGGGATACAAGGGAATAAATGATTATGTACTTGGAACAGTGGGACGCTGGTGGAATCTCGAGCCAGGGCCGATACCAGCGTATTACTTTTGGTTCCAGAAACTGCTTGCAGACATTCTACCAGACTATCAACTAAGCCAGAGCCCCACGCCGGCTGATGACGGGAAATAACCATCTTTTTCTTTTTTTTTTTTTCCCTTTGTCAGGCAGCGTGGTGATTACTAAACATGCGTGAACTTGGTGGCGCAGGACGAGGGGGGAAAAAATAGAAAAGTTATGTAACAAACAGCGGGACTTAATATCTCTACATTCTCAGCAATGGAGAGCTATCAAATGCTTCCTTGACAGTGGGACTGTCTTTTCTTTTTTGGGGGGAAACCCTAGCAACAATAGTGAGTTATGTGTTGAAACATGGAATGTAACCAAGATAAACCATAAACGAAGTGAAACTTATCACTTACAAGGGCGGGGACTGGGGGTCGGGAGGGGGCGGGAGGTATAATGGGGTGGTTGGTGATGGAATATGGGCACTGGTGAAGGGAAGGGTGTTTGAGTATTGTATAACTGACATAATCCTGAGAACTATGTAACCCTCCACAGGGTGATTCAATAAAATTTAAATAAAAAATAAAATAAAAAAATAAAAATTCTGTATATATGTATACATAACAAAAATGTACAAGGTTTTTGAGAACTATGGCTCAGTAGTGTTAAATATAACTATAATGATATGAAATCACCACCACTATCAATTTCTGGAACATAATTATACTATACAGAAATTCCTTCTGTATTAAGTGATAATTACCCCTTCTCTACCCAACCTGTAGTTATTCAGAATTTATTTGTGTTTTGGTGAGTATTCTATTTCATAAGTAAAATCCTATAATAGTTGTTCATCATGTCAGGCTTATTTTATTTAGCATATTGTTTTGAAAGTCCATGCATGATGTAACAAGTATCAGAACTTCATTTATTTTTAATATTTTAAAAGCACTCAATGGTATAAGCACACACTGTTTTGCTTTTAAAATGTCATCATTTGAAAACAATCAAAGAATTGAGATGTATGATGAAGTCATTACCATTCCACTTATCCTATATTGTAAAAAAATTAAATAAAATTGTAGGATCAGAGTTGTAGCTGAATGGTGAGGCCAGAAGTTTGATCACTGGCAATGCTGACAGCAGTGCTGTTGTGTGATCTAGTCTCACAACAAAGTATGCATACCACCACCAATGCATGTAGGCACTGAAGTGCAACAATAACAACCACAACAAAAGAAAGGCAAGGGGGTTATGGAGGCGGGAAGGGGGATATAATTTTTCCCTGCCTCACATCAGGAGTAGAAGGTTTCTCCAGGGATGTTATATTCTTATATGTAAATTGCACACGATGCCTGGCATATGTTGTGTCATTTAAATCTTAGCTATCGTTATTATTTGACTGCTATTGTTGCTGTATCATTAGTACAGAGTTGAAAGCCTAAGTCTGAATTTCTAAGTTTCTGAAGCATTTCAACATTATTTCTTTAGCTACCAAGTTGTCAAGGGCACATGAAGTCACATGGGCTAGTCAGATGGGCTGGGTACTGGTGGAAAAGTTGTGCAGGCCATTCGGGATCATTTGTTGTATTTACAGTTTGTTAGAAAGTACAGCATGTACTGAACCAATCTTTCTGTCTGTGGCCTCTGCCAGTTGTCCTCATTCTAATCTTGAACTGACACATGGTCTTTTATCTCTCCAGGTCATACTGCACTAACATTTGAAAATCTGCTTTCATTTCTTTAGAGCAACAATACCTATATTCACTTCATTCATTTTACCTAGTAACTTTCCTCCATTTAGATTCCTTCTCTATTTATATTTTAACTTATTTAGGTTTCTTATTAAATAATGTGACAGATGTGATATGATCATAAGCTATTTTTTAAATATCCCTAATGGCATATATATTCACATATATTATATATATATACATGTATTTATATATATAGCTGTGCATACATAAACTTAACTACCCAAACCGATACACATTCATACTCTTGATTTGATTATTCTAATTTTCACAAACTGTTTTAAATATTTAACAACTCTGAAGAACACAATGTTCTCTGAGGTCAGGTCCCTCGAAAGGTCATGGTGGTGACATGATTTGCTCAGCTGTAGGGCTGGACTTGTACACCAATGGTGCTAATGACATACAGTCTTTGGAGGGCTCCCAGAATAACTATGTGTTAGCTAGAGAAAGGGACATAATAAAATTGTTGGTTCTGACTCTGAAATAGTTCCCTCTTTTGAACAATAAAGCAGCACCAATGACTGACAGTTCTCAAAGATGTTATGAATGCTGTTTAGATTTCTAATACTGAAAAAAAATTTGGCATAGCCATCAAGCATTGTTTTCACCCTCTTTATCTATAATAATCATTTCTCTCTCTCAGTTCACTTCTTTCTCAGCCCTCCACAAAACACAACATGATCTTCAATAAGTAAAAAAATCTTGAGGTATTTGTATGGAGAAATGAGGGCTAATACTAGAGGGTTTACATGAAGTCTAGAATCATTTCAAGAGGAGGTCAACAGCATAGGCTTCTATAGAGCTTGATCAGATAAGTTGCTGCTTATTTGTTTTATGAGGGGATAAAGTAGAGCAAAACACACCGAATTTCAACAATAAAATGACTTTTCTTCTGAATAGATCAGCTTTGTAAGTAAAATGATTTAAGGCTCAATCAAATATCTGGGGAATAGAACCCTCCATTTCCAAAGACAGATGTGATTATGACACATAGTCAACAATGTTTTTCTTCATTATTATTTGGCCTGAGTGTGGTGTTTCTGGTGGTAAAAGAGATACAGGAGGGGTTGAGAGTTGAAGAATATTAGGAAGTAAATAGCAACATATTCATAAGCAAGTGTCTCTAACTCAGAACTTAATCTCTGCTTTAGAAAAAAATGACATTTGAGCTTTCCCTTACAAAGCTCCCCTAGACTCTCTGGTAGATTATATCCAAATTAAGGGATAACAACTACATTTTATCAGGTGGTTTTTCATTAACTAAGCAGGAAACCATTTTGTTAGAATGAGTTATCAAGGCCATGGTGTGGGTTGTCTAAGCTACCACAAAGGTTTAGTTGAGTGCAGATGAAATTAATGCAGAGCAGCGCAGCGTAGTGTATGCCCAGCAGTTCGTTATATATGATTCTTTGATGACAAGTTAAATTTGTTCTCAGACAACTGTTCTCAGAGAACAGTTGGTTTCCTAGCCTATGAGATTCTTATATATCTATGACAGCAAATATGCATAGGATTGTGAGGATGTACCTTGCCCAGCTCAATGGGATATTTAAAAGGAAAATCCAATTTGGAAAGAAAAACTAGCTGGAAAAAGATTGAGTTGAATATCTACTTCCAATATCTACTGGCAAGTCATTCTGGTGTCTAAAATATTTGAATGGGTAGAATCTGTCAAACTCTTTCTAATCTTACTGGGATTTCTTTGAGAAAAAAATAAAATATCAAAAACACAAGAATGATCTGTAAGATTAAAACACAAATTCACAAGTATCTTTAGACTATATGAGTTGAAATATATTGGTGTCTTCATGTGTCAGGCATGGTGCTAAACAACTTGCTAATATCATTCCATTTAATACTCATGGCGGATTTATGAGGTATGTTCTTTAATAATGTCAGCTTGATGCTAAGAGATGGAAGCGCCAACAAGATCACAGCTAAGAAATGAAGAAGCTAGAATTTGAATCTAGTTTATCTGACACCAGAACAAGCTCTTTATAAATTATAAGGGATCTCTCGGAAAATTTACAAAACATTCTTGATTAATGTGAAGACAATTATCTGTAATATTACAGATTAATTTCAATAGTTAATACTCAGTAGATCTATCATGATTGAAAGTCTCCGAGGTGAATCCCCCAGATTCTGTCAACCTGATATGTATATACTTGTGCGGTATCCTCCCCTTGAGTGGGAGAAATTTCACTTTGAAGGAAGAAGAAAACACAAGAAAAAAGATATTTCTAAGATAAGGTAGCACAAACAGACTGTGACTTCCATCTTAGGCATTTTCTCTCGCTTGCTTCTACATCACTCAGTGTGGAGGAAGCTATTTACCATATTGGGAGGCTGACCTGTATGCAAGCTAACACGGTAGAGAGATGAAGTCAGCTACTGACTGCATGGATGTGGATCTTCTGGGCCTGCCAAGAGCCATGTTAATGATTTCAGAGGACAATCCTGCCCTCGTTGAGCCTTGAGGTAGATGAGATTAGACACAAAAAATGTCAAGTGATGCATAGAAAACCATCTGGATTCCTGACCCACAAAAACAGAAATGTTTAAATCTTGAACTTGGGAGGAGATCATTTACATAGCAAAATACAATATAAATGATAAAACAACTGACCTTGAAACTGCAACTTTTTCAAGACTGCCTCCTTCAACTCATTAAGAAATAATTAATGAGCTCTTAACATGCCAGGCATTAGCTGTGGTCCTTGCCCTCACACTGCAGATCATCTGGTAGGGCAAGGGTAGAAGTAAATCTTTCAAAAATGATTTACAAAAACAAATAAAAAAATTTTGTTTTACTAGGACTAGAGAAATCCCCACCAAATATGGTCCTCCAGAGCCCTGCCAGGAGCTATTATTGAGCTTAGAGTCTAGAGTAAGCCCTGGGCACGGCCCGGGGTAGCCCCGAAATCAAAGGAAAAATAAAGGGGAAAAAGATTCTTGGGAAATACTGGAACAGGGAAAAAGCAGAATATAGAGCCTCCCGAAGGACACAATTCCAACACTCACATATGGAACTTAGGGAAAATACTTTATCTATTCTTCAGTTTCTTATTTGAAGGATAACATTACCTCTGAAGAGTCCCAAGGAGTAAGTGATACATCATATAAAAAACATCTTTACAAAAGACAATCCTATGTATCTATTGTCCCTCTTTTCAAAATGTTAAGTAATTATCCATATTGTACTGAACTGCAGACTGGAGCAATAGCACAGCGGGTTGGGCATTTGCCTTGCAGGAGGCCGACCTGGGTTTGATTCCTCTGTCCCTCTCGGAGAGCCTGGCAAGCTACTGAGAGTATCCCAGCCACATGGCAGAGCCCGGCAAGCTACCCGTGGCGTATTTGTTACTCCAAAAATAGTAACAACAAGTCCCAGAATGGAGTCGTTACTGATGCCCGCTTGAGCAAATCAATGAACAACGGGACGACAGTGCTACAGTGCTACAATATGGAACTTCATTGTATGTATGTGTATATGTATACATACATAATATATAATTATATATAATATATATAATTATACTATATGTAATCTTAGTATAGGACATGGTTTATTTAACGTGTTCAGAATAGTAACTCTCATTAGCTTCTGTGGACACTATTAATCCTGCTATAGCTTTATAGCTATAGGGGATGAAAATAATTTTATAAAAAAGTCTTGGAAGCTCTGACTTTTATATATAATTACTTTTCTAGTTTGTTCTTCCAAATGAAGATTCAATTATATTTTGAAAAATGCTTTACAATAACTAATTAAGTACTGGATAGGACATCTAAATATATACAAAGTAGAGTAGAAGTGAGTGATTGAATATTAGAATATCTGTGTTCTTACTTAGGGAAACAGCTAATCTCTACCATCAAAAATAGTCAAATAATTTTAGACAATTAAGGATTATATAACTTAATATTAATGGCAACGTAATGCAATTATTATTTATGCACTATAGCACTGTCTTCCTGTTGTTTATTGATTTGCTCGAGCAGGCACCAATAACATCTCCATTGTGAGACTTGTTATTACTGTTTTTGGCATATCGAATATGCCACGGGGAGCTTGCCAGGCTCTCCCATGCAGGCGAGATACTCTCGGTAGCTTGCCGGACTCTCCGAGAGGGATGGAGGAATCAAACCCAAGTCGATTGTATGCAAGGCAAACGCCCTACCTGCTATGCTATCGCTCCAGTCCATTGTCACTGTAGAGAGGAATGAATTTACTGTGTAACCTCTGTAAATTTTATTATTTAAGTCAGGCAGCATGAAAATCAGACACAATTTTTATTTTATTATTATTTATTTTGTAGTTTTATTAATACTTATTATAATAAATTATTATTATTTAGTTTTATTAATTATTATTTATAAAATTCTTAAAGGGGTTAAGTTTTTCAGAAGTTGACCATATTTTACCAAATGAATTCATTCATGTGACTAAAGTAATATGCAAAACTAGAGATATAAGGATATATAAATAAACATGCATCCTCCTACAAAAGGAAAAGAAATGGGAAAAAAATTCCAAATAGAAGTATATAGGATTTTATTTTTAGAGAAACTAAATAGGTCCACTAGATGGCACTCGAGTCTGATCTCCTGGTACTACTAAAAAAAAAAAATCCTTTGGAAAACCACAGTATAACCATCATAAATTTTCTGAGTCAGTTACTTATCTGGCGTGGTGTAAGGTACAAGACATTTCAATATTCCATTGAAAATTACTAGCAATCTCCCATCAGCAAGTGAATATACTGCCAACTCTTAACCTGAAGTAAACTGATTTAGTCCAAACGAGTGAGCTTTTTGATCCCTTAAAGAGCTTCCTAGAAGTAAAGCAGAATTTCTAAATATAAAGTAAATTAAAATTTATTAGTGAAAGAAATAACATAGTCTGGCTCCGCCGAAGCACTGTTCCAACTGTTCATTTCCTCTAGCAATTCAGATCTCTGTTCTGGCACAACTAGGTCAGTGCCTGAAAATTCGTTCAGCAAACATTCAGCAAGCTATCATGGCAGGGCCCAGCACTCTGAGGCAGTGTCCATTGTCCACTCCATCCAGAGTGGAGCTTATACTTTAGTGAACAGTCAGAAATCAAAGAAGATGCACTGTAAATTCACAAAGTTGAGCGGGTGTTGTGATGACGCGAAGATGCCTGAGTTCGGCGAGTGCTGTTTCAAATCCTCCCTAGCATCAGCCTGTGATCAGGGACCACAGACTGATGGTGAAAGCGGCCCGTTTAATGCTGAGTTTCTAGCATACTTATAGAACATCTGAAGGGGGGTTGAGGTAAGGACAGGTGTGATCGGTCATTTGCATAGATAAACATTGGCAGAGGAAATTCCCCTAGGGAGATCCACTCAAAAAGATGCTCTGTCTCCCAGGGACAACTACATTGCTTTTATGTTTCCTTCTAATTATATAAGCTATCAATACTTGTAGTTGTTTGGATAAACACAGTAAGAGACAAAGATCCCAACACTTAGTTCTCTGGGCTGAGAGCAAGCAAGGCTTTTAACATTTAGTTCTCTGGGCTCTGAGAGCAAGCAAGACTTTTACTGTAAATCCCAGACTAAGTCCTCAGGCCAGTTCAGCTAGTCCTTCCCCATGGGGGTCCTTTCTCTTAGGTTGTAACAGTTTGCATCAAGATCATGCATTTTTGCTTTCTAGAATGTCCCGTTTAGATGCCGGGTATTTTTACCACTTGCCCCGGGTCCATCCCAGTCCCACAGCGGGACCTCCCTTTTGGGGAGTTAAGAACTACAGAAACTGAAGCCTGGGTCAAGTAGTTATGACCAAATAATTATGCCCAGGTGTAGATATATTTCAGCATCAATCAACTCCCAAATATTAGGAGCATAGCATTAATGGTCTTTCTGTGTTTAACCAAAAAACATTACTCTATAGTAAAATATTAAAAGACTGTAGGGGAAATAGAAAAGCAGGTACAAACATACAACACTTCAAAACAAAACAGTACAAATGCAAGTTCAGAATTATCAGAAAATTTTGGCTTACAAGTATTCAAGACTGACTTGGGGCACTGTGACAATTTTACCTCTGTAAAATACAAGGGAAAGGTTAAAGATAAACTTTACCTAAGTTAGGGATGCTAGCAAGGGCATGTTACACTTCTCAGGGAGGAAGAAAGGAGGCAATTCACTGATGAAGCCTAAAGCACTTAGGGTTAATATCCAACACAAAGGAAAGGTTGAAGATAGACTTTAGCCAAATTTGGGATGTTATCAAGGGCATGGTAAGCTTCTCTGGGAGGAGGAAAGGGGTAATTCACCAGTGAAGCCTAAAACATTTAGGGTTGATATCCAACAATGCACTATAATTGTATATTCCGTGGAGAAAATCAGTGGAAGTGATGAAAATAGTGGCGGTACTTCTGAGAAAGAGGACTGAAGTTTTCTTGGGAAGGGTAACATTTGTACTGGAACTAAAATTAAAAGATAGATTCAATCATAGAAAGAAGGATATCAGTATTTGTAATAAAGGCAGCAGAAAGGAATTTGCAGATGCAGGGAGATCAAGCCAGGATGGTCCAGAGTTTATATTCCATCTAAATCTTGCTATGAGGACCACTAAAATATTTGTGGAGAGCCTTGAGGGTAGAGTTTGGAAAACACCTTGAGATGCTCAGGGGTCATGCCCAAAGATGTGTAGGGTATTATACACCAATTACCATGTCAGCAATCAACCCAGGACTGGTCACATGCACAGCAAATTCTTCCATCCCTGAACAAACTCTGTAACTCCAGACACTGAAAAACTTTAAGCAAAAATATTGCAAATTGGTTTATATTTTAAAGAGTTCACTCTGTTTATAAGTGCATAATGTTTTATAATGGCACCAAGAAAAAAAAGCAAACGATCAATGTATGTCTATATACATTATCAATACGTATATTTAAGTAATTGAATGAATAATTATTTCTATTATTTACTTACTACCAACAAGGACCATCTTACTAAGATTCAATTTACATATATTACACTGATAGAGTAAAACATGTACTTTAGACGGCTAGATCTCAAACTTCAGTGGCGATCATAGTCATCTGGAATAACTACTAAAACATAGATTGCTTGACCACACCCTTTATCATACTCCTTCTATTACTTCCTCTACAACATCTAATTGAAGATCTTTCAAGTGAGGGCCCGAGACCTGTACCATTTACAAACTTCCAGATGATATGCTAACCAGAGAACCATACCCCAGAAAACGTGGCTGAAAAGACTGAATGAACATGAAATGTTATGAACCATTAAAATGAAAACAAACAAAGCAGTAAGAACTTACTGCTAGAGTTTACAGTGAATAATCTCTTGTAGAAATTACCACAACTTTCAGATGTGAACATCTATCAGGAGTGTGGTGCAAAGAAATGTAACAACAGCTCTCAGAAGTGAAAGACACCAATTGCTGACTTGTAAATTCCACAATAGAGAACTTCAGTCTACCAATGTGAAGTCACTGAGCATAGAAACAGAGAAAATGTTAACAATAAATTCTCAGGAACTAATGTGAGCCAATTCTTGAAAACCATTGCCAAGGATTCTAAAACCTCAAAGTAAGGTGTACTTTTTCCAGGTATATACAACTAATCTTTCATGTTATTCAGCACCTAATCTTTCCATAGTAATATAAATATTCCAGAAGTTTCTCTCACATTATCTAACACAAAAGAAGAAGCCAACATTTGTGGTCAATAAAGAGCCCCTTGTCATGACTATTTATATTTATTTGAAATAAGTCTCAAAGAAATTCTCTGTAGAATTTTATGTATGATTTTAGAAAATAGAAGTCTTCGAAAGGTTTCTCCTCTTACTCCTCTTATTCCTCTTACTCCTCTTATTCTGCCCTACCTAATTTTTTAAAATTTATTTTTAATTAGTGAGTCACAGTGAGGGTACAGTTACAGATTCACACATTTTTGTTCTTTTTTTTCCCTCATGCAATGTTTAAGAGCCCATCCCTCCACCACTGTCCATTATCCACCACCAATGAACCCAGTATACCTCCCACCCCTCAGTCCCATCCCCCCGCCCCACCCAGCCTCTGTGGTGAGGCATTCCAATTTAATATCTCTCTTTCCTTTTGGGTGTTGTGGCCTGAAATAGGGGTATTGAGTGGTCATCCTGTTCAGTCTCTAGTCTACTTTCAGCACTCATATCCCTTCCCGTGCAGGATCTCCAGTCACATATTACTTGGTGTTCCCTTCTCTGTCTGGGATGACTTTCCCCCAGCATGAGAGGCCACCTTTCAAGCTATGGAGCCAACATACTGGTAATATATACTACAATTCTTGGGTATTAGTCTCGTACTCTGTTGTTCTATATTAGACTGATGAGTGCAATCTTTCTATGTCTGTCCCTCTCTTTCTGGCTCATTTCACTGAGCATGATACTTTCCATGTTGATCCACTTATATGCAAAGTTCATGACTTCATCCTTTCTGACAGCTGCATAGTATTCCATTGTATATATGTACTAAAGTTTCTTTAACCAGTCGTCTGTTCTCGGGCACTCAGGTTTTTTAAAGATTCTGGCTATTGTAAATAGTGCTGCGATGAATATATAAGTGCAGATGTCATTTCGACTATACTTTTTTGTTTCTCCTGGATATATTCCCAGAAGTGGTATTGCTGGATCAAATGGAAGCTCAATTTCTAATTTTTTGAGAAGTGTCCGTATTGTTTTCCAAAGGGGCTGGACCAGTTGGCATTCCCACCAGCAGTGTAGAAGGGTCCCGTTCTCCCCACATCCTCTCCAACAGCGATTGCTTTTGTTCTTTTGGATGTGTGCTAGTCTCTGTGGTGTGAGATGGTATCTCATGGTTGTTTTGATTTGCATCTCCCTGATGATTAGTGATGCAGAGTATTTTTTCATATGCCTTTTGACCATTCGCATCTCTTCCTTGGAAAAGTTTCTGTTCATTTCTTCGGCTCATTTTCTATTTTTTTTATGATGTTAAAAAATGAGGTATTTAAAACAAAGGAAAGTAAACTTTATTTGAGGGTGAGGTACAATGGGTTGCATTTGAGGAAATGACTGGTATCGTCACTTCTATGTTATTGCTGTAAATGCTTAGTTCTCCTTCATATTCCAATATTTACCTCAGCTTCTGATCAACCATTCTTCAAGTGTATAATATATTATAATAATTTTTTTGCAAATAAGTTAGTATGTATTGTCCCTCTGCCTAGAATTCTTGCCACCTCACAAAGGCTTTCCCATATGCTAAAATGCAAGGACAACTTGTGACATTTACAAATGCATGTTTTTAGGTCTTACTTCTTGATCTGCTAGAATCACCAAGCAATGGTATATAGACAGCTTCAATTTTTAATAAGTCCCAGAAAATTTTCATCAGCCAGTTTTAGAATCCACCAGGCTTAGGTCTCTTTTTCATTAATTTGCAGCGTTAGTACTATTGCCTCAGGGGAGTAGTAGGTAATCCAGAAGTGTCTGGGTCCCTCTCTAATCAGTCTGGCTTTCAAAACTTTGAGCTGCCTTTTAGCCTTAGTTCAAGTAAACTTTATTGAAACAAATTCTGGACAAAGCCATAATTAACGATGGCAAAACTGGTAAAAGTAGAAAGTATTTCTTGTTTATGAACATACCTTGACTACCCACTACCAGCTGTGACACACCATAGAAGGTGCTCACTAAATAAGCCTGATCGATTTTCATATTTATCTGAACTCTGAATACTGAGAAAAATGCAAGTATACCAACCCCTTTATCAAAGAACGTTCTTAAAATCAAATAAATCTGAATGGTTCCATACCCTTAATGTATATCTTCGTATAAATTCTGTACCCTCTTGGTTCTCAATTTTCTTCTAAAAGAAAAAGTAAAGGACAAACAAGAATTACTCATATTAAGTTATTTATGGATTGGAGCCACTGCACAGTGGGTAAGGCATTTGCCTTGCATGCTGCCGACCCGGGTTTGATTCCTTCTTCCCTCTTGGAGAGCCCAGCAAGCTGCCAAAAGTATCCCACCTGCACGGCAGAGCCTGGCAAGCTACCCATGGTGTATTTGATATGCCAAAAACAGTAACAAGTCTCGCAATGGAGACGTTACTGGTACCTGCTCAAGCGAATCGATGAACAACAGGATGACAGTGCTACAGTGTAGATTATTTATAACATATTAAGATTAAGTAAGAACATTAGAAAACTGGAAAAGTAGAGAAAATTATCACTACTCATGGACCGCTGGAGCGATAGCACAGTGGTTGAGCTTTCGCCTTTCATGCAGCCAACCGGAGTTTGATTCCTCCCCCCCTCTCGAAGAGCCTGGCAAGATACCGAGAGTGTCAAGTCCGAGCAGAAGAGCCTGGCAAGCATATTGATTATGCCAAAAATAGTAACAATAAGTCTCTCAATGAGAGACGTTACTGGTGCCCGCTCGAACAAATCAATGAGCAACAGGATGACAGTGATTACAGTGATTACTCACGGACCATCCCAATTATTATCTTTATAGCACATGTCTAAACAGGATTTCTTTGACTTCCATTCTGGAATGATCTTCACTTCCTATGGTTATAGTCCCATGTAGTTGTTGGTTGGGTTAAACCCTTTCAGCCCATTGTCTCCAGAGGGCAAATGTTCAACATCAGATATTTAACACCATGTGTCAAGAGGGAGGCAGTGGAGGCGGAGATCAAAAAGGAGATGCAGCTTTTTCAAAGAGCACCATATGTCTATTTTCATTTCCAAACCAAATGAGATACAGTAGGAAATAAATGTAGAATTTGTCTCAATTTCTTGATTCCAAAGGATCAAGCACCTTAGCTTTATTTTTATATTCTTCTCTGCTTGCTTCAGTGCCAGTATTTTGACCTTTTAGCTTCCGGCCATTCTCATCAGTTCCTATGGCTACAATATGGAATTATAAATTTCATACAGTAAAAACCGTTTTACTGAATTATTTTATGTACCAGACTTTTGTCCAGTTAGTTAAGTCAATAGGATCAAAAGTGACCAGTGAGACACAATTGAGAATCAGAGGTCACTACATTTGAATCTGTACTTGATATTTGCAGTCAAAATTCAATTTTATTGAGGCATAACATAACATCACTTTCAAATGTACAACAAAGTGATTTTAAGTTTATATATAGTGTGATGGGAAACTAAATTCTTAATCATAAATCAAATGGACAAAAAGGCTCAATTGCTCTCAAGGTGATCAGGTTAATGAAGATACAAAACATCTTCAAGATGTTCTAGTGCCATAGTTTTAAATTCTTGTAAGCCTTAGTTTAAAGAAAACCTCATTAGAAAGACATTACATAAAATAGTAACAGACCGAGCTTCTGACACAACACAGGGGCATCTTAGAGTTCCACACCCCCATTCCTATGATAGTTGGCAAAGAATTATAGTTGTTTTCACTATAAAAATTGTGAGCCTTCGGGGCTGGAGTGATAGCACAGTGGATAGGACGTTTGCCTTGACCCGGGTTCGATTCCCAGCATCCCATATGGCCCCCAAGGACTGCCAGAAGTAATTCCTGAGTGCATGAGCCAGGAGTAACCCCTATGCAACGCCAGGTCTGACCCAAAAAAGCAAGAAAAAAAAAGAAAAAGAAAATTGTGAGCCTTCTGCTGTCTTCATTTCAAAGATAAATAGGAGCACTAACAAAGGGAAATAATGACCTTATGTTCATAGAACTCATAACTGAAAGACCCATATTAGAACCAGAACCTCCTGGTTATTAATACAAGGTCTGATTCTAAGTCACTATGTCAGAGAGAATGGCAAACACAATTTCTTACTAATATTAACTGTTCCTAAAAATCATTCTCCTAATTTGTCTAGGCATTCCCAAAGGTACTTGAGACTTATATTCAGGAAAATTGTGAAAAACAAACAGAAGCCAAAACAAATAAGTCCAGTACCCAACTGAGAAAAATTTTAAGTACCTATATTCTCCTTGTGTAATCAGAATCTCTACATCACTGCCTCAAAACATTTTGGAGCTTATAAAAATTTCCCATTGTGTCCCTTTGTAGAGACTTTTTTTTTTGTTTTTGAGTCACACCTGGCGATGCACAGGGGTTACTCCTGGCTCATGTACTCAGGAATTACTCCTGGCGGTGCTTGGGGGACTATATGGGATGCTGGGATTCGAACCCGGGTCGGCTGAGTGCAAGGCAAATGTCCTACCCACTGTGCTATTACTCCAGCCCCTGTAGATACTTTCAATAGCCCCTCCTCAGTAAAACCACCCCCCAAAGTATTCATATTTTATCTGGGGTCCCAATTCATTCTGGGAACAGCAGAAATCACCAGTTCATGACCCAAAAGAAGTTGTACAAGTGTCCAACATTTTTTAAAGTGTTCCTTAAGGAAAATACTTAGCCAATTTTGCATTTACTCTTTGATCCCACTTACAATTTTACTATAATTTAGGGACAGGATTACCTGGCCGAAATCATTTTATATCAGTATGCCAGGATGAATTAACTTGAGATCCAGAAAAATGAATGTATATTCTCTTTACTTGGTCCAGCAGGTTGCATAATGTTACCTGGAAGAGTAATTTATGATTCCTGAAATGGATATTTTTACTGGTTACTCTTGACAAATTGTGTTTGTTCCTTCTTATTTATTTTCTATTAGTAAAATTCACATAAAACATATTATCTTCAGAAATAGTAGTATGTCTTTATATATATTTGACTATCTTTTGTGATTTTTATTCCAGGAAACAAATCTATACCTAGCAAATTTTGTTACTTTGACTTGCTTGCTGCTCTCTGCCAACCACTGTATGTATCTTTTAATTAAGTAGAAAAGAGATCTTAAAAGCTCACATAAGCCCAGGAAACTCTATTTCTGGCTGACAGCAATGTCTCCTCATTTGCTAGCAAAAGCACAGATTGACAGAACAGAATAGATCAAGAAAATTGATTGTTACTCATATGCTGGATTGAGTCAATATATGTAAATCCATCCCTATTGCTAGCAGGCACCAAGATGCTTGCCATGCAGAACAGACACGGATACAGCCTGTTTTCTAGTCCAAATGCCAGCCTTTCACTTTAATGTAGCAAAAGTACAGTTATATACTCAGAAAGCTCTTTTGTATTCATAACAACTGCAGTTTGAATGTGGTTCAGGACAGAGAAACTGTATTTATGAGCCACCATCTCTTCTGAGTCAATACAATTTGCAGTAAATACAGTTTAAGTTAGAGCTATGATATAGATGCTCTGGGGATTTTCTTTGTGGTTTTACTACATTTTTGAAAACCTTTTAAATGTTCACTACTTTCAAGTTTATTTCTTTAAAGTGAAGAGCTTTACATGGTTGTTGTGAAGAACAAGTAAAATAATAGGTATAAAGAAGACTTTGAAAAAAATACAAGCATTATGCAGATCAGAGATGATGATAATGATGGTTATTTAGTCTCAAGGTCCTTACACTTAAGGGTAATGCTTCCGGGTTATTTGAAACTCTATTTTGGACTGGATTTAAAATATTTGGAAATTCAAAGAAGTGCATGAAAGAGAAACAAAAATCACATTGTGTGTTTGGATACCCCTTAATATCTTCTCAGGTAAGAATAATTATGAGCCTCATAGTATCAAAGAAGAGTCATGTTTCTTTCCTCCAGAGTAGGATTGAATAGTACAAAGATTAGAGTCTTTCAAGAGCTTTTAGAACTGTTTTATTCATTTCTGAATTTAACCTGCTGCCATCCATTATATTCATTTAATTGCAGAATTATCATAGTTCAGAAATAAATATATGCGAAACACCATTCAAGTGGGTTTAACATGTTCATAATATATGGCAAAAATCTATGCCATATGTTACATATTTACAAACGCTCTCCTGAAAGTAGTTTGAGCTGAATGATGAAGATGAGGACTGTAACTTTGAGAGAGCCCAATTTATTTTTTCCATTTTATTCACACCAGACAACAAGGATTCTCTATTTCTGTAACCAATAAAATGGCAAAAAGTCTCAAATACAAATGTGGCAAGTGACCAGAGAAACTGGCAGGTATTTGACAATTTTTTTTTCTTAAATTTCAGGTCCTCTCTAAAAAGTATTATCAACCTATCACTTCACCCCTGCTTACATTAATGTTGTCTAATCAAACCTTTTCCCTTCTGTGAATATTTTAAGGTCTTCCTGAGTTGTTGACTTTGTTGATGCCATATTTGATTACTAGAAATTCATTTGATTTAATTACTGATTCTCTCTGACAAAACCTAAGTAACCTTTGATAGCTTCTTTGCTCATTCATACAATGTGGGCTAATCACACACAGTAATAAGACAACTCTTAATATCATCATGGCTATGTTATTGGAAATGATCACTTTAAGCAAATTTACACTCAAATCATGTCTTCAAATTATTTCATTTTGTTCAAAGTAGGCCAGGAATTTTATTTATCCATTAATGTTAAAACAAATTTTGTTTTCCTAGAACCTCTTGTACGTTTCTTACTTCAAGTTAAAAAAAATACAAATTCAAGGAATAGAAAATAATATTTCAAGACTGCAGCATGTATGTAAAATGTGATTATTACTAATAACTTGACCACTTATTCTAAAGAATTTAAGTGGGCAGAAGTAGAAGGAAGCTTTTATAAAATGTCCCTAATTCCCAGTTCCCCAATTTTATTTTATTTTTAAATATTTTTTTTCAATTGAATCACCATGAGATACAGTTACAAAGCTTTCATGATTAAGTTTCAGCCATACAATGATTGAACACTCATGTCTCCACCAGTGAACATTTTCCACCACCAATGGCCCCAGTATCCCTTCTACCACCCCCAACCCCATCCCACCCCTGCCTCTGTGGCAGACAATTTCCTTCTTACTCTCTCTACTTTTAAGCATTATGGTTTGTAATACAGATAGTGAGAGGCCATCATATTTGGTCCTTAGTATATTTTAATCCTGAATTATCCCTCCAATCATCATTGACTTAGTGATCCCTTCTCTATTCCAGCTGCCTTCTCCCCAGCTCATGTGGCAGGCTTCCAACCATGGAGCAATCTTCCTGGCCTTTTACTCTACTGTCTTTGGGTCATAGTCTCTCTCATACTATGTTATTTTATATTCCATAAATGAGTTCAGTCATTCTATGTCTTTCTGACTCATTTTATTTAGCATGATGCTCTCCATATCCATCCACTAATAAGCAAATTTTATGACTTCATCTTTCCTAACAGCTGCATAGTATTCAATTTTTTAGATGTACCAAAGTTCTTCAACCAGTCGTCTATTCTTAGGCACTTGGGTTGCTTCCAAATTCTGGCTATTGTGAACAGTGCTGCAATGAGCATACAGGTACAGGTGTCAATTCTGCTGTGCTTTTTTTCACCCCCAGGATGTATTCCCAGAAGTGGCATTGTTGGGTCAAGTGGAAGCTCAATTTCTAATTTTTTGCAGAATGTCCATATTGCTTTCCAGAAAGGCTGGACCAGTCAGCATTCCTACCAACAATGAAAGAACGTCCCTTTCTCTCCACATCCACGCCAGCACTGGTTGTTTTTGTTCTTTTTGATGTGTCTCAGACTCTGTGGTGTAAAATGATATCACATTGTTGTTTTCATTTGCACTCCCAGATGATTAGTGATGTAGAGCATTTTTTCATGTGCCTTTGACCATTTGTATTTCTGTTTTTGAAAAAGTTTTTGTTTATTCCTTCTTCTCATTTTTTTGATGGGGTTGGAAGTTTTTTCTTGTACAATTCTACTGGTGTCTTGTATATCCTGGATATTAATTAACCCATTATCATACGGGTATTGGGTAAATAACTTTTCCCATTCAGTGGATTCTCTCTGTATTTTGGTCCCTGTTTCCTTTGAGGTGCAGAAGCTTCTTAGTTTAATGTAGTTCCATCTGTTTGTTTGTTTCCACTTGCTTGGTCAGTGCTGTTTCGTCTTTAAAGATGCCTTTAGGTTCAATGTTGTTGAGAGTTTTGCTTACACTTTCTTCCTTATGGATTCAGATCTGATAGTGAGGTCTTTAATTCACTTTGATCTGATTTGTGTACCTGGCATTAGACAGAGGTTAGAGTCCATTTTTTTGTAAGTAGCTGTACAGTTTTCCTGGCACCACATATGGAAGAGGCTCTCCTTGCTCCACTTCACATTTTTTGCTTGTTTGTGAAAGATTAAATGATCATATATCTGAGAGTCTGTGACAGAATATTTAACTCTGTTCCATTGGTCTGTGGGTCTGTTTCTAGCCTAATACCATACTGTTTTAATTACTTCTACTATGTAGTACAGTTTGAAGTTGGGGAAGGTAATGCTACCCATATTTCTTTTCCCACGGATTGTTTTAGCTATTTGTTGAGGTTTATTGTTCCATGTCAATTTTAGGAACATTTTGTCTATTGCTTTTAAGAATGTCATGGGTATCTTTATAGGGACTGCATTAACTCTGTATAATGCTTTGGGGAGTATTGCCATATTGACAATGTTATTCCACATGATCCATGAGCAGGAATGTATCTCCATTTCCCAGTGTCCTCTTTTATTTCTTGAATTAATGTTTTGTATACTAACATATGCCTCAGAGACCTGGGCCCTACGAAAACAGGATGAGAACACTACTCAGGTATCCCAAAGAGGAATCGAAAGAGCTATGCTTGGAGTATCAGGTTTCACTCAAGTGAGAGAAGGAATCCGCAGTTCTGACCTCTGTTGATGATCAAGAATCAGGGTCGCTGTCTCCTTTGCCAAGTGTCAAAAATCAGATGGGCCGGACACATAATGCAATTTAGAGATGACCACTGGACTAGTTATTACCGACTGGATTCCATGGGACGTCAAAAGACCTCCTGGCCACCCACCTACGAGATGGTCAGACTTCTTCGTCAAAACCCTGAATAAACGGTTTGAGGCTCTTCGTGTTCCTGGAGCGAGCAGATGCCATTGGTCTACACTAGCACGCAATAGGGATTAATGGAGACATTACTGGCGCCCGCTTGAGCAAATTGAAGATCAATGGGATGCAAGTGATACAAGTGAATGTTTTGTAATTTTCTTTGTATGGGTCCTTCTTGCCCGAACGCCTGGCTGTCTTCCCTGGGGCCCCTCAGAGGTGATGGGCTCCAGCTTCCCTCCCTGCCCCAAGCAGAGCTCCCGGCAGCCGAAGACCACCTGAACCTAGCTACAGCTGTGCTCGAGGCCCCTCTCCACACGTTCTGATAGGCCTCATGCATGAAGGTACTGCCAGAGGAACCCAGGTGTGTGTAATCCCATCAATGGTCAACATCCAGAGACTTAAAAGCAAGCTCTCAGAAGCGCGTGGCTGCAAAGCGGCCGTGTGATATCTTGTAGCCTCTTTCTCCCTCTGGGAGAAATTGGCAAGCTTCTGAGAGTTTCCTGCCCACATGGGACAGCCTTGCAAGCTTCCCATAGTGTATTCATATGCTAAATCCAGTAACAAGCTGGATCTCATTCCCTTGACCCTGAAAGAGCCTCCAATGCAACATCATTGGGAGGGCCGAGTCCAGAGAGACTTCTAAGATCTCAGGGAAAGGACAAATGAGAGGTTACTGAGCCTGCTCAAGAAATCGATGATTAACGGGATTTCGTGATTCGTGATTGTGATTTATTCGTGATGGGTCCTTCACCTCTTTTTTTTATATTTTTTATTGAATCACTGTGAGATAGTCCATAACAAAGCTGTTCATGACTGGATTTCTATGATACAGTATTCCAACACCCCTCCCTCCACCAGTGTACATTTCCCAGCACCAGGTCCCCAGGTTCCCTCCCATCACCCCCACCCCCACCCCCTGCCTGCCTGCCTCTATGGTAAGAACTTTTCCTCTCCTCTCTCTCTCTCTCCACCTCTCTCTCTCTCTCTCTCTCTCTCTCTCTCTCTCCCCTCTCTCTCTCTCTCTCTCTCTCTCTCTCTCTCTCTCTCTCTTTCCTTCTTTCTCTCCTTTTGGGCATTTTGGTTTTCAATATTGATACTAAAAGGTTATCAAGAATATCCCTTACCTACTTTTAATCCCCAAATCTTGTCCAAAGTAATCATTCCCAGCTATTATTGTTATACTGCTATCTCCTCTATTTTACATACCCTCAGCACCCCCAACACTTGTGGTTAGTTTCATCTTACACCAGAGAGACTGGCACACAACCAAAAGAACAAAAGCAGCTAGTGTTGGTGTAGATGAGGAGAGATAGGGACTCTCCTTCACTCTTGGTGGGAATGCTGACTGGTTTAGCTTTCTGAAAAAGAGTATGGATGTTTCTCAAAAAAACTAGAAATTGAGGTCCCATTTGACCCAGCAATACCACCTCTGGTATTACCCTGGGAGTAATACCCTGGGGGCCCAAAAACACACAGCAGAAACACCATCTGCACTCTTGTGTTCATTGCAGCACTATTCACCATAGCCAGAATCTGAAAACAACCTACGTGCCCAAGAACAGACAAATGTATAAAGAAACTATGGCACCTCTACACATTGGAATACTATGCAGCTGTCATGAAAAATAAAGTCATTAAAATGTGCCTATAAATGGATGGACATGGAGAGTATCATGCTGAGAGAAATGAGTCAGAAGGAAAGGGACTGATACAGAATGATTGTATTCATTTGTGGTATATAAATATATATATATGTATATATATATATTAGAAGAATAATATCCGTGGCCAGAGAAAACAGGATGAGGAAGTCCTTCATCTCTTTAGTTAAGATGATACCTTGCTACTTGATTTTCTGGAGGCACTATTATGAATGAGATTTTAATATTTTTTAATATCTCTTTCTTCTCTTTCTTATTTGAATGTAGGAAATCATGGACTTTTGGGTCCCCCAATTTTTTTGATGATTTATAAGAGCACAACTACCTTTACTTTACAGTTCAGATGTCAGATCTGTACCATTACAGATCTCCAAAATGGGACTAAAATCTAGTGCAAAGAGAATGCATTCTCTCTGGAGACTAGCAGAGAATTATTTCCCCAACTTTTCCAATTTCTAAAGGCTGCCCTCATTTCTTGGCTCATGGTCCCATCCCTCCATTTTTTAAAAATTTATTTATTTGTTTATTTATTTTTATTTATTTATTTATTCTTGATGAAGCACTGTGGGTTACAGTTACAGACTTACAAACTTTCGTGCTTACATTTCAGTCATGCAATGATCGAGTACTAATACCTCCGTCAGTGCCCATTCTCACCACCAATGATCCCAGTATCCCTCCCAACACTCCCACCCTATCCTTCCTACTCCACCCCGCCTCTGTGGCAGGGCATTCCCTTTTTGCTGTCTCTCCTTATGGGTATTGCAGTTTGCAATAGAGGTATTGACTTGCTATCATTCAGTCTGTAGTCTACTTTCAGCATGCATCTCCCCTCCCAAGCGTGGGTCCCCCAATTTTAAATGGCCATTATTTACATCAGTGTTTCTCAGTTGGTGGTCCTAGGCCCTCACCCCAGTTTGCACCCCCAGGATATAACAAGGGAAGCATAGATGAAAATTATATAAATGAAAGGCCAGAGTAGGAGATAAGAGGACAGCTGGTCAGACAGCAGGACCACAGGAAGGAAACAAGAGTGAAAAGGAGCTGCAGTGTGAAAAAGGTTGAGAAATACTGGCCTCCACTATCAGTATATACACACTACTTCCTGTACTATCTTCCTTTACAGTGATTTTGGGTTTAATTCACTGTATCACTGTCATCCTGTTGCTCATCAGTTTGCTCGAGCAGGTACGGGTAACGTCTCCATTTGTGAGACTTGTTGTTACTGTTTTTTGGTATATCGAATACGCCACAGGAGCTTTTCAGGTTCTGCCCTGCGGGGAGGATACTCTCGGTAGTTTTCCGGGCTCTCCAAGAGGGACAGAGGAATCAAACCTGTGCCGGCCGTGTGCAAGGCAAACACCCTACCAGCTGTGCTATCGCTTCAGCCCTTTGGGTTTAATTGTACAGGTAAATTTGTATTTAATGTTCTCTTTCCATATTTATGATTCATTTGTTTGCCTGAAGTTCAGTGTTTTGTACGAACATTTTTTTTAAATTCCAGGCATTTTATTTCAGAATTTTATGGACAAAATATTTTTTTAGGGCACAATGAAAATAAATTACTAGAGAAATGATTCATATGCTTAGATGTCATAGCAATGTCAATGTGCTATAAAAATTTCAAAATGCTTACTCTTAAATTCCATTATTGTTTCATTGTGGCCTGGTGTATTCATCAGGAAAACACATGAGAACAATATTATCTGCATTCCTTCATGTTTACATCAGTTGACCAGAAGCTTTTAATGTTTAAAGATCAATTTGACTGCACATAGGATTCTTGACTTGCATTTTCTTCCTTTGGTTTTTTAAATATATTGCTATATATTTTTAAGTCATAAAACTGTTGCTGTAAAATAGTTTGATGGCTATCTGATTTTATTCCTTTGCTCTTTTTTGTTAAAATATCCAAGAGATTTTTATAAGATGGTATTGATATTGAATATGTATCAATTGAATACGTATTTTTAATTGTCAGAAAACTTTTAAGTTATAACTATACTTCAGGTATCATATTATGTAATAGAGATTGCAAAATGTGTTTTGCCTTGAAAACTTGTAGCAGTCTGGTGAAAGAAATAGACCTATCTCAGGATAATATTTTAGATGCATAAAACAAAATATGCACTAAAATGTGAATAGAATAAAAATATAATATAAAGAATAATAATTATTTTTATTATTGGTATCTTTATTGCACTGGAGTGATAGTACAGTGGGTAAGGCATTTCCCTTGCATGCAGCCAACCCAGTTTCGATTCCTCCATCCCTCTCAGAGAGCCCGGCAAGCTACCAAGAGTATCCCGTCCACATGGCAGAACCTGGCAAGCTACCCGTGGCATATTTGATATGCCAAAAACAGTAACAACAAAAGTCTCACAATTGAGACGTTAAAGGTGCCTGATCTCGAAAATCAATGAACAACGGGACGACAGTGCAACAGTGTGACAGTGCAACAGGATTTTTATTAGAGTATAAAATATTCTAGAACATAAAATAATACTATCAATTTCATCTCTAACAATTGCAAATTTGAAGAAGTGATCAACATCAATTACATTTTGGAGACTTTTTTATAATACTACTTTTGCATGACCCTTAATACTTTTTATAACAAAGTAATTGTTAATACAGTGTGTCTTGTACACATTTATAATTTTAAAAATATTAAGTTTCAGCCAGAAGTTACTGTAAATAAAGAACATATTTCCCCCAACCAAGGACATGAATTTTCTATCTAGAACTTCTGCATTAGACATATTGAAGTTTCAAAATTTATCCCTTTCTGCAACTCTTTCAAAATGCTTTTCTCATATATTTTTTTTAAATTTTCTTATTCCCATGCCTTATTTTTCTTATTGCACTGTTATTCTGTTTACTTGTATTTGCATTTCTCCTGGCTCAACTTAATACAGAAATGGTTTTGTTGTGTTATTTCTATTTTGCCATAAGTTATATTCACTCTCTTTTAAAATATTCTGCAATCACCTTGTTTCTGAGCTTTTCAGTTCTTTAGCTATTGATATAGCATCTACAATGTGCTTGGTTTCTTTTAGCTCATTTGGAAAAAGTCTGGGTTTCTTCTGCTGCTTATGACTTGTCTTTCCATGTGCCTCCCAGGCCATAGGGAATTTATTTTGCTCTGTTCACTTTATTAGACTTCATACTTTTTCCTTTGCTCATATGCAAGTAACTAAGTTTTTGTCAACTTTTATAAAAATAGTTTTATTGAAAAAAATAGGTTTTTTTCAATAAAACTATTGAAAAACTATTTTCAATAGTTTTATTGAAAAAAATGTGTGAAGAGAGAGATATAAGGAGAGAGAAAGAGAGACAGAACCACAGGCTTCATCTGCCCCATATTAATGAGGGCTCCCAGGATTGCACCCATGAGGCCCAGAGACCATGTGGTTCTAAGAATTGAAGCAGGTTTGCACGTGACAAGCGTATGCCTTAGGTGCTGTTCTATCTTCAAATTCCTCAAATAAAGTTGTGAAATTTTATTTGTCTCTTCTGTACAATCCACCCACTCGGCAGGTTCATGTTTTATTTAATTTTTAGTTATTGCTTTTATTTGTAAATTAGAATAAATCAAAACAGGATCATCTAAACTATCGCACATTCTTTTGGCTAATGAATTTTTTTTTAATTATACTTTAAGTAACATAGATACAATAATGGATTTTGCTGAAGAAAGTTCCTGCAATGTTACTACTACAAAATAACACAACAAAACCAAAGTTCCCAAGACTCTTCATCACCATACTTAAGTCACTTCTGTTCTGACCCCTATCCCAAACCTGCCTGCGTGGTAGTCAAGGTTTTGCAATCAAAGGCCGAGTATGTGTTATATTGCTCATTGCTGCCCATCCAAAGCCAATGTCAGAGCACTAATTAGTGATGACAGAAATAAAGTTGCTGATTGTAGCATCATTCACTAAAATGATCTTTTTCTTTTCTTTTTAGTTTCGGAGCTATAACTGGTGGTGCTCAGGAAACTCTTACTCAGAGCTCTACATTTAGGGATCATTCCTGGAAGGGTCAGAGGACCATACAGTGCATCAGGGTCTGAACCTGGGTCAGCTATGTGCAAGGAAAGTATCCCATCCACTGTACTGTCTCTCTAACCCCTACTAAAATGATTTTAGAAGCTCATTGTTGTGTTTTGTTTTAGAGTCTTATAAGCTGTCAGAGATAGTAACAAATGCTAAATATTGATGCTAATAGGTGTCAAGAAGTGATTTCACTAGGTCATATGGGATACACACACGAATATGTATGTTATATATATCATACATACATACATATGTATGTATATACTTTATGGAGAAAAGTACTTTTAGTCAAACAATTTTAAAAAGATGACCTCTGTTGATCTTTCTCACCACAACCCCAATAACACCGCCTATTTCCAGACTTTTAAATGTATCCTATTTTCACCCGTTATTTTTTTTGTCTTTTTATTTATTTATTTATTTATTTATTTATTGAATCACCATGTGGAAAGTTACAAACCTTTCAGGTTTAAGTCTCAGTTATACAATGCTCGAACACCCATCCCTTCACCAGTGCACATATTCTACCACCAAGAATCACAGTATACCTCCCCTAATCCCCCAGCACCCCACCCCGCCTGTGTTGCTGATAAATTTCACTTTCTTTACTTTCACTTTACTTTGATTACATTCAATATTTCAACAAAAAACTCACTATTATTCTTTGGAGTTTCTCCCCCCACAGTCGGACCTGCTGAAAAGGAAGCATTTGAAAATTTGTTTTCCATTGCTGAGAATGAAGAGATATGAGGTCAAGCGGCTGCAATAGTGACCACGCGGTTTTGGATTTCTGTACTTTAGTAACTAAGTCCAGAGAAACTGTTTGGGAGGGTTTCTGTGTCTTCAATTTACTGGAAAAGTTTGAGAAGAACTGGCAATAGGTCCTCTTTAAATGTTTGGAAGAATTCACTAGTGAATCCATCTGGACCTGGGCTTTTGTTTTTGGGAAGACTGTTGATTAGAGTTTCAATTTCCTTGTTACTAATAGGACTATTCAGGTACTCCAGGTCTTCTTGGTTCAGCCTTGGGAGATTATAGGAATCCAGGAATTTATCCGTTTCTTCTAGGTTCTCTTGTTTCATGGCATACAGATTTTCAGTGTAGTCTCTGATGATCTTTGAATTTCTTTGGTTTCTGTTGTGATGTCCCCCTTTTCATATCTGATTCGGCTTATAAGGGTTCTCTCTCTCTCTTTCTTTGTGAGTCTTGCTAGTGGTTTATCAATCTTGTTTATTTTCTCAAAGAACCAGCTCTTGGTTTCATTGATCTTTCGGATTGTCTTTTGGGTTTCCATGTTGTTGATTTCTGCTCTAAGTTTTATTATTTCTTTCCTTTGATCTGGTTTGGGTTCCTTTTTTTGGTCCTTTTCTAAGGTCTTTAGCTGTGAAGTCAAGTTATTTGTGTAAGCCCTTTCTTACTTCCTGAGAAATGCTTGCAGAGCTATAAATTTTCTCCTTAACATGGCTGTAGCTGCGTTCCACAAGTTCTGGTAGTTCATGTCTTCATTCTCATTTGTTTCCAAGTACCTTTTTATTTCTTCCTTGATTTCCTTCGTGACCCACTCATTGTTCAACATCGAGTTGTTTACTTTCCAGGTGTTTTATTTGGTTTTCTGCATCTGTACATGATTATCTTCTATCTTCAGTGCATCATGGTCTGAAAAGATAGCTGGTACAGTATCTATCTTGTTGATTCTGTTGAGGTGTGTTGTGTGGCCCAGCGCATGGTCTATTCTGGGAAATGTTCCATGTGCACTGGAAAAGAATGTGTATTCTTTTTTGGGGGGATATAAAGCCCCGTATAGATCTATTAGCCCTCTCTCTTCTATTTCTTCCTTCAAAGGCAGTATTTTCTTGGTGATTTTTAATCTTCTTGATCTGTCCAGAGGTGATAGGGTAGTTTTGAAGTCTCCAACTACTATTGTGCTGCTCGCAATGTCCTTCTTAAGGTGTGTTAGCAGCTGTTGTAGGTATTTAGCTGGTCCCTCATTGGGTGCATAGACGTTTAGGAGTGTGATTTCTTCCTATTGTACATATCCCTTGATTAATAAAAATGGCCTTCACTATTCCTTCTAATCTTTTTCAACCTGAAGTCTATGTTGTCTGATACTAGTAAGGCCACTCCAGATTTTTTGAGAGAGTTGTTTGCTTGCAGGATTGTTTTCCATCCTTTGACTTTGAGTCTGTGTTTGTTCTGGTTATTCAGATGTGTTTCTTGCAGGCAGCAGAATGTTGGGTTCAGTCTCTGAATCCGTTTTGCCATTCTGTGTCTCTTAATTGGTGAATTAAACCATTGACATTGAGAGAGATTATTGTCATGTAGTTTTGTGCCATCTTTCTGTAAGGGTTTGTTGTGCTTAAAGGGGTTTTTCTTGTCTTACAGTAGCCCCTTTAGTCCTTCTTTTAGGTTTGGTTTTGAGTCTATGAAGTTCCTGAGTTGTTGTTTATCCACAAAATAGCGTATCATTCCTTCGAGTTTAAATGAGAGTTTGGCCGGATAAGGTATTCTTGGTGAAGCATTCATTTCATTAAGTTTTTTCACTATATCCCACCACTGACTTCGGGCTTGGAGGGTTTCCTCCGATAGGTCTGCTGTGAATTTAAGGGGCGTTCCTTTGTATGTGATTTCCTTCTTTGACCTTGCTGCTTGCAGTATTGTGTCTCTATCCATGATGTCCATCATTCTAACTATGATATGTCTCGGACTTTTTCTGTTAGGGTCTCTTTTTAGCTGGTACCCTTCTGGCTCCTTGAATCTGAATGTCTGCATTCTCCAGCTCTGGGACTTTTCAGCAATGGTTTTTTTGACTGTGGCTTTTTCACTGGGGTTGATTCCCTATCCTTCTGTTACTCCAATGATTCTAATGTTATTCCTCTTGAAATCATCCCCTAGGACTCTGAGGTCTCTCCCCATTGTTTGTTATTGCCTGTAGGCTTCCTGCAGTTCATCTTTGAGCTCACTGATTCTGTCTTCCGCTGTATCCATTTCATTGTTGAGGGCACCCACTGAGTTTTTTAATTCATCTACCGAATCCTTTATTTCTGACATTTCCTTTTGTAGCTTTTTTTTTTCTGCTCTCATTTCTTCCCGTAATTTCTCGGCTGTCTGTTGCATCATTTCTGTCAGGTCCTCCTTTAACTTGTCAATCTTTCCATTGAACATCTTCAGGATTTCAACTCCGAATTCTTTATCAGAGAGCTCAAGTTTGTAGGAAACGTCTGTTGAGGCTTCTAGACTCCTTACATCGTCCTCTCCTTGTGGTGGGGATTTGCGCCGTTTCTTTATATTGTTGTGGTGGTATGGAAGAGAGACCTTCAAGTCACCTCTGCAAGAGGGAGCAAACCGCGCTGGAGGGTGGCAAAGGGGTCCTGTTCTTGTTTTTATTTACATTTCCCTAAAGATAAATGATTGATGACAATGAGAAATTTTGCGTACACCCTTGGCCATTTCATATGACCTTTAAGCATAAACAAAGGTGCTGCCTCCCCTTCAAAAAAAAAGAAAAGATTAAATGTAAGTTCTAAAAAGAAGTCTTTAAAGGAAAACATAGGAGGGAAAGTCCCTTGACATTTGCATAAGTAATGGCTTTTAATTATGATAAAAGATGTCCAAGCAACAAAAGAAAAGCTAAATATTTGGAGCTGAAGAGCTAAAACAGGGTTTAAGGTGCTTGCTTGGCACTAGTGGCTGTCTTGGTCCGATCCCCAGTTCTGCATATGGTTCCTGACCACCTCCCAGAGTCAGAAATAAGCTGTAAGCACAGTCACTTGTGGCCAAAAACCCAAAATCAATAAACAAGTAAATAGATAAATATGTAAACTATATTAAATGAAAAAGCTTTTATATAGCAAAAGAAATAATCAACAAAATTGAGAAACCTCAGAGTGGGAGAAAATATTTACAAAGAAAACATATGAGGGAGTTAATATTCAAAATAAATAAGGAAATCAAACAAGTCAATAACAAGCAAACAAATAATCTGATTTTCAAATGGGAAAAGGAACTGAATAGCTATTTTCCCAGAGAAGACATACAAATTGCTACTAGATATGGTAATATGTATTCAGACATCAATAATCATGAAGAAAATACAAAATAAAGTCACAATGAGATGCCCATCAGAATGTTTATGCCTACATAGAAAATAAATAATAAGTGCTGATAGGTAGTCAGAGAAAAGGGAGCCTTTATAGACTTCTTATGGGAGAGTAAATTGGTATAGCCAGTATGAAAAGCAAAATAAACACTCAAATATGCAAAAAAAATAGAACTGCCATATGATTCAGAAATTTCACTTCTTGAATGTAATCAAAGAAAATGAAAATGGGAGACTGTAGAGATACTTGCGTTCTAATGTAACGTTGATTATAATAATAAAGTCACAGAAATAATATACAACCATAAGAGGATGAATAAAGTGAAATTGATATATGCAGATATATAATTATTTAGCTCCATTTAATAATGAAAAGGGAATCATTTCATTAATAATAATATGAATGAACACTAAGGGTATTATGCTAAGAGCAATAAATCAGAAAAAAAACAAATGTCTGATCTCACTTATATATAATGTATGCTAGGGGGAAAAAATCTTATAGAAACAGAGTAATAGCTGCCATTTCAGGGATAAGGTATGGAGAAAACATGAGTAAAAGAGGTCAAAGGGTGCATGTTGGATAACATTGGGCTGCCCTTGCTCCTGCTGCAGGGAGCTTAAGGTTTATTGAGTTACTCCCACAACAATGCCCCTGAAATACACCCAACTCCATCAAGCACTAATAATCCTATATTGCTTTTCTCTTTCCTTTATGTCATTTGCTTGGTTTATTTAGCAATGTCCTTTTTGCTCTCCAATGACACAGGAAGACAGTTCATACTACGCTTTGAAACATAGGAATTAATTGACTCCAAATAATATTTACTCCTGGGCCTCCATATTTACTTGACTTAAACCTCAGTTGCTCTTAGTTCCTAGCACTCAAGAGCAGGGTTCTGACTAAGGGCATGAATGCACCTAGGGTAAGCTGTAATCTATTCTGGCATCGAAAGGAGACAAGCTAAGGATCCTAAGTATAATAAGTTAAGAGCATATGGGGCTGGAGTGATAGCACAGCGGGTAGGGCGTTTGCCTTGCACGTGGCCGACCCGGGTTCGAATCCCAGCATCCCATATGGTCCCCTGAGCACCGGCAGGGGTGATTCCTGAGTGCATGAGCCAGGAGTGACCCCTGTGCATCGCCGGGTGTGACCCAAAAAGAAAAAAAAAAAAGAGCATGGTCATGGACAAACTCTGTCATGACACAAAAAGAAATAACTGAATAAGGACCCTGCTGGAGTTAGGAAATACTAACCTGGCCTGAGGACTGTCGTCTGGAATATATAGTGAGATGTCACCAGGAAGGCAAAGAGTCTCTTGCCCGAGCATCTGGCTGTCTTCCCCAGGGCCCCTCGGAGGGGGTGGGCTTCAGCTTCCCTCCCCGCCCCCAGCAGTGCTCCCGCGGCCAAAAACCTCTGGAGCCTAGCCACAGCCATGCCCAACGCCCATCTCCACACGTTTGGACAAGCCTCACACATGAAGGAACCAGCAGAGGTACCCATATGTGTGGGACCCAGGGCTGAGACCACAAGCCTGCTTGGATTGGGACTGGGCCTCTTCAGCCCACATTTCCCATTTTCCAGTAGCTAGGCAATCACACCCAGGGACTGCCCCCAGCGCCTTATAATCCCACCAATGGCCAACATCTAGAGACTTAAAGCCAAGTTTCCAGAAGAGAGCAACGCAGAGAGTCTGGCAAGCTACCGAGAGTTTCCTGCCCACATGGGAGAACCTGGCAAACTCCCCATGATGTATTCATATGCCAAAACCAGTAACAAGTTGTGTCTCATTCTCCTGACCCTGAAAGAGCCTCCAATGCGGCATTGTTGAGATGGACGAGTAGAAAGAGGCTTCTAAAATCTCAGGGCTAGGACAAATGCTGACGTTACTGAGACCGCTCAAGAAACTCTTTCGTCAACGGGATGATGATGATGATGATGATGATGATGATGATGATGACGGTGATGATAATGATGATGATGATGTCACTAGGAAGAGCCAATCTTTAAGCTTAATATGTACCTCTTACTATGTTCATACAAAATGACTAGAATATTATAAGAAGTAAATTTACCAAGATTGTTTAAATGTTTAAATGGATTACTAGCTGAGGAAAGGAGAAAGCAATACACTCTGGATGGAATCCCACCCGTGAGCGTGGATCTCCTAGTAATCTGGACTGCTGAAGACCCAGATGGATTTTGTCCTTGAGCTAATCTCCTAAAGGAGTGGTTTTACCTCTGCTTGTTGTTATGATAATGTTCCACCCCACCTTTGTGTATCCCTATCCTTCATGATTTCTATGTAACTATACTGTAAGGGGTAAGTAAAAGGGTATTAGAAAGTTGACTAGTAGATGTTGAGGACTAGAAAGTTGATGCCTAGACGTTGAAGACTAGGAGAATGAGAACTGAGACTTAGGAGACTTTGGGACTTTGAGGAGGACTAGACATCAAGAAGAGGAAGAAGATAAAATGGAGGAAAGGACTTTTAGGTCTACGAGGAAACCAGGTTGATGGAACTATGATGATGGGGACTAGGACCAAAACTGCACCATAAAGGGAGAGATGGGACAACGCTTGGGAGGAGAGAGAACTAAACCAACCGCCCACCATCCTGGGGCATGGTTTCTCTTTCTCCATTTCCCCCAGTGCTTCGTCTGTCTGTTGTCACTACGGACCAGCCTAGGGAACGACTCTTGGCCACCAAACTCTCGTGTCCCACGTATCACCACACTTTTTCCTTGGAAACTCACAGGGGCAGTAATTATAAGAAGAATATGTACCATGAATTTAACAGGATGCACAGTCACTATAGTCGACAGCATGTATAGTACACTTTCCAGTTGCCAAGAGAATAGATCTCAAATATTCTCACTATACACAGACCAGGCAACTACATAATGAAACAAATACATTAACTAATCGTGCCAAAAACGGTTACAACAAATCTCACAATGGAGACGTTACTGGTGCCCACTTGAGCAAATTGATGATCAATGGGACAACAGTGCTACAGTGCTACTCTAGTATTTATTTTGTACACATATGTACATGAATATAAAATCAGCATATAATACACCTTAAACCTGTACATTGTATGTCAGTTATATCTCAATAAAACTTGAAGTGGAAAAAAGAGATAAGTACAAACGGAAGAGCCTCATCCCGACCACGACCGACCAGGCCCGAAGGGGCCCCTCAAGGTGAGTGGAATCCGATTGACTCCACGCAGATGATTGGCTCCCCCGGCCCATCGGCACCAGATCTTCGTTAGACAAATAGATGCTCACCGGCGAGAGAAAATGGTTTCTTGACCTAAAGTGCCTACCATCCTTTTGGGAAGATTTTTTTTTCCTGGCTGCCAAGCAAAGGCCTGTGTACATAATGTGATAAAGCTGCTCTCAACTTAACCCACAAACTCTTTTTTAAAAAAACAAACAAAAAAAAACCCAACAACAACAAAAAACTTGTGCTACATCTTTAGTTCTAGGCCGGAAGAGGTTGCCAACGTATGATAGAAGTTAGGAAGCGACATGTAAATGCCCATTTGCTTAAAAGACAGAAACAAAAGAAAAATAAAACTATAAAAATGTCTTCTGGAAATGACTCTTTGAAGAGGCATTGTTACCACCTCTGGAAGCGAGAATCAAGAGCGACTCCTGGACACCTTTGTTTGCCAGCGAGAGGACGGGGAGCTGTAAACCTTGAAGAGAAGAAGGGCCCATCCATGCCGGACTGGTCAAATTTAGAAGACATTTTTATCTTACAACCATTTTTTTGTGTCTGCATTTTATTCCCCACTGTTGCGTGCCCGATTGGCAATGTTAAGTACTTTTCTGAAATAGCTAATCTTTTAGATGTTCTAAAGTGCCTGATGTGTGTTTAAAGTAGTAGTTGTGAAAATGCTTTGAAAATTAAAAAACAAAATTCCTCTGGGGGGTAGGTGGGGGAGGTGGCAAAGCGCCTCTTTGAGCCCTGCACTTGGTGCACTGGGTGAGGCAGGAGCAGGGAGAGGGTCGTGCAGAGAGCTCTTTGCCCGTATGGTTATAGTGAGTCAGGGTAATTGTTCATTGTGTTTGCTTTTTTTGTTTCACAATGCTGTAAATAGAATATATAATGGACAGTGAGTGCGAAGCTAATCACATCTAATCTTTATAGATGTTAACAGAGGTTACCAGTGTATAACCAAGAGTATATGTGCATTTTCTGCAAAATTTGGGTGGGGAAAGAAGATTGTCATTTGAAATGTGAACAATATTACTGGGGTTGGAAGAGGGAGAGGTGGGGAATGGGTGGTGTTAGGCTAGAATGTTCATATTTCCAAGACACTCAGATTCGCTTACATGTGTACTGTGTATATAGTGGACAGATTTAAGTCCTAATTGAAACATCTAGTCCATCTAGAAGTTTAGAATTGCCCAACGTATGTTAAATGTAGAGGTAGTGAAATACCACATTGTAAATACCATTTTTACTAAGACTGGTGGGAAATACTGTCCTGGGAGTGGGGCTGTTCAATCACCTCCGTGTGCAGGGTGCTTGCCTTTTAAGTGGTTTGAGGTGGAAGGGAAAGAATTGCAAAAGGTGATGTGCTAGTGTGTTTGTGCATACAAAGACATTTTTTAAGACAATCATTTTTGTTACATGCATTTTCTTTTGCTCTGTTTATAAGGGGCAGAATTTTTGCAGCATCTAGTCTGTAGCTTAAAATGATTCTCAAAGTGGGCGATACTGCCACCTAGTGGCCACTGGGTGGGATGGAGGGGCAGTAGTAGCCTTCCGGGCAATTGGGGGTGCGGGGTGGGTCCTTTGTTTCCCAGAGGGTACTGTGAAAAGGTGGTGGTAGGCCAAAATAAATTTGGGGACCTCTGCTTTAGATTTTATCTGACAACATAGATTTCAGGCTGAAAAAGATCAGAAGGGACAGCAAAGGTCACTTTCTATTCATCAAGGGATATGTACAACAGGAAGAAATCATACTCCTCAACATATACACACCTAATGAATGACCAGCTAAATACTTAAAAGAACTCCTAACAGAATTTAAGAAGAACTTAACTAGCACCACAAGAGTAGTTGGAGACTTCAACACTGCCTTATCACTTCTGGATAGATCGGCAAGAACAACACTCAGCAAGGAAACAATGGCTTTGAAGGAAGAAATGGAGGAGACAGGGCTAATAGATCTATACAGGGCTATACACCCCAAAAAGAAAGAATACACATTCTTTTCAGCGCACATGGAACAGTTTCCAAAATAGGCCACGTTCTGGGTCACAAAGTATACCTTAATAGAATCGGGAAGATAGAAATTGTATCAACTATCTTTTCAGACCATGATGCACTGAAGATGGAAGTTAATCACACACAGATGCGGAGAACCAAAAGAAACACCTGGAAATTAAACAACTCACTATTGAACAATGAGTGGGTCATGAAGGAAATCAAGGAAGAAATAAAAAAAAAATACCTCGAAACAAATGAGGATGAAGACACAAGCTACCAGAACCTATGGGATGCAGCTAAAGCTGTGTTAAGGGGAAAATTTATAGCTTTGCTAGCTTTCCTCAGGAAGGAAGAAAGGGACTTATATAGAAAGCTTGACTTCGCAGCTCAAGATCTTAGAAGAGGACCAGCAAAAGGAGCCCAAACTAGATCAAAGGAAAGAAATAATAAAACTTAGAGCAGAAATTAATGATATCGAAACCCGAAAAACAATCCAAAAGATCAATAAAACAAAGAGCTGCTTCTTCAAGAAAATAAATAAGATTGATAAACTGCTAGCAAGACTCACAAAAAAAAGAGAGAGAAAACCCTAATAAACCGAATCAGAAATGAAAAGGGGGACATCACAACAGAAACCAAGGAGATTCAAAAGATCATCAGAGACTACTTTGAAAGTCTGTATGGCACAAAACAAGAGAACCTAACAGAAATGAACGAATTCCTTGATTCCTACAGTCTACCAAGATTGAACCAAGAAGACTTGAAATTACCAGAATAGGCCCATAAATATCAAGGAAATCAAAACTGTAATCAAAAGTCTCCCCAAAAACAAAAACCCAAGTCCAGACGGATTCACTGGCGAATTCTTCCAAACATTTAAAGAAGACTTGTTGCCAGTTCTCCTCAAGCTTTTCCAGGAAATTGAAAAGACAGGAACCCTCCTGAACAGTTTCTATGAGGCACATATCTCCCTAATACCAAAAGCAAACAAAGACACCACTAACAAAGAGAACTATAGACCAATATCCCTGATGAACACCGATGCGAAGATCCTTAACAAAATACTGCCAAATAGAAACAACTCATCAAAAAGATAATACACCATGACCAAGTGGGATTCATCCTGGGGATGCAAGGATGGTTTAACATTCGGAAATCAATCAACATAATCCATCATGTCAACAAAAACAAAGATAAAATCCATATAATCATATCAATAGATGCAGAGAAAGCATTTGATAAGATCCAACATCCGTTCATAATAAAAACTCTCACCAAAATGGGTTTTGGAGGAACTTTCCTCAAGATAGTAAAAGACATCTACCACGAATCTATGGCAAGCATTATCATCAATGGCGAAAAACTAAGGGCCTTTCCTCTAAGATCCAGGACAAGGCAAGGATGGCCACTCTCACCACTTCTCTTCAATATATTACTGGAAGTACTAGCAATAGCCATTAGGCAAGAAAAAGATATTAAGGGCATTCAGATAGGAAAGGAAGAAATCAAATTCTCACTATTCGCAGATGATATGATACTATGTCTAGAGAAGCCTAAAACCTCTATGAAGAAACTCTTAGAAGAATTGACCTGTACAGTAAAGTCACAGGCTATAAAATCAATGCCCCAAAATCCATGGCCTTCCTATATGCAAACAATGAGACAGAGGAAAGGGACATGAAAAAAAGCAATCCCGTTCACAATCGTGCCCCAGAAAATCAAATACCTTGGAATCAGCTTAACTAAAGAAGTAAAGGACCTCTACAAAGAAAACTATAAAACGCTGCTCCATGAAATAAAAGAGGACATGAGGAAATGGAAACATATCCCCTTCTCATGGATAGGGAGAATAAACATTGTCAAAATGGCAATACTCCCAAAACATTATACAGATTTAACGCGATCCCTATAAGGATACCCATGACATTCTTCAAAGAAATGGATCAAGCAATCCTGAAATTCATATGGAACAATAAACACCCACGGATAGCTAAAAAAATTCTTGGGAAAAAGATGATGGGAGGCATCACCCTCCTTAAGCTTAAACTTTACTACAAAGCAGTAACAATTAAAACAGCATGATACTTGAACAAAGGCAGAGCCGCAGACCAATGGAACAGAGCGGAATATTCCTACACATAACCCCAAATGTATGATCATCTAATCTTTGATAAGGTGGCAATACATGTGAAGTGGAGCAAGGAAAATCTCTTCAACAAAAGGTGCTGGCACAACTGGACAACGACATGCAAAAGAATGGACTTAGACCTCGATCTGACACCATGCACAAAAATCAGATCAAAATGGATTAAGGACATCAACATCAGACTACATTCCATACGGTACATCAAAGACAAGGACGGAAAAACTCTTCACGATATTCTAGCTAAAGTTATCTTCAAAGATGACACAGAACTAAGCAATCAAGTAAAAGCAGAGTTAAACAAATGGGACTGTATTAAACTAAAAAGCTTCGGGGCTGGAGCGATAGCACAGCGGGTAGGGCGTTTGCCTTGCACGCGGCCGACCCGGTTCGATCCCCGGCATCCCATATGGTCCCCTGAGCACCGCCAGGGGTGATTCCTGAGTGCATGAGCCAGGAGTGACCCCTGTACATCCCCAGGTGTGACCCAAAAAGCAAAAAAAAAAAAAAACAAATAAACTAAAAAGCTTCTGCACTGCAAAAGACACAGTGACCAGAATACAAAGGCAATCTACAGAATCGGAAAGGATATTCACCCAATACGCATCTGATAAAGGGTTGATATCAAGGGTATATATAGCACTGCTTGAACTCTACAAGAAGAAAACATCCAACCCCATCAGAAAATGGGCTGAAGAAATGAACAGAAACTTTTCCAAGGAAGAGTTACAAATGGCCAAAAGGCACATGAAAAACTGCTCTGCATCAGGGAGATGCAAATCAAAACAATCATGAGATACCACCTCACATCACAGAGAATGGCACACATCCAAAAGAACAAAAGCAACCACTGTTGGAGAGGATGTGGTGAGAAAGGGACCCTTCCACACTGCTCGTGGGAATGCCGAATGGTCCAGCCCCTTTGGAAAACAATGTGGACGATTCTCAAAAAATTAGAAATTGAGCTTCCATTTGATCCAGCAAAACCACTTCTGGGAATATATCCCAGAGAAACAAAAAAGTATAGTCGAAATGACATCTGCACTTATATGTTCATCACAGCACTGTTTACAATAGGCAGAATCTGGAAAAAACCCGAGTGCCCCAAAACAGATGACTGGTTAAAGAAACTTTGGTACATCTATACAATGGAATACTATGCAGCTGTTAGAAAGTATGAAGTCATGAACTTTGCATATAAGTGGATCAACATGGAAAGTATTATGCTAAGTGAAATGAGCCAGAGAGAAAGGGACACACATAGAAAGATTGCACTCATCTGTGGAATATAAAACAACAGAGTAGGAGACTAATACCAAGAATAGTAGTATATAATACCAGGAGATTGGCTCCATATCTTGGAAGTTGGTCTCAAACGCTGGGGGAAAGTCATCCCAGATAGAGAAGGTAAGACCAAATAATATGTGATTGGAGATCCTGCGCGGGAAGGGAGATGCGTGCTGAAAGTTGACTAGAGACTGAACAGGATGACCACTCAATACCTGTATTGCAAACCACAACACCCAAAAGGAAAGAGAGATATCAAATTGGAATGCCCCGCCACAGAGGCGGGGTGGGGTGGGGGGATGGGATTGTTGGGGTGGGAGTGATACTGGGTTCATTGGTGGTGAAGAATGGACACTGGTGGAGGGATGGGCTCTCAAACATTGCATGAGGGAAAAACAAGCACAAGAATAAGTGAATCTGTAACTGTACTCTCACTGTGACTCACTAATTAAAAATAAATAAATTTAAATAATTAAAAAGTTGAAAATTAATCATCTCAGACAATTAAATCTTAGTTGTATAGGTAGCACCTAATTATTGAAAATGTATATTCCCCAAATCTCCATACCTTATGTATTTTGTTTTATGGTGAAACTTTGCACTTAGTATATAGCACAGAGAAGTTATGAGGATTATACCTGGATAATCTAGTTATCCAGATAACTGTCCAAGTAATTATGTGGATATTATTGCCTGGTGTAGTATAGCAAGGGTATAAATTATGCTATTAAAACAAATACAACCTAAGGCAAAATGGCTTAACTAAAATAAATGCAAATAGGTCCCCCATCTCTATGTTCAAAGGTAATAGTTTTAATTCATAGTGTAAGTTCTGTTCCATAATGAGCTCATAAATAATATTGCTTCTATTTTTTCCTTTGTTGTCTCCTTCCTAAAAGATATTGTGTTTGGTTTCATATGCATATGAGTCACTAAAGCATCTATAGTTCAACCTTCAGTAACAACTTGTTTGGTTTACACTATATTGAAATACATGTTGTGTATAGAAACATACGTTACAATGCAAGTATGTAACTTGAAAAGTTGTTTATATGTATACTAACTTTATTGTACATCCGTTGGTGATGAGCTATCATTTCTTAAGCAAAAAGTACAGATTATACATGTATCAAAAATTAATAAAGAAAAAAGAAAAAATTAATAAAGAGCTAGTCAAAATGTCACACTAAGTGCAAAAGAGTACAGGTGACACAGTCTCAAGCTAGTACCATGTGTAATTAATTCAGAATATAAAGTGCTAAAGAGTATAGGCTTTCATCCTGGGAATATACCCAAGAGAGGAAAAAAGGTATAGTAGAAATGACATCTGCAATTCTATGTTCATTGCAGCACTATTTAAAATAGCCAAAATCTGGAAAAAATCAGAGTGCCCAAAAACATTTGACTGGTTGAAGAAACTTTGGTACATCTACACAATGGAATACTATGCAGCTGTTAGAAAAGATGAAGTCATGAAATTTGCCTATAAGTGGTTAAAAATGGAGCGTGTCATGTTGAGTGAAATGAGTCATAAAGAAAGAGACAGATGTAGAAAGATCGCTCTCATATGCGGAATATAAAGTAGCAGAATGAGACACTAACACCCAAGAGTAGTAGAGATTAGAACCAGGAGGTCTGCCCTATAGCTTGGAAACTGGCCTCACATGCTGGGGGAAAAGGCAGCTGAGATAGAGAACACCTAGTAGAGAATATTGGGAGGACCCACTTGGGTTGAAAGCCACATACCAAAAGTGACTGAACATTATGGCCACTCAATACCTCTATTGCAAACTACAACATCCAACAGGAGAGAGAACAAAAGGGAATGCCCTGCCACAGAGGCAGGGTGGGGTGGTGGGGATTGGGGTGGGGGTGGTGGGAGGGATACTGGGAACATTGGTGGAGGAGAATGCGCACTGGTGTAGGGATGTAAACCAAATACAAACATGAAAGTTCATAAGTTTGTAACTGTACCCCACAGTGATTTACTAAGAATTTTTTTAAATGAGTATAGGCTTTCAAAGAGAGCCAAGAAATCCACAACTCCTTGGTAAACATTATTTATGCCTTTATAACTCAGATTAAGAATGTCTTCCAGGAGTTTTCTTATCCTTAAAGTTTGACGTGTATCCCTCTCTGTCCACTGATACCAACTCGTCCTAAGTCTATCACTACAGCTTCAATGCTGAGTTTCAGAAGTCACTTCTTATGCATTCTTAAGGACATAAACTTTTTCGCATGCATCTAGTTTAACTTTACTTACAAATGACAAAATTTCACTCACCCAGTTCACTTACAAAGGCAGATCACTGAAACATCCTCCGTAACATTAGTAATATTTTGCTGTATAACAAACTGCTGAAAATTATTGTAATCCCTATATATTTCCTATTTCTTCACAAATCTGTGAAGTATAAATTATTATCCCCATTTCATTGATAGAAAATCTGAGCCTTATAGATCTGCCCCAGTTATAGAGCTACATGTTAAAGAAACATAGTTCACATAAGATTATTCTGATTCAAAACCCATACTCCTTCCTTCAATTTGAGCACACCACATCTACAAAGCCATTTTTATTACAGGTTTGCTTAAAAACTCACACTCTTACACTCTCAATCAGTATCTCTAAAAATTCACATTTAAATGCTTTTAGCATTTTTCTTTTTTACTTAGCTGGAGCTAAAGCTCAGAGGGTAGGGCGTTTGCCTTGCACAAAACCGACCCAGGTTCGATTCCTCTGCCCCTCTCGGAGAGCCCAGAAAGCTACCAAGAGTATCTCACCCTCATGGCACAGCCTAGCAAGCTACCCTTGGCGTATTCAGTATGCCAAAAACAGTAGCAACAAGTCTCACAATGGAGACGTTAGTGGTGCCCGCTCGAGCAAATCGATGAGCAGTGGGATGACAGTGAGTGTGACAGTGATTTTTTTTCTTTTTGGGTCACACCTGGCAATGCACAGGGGTTGCTCCTGGCTCTGCACTCAAGAATTACTCCTGGCGGTGCTCAGGGGACCATATGGGATGCTGGGAATCGAACCCAGGTCGACTGCGTGCAAGGCAAACACTCTACCCGCTGTGCTATCGCTCCAGCCCCGATTTTTTATATTTTCCCAGGCAGAAATAGATTTTCAGTTTTCTTTCTATCCGCATGCTATAAAAAAAAATCTGCAGTGTATTACTTACATGAATGAGGAGCTAACCTCATTTAAAATGAGAAACTCATATCCTAAAAGAGCAGAAATTAAATTTAAGATTTGGCTTTCACCCATTTTAGATATGAAGAAACAGATATGAAAAAATAATGATTACTGGAGTTCAATGGAGCACTGCTTCATTGGGCTTCAGGTTTCCTGTCTCCCATGGAAGGAACTTGCCGTTTGGAAAGAGAGCAAGCTATAATTAAACAATACAAAACTGAAACACTGACTCCACTACTTGAAAGTGGGACATCCGGAAAATTTTGAACTGTCTGACTTATTTACTCAATCATAGGATGTAAATAATGATGCATTCCTTATAGACATACTGTGACTATCAGAGATGGATTATGGAATGCATTTACCTGATACAGTGCCTGGCACAGAATACGTGCTTATTAACTGTTAACTGTTTCTCCCACACACAGCTTTTTCCTGGAGCACGTAATGCCTTTGGGCACATAAATCATTTAATATAGAAATCCAGAGCAGAGTGTGAGTGAAGTGGAGTATATTCTAGAAGCTTCCTCCGCCGCCCCCCTCGCCTCAATTTAAAGAAAGGAAAAGTTTTTTTTTTTAAAGTGCTGAGCCAATGTTTCTCTATTCAAACCCTGAATATTAATTGTTCTCAATGCATTTGAGGGAGCTTTTACCTGTGACAGGTGAGCTAAAAGTAGAAATTCTGATTTAATAAGGCCTCCTAGCCGCTTTGGCAAAATGTCAGGGTATGGGGGTGTGGTGGAAAATAGATGATAAATAACATTCTGAAAAAGATATGTCAATATGAAATTGGAACAAAAAGAAGATTTCTCCTAATTTCTCCAAAACATTTTATCTTTGGGATTTCTCAGGCCTTCCTGATTCAACCCTGATTCAGCACCCTCTCGATTGGAATGCTCTTAACTGCTTTGTTTAGGCTGGGCTATGAAATGATTAGGCTGTTGAAATGATGAATCAGGGAGCACTGCAGGATTTTTCAGTCTCTCTGAACAATGCCCCATATCACACTTACACTGACAGGCTGTATTTTTATATTTGACATGTGAGAGGAACATAGAAAATAACACACTGACAATGTCTTAGATACCAGTCATACATCTTCCTAACACAGATTGATGGGTGGAAAAGAATATTATTTAGTGAGCCCTTCTTGAGCTCTCTGAGGAAAATATAGAGATTCACTCCGTGGATTGACTTGAAACTCATATTAACATTCCTTATGCGCAAGAAACAGAAGAGTAACCCTCATCCATTTTGCACTAGCAAACAGAACAGAAAAATTAGCAGAAACCAATCCAATACTTGTATATATCTCACTGATGAGCTGTGGTTTGCTCCTTCCCAACCAAAGATCAGAGTGGGTAGAATTTCTCCACTATGGCACAGTGGTATTTCTAAATTTCAAATGAAAGGTGAAAAATAATCAGCTAAGAAAATTAAAGCCAGACCTATAGCTGCTTAGGTGACCAAGAGAAAACAAGAAAAAAAAAAAAACGAGATGGCTTAGTCATGACAAATTTGAAGAACAATGTGGGAAAGTGGCCCCTATATATTGAGGAAGATAAATGTAAGAAAAATAAAAGATCAACATTATCCATGTAGTCACATACCTCCCCGTCCTCCCCCAAAAATGTTCCTTTCAAGACAGTAGGATTTATGTCCATACCTGCTAGGAATGCTGTTAGTCCAACTCCCATGCTTCTTCACGAAGCTCTGTGCTGAAGAGAGCTATTTTATCCACCAGAATGCTACCTCTTGGTGTAACTCCATCCAGTGACTCATCAGAAACAATTTCCATCTTAAGATTTCCAAAAGAAATGTCATCCCAGCTACATATGGCCTATATTAAAATTTCATCTCACAAAACAAGAGAATCAATAGTATCTGATGAAAACAAATCCTTGAATTTAGACAACAGAACTAAAGCCATCAAGTATGGGGTAGAGATAAGGATACCGAGCTGAGAGAGAAGGAACTTAGAGAGAGTGCTCGAGGCTTTTAAGCACTTTGGTGGTGGTTGTGATGCAGTAACTTTCTATTTCAAAGATTTATGCATTAAGACTATTGCAAACCATGTTACCTCGATAATAATAAAGTTAATTTTTTTAAAAAATTGTTGTTTGGTGGGGAGTGTGGGCACACTCAGCAGTGCTCAGGGCTTACTACTGAAACTCTGTACTCAGAAATCATTCCTGTAGAGGTCTCGGGTACTATATATGGTGCCAAGAATCAAAACTGGGTCTTCCCCATGCAAAGCAAGCAGCCTATCTGCTATACAATTGCACCAGCCCTAAAATAAAGTGAAAAAAAATCAAAACCTAAGTTTATCCTATGTCTAATCCTACTTGCTCCTTTTTTTCTCAGTTTTATAGGCATCCCATTAACGCTTTCCTGCAAGTTAAACTGTATCCCAGAACCTGTTTCAAGGAGTCCTAAATTGTCTAACTCCCTTCTTCCTCAACACCTATAATGTATCATGCATCTTAAATATTCCCATGAATAAAATCTTGTGAAAATCCTATTAAACTATATGCATATAATAAAATTATTTAGAAACCCAAACCAACCAACAGTCTTTCCTTCCCTCCCTCCCCCTCTCCCTTTTTCCTTTCCTTCTTTGTGGAATCAAACCCAGGTCTGCATAAATGAATGGCTTTGTGAATTTTGAAGGGGTTCCCCCCACACACACACCTTTTAATGTGCTTTTGTTTTGTTTTTCTGGTACTGGATATTGAACCTAGAACCTCACATGTGCAAAACTAGTGATCTACCCCTGAAGTACATTCCCATGGGATAAGGGGATCCCAGTTTTCAAGGTGTAAAATAAAGATATAAAAAGATGAGCACCATCTTGTGGAAGCAACTATCACTGTAAAGTTTTAGGTTCTCACTTTTTGAAACATGGAATTTTTGTTTGTCTTTCACTCTGTGTCTGAAATGAGGCAAAATCAGGTGAAGAAAAAACATCCAGGAACTCTAATATATATATATATATATATATATATATATATATATATATTACACTGTTGATGATGAGCTGTGTGTCTTGAATGTCAATGAGTGGTGTGTCTGGAACACTAGTTCTTAGGATGGAGAGTACCTGGAGCTTCAGTTATTAAGGAAAGCTGTAGAATAAAAAGACCATCAGGTAACAGTTGCCAGTGGTTGCAAAGGGAAATAGAAACTTGCATAAAATGTGAAAGTTTTTAGTATTTGATCGAAGGATATTAAGTTGTTTGCGGCAGTATGAATTTATATATATCCCAATTTCTTGCCTTCTATTTTCTATTCTTTTCCTTCTACTTTTGCTGTCTCATCGTTGGCTCTTTCTTCATTTACCCTTCCTCCCAGTTTGCTGTACTATTTATTTTTAATTGACTTGTATTTTAATAGTATCTGCGACTTGTATTTTAGTAGTATCTGCATTGCACAAATTGCTGTTTTGCTAGTAAAACAATAATTTGGAAGATAAAAAAGAATTTCATCTCTGTGTGGAAATGCAATTCAAACAATGTGGACAAATTTATTCTTTACAATTAAATTAAAAGCAATAAAAAGGGAGAATGTTTTAGAGAGCAGTAGCTCCCTTGACAGGACCACGGTAAGATTCAATCAGTTGGGACTTATCAAAAGTTAACATTTGATTTGACCTTATGATTTTCAGAGAGCTTGGTCTGGCTTAACATACTACCCAAATGCTTTCAAGTATGTAATAGCTTATTCCAATTGAGAAAGTTTTGTAAAATTTCCTCTTAAGCTTCCCACAGGAAATTCTTGATTTTTCATTTGTGACTAGAATATTTTGTGGGTTGGAAATTAACATAAAATTTTAAAAAGCTATTTTTGAAATCTTCCAGATGCAGATATGTATATTTTTCATTTATCTTTCATATCCAAGTCTGAATTTTTTTGGGGGGGTGGGGAGGGTGGTAAAATAAATAAAAAGGTCAGACTAGAAATCACAGGAATAGTGCTAAGATCTTAATACTCAAATTCCAATAATACTGTAATTTCCTCATAGTAGAATTCTGTTTTGGCAACTTTTAAAATCTATTACATAAAACAAAGAAATAAAGTACATATCTTGAATATTGGGCTGAAGCAATAGCACAGCGGTAGGGCGTTTACCTTGCACACGGCTGACCTGGGTTCGATTCCTCTGCCCCTCTCGGAGAGCCCAGCAAGCTGCTGAGAGTATGGAGCCTGCACAGCAGAGCCTGGAAAGCTACCCATGGCGTATTCAATATGCCAAAAACAGTAACTACAACTCTCACAATGGAGATGTTACTGGTGCCCGCTCGAGCAAATCGATAAGAATGAGCAACAGGAGGACAGTGACAGTGATCTTGGATATTATCACTTAATTTGATATATGGTGTGCACAAATACTTCCTCCTGTTCAGTACAGTGTCTTTTAATACTAGCCCACATTTCTTTTATTATGCAAAAACTTTTTAGTTAGATGCCATCTTTTTTGTTTAACTTTGTTTTTTTTGTGTGTTTATTTGTTTTCTTCACCAATGGAGTTGAATTACTGAAGACATCCCTAAGGTCCATATCTTGAGACTTCTATTTTTCTTCAGTGCATTTTGTGGATTCTGTCATATCTTGAGATTTTTTTTAAAAAATCAAACAGAAATGAACTTTTTGGATGGTGTGAGATTAGAACCAAATTTCTTTCTATTTGTCTTTTTTACTTTGTATTACTTACAGATACTTTCATTGTTATTATCAATAGCATGTGAAATTAGTAGATGAAAAGGCTGCAACTGTTTCACTAGCCCCAGTTGAGAGAAAGGTAGGTTGCTGAGCATAGAATCCAGTGAAATTTTATACCCAGCATCAAATTTTGTCAAGGTAGGAGCTTGATAAACATTGTATAAATTGAACTGTCAATATATTTGGATCAAAGTTTGCTTCAAGGACACTGAAGAAGTTTTATTAGAACTATTTAAATATTTTATTATAAAAATGTCTAACATATAGGAAAATTTAATTTTAGATAGTCTATTCCTAAACCTATGACCTAGATTCTGCCATTAACATTTCATATTGCTTAGTCTACCTGTCCATTACTTTTCTAAATAAAACAACTCATATTATTTTTAAATATTTAAATTTAAGTTTAAATCTAAATATATAAATTATAATATATATCACAAACACTGATATCCTCTATAATTCCTTAGTATTTACAGTAATAAAGTTTAATTTTTGAGTCTTCAATTTAATGTAAAAGTGATCATTTGTTGAAATCTGACATTTGCAAATGTCAGTGTAACTCAAATTCCTCTTATGGTATACAATATTATTGTCACACCAGAAAATTTAGCATGAAGTTTTAAGAACTTATGAGTTAATTTATCTTTACCCAGAAAGACACTAGTCTAAGGATAATCTACAGTTTTAAATCTAGAGAAACTATTCACTCTTACTATCCAATTCAGATATCACCCATAAAAGAGTTGCTCTCTTCTATTTTTTAGCAATATCTAATATTAAATGCATAAATAGATAGATAGAAAAATAACAGATAATACAAAATTTTCTGAAAGCCCAGCAAGTTGGCAAACAGGCAGTAAAGAATGAAAATAAATCGGAAAGCTAATGTTTACGAATTTTATAGTATGTACAAAGAATATCAAATAATTTTATTTATAAATAAAAATAATTTGTCAGTATAACAGATGGATATTTAATTGTATTATTGGTTAATAATACAAGTAGCTCCTTTTTGTGTATTATATGTTCTTGGGATATCACCTTCCTAAGGGGAAGGAGAACAACAGCAAAGCAACCCTCTGTGATGTTGTGCATGCTGCCAGCTGAATATAGTGCCAAGCTAAAACGTATTATGAGGTGGACAGAAGTTGATTCTCTTCCAAATGCTGGGCTCTTAACTATTTTTGTTGACTAATTACTTTCATCAGTATAATTGCACCTAAGGAAAGGGTACAATTATTTCTACAGAGTAGAATGCTGACATAATTTAATGAAGAATTAATGCATGTTGTGACAAACTATATATTTTAGAGAGAAATTAAAGTAGTTTCCAATAATCTGTATCCAGGAAAGAACTTTTGGACCTCCCTGGGATATGCTTAAGTGTTTAAAATGAATTAATAGGCATTTCCAAGGCATATAAGACTCAGTTTCACTCTAAGGCAGTGCATGCCAATGGATTGTCATCCATTAGGTGTTAATGAATCTTATTCATATAATTCAAAGTAGCAATTATATTGAGTCAACTCATGCCCACTCATACCAAAAAAATCTCAAAATTACTTTTCTGTCATGTACTTCAAATATTAAACTCATAACATCATTTGTAGGAGTGACATAAAATTTGCAACACAAAAGTATTGTTGTTAAAACTTTCAGTGCAATAACTGTGGCTAACAGTGCATAATAGCAATTGATGGATAAAATTCTTAAAGTTCATTCCTTATTCACTGGTTCAACACATATTAATTAACTCTTTATTGAAGGTACTATGTTAACTGCAGCATAATAACCCTAAAGAAATCAGAAAAGGTGTATACTATCAAATACCATAAAATCCCAAAGGATTATTCAGTAATTCATTAACTGTGGAATGGTGATCCCATGACCCAAAATGCCCATATACTCCTTCAAGACAAAAGTACTCGTTTCTTCAAATGCAAAGAGTATAATTTCTGATAGTCTCAATTGAGATTCTCTTCAAGAACAATGACAGGTGAAAAGTATATATATATATATATATATATATATATATATATATATATATCTCCACTCTCCAAGACTGCATCGGCTTATAGTAATTGGTAGTGCTAAAGTGCAGAAATTCTTTAGACAAGTAGTATAACTGTAAAGAACATCATGACTACAGATTAGTCTGAAGTTTCTCTTGCAACTGCATTATATTTATTGACTCCCTTTGCCCAATCAAGCAATTCTCACGTACTGTAGGAGCTATTACTATAAGCACTAGAGTCAAACTTCAACTGATCTTAAAGCTTTCAAGTCCATCACCCAAAGAAGTCAGCCTGAGACAATCCTTACAAAAAAATAATTCTAGGGAGTACAAAATAGGATTTGTGAGTTAGATCACTGAGCTCCAAAGTGAGAATTCCAACATTAGTGTGCAGCTGTGTCAATTGTTAAAAATTTCATTAATGGAGAACTGACATGAAAATTAAAGCCTTAGGATGAATTATCACCAACATCAAATAGTATGAGAACCTAAAAGACTCCTCAGTAATATGAAAAGAAACTCCTCTCCTGAAACCAGAAAACAGCAAAAGCTATAATCTGGACTCAGGAAGAGTTTAAGAGAACGCTGAATTCTCAACACCAGCATTTTCTCTAGTTATGGACAAGGCCTGCTTAGCAAGGAACAGAACACTGAGACTTAACTAGTAACATGTTGGTTTATGTGTTAGAAAAAAATCTCAAAGTCTTTTGGTTTACTACAGATTCCCATGAAGCTTCTTATGTTCAGAAGTGCATAATTCTTTCCTAAAGGCTTGCATACTCTGCTTCATTTTTTTTCTTTTAAATGTTATTAAAGACACTCCACCTCCACCCATAGTGCCCTAGCTGCATGATCTCAGGGTGAGGTACTCTGGGCAGAGGTCCTGCAGACAGAAGAGGGAGTCAAGGTCACAGGTCATCACAGTATTCAAGGTAGTCCCATAGATTGTCAGTATCTGGGTTTCAGCTCTCCACACCAGATAGTGGGCAGTGAGCAGAGGGCTAACTGGAACCACATTACTTTTGTTTGAAGATAGGGTGCATTTTTCTTTACAAAGTAACACTCATTTTTTTATGATCAACTTTGCCTTCCATCCTGACCACCAGATCATGGGAAAAGGTATAACATTAATGGAAAGTTTAAGGTCTGCAAAGTATGTTTGCAGATCTTAAACTTTGATGAGTAGAAGCTATTTGATGAATAGAAGGAATCTGCAGTGTAAAGCAATGTATACCAGCAGGAGTCATAGAAGTTTACATGAGGTGGTAATTTGAGGGCTTTGCATCAAGGAGAATATATACTGACTTAGGAAAGAATAAGCTTATCGATATATGAGCTCCCTGAAATCCAAGATTTACAGCCAATTGAAGATCCCAGGAGATAGTGCTAATACACTGCAAGATAGTTCTTGGATGCTTAGACAAAGCAGTTGCATACACCTAATGAAGTGGAAATGTGACAGATGGTAAAAGCAGTGGTCAAAGGATTCTAATAATCACGGCTGCTAGAATGGATGTACCACATAAGATATACTACCTATCAGTGATGTTCTATGGAAGACCCTAGAGAATAATACATTTTCTAAAGTGTTGAGAAATGTGCCAGTAATATGGACACTAGAATCATTAAGAAATTTAATTGCAGCTATCCTTGGCACACCAGAGAAAGAGATTTTGCTAAATATTTGTACTCCCTTATATAAATGGGCATGATAGGATCCTGAAATTAAGTATATTAGTGACTTTGCTTAAGTGAAAAGAGGAAAAAATATTTGTAGCAAATAGTAAGAATACAGCAATAGTCAAAGAAGCTGATTAGGGAAGAGTTAATAGAACATGGTACCACAAATATCAAGGTAATAAGCAATGTAAAAGAGGATTGCTCAACCATTAAAATAGGAAAAAATGACATGCAAGATCCTTGGATTAATATTCCAAAAAAAAATTACAATTCCTTCCCCTGTGTTCAGGCCTGACCCATTCTCAGATGTGAAATACATTGATGAAAAAATCAGGTCACGACTTCGCTGCGCCCGCAGCTCCAGTATGACTGAGGAGGACAAGGGAGCTGCTTTGGACACCAGCAGCCCACCAGCAACCTGCAGTATATGATTTGAGCGTTTCCACCAGGCCCCCCATGCGGTGGCCCGGCGTTTCTCTTTTTTTTTAATCTCTCTCTCTCTCCCTCAACCTCTCCTGGGCACAGCACAGCCTCCACCCCACTACTCTGAGCACAAAATGGAGACACGCACCCAAATGCGCTGCGCGGCTGGAGGGCGATCGAGGGCGGGGAAGTACCGATCTCCGCCCACCTCGGACACTTAAAGAGAGTGCAGCCACGTGGGCTTCCCACTTCGCCGCGCCCGCAGCTCAAGTATGACTGAGGAGGACAAGGGAGCTCTCCCACTTCCGCCCGTGCGGGGGCCTGGTATTTCTCTAGGTTTTCCCATCTTATGAGCACCATAAAAGGGTAAAAGATTGTAGTGATAGAATTTCAGGCAGAATTTTCCCTGGACTTTATACAGAAACCCAAAACCGCGCGGCCACTGCCGTGGCCGCGCAACCTAATGTCATCTAATCATCAGCAATATGAAATGGTTCCCTTTTAACGGGTTGGACTTTGGTGGGAAACCCTAACAAGAATAGTAAGCTTTTTGTTGAAATATTGAAGGCAACCAAAATGGTAGCCATCTCTCTAGATTGAACTAAGCCATATCCCCACGCCAGCTGAGAAGAAATATCCTTCTTTCTCGGGAAGAAACGCGGCGTGGCGTTAACCATAGTATGATGTCCATTAAGTTGACACGGACCTGGTGGCATAGGAATGGGATACAAGGGAATAAAGTATTATGTACATGGAACAGCTGGTGGAATCTCAAGCTGGGGCTGAAACCAGCACACTACTTTTGGTTCCAGAAACTGCAGACTTTCTACCAGACTATCAACTAAGCCAGAGCCCCACGCCGACTGATGACAGGAAATAACCATCTTTTCCGTTTTTTTTTCCTTTGTCAGGCAGCGTGGTGGATACTAAACAGGCGTGAACTCGGTGGTGCGGGTCGAGTGGGGAAAAAATAGAAAAGTTATGTAACAAACAATGGGACTTGCTCGAAACCCTAGCAACAATAGCGAGTAATGTGTTGAAACAGAATGTAACCAAGATAAAGCGTAAACTAAGTGAAACTTATCAATTACAAGGGCGGGGACAGGGGGGGCGCGAGGTATACTGGGGTGACTGGTGAAGGGGTGTTTGAGTATTGTATAATTGACATAATCCTGAGAACTATGTAACCCTCCACATGGCAATTCAATAAAATTTAATTAAAAAGTAAAAAAAAAAAAAGAAAAAAAAGAAAAAAATCAGGTCACTAAAAAAAAAGGAATTTCATTACATCATGATAGAGTAACATGATGATTAATTATTTCACCATATTTGACATAGGGACCTTTTCTGTTTACCCAAATGTAGAAAATATAAAATATCCAACAATTTCAAGAACTTTTGGGCACAGAAGCTAATGTGACATTAATACCTGGTAATCTGGAGCATTAACATTGACCTCTACACAGTGGCTATATGCCATGTTATAAATGGATACCTGATATAAGGTTAGTCCAATGAGTTTAAATAATGTACGAATTTATATCATCATTTCTGCAGCCCCTCAATGTGTGTTTGGGATGATTATAATTATTTGACAGTTGTTAGTTCTTTAGGTGAGAGCTGTTATATTGGGAAGACCATATGGCAAGGTAATATTTTCCCTTTCTTTATCCCTCCAGTCAAGATGGATGCTGGTATTAAATCTCCAAAGTGACAAATCTTAGCATCTCATATCTTCCCCATAATATGAAGTATAAAGCTTCGTAGGATTTTTGAGGTTCTAGAATGTTACAGCATCTTTGATGTTTGGGAATATTTCTACCACTAATTTACTAAGCGAAGTCTTCCATGTCTCAGTAAATGAGATGAATTCCAGAGAGGGAAAATGTCTGTGTCAGATCCATAGCACAGTGAGGGAAGTCCTAACACTTGGAGAATCACATCCATAACAGTTTTTATGGCAAGAATGACACCTATAACAGGTTTTATGGCATTTGTGGGAGTTTTCTAGAGAATAAGTGTGTAGCATTCATATTAAATTCCAAAAGCAGAATGACAGACAAATAGATCTATACGTATGCCAAAACTATTGAAAATATTTTAGGCCTTTTTTTTATATGTTACCCAGTCCAAGTTGAAAAGAGAATTGGCTTAAAGCCACAATTGTACATTTGTACAATTGTACAATTGTGCACAATTGTACAATTTAGAATATTTTTTGATATGTTACCCAGTCCAAGTTGAAAGGAGAATTGGCTTAAAGCCATAATTGTACATCAGGAACTGGGGTTAGCAAACCCCCGAAGTTATAAGGTTTTATGAACTTAGCAGACAAATGCAAGATAAAAATGGCACCGATATAAGACTGGTAAAAGACACAGGCACGTCCAGGGACATAAATAAACTATGAGGGCAGGTGAGAGAACCAGACTCCTGTGCTACCTTTCACTGATGTACTAGATTAGCACAGTTTCAGTTTCACATATGGCCCTATAGTGGGTATAATAAGTGAGAGAACACACAAACAAATGACAAAAGAAAAGACATGATGGGTAATATTCTTTTTTAAAAAATGTGTTTTTTGGGGCTAGAGTGATAGCACAGTGGATAGGGTATTTGCTTTGCGTGCGGCCAACCCTGGTTCGATTCCCAGCATCTCATATAGTCCCCTGAGCACCACCAGGAGAAATTCCTGAGTACAGAGCCAGGAGTAACCCCTGAGTATTGCCAGGTGTGACCCAAAAAGCAAAAAAGAAAAAAAAATGTGTCTTTTTATTAAATCACAGTGAGATTTATAAATAGGTAATATTTTGATGATATGTCTTAACTGATCTATATTTTAAGATCTTCTTTTCTTATGGTTGGGCTAGATCACTGATTATCTTGTAACAGAAATGCCACCTGAAGTTTAGACTAAAGTCACATCTGTTCATCTTAGTTATTTATTCATTCATTGAATAAATTCATTACTTATTTGGAACTAGATATACAGCAATAAAATAAACCAAACAGAAATGTCCTCTTTCCAAAGGCATACATGTTAGGGCTGGGAAGTAGCTAAAGGGTCAGTGTACATGCATTACATGTGGAAAATCTGGGGTGTTTTTTTCTTCTTTTTTTGGGTCACACCTGGTGATGCTCAGGGGTTACTCCTGGCTCTGCACTCAGAAATTACTCCTGATGGTGTTCAGGGGACCATATGGGATGCTGGAAATCGAACCCGGGATACCCTCTGTGCTATCTCTCCAGCCCCAAAGAAGATCTAGGTTTTATCCCCAGTATTGGATGGTCCTCTGAGTATTGCTGGGTATGGCCCCCAGACAAAACAAAATGATATAAAAAGCCTAAATTTCAGTGAGGGCATATATGATATAAATTATAAATATAATAAAGAAGTGCTATGAATAAAGTTCTATGTATAATAAATACAATGTTATCAATAAAAATAAAAGAAAAAGCAATTAGAGGTGTCTGACATGCACAGAGGCCTAGTTTTAATAAGGTCATTTGAAACCATCTTAACTTCTCAGAAGTTAACTTTTGAGCAAAGGACTAAAATGCATATATCTGGGGTATTAGAATTCTAAAAAGAAAGATTATCAAATAAAAAGACCCTGAGGCATTGAGTATGCACGAAATATTTAAAGAATAGCAAAAATACCAGTAGGTTTACTGAGGAAAGAGAGGAGGTAATTTCAGGAAGAAAGATAATTAGCTACATGGTTTTATAACCTAAGAGACTATTTTAAGAACTTGTACTTTTTCTTTGGGTAAAATGGGAAGCCACTGGAAGGTTCTAAGCAGAGGATGCATGTGGCCTTACTTATATATAAAATTCATTGATTTTGTCTCCGTGTTGAAGACAGACAGCTGGTGAAATAGGAATGGAATAGGAACAGACATTAAATGTTTACTGTAATAATTCATGAAGAAGATGATGATGACTTATACCAACATGACTGTGATGGAAATGATGCATAGTAAAAGTTTTGGAGTTTTGAAATCATAATAAACTTTTAGATGGTTTAGATGTAAGACAAAATAAACAGGTAAATGATGGAGGAGTCTAAATAGTTCATTATCTGAGAACAACAATTAGGAAGAAAATACTTATAAAATAAATATGAAGAAATTCTGATGCCTATTATTCAGTGGAACTACTATGTCATAGATGTAAAGTTGAGAGTTTAGGGCTGAGGTACATAGTTAAAAATGAATTCCATGTGGATATTAAAATCCATGAGATCACTAGGATATCAAGTATAGTTTTAAAAGTAAATGAGCATAAATATTGATCCTTAGGCGCACTCTGCCATTAAACGCAAAGGCATGTGAAAAAACGAAAGGTAGCTATCAGTAAGGTCGGGAAACCAACAATGTGTGCCATCTTTCAAGCCAAAATATCTTGAGAGGCAGGAGATGTTCAGATACTTATGTACAATAAAAGCTCTATAAATCAAGTTAGAAGGCAGAAATTTTGGGATTCCTTAAGTGGGGAACACCATTAACTTTGATAAGAGAACACACGTGTTAATCCATCTTCCCTAAGCCGTTCTCCTCAATTTCAGTTTAGGAATCTATTTCTAATATATAAACTAATATTCTTTTTAATCCCCCTTTCTCTTTCTCTGTATTCTTCCCTCTTTCTTTTTGTCCTGATCACCTTTCTCTTCTACTTCCACTCTACATTTTATATTTCTAGAAAATAAAACTACAGAAAAAAACCGTATATAATGGCCCAAAATCTTCTAAAAATGTTTTAAGGGGAAGAGTGTTAAGGGAACGCGTGTCTCCAAAATCTTAAGATTGCATACAATTTCCTTCAGAATACCAATAATAGTTGTCCTTTATTTATTGTCATTTTTGCCCATAGGAAACAAACATCAAGGTAAAAAATGTAACATGCAATATTGTTTCTTTGGTAATTGCATGTTTTCATACTAAGTGCACTCCCATGTTAATAAAAACGGCTTTCCTGTACTATTTGAGATCAAGATCCATGCCTTTAATTTCATTTCCCCTTACCTATGTGCCTCCTACAGTGAATACACATAGCACTGTCTAGATATAGCACTGTCGTCCCGTTGTTCATCGATTTGCTTGAGCAGGCACTAGTAATGTCTCCGTTGAGAGAGTTGTTACTGTTTTTGGCATACTAAATATGCCATGGGTAGCTTTCCAGGCTCTGCCTTGCAGTTGGAATACTCTCGATAACTTGCCAGGCTCTCTGAGAGGGAAGGAGCAATCGAACCCGGGTTGGCCGAGTGCAAGGCAAGTGCTCTACCCGCTGTGCACATTAATATTTGTTTAATTTTGGTTTGGGGGTTTGGAGCCAACCCTACTATGCTCCAGGCAGGACTGGGAGACCATGTATGGTGCAGGAGATTGAACTCTGGTTGGCTGCATGCAAGACAAGCATGCTACCCACTGTATTATCTCTTTGGCACGAATAGTAGATAGCTTGATATGTTAAAGTAAAATGATTACTTTCTTATTTCGAAATGGCTTTAACTACAGGAAATCTACATACATTCAAGTTATAAAATAGAGATATGGTGTATGTACCCAAACTTGCTTCCTACCCTTCCTTCCTAAAAAAAAAAAAAATGTAATGGTAAGGGGACAAGAATAGAACACAACCTAGTCGTCTGGTTTTTTTTTTTTATTTCTCAAGAAAGGTCAGAAATTAGAGTGATACCAAGATTTAAAACATTTTCTAGAGCTGAAGAGTTAATACAGTGGATGAGGTGCTTTCCTTCTACACAATCTATTTAGATTTGATCCCTTGCACAGCATATGGCCCTTGAGCATCACTAGGGGTGATTCCTGAGCACAGAACTAGAAGTAATTCTTGTACACTGCTGGTGTCATCTAAAAGCCCAATGACGCATTTTTAAAATGTTATTTAGTCTTTCAAAGGAAAGGTGAAAAATGAGAAACATAGACCACAGAATGACATACACTGTATAGATTTGCCACCTCTACCTGAAAGGGTCACAAAGAACTTGGAAGAAATATATTATAGATCACTTGCATCATTCATCCTTTAGTGCTGTCTGCCACCTGACTAAATGGCTACACCGGCCCTTAGTCACATCATAGATGGTAGAGAGAGACCTATTCTAATCCTATAAAAGATTTAAAATAAGGATGCTACATTAAACCACAAACAGAAATTACATCTTTCAATGAGTTACTCCTTTATTTATTTTTCTATGGATACTAAGCACTTTCCTTAATGAGATAACTATTCAGACTGCTTGAGATGTCCCCAGTAAGCCATCTATGTACATATTCTATTGCCTCATAAATACTCAGCATTATAGAGAGTTGTCCTATTTTTAGTTTTCTCATGGGTAATTCATGAATAGAGTTGCGAGTTTCTTTGGAATTTCACTAACTTTTCCTCAAGTCCCCAAAGTAATGGATCCTTTCAATGTACCTGTGTCTTACGCAAATTGTTCCCTTCCTGTAGTGTTTATTTGAACTTTAAACATTCTGGATGAATAATAGCTGACATACTCAAAACACCAACATGTGTGTGTGTGTGTTTGTGTTCATGTTAATGTGTGTGCAGATGTATACATATGTATTTTTTTCACCCATACTGTGGTAACTCTAAAATTTAAACTGTTTATAAACTTTAAACTTTTTAAAAGTTCCCCCATGGGGACTGAAGAGATAGTACAGTGGTAGGGCACCCATTTTGCACATGTACTGGTTACTTGGGTTTAATATCCAGCATCCCATATGGTCCTGGGAGCTGCAGGAGTGATCTCTGAGCTCAGAGATGGAAGTGTGGCCTCCAACCTGAAATATACAAAAAGTTTCCCCAAAACTGGGGTCATGAAATCAGATATAGTTACTTATATTTCTCATAAACTAAAAATATTAATGTTCTCTACTAAATTAAACATTAACATTAAAAAAATTACTGATTTCAACTTGAAGAAAACAATTTGGACATATCCTCAAAGCATTTGTCCCATTTCAGACAGAAAGAAGTTGTATAATTGTGCACAGATTTTGGATCTAAACTGTATTTCCAGAAGAGAAAGGTCTTTTATAGACTCCCCAATGTTTTAGATAATAGTGAAATATTGCACTCTGCTCTAACAGTTTCCTTTCAGGGGCCCTAGTAACTTTTTTCCTAAACTGTCTCTATTCCTGAGTATGAATAAAAGACATTTCTCTTCTGTCATTTGTACCGGCTACCAAAAATAACTATACCTTTTCACTAATTGGAGATTGGGGGAAACAGAACAGAATTAAATGATTGTGGAATTAGAATTGAGACATGTTCTATTGGGTCACACACACACAAAATATTTGATTTTCTTGTTACTTATGGCAACCTATCCTAGATAAAACCAGCATCAGCTAATGTAACCCACTTTACAGTGTTGCACTTTATCTAGAGGCTTTTCTCATGGGTTGGTTGCTTGTCTTTTTATCATCTGCTTCAACTCAGGGGTTGAAAAGGCATTTTCTTGACCCCACTTTGTTGCTTTGCCCCCTTCCCTATCAATTTCTGGATAGGGAAGAAATTGGACCCCACTTCCCTATCAATTTCTCATTCACATTACGTTTTCCTTGTTCATAGAACTGGAGCAATAGCTCAGCAGGTAGGGCTTTTGCCTTGCACACAGCCGACCTGGGTTTGATTCCTCCATCCCTCTCGGAGAGACCAGCAAGCTATCGAGAGTATCTCGTCCACACAGCAGAGCCTGGCAAGCTCCCCATGGTGTATTTGATATGCCAAAAATAGTAACAACAAGTCTCACAACAGAGATGTTACTGGTGCCTGCTCGAGCAAGTCGAAGAACAATGGGATGACAGTGACAGTGACACTTTGTTTTTCAAGTGTTTATTTTCTGATTTCTTTCCTACTAAAGGGCAGCCTCAATAAAAACTCAAAATATTCCTTCATTGATTCCCTTTTTCTAAGAACTTAAAATCAGGCATGGTACATTGAAAGTATTCAATAAGTATTTGTTAAATAAAAGAATTTCCAGTAACCAACTTACTATACGCAACAAATTAGGGAAAATAGCTCATACACGGGGATAGCCTTGCATCAGAAATTATAAATTGGAGTTCTAAAATGTACCACTACCTATAAGTCAACTTTGCCTAAATTAGTTCCTTTGTGGCAGTACATGTTTGTGACAAGTTAGGTCACCTGCATCATTACTTGCAGCTTTTCCCTGAATCCTGATGGTCTGCAACCAATTGTCTTCCTAAATTAAGCACATCACCACTTCCTCATAGAGAAAATTTTCCCTAATTATATCCAGTCATAAGTGTAGATGAAAGAGAAAATATCTTTACTGAAATGATTAGTTCATAGATTGCATATTTTGCTAGCCTATGAAGAAACATGTTCCCTAAATTGCTAAATCTCAGACTCCTTTTTCTAGCTAACTGGAGAAAGTTCAATATTTTCCTAGGTTTCCTTCTCTACTTATTTCGAGGAATCTCCAAAATATTTTCTTATGATTCTCACATTTTAATTGTGGCTTGCACACCAGCCAATCATCTGGCTACACACTGCTTCTCTGTTTCTCTAATGATCGCTAGTCATCTTGAAATCATTTTCTCTCATTTATTTTCTGTCAGGCTGCCGTTGCTTAACACTGAATCTGTTGCCTCTATCTTAATAACGGACCTTTTTTTTTCAGGTTCCTCATGAGTATGGAGACCAACACACAGCTCTTAACTTTTATAGAAGATTGGAATAATCAGACAAGAATAGTTACGTAAGGGAATTCAGAAATTAAAGCCACGACTATCAAATTTCAGTTGCCTTCTAAGAAAACTGTCATTCTATTATATTCTCAAATTTGTAATTGGGTTTGCTTTATTTTTTTCTACCATCTTACTGCTAAGACTTAAATAAATAACTTAAATAATGGCATAACAAAGTGTGCCATTACCAGCACAATGCAATACAGCATTCATAAGCACTACAGCTATAATGCATAACCTCTGTGAGCATCAAAAGCAAAACAAAATCAAAATTATCAATGTTCAGTGCACACATTTAGGATGTGTATTCTTGGGCTCTGGGATAAGCTTAGTAGTAGGGTACCTGTCCTTCACACAAGAAGCTGGTGAAGCTGCAATTTCAGTATCTGGCATTGTTCTACATACTGGGATATGGATCCCAGTATGTCCACTACTTGGAATCCTCAAAATCATAACAAAATATGCCATTACCGGCACTATGTAATACAGCATTCATGAGCACTACACCTAAAATGTATAGCCTCGTGAACATCAAAAGCAAAACATAGGCACCTCAAAGTGTGCAGTACAACAAAGTGTGTGGGGCCTACAATTAAATTTGTGCACCTCCACTCACTGCAGAAATAACATTACAGGGGAGACTAAAGATAAATAAAATGAAAGCCTAAGGTAAAAATAAAAAAAATGTGCATTTTGCTATGCCTGGGGTGAAGTGATTCATATTGGTTCCATGAATTTCATAAAAGAAGAGTGGACAGAACACTGTCTCTCAAATGTTTTTCTATCTATTGTTAAATGAAACGGTAGTTTTGGAGTCTCCTATTGTTGTTATGGATGTGTCAGTCCTTGTTCCATTTTACAAACTTGTCCGCCATTAAATTCATACATATTTGTAATTGTATATTCTGAAGTTACCTTGATTATCACCATTTCAGCTTCTTATAATTAGTAGTCACATGCTTTATCTTTCTGTGATTATTTTGAATCTCTCTATATAGTTAAAACAAATTTCTTTTTGATAGTATAGTGGGTAGAGCATTGGCCTTGCATGCAGCCGATCTGGAATTGATCCCTGGCACCACATGCATTCTCCTGAGCCCACCAGGAGTGGTCTGTGAGTGCAGGGCCAGGAGTAACCCTTAAGCAATGCTTGGTATAGCCCCCAAACAAACAAACAAACAAATAAGAAGCATCAAAAAATTAACAAAAACATATATGGGCTTAAATTGTATCCAGTTTTATAATTTCTGCCTTTATATCAAAGTGTTAAGCCTGTTGAAATTTATATTTATATCCATGTGATTGATTTGAATCTATTATGTAGGGCCAAGTGCTATTTTCTGGCCCCATTGTTTTATTTTTATATTTTTAACTGTTCTTATAAAATTTATAAATGCATCTTTAAAAATCATAACCACCCTTGGGACTAGAGAAATAGCATAGCGGGTAGGGTGTTTGCCTGGCACGCCGCCAACCTGGATTCGATTCCCAGAATCCCATATAGTTCCATGAGCACCACCAGGGGTAATTCTGAGTACAGAGCCAGGAGTAACCCTTGTGCATCACCAGGTGTGACCAAAAAATCAAAAAGAAAAAGATCATAACCAACCTTAAATATAATATCCCATCACATATAATCAACATATTTACATAGGGTCCAAGGGATAGTATAGTGAGTAAAGTGCTTGCTTTGCATTCAGCAACCTGGGTTTGATCCCTGGAGCCACATATAGTCCTCCAAGTATTTCCAGGAGTGATCCCTGACATAGTCAGGAGTAAGTACTGAGCACCACAGGGAGTATTCAAAAACAAAACAGGCCCACAAATTAGTCTCACAAAAGCATATACTTATCAAAGCCCATTGATTTCTCTTTGCTACATTATTCATTTTATATTGAAATTTCATTTTATTTGAATACATCTTACTTTTTCATGAATTGTAAACCCTACAGTACAGAGTTGTCATTTTTAGTTCAAACAGTAAGTTCCACAAACATATTTATGATCAGGAAAATAAAGTTAATATATATTTTTGTATTTGCCATATTGAACATTTTAATTCATTTGCATGATCCAGTTATATTTTATCACTAATTCAGCATCGTATTGTAATGTTATGTTATACTATACCATACTATGTCATGAATTATGCATTGTATTTATGCATGAGTAACATTCCTTAGGATTTAAAAGTATTTAGGTGAAGTTATTTACAATACTGTTAAAAATGTTTTAGGCAAACAGTGTTGCTACACCATACCCATATTTTTGCTGTGGTTAACCAGTTTTCACAGTCTCAATTGTTGAAGAGGCAATTCCTTCTTTTCACTTCATACACTTAGTGACATTTTTGAAAATTAGTTGCTCATTTATTTAAGGAATTATCTCTAGATTCTCAAATTTATTTCATTTGTCTTAAAACTTCCTTTATTTTAGTACCACACGGTTTTTAATCATTATAGCTTTGTAGCATAATAGAAAGTCAGTGAAGGCAATGCTTACATCCTCTATTTTCTCAGAGTTGCTTTAGGTATCAGGGAGTTCTATTACTCCATATAAACTTTATAAGAATTTGGTCCCTTTCATTTCTGATAGTTTATTAGAATTTTCTCCTTTTTTGTGAGTCTAGCTAAGGTTTTGTTAATTACGTTTCATTGTATTACTGTCATAACATTGTTTGTTGATTTACACAAGCGGGAACCAGTAACGTGTCTATTCATCCTACCCTGAGATTTTAGCAGACTCTCCTTACTCGTCTTTTGCAACAATTGGAGGCTCTTTCAGGGTCAGAAGAATGAGACCTATTGTTACTATTTTCGACATATATAATACACCACAAGTAGCTTGCCAGGCTCTCCCGTGCGGGCAGTAAACTCTCGGTAGTTGTCAGGTTCTCCAAGAGGGGGAACTAGGCTATCAGATGGATTCTGGTAGCTTGGTTTTATAGTCTCTGGATGTTGGCTGTTGATGGGATTAAACTGCGCCAGGGGCAGTTTCTAGGTGTGACTGCCTAGCTACTGGAAAATAGGGAATCTGGGTGGACAAGGTTCAGTCCCGATCCTAGCAGCCTTGGAGATCTCGGCCCCGGGTCCCACACACCTGGGTTCTTCGGCCTTCGGCCAGTTCCTTCATGCAGTTCATATATATATATATATATATATATATATATATATATTTCTCTGATTTGTTGCTTACCGTCTGAACGTCTGAATCCATCAAATATGGTATGGTAATTATGGAAAATGGTAGGAAGTGTGTCGCATTTATAATGTGTTGCATATCGGCTTTGTATAAACATAATTATATTTATCCTTTTGAAAACCAGTTCTTTTTTCATTGTTTTTCTATTGTTGTTTTGTGCTTTACATCTTATTATTTTCCTCCTTTGTCTAACTTTGGTCTCCCCTTGTTGTTATTTTATTAGTATCTTAAGATGTGTATCTAGTTCATTTATTTGTTTTTTCTTATTTCTTGATGAATGTTTGAATTGATATGAAATTCCCTCTCAGAACATATTTTTGCTGTGTCCCATATGTTCTAGTAACTCATATCTTCATTCTCACTTGTTTCCAATAATTTTTTCAGTAATAGGTTGTTTAGATTCCAAGTATTTCAATTTTCCCAAGCATTTTTGCTTGTGGTTAATTTACACTTTCAAAGTACTTTGGTCTTAGAAGATACTTGATATGGTTTCTATTCTCTTGATTTTATGAAGACATGTTTTGTGTCTCATCATGTGGTCTATCTTAGAAAATGCTCCATGTGCACTGAAGAATATGTGTTAGAATTTTTGTGGGTGAAAAGCTCTATACATAACTACTAGACATGCATCTTCCATTATTCCTTTAAAATAATTGTCTTTCTTACTGATATTTATAAATTTATCATCCAGTGGTAAAGGGGGGCATTAAAATCTCCTCATATTTGTAGCCTATATATTCAGTAAGCAATATTCTATATCTGTTCTAATGTGTGCCTCTAGTTGAAATTGAGAATGAGAAATTACCTCACTCAATTTTCACATTCCATTGACACATAGAGGGGAATATGTTCTATCCTGCTCAATATCTGTATACAGTGTGCTATCTTCATAGCTTCTTAAAGTTCTGTTCATCATAAGGCAGAAAACCACTGACCTATAGGTATAGAACAATACCCAGGCTCCATACATCACCTCAGATGCATTGAGCCCATGTGCTGCTTGTGCCTACATGGCCAAGCACATGTGGCACCCGAGCACATGTATCACCCACATCTCCCCTCTTGAGATGTGTACTTTTGTGTCTAGTGCTAGGATGTGTGTAGGGGCTCTCTCTATTCTTGGAGAAGCCCGAGTTCTCTCTTGAGTACTTTACTCTTACTATTCTCTCTCCCACTTATCCCTTCCTCCTTCCCTGAAAAAAACCTCTAAATAAAATCTGTTCAATTCAAAAAAAAAAAAAAAGAGGTCTGGACAGTATAATGGGTACTGGCACTGAAGACATCCATTTTATTGTCAAAAGCAAATTTATTCCTAATGCCCAAATTTGCAATCTTGATGAGTACAGTGTGTGCATGTTCAACCTCCCTATTAGCAATATACTTCTGATTGCAATATTGTATACTAGATATTATCTCACAAAATTTGCTTTGGCCCTCTATGTCTGGCATTCTGCTGGAAGAGTTCTTTTTGAATCCTACCGATATGTTCACGGGTATCTCTTTTCCAGTCAAGTCTAGGCCATGTAAACTTTTGGCAAATTATCGTTGCTAATGATAAAAGCTCAGTAATTGCTAATATGGCAAAGATTTCCACGATGGTCTTACTGCTGAGAATAGAGTCAATGAATCCCAAGTTCAGTTTAATATTGACAAAAAGCTGATGTTTGGTCTTACTAATTTAAAAAGAGAATGATCCCTAAAGTCATCTGACTTTAAGATGGGAATCAAGACAAAATGCCTAACCATAAAATAAAAATCAGAAGACGCTTCCCTCCCCTCCGGACTGCCGGCCGAGTGGCCAGCACGCCACCCCCAGCACGTTGACTGCTGTCGGGTTGTGGGAAAGGGGCGTGGCCTCAGAAAAGTGGGCGTGGCCTCATTGCCGGCCGGCCAAAGCTCACGCGGCGGCAAGTAGTTTCCTCGACATCCTATCCAAGACTAACATCCTAGCGATTCGCAAGCAGTAGGACAATAAAACACAAGACTTCACATAAGAACTGAAGGAAACATCTCAGTAGGAGACCAGGTTCTACAACCGGCAAGTAAAAAGCCAACCACTATTAACTGAGCCTACCCACAATCCTTTTTCGCAACAAAAGGAAACAGGGACACTCATCATCAAGGGCCCTATTTCATATCACCACAAACAACATGAAGAAACAGCAAAAATCCCCATTGCAACCAGAGGACGATCAAAGGAGTCCGGAAACCTCAATGGGCGCTTCCTACAAACTTGACCTCTCTGAGAAAGAATTCAGACTTGAAATCCTCAACATGTTCAATGAACTCAATGCAAAGATGGACAACTTCAAGGAAGACCTGGCGGAAACAATACAACAGACAGCCGACAAAATACGGGAAGAAATGAGAGCAGAAATAAAAAACCTTCAAAAAGAAATGAAGGATTCCATACATGAAATCAAAAACTCTCTGGCTTCCCTCAACAATAGGATGACTGCAGCCAAAGACAGAATCAGTATGCTTGAAGATGAGCTGCAAGAGGCCTACAGGCAACATCAAACCATGGCAAGAGACCTCAAAATAGCTCTAGCCAGAATCAGAGTCCTAGGGGATGAATTCAAGAGGAACAACATTAGAATCATTGGACTACCAGAACCACAGGGAACCAACCCCAACGAAAAAGACACAGTCAAACAAATCATTGCGGAAAACTTCTCACAGCTGGACAATGCGGGCATCCAGATTCAAGGCGCCCTAAGAGTGCCAGCTAAAAGAGATCCTAACAGAAAAACCCCAAGACATATCATAGTTACAATGCTGGACGTCTTCCAGAGAGACACAATACTCCAAGCAGCAAGGTCCAAGAAGGAAATCGCATACAAAGGAGCACCCCTTAGGCTCACAGCAGATCTATCAGAGGAAACCCTCCACGCTCAAAGGCAATGGTGGGATATAGTGAAAAAACTCAATGAAATCAACGCTTCACCAAGAATACTTTATCCGGCTAAACTCTCATTCAAACTAGAAGGAATCATACACTACTTTGGGGATAAACAACAGCTCAGGAACTTCATAGACTCAAAACCAAACCTAAAAGAAGCACTAAAGGGGCTATTGTAAGACAAGAACAACCCCTACAAGCACAACAAACCCTTGCACAAAGACGGCACAAAATCCCATAACAATAATCTCCCTTAATGTCAATGGTCTGAATTCACCAATTAAGAGACACAGACTGGCAAAATGGATTCAGAGACTCAACCCAACATTCTGTTGCCTGCAAGAAACACATCTGAATAACCAGAACAAACACAGACTCAAAGTCAAAGGATGGAAAACAATCCTGCAAGCAAACAACTCCCTCAAGAAAGCCGGGGTGGCTTTGCTAGTATCGGACAACATAGACTTCAGGTTGAAAAAGATTAGAAGGGATAGTGAAGGCCACTTTTATTAATCAAGGGATGTGTACATCAGGAAGAAATCACACTCCTAAATGTCTACGCACCCAATGAGGGACCAGCTAAATACCTACAACAGCTGCTAAGAGACCTCGAGAAGGACATCTCGAGCAACACAATAGTAGTTGGAGACTTCAACACCGCACTGTCTCCTCTGGACAGATCTAGAAGATTAAAACTCACCAATGAAATACTGGCTTTGAAGGAAGAAATAGAAGAGAGAGGGCTAATAGATCTATACAGGGCTTTATATCCCCCAAAAAAGGAATACACATTCTTTACCAGTGCACATGGAACATTTTCCAGAATAGACCATGCGCTGGGCCACACAACATACCTCAACAGAATCAACAAGATAGACATTGTACCAGCTATCTTTTCAGACCATGATGCACTGAAGATAAAACTTAACTGTGGACAGATGCAGAAAACGAAATCAAACACCTGGAAAGTAAACAACTCGATATTGAACAATGAGTGGGTCAGGAAGGAAATCAAGGACGAAATCAAAAAGTACCTAGAAACAAATGAGAATGAAGACACGAGCTACCAGAACCTGTGGGATGCAGCTAAAGCTGTTTTAAGGGGAAAATTTATAGCTCTGCAAGCATATCTCAGGAAGGAAGAAAGGGCCCACATAAATAACTTGACTTCACAGCTCAAGACGTTAGAAAAGGACCAACAAAAGGAGCCAAAACCAGGCAGAAGGAAAGAGATAATAAAACTTAGAGCAGAAATTAATGACATGGAAACCCAAAAGACAATCCGGAAGATCAATGAAACCAAGAGCTGGTTCTTCGAGAAAATAAACAAGATTGATAAACCACTAGCAAGACTCACAAAGAAAGAGAGAGAACACTTATAAGCCGAATCAGAAAGGAAAAGGGGGACATCACAACAGAAACCAATGAAATTCAAAAGATCATCAGAGACTACTTTGAAAATCTCTATGCCACGAAACAAGAGAACCTAGAAGAAATGGATAAATTCTTCGACTCCTATAATCTCCCAAGGCTGAACCAAGAAGATCTGGAGTACCTGAATAGTCCAATTAACATCAAGGAAATTGAAATGGTAATCAAAAGTCTCCCCAAAAACAAAAGCCCAGGTCCAGACGGATTCACGAGTGAGTTCTTCCAAACATTTAAAGAGGACCTTTTGCCAGTCCTTCTCAAGCTCTTCCAGGAAATTGAAGAAACAGAAACCCTCCCTAACAGTTTCTATGAGGCTCATATCTCCCTAATGCCAAAAGCAAACAAAGACACCACAAAAAAAGAAAACTACAGGCCAATATCCCTGATGAACACAGATGCAAAAATTCTCAACAAAATATTAGCAAATAGAATTCAACAACTCATCAAAAAGATCATACACCACGACCAAGTGGGATTCATCCCGGGGATGCAAGGATGGTTTAACATCCGGAAATCAATCAACATAATCCACCATATCAACAAAAGAAAAGATAAAAATCATATAATCATATCAATAGATGCAGAGAAAGCATTTGACAAGATCCAGCATCCGTTTATGATGAAAACACTAGCCAAAATGGGTATAGAAGGGACCTTCCTCAATATAGTCAAAGCCATTTATCACAAGCCTATGGCAAGCATTGTCCTCAATGGGGAAAAACTAAGAGCCTTCCCTCTGAGAACAGGGACAAGACAAGGATGCCCACTCTCTCCACTTCTGTTCAATATAGTACTGGAAGTACTTGCAATAGCGATTAGGCAAGAAAAAGTCATTAAGGGCATTCAGGTAGGAAAGGAAGAAATCAAGTTCTCACTATTCGCAGATGTTGTGATACTATACTTAGAGAACCCTAAAACCTCTACCAAGAAACTCCTAGAAATAATAGACTCGGAAAGTAAAGTTGCAGGCTATAGAATCAATACCCAAAAGTCCATGGCTTTCCTATATGCAAATAATGAGAGAGAAGAAAGTGACCTTAGATAAGCAATCCCATTCACAATTGCGCCTCAAAAAATCAAATACCTCGGAATCAGCTTAACAAAGGAGGTAAAGGACTTGTATAATGAAAACTATAAAACACTACTTTAGGAAATAAAAGAGGACACGAGGAAATGGAAAGACATCCCCTGCTCATGGATTGGAAGAATTAATATTGTCAAAATGGCAATTCTCCCCAAAGCACTGTACAAACTCAATGCGATCCCTATAGGGATACCCTTGACATTCTTCAAAGAAATGGAGCAAGTGCTCCTGAAATTCATATGGAACAATAAGCCCCCACGAATAGCTAAAGCAATCCTTGGGAAAAAGAAAATGGGAGGAATCAACTTCCCCAACTTCCAACTCTACTACAAAGCGGTAGTCATTAAAACAGCATGGTACTGGAACAAAGGTAGAGCGGCAGACCAATGGAACAGGGTTGAATACTCTGACATACACCCCCAAATATATGATCATCTAATCTTTGATAAGGGAGCAAGAAATGTGAAGTGGAGCAAGGAAAGCATGTTTAACAAATTGTGCTGGCAAAACTGGACGGCTACATGCAAAAAATGGGCTTAGACCTCCATCTATCACCATGTACAAAAATCAGACCAAAATGGATTAAAGACCTCAACATCAGACCAGAATCCCTAAGGTACATTGAAGATAAGGTCGGCAAAACCCTCCACGACATTGAAGCCAAAGGTATCTTCAAAGCTGACACGCCACTGGCTAAGCTAGTGAAAACAAAGATAAATAAATGGGACTATCTCAAACTAAGAAGCTTCTGCAACTCAAAAGAAACAGTGACCAAAATACAAAGACAGTCTACTGAATGGGAAAGGATATTTATGCAGTACCCATCAGATAAAGGGTTGATAACAAGGATATACAATGCACTGGTTGAACTCCACAAGAAGAAAACTGCCAACCCGATCAAAAAATGGGCTGATGAAATGAACAGAAACTTTTCCAAAGAAGAAATCCGAATGGCTAAGAGGCACATGAGAAAATTTCAACATCACTAATCATCAGGGAGATGCAGATCAAAACAACAATGAGATATCATCTCACACCACAGAGACTGGCCCACATCCCAAAAAACAAAAGCAACCGGTGTTCGCGTGGATGTGGGGAGAAAGGGACTCTCCTTCACTGCTGGTGGGAATGCCGACTTGTTCAGCCCTTTTGGAAAACAATATGGACGATTCTCAAAAAGTTAGAAATTGAGCTCCCATTTGACCCAGCAATACCACTCCTGGGAATATATCCTGGAGAGGCAAAAAGGTATAGTAGAGATGACATCTGCATTTCCATGTTCATTGCCGCTCTGTTCACAATAGCCACAATATGGAAAAAACCAGAGTGCCCGAAAACAGATGATTGGCTAAAGAAACTCTGGTATATTTACACAATGGTATATTTACACTATGTAGCTGTCAGGAAACATGAAGTCATGAAATTTGCATACAAGTGGATCAACATGGAAAGTATCATGTTGAGTGAAATGAGTCAGAAAGAAAGAGACAGACATAGAAAGATTGCACTCATATGTGGAATATAATGTAACTGAGAAGTACAAGTTGGCAACGATGCAACTTCTGGCAGATATCTCTCTGGACTTAGTTACTAAAATACTAAATTACAGAAACCCAAAACTGAGAGGCCGCTAAGTGTGGTCACTCGACCTCATACCTCTTCATCCTCAGCAATGGAAAACAAATTATCTAATGCTTCCTTTTCAGCAGGTCTGACGTTAGGGGAGAGACTCTCCAAACAATAATAGTGAGTTTTGTTGAAATATTGTATGCAATCAAAGTGAAAGTAAAGTGAAATTTATTAGTTACACAGGCGGGGGGGGCATAGTGTGGGGGGGCTAGGGGCGTGGGGGGGGTTGGGGTGTGAGGGGGCGGGGTGGAGCTATACTGGGACTCTTGGTGGTGGAATATGAGCACTGGTGAAGGGATGGGTATTCGAGCATTGTATAACTGAGATTTAAACCTGAAAACTTTGTAACTTTCCACATGGTGACTCAATAAAAAATTTAAAAAAAAATAAATAAAAAAATAAAAATAAAAATCAGAAGAAGTGAAAATAAGAAAAGCAGATTTAAAAAGAGAAATGAGAAAGTATAAGGAGGAAAAAAAGAGAAACAGGACATTAGAAAAATGAAAGACAAAAAGAATAAAGAACAAAGAAACTGAAGAAGTACTTAAAATTTTTTTTTAATTTTATTGAATCACTGTGAGATAGTTACAAGCTTTCATGATTGGGTTACAATCACACAATGATCAAACACCCACCCCTCCACCAGTGTACATTCCCCATCACCAATATCCTCGGTATACCCCCCCTTACCCACCTCCCGCTGCCACTATGGCAGACAATATTTCCCATACTTTCTCTCTACCTTTGGGCATTATGGCTTACAACATAGACACTGAGAGGTCAACATGCTTGGTCCATCATCTACTTAAGGCATGCATCTCCCATCCCAACTGGCTCCTCCAGCCATCATTTTCATAGTGATCCCGTCTCTATTCCATCTTCCTTCTCCCCTCCGCTCATGAAGCAGTCTTCCAGCCATGGCCCTTGTATCTACTGTCCTTGGGTGTCAGCCTCATGTGATGCTACCCTACACTCCACAAATGAGTGCAGTCCCTCTATGTCTGTCCCTCTCTTTCTGACTCATTTCACTTAGCATGATACTCTCCATGTCTATCCATTTATAAGCAAATTTCATGACTTCATCTCTCCTAAAAGCTGCATAGTACTCCACTGTGTAGATGTAACAAAATTTCTTTAACCAGTCATCTGTTTTAGGGCACTTGGGTTTTTTTCCAGATTTTGGCTATTATGAACAGTGCTGCGATGAATATATAAGTACAGATGTCATTTCTACTGAGGTTTTTTGCATCCTCGGGATATATTCCCAGAAGTGATATTTCAGGGTCATATGGAAGCTCAATTTCTAGTTTTTGAAGGACTGTCCATATTGTTTTCCAGAAAGGCAGGACCAGTCAGCATTCCCACCAACAGTGAATGAGCGTCCCTTTTCCCCCACATCCATGCCAGCATGAATAGTTAAAGCAATCCTTGGAAAAAAGAAGATAAGTGGAGTCAACTTCCCCAACTTCAAACTGTACTACAAAGGCAGTAGTTATTAAAACAGCATGGTATTGGGATAAAAACAGACCTGCAGACTAATGGAACAGAGTTTAATTTTCTGTCACAGACCCCCAAATATATGACCTCTTAATCTTTGACAAAGGAGCAAGAAATGCAGAGTGGAACAAGGAAAGCCTCTTCAACAAGTGGTGCTGGGAAAACTGGATAGCTACCTGCAAAAAAATGAATTCTGACCTCTCTCTAATGCCAGGCACAAAAGTCAGATCAAAGTGGATTAAAGACCTCAATATCAGAATGAATCTATAAGGTTCATAGAAGAAAATGTAGGCAGAACTCTCCATGACATTGAAGCTAAAAGCATCTTTAAGGATGAAACAGCACTGACCATGCAAGTGGAAGCAAACATAAACAAATGGGACTACATCAAACTAAGAAGCTTCTGCACTTCAAAAGAAACAGTGACTAAAATACAGAAAGAGCCCACAGAATGGGAAAGAATGTTTACCCAATACCCATCTGATAAGGGATTAATATCCAGGTTATACAAGACACTTGTAGACTTGTATAAGAAAAAAACCTCCAATACCATCAAAAAATGGGGAGAAGAAATGAACAGAAGTTTCCTCAAAAAAGAAATACAAATGGCCAAAAGGCACAGGAAAAATTGGTCCACATTGCTAGTCATCAGGGAGATGCAAATCAAAACAACAATGAGATATCATCTCACACTGAAGAAGTACTTTTAAAAGAGAAAATGTTGGGACTGGAGCGATAGCACAGAGGATAGGGTGTTTGCCTTGCACTTGGCCAACCCTGGTTCAATTACTAACATCCCATATGGTCCCCAGAGCCCTGTCAGGAGTAATCCCTGAGTGCATGAGCCAGGAGTAACCCCTATGCATTGCAGGGTGTGACCCAAAAAGCAAAAATTAATTAATTAAAGTAAAAAATAAAAGATCAAATGTAAAATAAAAATGATAACACATAAAGTTAAAATTTTTGTTGTTGTTGTTGTTTGGTTTTTTTTTTTGGCGTCCCTGGGTGGGTACAAAATAAACTTAAAACTTTTTAAAAGCCTGTAATGCTATAGAAGAAAGCTATCTTTGTAAAAGTAACTCAAATAAACTGAAAACTATCATTCTTGGATCTAGGCCTAATAAATACTTAGAATTCCATAATAATGGCTCCTTAGGAAGTCATATCAGGAAATAGAATAATCAGAGATAAAGGTCATCTGCAGTGCTTTGCTCACATTTTGGGCACAAGAATCCTTTCCATTTTTGAAAATTATTAGAAGTTTACCAAAGAAACTTGGGGTTTATGAGCTAAATATTTAGCTTAGTTTCGGGCATCCAGCGCAGCATCCGATAGCGATGCACTGGGACACCGAACTGGGCTACAACTCTGTGCTGCCAGGGGTGGATTTTTTTCCTCCCCACCCTGTCTTCCTGCACGGAAAGCAGCGGCCTGGCGGCACCCACGTGGCAGGCGCCATCTTCTGTGACTCCAAACCCACAGGTATTTGGTTTTTACTTTTGGGGCTCCCAGGAACTCATGGGAAGGGGGCGTAACCGGCAGGCCCTCGGCCCAGATAAATCCGGAGCCGCTGAGCGCGAATCGGACCCTCTGCACCTAAAGACTTTGAATTCAGAGACTTCTTACAGCAATGCACTGGGACTGTGAGCTGGGCTATGTAATTTCTGGCAGAATTTTCCCTGGACTTTATACAAAAATCCAAAACCTTAACATTTATAATTGTCAGCAATGTGAAACGGTTCCATTTGAACAGGTCTGACTTGGGGGGGAAACTCCAAATAATAACAGTAAGTTTTTGTTGAAATATTGAAGGTTTTTAATGTAGCAGCCACTTCTCTGGACTGTGAACTAAGCAAAAGCCCCACGCTGGCCGACGCGGCGTGGCGTACACCATACTATGAGGCGCAGGAAGGGGGGTGAGGGGGAAAAAGAAAAAAAAAAGGGAAAAGGAAAAAGGAAAAAAAAAAAGAGAGAGAGAGTTATGTACTTGTAGCAGTGAGGCTACATATCTCTTCATTTCCAGCAATGTAAAACTAATTATCAAATGTAGTAGGTCTGTCTCTCTTGGTTGGAAACTCTAACAACTATAGTGAGTTTTGTGTTGAATTATGGAATGTAATCAAGGTAAAGAAAAAATGAAGTGAAATTCATTAGTTATACGGTAGGGGGTGGGGGCGGGGGGTATACTGGGGCTTCTGGTTGTGGAATATTGGCACTGGTGAAGGGATGGGTGTTTGAATATTGTATAACAGACATATAAACCTGAGAACTTTGTAACTTTCCACATGGTGATTTAATAAAAAGTTTAAAAATAAATAAATAAATAAATAAATAAATAAATAAATAAATAAATATTTAGCTTAGAAATAAAATTTATAGGAACCCACATGGCCTTTTCATTTCTAATATAAAGATTTGCAATAAACTTTTGCTTTTAAAGAACTCAGAATGTCTACATGTCAAAATGCAATTGTATTTTGTTTAAGCTGAATAATTAATCTCAAAATTGTCACAATTAATTAGCTATACAAAACAGATACCATGCAAAACTGTACTATTGAGTTTTTCCTTTTGCTGCAACACAAATGGAACTTGAGGTAATTATGCTAAGTGAAGTTAGTCAAAAAGTGAAAAGCAATTACCAGATGGGTTCACACACATGTGGAATACAAAGAAAACAAATGAACAAAATACAGCAACAATAACTCACTGTGTGCAGTGGGGGAAAGGGAAAGAGGGCTTCAAAGAGGGAAGAAGACTGTGGTAGGAGGAATGGATAGAGCAGGTCAATTGGATAATGTGGAGGACATGACAATTAAGGGGGTAGGAGTGATGAGAAATATATAGTTATGAAATTATCCTACCCAAACCTAAGTGCTGCTGCAAATGGTAAATCAATAAAACATTACTTAAAAAATGTAACATAAAACACAGAAAGGTATATTATAAATATCCAAAAAGATATTTAAGAGAATTAAAAGATAGTTAAGGGAATTAACTTATCATATTTCAATTTCTCCATAGATTTTTTCAGTATTTTTTAAAATGGGTTTCTCCCTTATCATACTCCTATATCAAGTCTTTGAAATAATTCCTAATTCTGTCTTAGGCTTTCTTTCCAAAGATCTCCATAATGCCCTTAAGCATCTCCTTTAATTTTTTGCTTCAGCAACACTCTCTATTTCATCTTGCACTCATTACACAAACTGGAAATTTCCCTATTATTTTTGTTTAAAAAACACACTGCATTATAAAAACCCTGAAACATATACATAATTAGAAAGAAATATGTTCTTCATCCCATTTCCATTATCCAATAAATGATGAACAGTTTTGCAATCTTATAATGACTCATCCATAAATACTTGTGCTGAGATTTTTTTAACTATTATAGTGATGGTAACATGCTTATAGTAGTGTTAAAATTTATGGTTTTTACACACACAATTACCACAGTTACTTGTAGCTTGGATAGTTCTGGATGACATCATGTTAACTGAAATAAATCAGAGAATTCTTATATTTTTCAAAGCAGACGATTATATTATCAATTTAACAAAATTAGCATATTATCAGCTCATAGTTTAATTTTCCATTTGTCACAGAAATAGATATGTATGGTTGATATGCTTTGGATAAATATCCAAATAAAATAGCACTTCACTGTAGCACTGTTGTACCATTGTTCATCGATTTGCTCGAGAGGGCATGAGTAACATCTCCATTGTGAGACTTGTTGTTACTGTTTTTGGCACACTGAATACACCACGGATAGCTTGCCAGGCTCTGCCATGTGGGCAGGATACTCTCGGTAGCTTTCTGGGCTCTCTGAGAGGGATGAAGGAATCGAACCTATGTCGGCCTATGTGCAAGGCAAACACCCTACCCGCTGTGCTATTGCTCTAGTCCCCAAATAAAATAAATTGATTTAAATAATATCTATGGGAATATTATAAATATTTGTTTTTGTTACTTTTAGAGAAACTAATTTCCACATTATTTATTATCAATGACAACTGTACTTCTTTTCTTGCCTTTTAGAGTATGCCTTTTGTTTGAAATTTATTTTCTAAATTCTCTTTTAAAAAACTTAGTACTATGTCATGGGGAGCATAGCTCAGGGGAATGTAAAGGGAATCAAACTCAGGGGTTGGCACATATAGGCATGTGCTTCAGCCCTTATTGCTATCTCCCTGGCCCCTTTGGCTTCTCTCTTTAGCATGGCATGAAATATCTTGCTTAAAGTAAAGCATATATAGGGTAAAAAAAAACACAACAGGGGTTGGAGCGAGAGCACAATGGGTAGAGCGTTTGCCCTGCACGTGGCCGACCCAGGTTTGATTCCCAGCATCCTACATGGTCCCCCAAGCACCACCAGGAGTAATTTCTGAGTGCAAAGCCAGGAAAACACCACACACAACAAAATAGCGCTCTTTTATTTTATGGTAACGTGCAGTAGGGAGAGGGACAACTTGTCTGATGATTAGGTCTCAGTCCTTTCTTGAGCCTGTGTCTGTAGGCTTTGACTATCATCAAGTGCTTGGCAGTTTTGCTTTTTTTTTTTTTTTTTACCTAAAGGTTATAAAGAGTTTACTGTGGACTGGACGTGGATATTTTCTACCATATGAAAGGACAGAATAAACTAGTTGGGTATTTTCCTTCCTCGAGGTTTTATCAGTTAGGTTTTGATAAAATTCCACTGAATAAACTTTTATAAAATAATTTCTCTTGAGGCCATACCTTAAAAAAATAGGACTCTCTGGAAATGGTTTTAAGTGGGTAATTTTCTTCTTCCCTCTGATCAACCCACAGGGCCTTTTACTCAGCTATTCATGAGATAATCTTGTAAAGTTCCTTGAGATAAATTTTCAATGGTGGAATTGCCTCCTTGAATCCTCTACCCACCCATTAATTATAACTTAAGATTTCCTAACCAGTGCCGGTTCTGAGAGGCGTCTCTATCCTTAGACCTATTTTTCACTCTTGCTTTTTTAAGAGGACCTTCCCCTTTGGTGCTCTGGGTCACTCCTGATGAAATGCAGCATTTGTAAGGGCCTGACAGTTGAGTGCTCAGACCCAGTTATATGATGCTGCTCAGACAGGTTGTACTGGGGACCATCAGGGTGACTCCTGAAGTTCTCAGGGTCCAAAAGTGCCGGAACTGGTAGAGTTCAGGTGCCATCAGGCTGTACGCATCAGTGCTCTGAATCAAACCCAAAACCTAACACTTGCAAGGCATGCATTCCCCGAACTCTGAGCTAGCTCTTCGGCCATCTAGGTATGTTCTTTGATCGCTTCATACTCCTTCCCCCAATTTAGAAACCAGTAGTTTAGTCTGTAATCCTCACCTCTCTCATGGATTTGAGAGCTGGTAATTTTGGGGGCTTTTTAAAAATTTTTTGAATATTTTAACTTTTTTCTGACTTCTAAGACTTCTAAGCTCCTTTTTTTGTCTGATCAGAAACCAAATGTCTTTTGAATGACTTTTATCCTATGCATTCGACACTGATTTTATCATGCTTAGAAGTTTTTATTTGGTCCTAGGTATAGTGATTTGATTTTTTTTTGAATGTTGGATTTTGCATATCAAATTGATCCTTTTACATTTTGTTTTTTCAAAGGCCTTTTTTGTTGTTGTGCTCAGTCTAGACAAGTTTTTCCTTTAAGTTTCTTCAATAAATGCCCCACTCATTCATTCAGATTTTCCCAGGCTTTCTAATTTAAAAGATCCTAAATCTTATATTAATTCAGAGAAATGTTTTGTTTTCATCAGCTATACCTATCATAGTAACTGTTCCTTCCTCATAACTTTATCTTTTATTCAGTTTCCTAAGTGGCACGAATGTCTGCTGTGCTGACTGATTTTCGACCAAAGACTCTAGTGCAGATATATGATATTTCTGGAGATATTTCTTTGAATAGTTCCTTTCTCTTGGTATTCTGTATTGCAAAGTCTAGCCACTTTAGGTTTTTAAACTCCAGTATCAAAATCCCCTACTCAACAAGACTTCTTGGCTATGTCTGGATTCTTACTCCTTGTACCATGGTTTGAAACTACCTTCAGACACAAAGCAGATAACTGCAAATCTGACTTCATTTCATAAAATCTTCTTTCAGAAGTCACAGTCCTTGACTAATTTACAATATCTGAGAATTGTCTCTAGTTTTGAGCACTGAAAGAAACATGTATATAGATGCTTTTCCTTCCTTGTAGGCCAGTATATTTTCTTGTTGGGGTAACTAATACTGTCAATTGTAATTTATTTCAGGGAATGTCTCACTAGACTCTCAATCTTTGACGTTAACATGATAAATAACGTTTACAAAATCTAATTTATTTATATTAAAACAAACTGTATTGTACTTATATGAATCCAATTATTAGTCAATCAAAATTTTTTTCAGGATGCCTCTAACAACCCTGAAAACACTATAATTCCAACATTACAGGTCTTTTTTAACAGCCTCAATCCCAATAAGGAGACAAGAACTCATACCTGTCTACAAATTTAATTAATATTCTTCAGAGATAAATCTAACATGGAAAACATCTTTCTTCTTAGGGAAATGATATGACATAAAATACTAGCAAAAATTAAAACATTTTATACCATTATGGAGAATTATTCAACTTTCAAGTTCATATGACCTGCCTTAAATCATTCATTCTAAGCTCCAATTTGCTTTATCTTTGAAAAACTTCACGGTTTATCAAAGAAATCTTTAAGTGGAAAGAACAAATACATAGTGACTTTATGTTCACAAATTATAAAAGGACAATAAGAAAAAAAGCCTGGAGACTTTAATTTATAGTTCTTTCCATACCTTACTATCTCACCAGTTTTGGAGATTCACAAGACATAGTCTAATCTCTGGATTAAACTATATGTTTTTCAATTCTTTCAGCACTCTCTACAAAAGGGAATCTTTCCAGTTCAGTGGCCTAGAAAAAGAAGAAAAATAATGAGATACATTCATATCAAAGTTTCTCTCCAGTTTTAGGCTATCTCATTGTTTCTGTTGTTAGGTACGGAAGCATATAATACCGTCATCTAATAATAATGCCAAAGATTTGGAGTCAACTAAAGATGCTTGATTCAGAATAAACTCACAGATCTCCCTTTTATGTATAGAATAATGACATCAGGTACCTCTTGAGGCTACTTTGAACATCAGATTATTTTTAGATTCCACCCCCCAAAACCCATATGTCTCTATTTTTATGGTATTCCTGATTTAGTTTTATTCAGTATGATATTCATATATTCTCTTTCTTTATCATTCTAAAATTAGATTGATAAAGTGTATCACAAAGCCATTTTAGATAAAAGGAACTTTAAACATTTTAAGTTTTTTAATCACCTGTGTTAATTTCCTTTTCCTTAAAAATTCTTCAGGTGATAATTATATATAGGTAGACCTATAAGAGAAAATGGTACAAGATCAGAGTGTGGCAGTATGCAAAAATATCATTCAGTGTTTAATAGCTTCTTTCCTTTCTGATTATAGATAAGAAGTTAGCAGGAAGTAATCCCACTATCAACTCTCATATTTTTAGATTTCTTTGCACAATAAAAACTGATGCCAGAATGCAAGCTATATATGAAACTTTGGAAAAGGCTCTCTCATAATTTCTGCCTCTAAGCATCAATACTCTTGTGGAATACCTTACTTTGAGTATTTCAGATTTGAGTTAGTTACCCATTTCTAATGAAAAGAACATGACAGAACAATGAGGTGTTAATTTAAGATTATAAAAATAATTTATCTCCTATTCTAGGTATGTTTTTCTTTTTTGCCACCCTCTCCACACTCATTACTGGAGAAAGCCTGCAATCCTCTGGAAAAGTTCATATGACAATCCCCTGAGTCTGATCAAATTCATAGGAATCTGTGTGGAAATGACTTTTCCTCTACTTTGTTTTTCAGATAAGATCCTCTCAGGATAAAACTTCATTAAACATCTTGAAACAAATATTGAGTCCAACTAAAACTTGCTCAGATTCTTGATGCATGTAGCACTGTAGCACTGCCTGTAGCACTGTCATCCCATTGCTCATTGATTAGCTCGAGCGGGCACCAGTAACATTTCTGAGTGAGACTTGTTACTGTTTTTGGCATATCGAATACACCATGGGCAGCTTGCCAAGCTCTGCCGTGTAGGCGGGGTACTCTCGGTAGCTTGCCGGGCTCTCCTAGAGGGACAGAGGAATCGAACTGCGTGCAAAGCAAATGCCCTACCCGCTGTGCCAGATAATAAATGTTCCTTGTATTAAACTTTGAGTTAATTTTTTAGAAAACAATTGGCACAAACTGTAATAAATCATTGAGAATACATAATGTGATGATAGAAATGAAAAGTAAAATTCCTTATGTCAATGGCTCTGAGAGTCAGAAAGTTCAAACGCTTATCCTGCTTCTATCACTAATCAGTTGATACGTATGAAAATTTCCTTTCCTTTCTGGGGTTTCCGTATCTGAATGAATAAATGAGAAAAGACCTCCAGAAAATTGTTGGAGTAGATACCCATCTGCAAAGCACCCCACTAAAGTACAACCAGAAATCAACTCTCTAACACCCAAAAACCTCATTGGTTGACTGTGCTCTCCCTGAGAGACATATGCATCCGTATATCTGAAGGTAGGTGACTATGGGGCAGAACTGAGAGCAGACAGTTGACCGCTTAGTGAAGAGACACCCAATGAGGCCCAGTGTGCCTCACCTTATTGGCAGACCTTGCCCTCTGGGGTAGACTAAGATACAGCAAAAATATGCCACCTTCAAGACAAAGATGAAAAACAGATGCAGACAGAAAATTTCCTGATTTAAACAAATAAATAAAAGGATAGGGATAACCCCTCACCATCCCCAAAAGCTTAAAATTTTATAGTTATTGCACTGGACCTGCTGAGTCTGTGCCTCATTACTCTCCCTGCTCCCTTCTTCAGGGCAAAGCACAGGAATCAAGCCGCAGTTATGAAGCAAAGGACAGCAACACAGAATTCTGGCACAAATAGGATTGGCAGTAATCATAAAGGGGAAGGAGAGCAAGAGCTGTGTCCACAGGCTGTGGACTGTTTCATTCCAACTCTCACTACAAAAACTAGACTCACTCATAGATCAACCTCATTACTTTTCATTTCAAAACTAAGTAGGTATTGCCATTCTATGAAACATTCACCTATAAAATCAATGCAATTGCTATCCATTTCAGAAATAAAATAGGCCCATGAATTCCATGAAATGTTAAGCTTAAAATTAATTACATTACCAAACTATGGGGCTGGATCGATAGCACAGCAGATATGGTGCTTGCCTTGCATGCGGCCGACCTGGGTTCAATTCCTCTGTCCCTCTCGGAGAGACTGGCAAGCTACCAAGAGTATCCTGCCTACACGGCAGAACCTGGCAAGCTACCCGTGGTGTATTTGATATGCCAAGAACAGTAACAACAAGTCTCACAATGGAGATGTTACTGGTGCCCGCTCGAACAAATTGATGAGCAAGGGGATGACAGTGATACAGTGATACAGTGATACCAAACTATAAGAATAAATGAAGGAATCTAAAATGCATAATACTGGGGCTGGAGCGATAGTATCGTGGGTAGAGCATTTGCCTTGCACGTGGCAGACTGGGATTTGATACCCGGCATCCCATATGGTCTCCCCAGCACAGCCAGGAGTAATTCCTGAGTGCAGAGCCAGGAGTAACCCCTGAACATCGCTGGGTGTAACCCAAAAAGCAATAAATAAATAAATAAATAAATAAAATGCATAGTACTGATAGAAGTCAATCTGAAAATACTAAGCATACAATAGATATTAACTAATATTAACTATTAATTTACCGTGTATTATGCCTTTGTTGTTTTATATAATGTATGTATTTTTAATTCCTCTGTTGTAAATATTATGTGATATATTTTAACTTATTGAAAAGCAAAATAACATAAAAACACATTGGAACTAAACAGAGGAACTGGCATGAGCTGGGTCAATGGTAAATATGTGTTGATGTATATTTGAATAAATATAGGACAGAGGAGTGGTTGAAGGAATATGTAAGAGGAATGTTTTTAATGGTCCTCTAGTCAAGACACCAAGAAAGATGTCCAATTTTTTAGCAAATAATTGGAAGACTTTTCATCCATACATTTGTCTCACAAGACCATTTTTAAAACGTCCTATTTTTTATCTTATTTTTCTTCTCTTTTTTTCTTGATGCTTTGTCTTAAAGATCACTGATTTGGTTTTAGCTTCTTGTACTCTGCTGCTATGGCTTGCCACTTTATTTCTTAGCTCCTTCAGTTCAATTTTCACATTTATTTTTACATTTTTGTCCTTATTCCTTGAAACTGTGTGAATTGATTATCCAGTGCTTTCTTTATTTCAGTTATCATTGTAAAGACTAGCTCTTAGAAAAATTGTCCTCAAGGTGTCTAGAATTTTGATAAACTTGAAAATTTATCTGCCAAATTAAAACAACAATGAGATATCATCTCATACCACAGAGACTGGCACATATTCAAAAGAACAAAAACAAACAGTGCTGGCATGGATATGGGGGAAAGGGGAAGCTCTTTCACTATTGGTGGGAATGCCGACTGATCCAGCCTTTTTGGAAAACAATATGGGTACTCCTTCAAAAACCAGAAATTGAGCTTCATTATGATCCTGTAATTTCTCTTCCAAGAATATATCCTGAGGGTGCAAAAAAGCACAGTACAAATGACATCTGCACCTGTATGTTCATTGCAACACTGTTTACAATAGCCAGTGTCTGGAACAGAAGACTGGTTGAAGAAACTTTGGTACATCTACAGAGTGGAATACTATGCAGCTGTTAGGAGAGATGAAGTCATGAAATTTGCTTGTAAGTGGATGGACATGGAGAGTATCATAATAAGTGAAATGACTCCAAAAGAAAGAACAGACATAGAAGGATTGCACTCATTTGTGGAATATAAATAACATATTATGAGACTGACACCTAAGGACACAGGGCCAGGAATATTGCCCCATAGTTGGAAGCCTGTCTCATGAGCTGGGTGAGAAGACAGCTGGAATAGAGAATGGATCACTAAGACAATAATGGTTGGAGGAATCCCTTGGGAGATGTGTGTGAAAGTAGATAAAAGACCAAACATGATAACCTCTCAGTCTCTGTATTGCAAACCATAATGCCCCAAAATAGATAGAGAATATGGGTAAATTGTCTGCCGTGGAGGCAGGGGGAGGACTGGAAAGGGTAATGTATACTGGGGACGTTGGTGGTGGGGAATGTGCACGGGTGGAGGAATGCCTGTTTGATCATTGTATGATTGAAAGTCAAACATGAAAACTTGTAACTGTATCTCACAGTGATTCAATTAAAGAAAATGTATCTGCCCTTCTGCCCCTTTCTGTTGAAGAAGCTAAATTCTATTGCTTTCTTTTTCTCCGTTTATCTCCATGCTTCCTGAGTGCCAAGGCTGGAGTTTTGAATTCTAGAGGGTCTGAGATGCGATTGGTTTGCCATTCACCTCACTGGATTACCACTTATGTCTCACTGCTGTGTCCATGGCACCCTTGTATTTCACCCCCAGATAGACAGGGTGGAGTCATATCCAAGCTCTAATGACTAGGGTTGGTGGAGACCACAGCAAGAGCCCGAGACTGGTAAGGCATCAGAGAGAGAACCTTTGTGTGGCCATGTGAGCAACCATATGGTTTGAAAAGTATGTATTGAGCAGAGCAGGTGCTGCTTTAGGTCTTGCAAATTATTTATTTATTTATTTATTTATTACATAAATAAGGACTTGAGAATTTTAGGACCAGCTGATAACTGAAAGAGTAGTTTATATTTTTTGTGGTTTTATTTTGGAAACTCATAGATCTATTTTAATACTATAGAACCAACATTCAGAAGCAGGCATTTGGCATTGATTATGAACATTTTGTTTTGTAGCCAAGTTAGCTGGAAAGAGCTTCTCCCATTCTCCAACTGCTAAAATTCTGTCAGAGCCATCTGTAATGGTGGGCCCAGGTTCTATCAAGAAGAATCTGATTCACAGAATTTCTCCTGCCACTTTATCCTTAATCCCTGCCTCTGTGGAATCATTATTTCACACATTCTATACAAAATTAAGCATTAACTCTTGTTAATAAGTATTTATTAAATGATTTCCTAAATAAAAGTCATATGTGGCCTCGGAATGTTACTTGTTCACCTTGATTTTAATGTTTTTGTATGATTATCTTAATCTGATTATATGTGAGATTATTATAACATAAGAAACAGAGAAAATCTTTTTTTTAATTAAGTCACCGTGAGTTACACAGTTACAAAGCTGTTTATGATTGGGCTTTTAGTCATACAGCATTCCAACAGCCATGCCTCCACCAGGATACATTTTACAGCACCAATGACCCCAGTTTCTCTCCAGCCACTTCACCCTCCCACCCACACCCACAGTCTGCCTGTATGATGGGCACTTTCTCTCTCTCTCTCTCTTTCTCTCTCTCTTTTTCTGTCTGTCTGTCTGTCTCTCTTTCTCTGTCTGTCTGTCTGTCTCTCTGTCTCTCTCATCCCTTTTGGGCATTGTGGTTTGCAATACAGATGCTGAGAGGTTATCATGTTTGTCCCTTTACCTACTTTCAGCATACAGTGCTTATCCATAGTGATCATTTCCAACGATCATTGACATAGTGGTTCCTTCTCTATACAAACTGCCTTCTCCCTCAGTACCCCAGTACCTAAGGCAGGATTCCAACCATCGACCAATCCTCTTGGCCTGTATTTATGACCTTAGCAATAGCACAGTGGTTGGGCATTCACCTTTCATGCGGCCGACCCGAGTTCGATTCCTCTGCCCCTCTCGGAGAGCCCGGCAAGCTACTGAGAGTACCGAGCCCGCACTGTAGAGTCTGGCAAGCCACCCGTTTATATTGGATATGCCAAAAACATTAACAATAAGTCTCTCAATGAGAGATGTTACTGGTGCCCGCTCGAACAAATCGATGAACAACAGGATGACAGTGACAGCTTATGTTTTTATGTCCCATAAGTGAGTGCAATCATTCTAGGTCTGTCCCTTTCCTAGTGAGTTGTTCACTCAGTCCATTCATTTATTAGCGAATTTCATAACTTCATTTTTCCTAGTGGCTGCATAGCATTACATTGTGTAGATAAATCATAGTTTCTTTATCCAGTCTTCCATTTTTCAGCCTTGTTTCCCAATTCTGTATTGCAGTACTGTTTGAAGTTGGGGAAGGTTATGCTTCCCATCTTCTTTTTCCCAAGAATTGCTTAAGCTATTTGGGGGTGAGGGTTTATTGCTCCATATTAATTTCAGGAGTGTTCTTTGAAAAATGCCATGGGTCATTAGAGTCATTAGATCCTATTTGCTAGTATTTTGTTGAGGATCTTTACATCTGTTTTCATCAGGGATATGAGCCTGTAATTCTCTTTCTTTGTGGTGTCTCTGGGCTAGAGCAATAGCACAGCAGTAGGGCATTTGCCTTACACATGGCCAACCCGAGTTCGATTCCTCTGCCCCTCTCAGAGAGCCCGGCAAGCTACCGAGAGTTTCTTGCCCGCACAGCAGAGCCTGGCAAGAATACCCGTGGCGTATTCAATATGCCAAAAACAGTAACAAGAAATCTCAAAATGGAGATGTTACTGGTGCCTGCTCGAGCAAATCAATGAGCAACAGGATGACAGTGACAGTGGTAGTGACAGTGTGGTGTCTCTGTCTGCTTTTGGTATAAGGGTGAGATTTGCCTCATAGAAACTCTTCAGGAGTGTTTGTGTTTCTTCAATTTCTTGAAAAACCTTGAAAAGGATTGGGAGTAGGTCCTTTTTAAATGTGTAGAAGATTCACTAGTGAGTCCATCTGGTCCAGAGCGATTTTGGTGGGGAGACTTTGATTATCATTTCGATTTTCTCTATAGTGATAGGTCTATTCAGATACTCCAGATATTCATGCTTAATCCTTGGGAGGTTTTAGGAATCTAGGAATTTATGCATTTCTTTGGGTTATCTTGTTTTGTGGCATAAAGTTTCTCAGGTAATCTCTAATGAACCTTTGAATTTCTGTGATTTCTGTTGTGATGTCCCCTCTTTCATTTCTGATTCAGTTGATTAGGGTTCTTTCTCTGTCTTTCTTTGGAGTCTTGCTAATGGTTTATTGATCTTGTTTATTTTTTCAAACAACCAGCTATTAGTTTCATTGATCTTTTGAATTGTTTTATGATGATTCCAGCTCACTTATTTCTGCTCTGTTTTATTTTTTCTTTCTACTACCTGATTTGGGATCCTTTTTTTGGTAATTTCCCAAGATATTAAACTGTGAAGTTAGATTAATTATGTGGCATCTTTCTTCTTTCCTGATCAATGCTTGCAGAGCTATAAACTCTCCTCTTAACACTGCTTTCGCTGTATCCAAAAAGTTCTGAGAGCGTGTGCCTTCATTGTCATTTGTTTCCAAGAGTCTTTTGATGTCCTCTTTGATTTTCTCTCTAACTCATTGGTTGTTCAATAGCGAGCTATTTAATTTCCAGGTGTTTGATTTGATTTTCTGTTTTTGAGTGATTAGCTTTTATTTCCAGTGCATTCTGGGTTGAAAAGACCATTGATACAATTTCTATACTCTTAATTTTCTGGAGTTATGTTCTGTGGCCCAGAATGTCTATCTTGCAGAATGTGCAAATGGAGGAGAATGTCTATGTGGCTTTTGGTGGATGCAAAATCATATATTCTAACTCCTTTCTTCCATTTTTTCCTTCAAATAAAGGGTTTCCTTGCTGAGTTTTAGTCTAGTTGATCACTCAAGAAGTGACAAAGGGTATTGAATTCCCCACCACCATTGTGTTGCTATAGATGTCTTTCTTCAAGTCTCTTAGCAGTTCTTTTAAGTATTTTCTGTTCCCTCATTTGGTGCATGTACATTTAAGAGCATGAGATCTTACTGACGTATCATGTACGTATCATATTAAGAGCATGAGACCTTCATGACATATTCCTTGATCATTGAAATGAACTTCACTGTCTCTTATAAACTTCTTCAGCCTGAAGTCTATGTCGTTTGATTCTAGTATAGTCACAACAAGGAGAATCTTTTAATACACCTTAAGAAATTACAGTGTTATAGAAGTTTCCTTAAGCTAAGAAAAATTGTAAGGTTAAGCTAAATAAAATGGTGAGGTCTGAGAATACTTTGACATTTAGTAAAAAGAAACTCAATGTCTGAAAAGAAAATTACTCCCACTGATAGCAAAATAGAATGGATTTTCATGGGTATATATTAGAAAATTATATAGTTAGTTGTAAATGGTCCAGAAATTAAAACATGTTGCCATGATTTTTTTCAGTCAATTTACAGGAGACAGACAAAATGATTCATTGGATGAAATACAGTCATTGGAAGGAGGAAGACCAAGTTCAAACTCCATATCCATCATTTTCTACTTTGCCCTTGAATAAAAGTCTTCAGCCTCTCAATTTTCGTAACTGAAAAATAGTAGTAAATGGTTTCTACCCATGCTTTGGGGCAATGACCGAAGCTTGAACTTGGAGTATCCAGTAAGATTTTCTCACAAATATCAGCATTAGAAGGAAGTATTTCTTGCAAATCCTCCTGGATTTCTTCCTGACAAGTCAACAGTCTTTTACTTATTAATCACTGTGTTAGTAAGTGAGTTCCCCTTGTGATATTTAAATATTAAATCCAGCAAATAAAACTATATCTATACTTAGTCCCTTGTTATGTCAGGTCATGATACAGCTCTGACATTTTTTCTCTGTATGGAAACTGTTACCAATTTATATTAATGTATAATTCTCTCATAAAAATTCACTGTGCAATATTTGATGCTATAATAACTATGCAGTTTAACCACCTGTATGAAAAGATTGTGACTTGGACATATGACATCGGTTCAAATTGATTTAAAGCATTAATGTGAATCATCAGTCATGTAAAGACCCATTTATATAAAATCTCTTCTAAGATCCAGTGAGAATAAAATGTTCATAGCATATTTTATATTAGCTTTAGCAAGGAATAAAAACCAGAGTACTAGGACCCAGAAAGGAGATACGGAATATGTATAAAGATGCATGTTCTGCATGAAGTCAATCTTGATTTGATTTTTGGCTCTACAGTGTCCATTGAGTATCTCCAGGTATAGTCTTGAAGTCCATGATCAATGCTGAATGTGGCTTTGGAAGACCTGAGCACCAGTGGAATTGCTTCATAATCCCGGACACTGGAGCACCTCCAACTGTGCCACACCTTTGGGTTTTCACCTTAAACCACAGGTCACGTTAGCCAAATTACAGTACTAAGAAGCCTTGAAAGCTGGTATGCCTTCATTATTCTTCTCCATGAACTGTGTTCATTTGTTTTATAATTTAGGAAGCACAGTTTCTTTTTGACTCGGAAGAGAACTAGACTGCTGATAATTAATCTAAGATTCTTAGTTCCAAGGTAAAAAATGAAATCTACTCTCTCCAGAAAACTAATCTAATAATTTTAAGGATAGATCCAACCTAATTTATGGGACCAAGTGTTTCTCCAAGTTTTTCTGTAACTTCAATTTATATTCCAGCTTAGAATAATGATTTTTGTAGTATTCTTTACTCATTGTGCGCAGCATGACTATATTAATGAAAACTTTTTTATAAAAATTGTGGCCATGTAACTGAATTCTTACTAGCAAAATATGAATGGAGCATAACTTTCAAGTTTTGATCAAAATCATCTCCTACAGAGTGTCTATTTTTCAAATGATCTTTTACAGGAGAAAGGGTGGCTGGGAGGGAGTTCTAGTATCCTTGGGAAGCAGACATCCTGGTATTGGATGTGGTGTTTGAATAATGCATGCATAATGAAAATAATAAACAGTATTTAATAATCTCAGTACTTCAACAAAAATGGCTTTAAAAAGTATTCATTTTTTTCTCTTTCCGTGACTATATGACTGTTATGAGAGTTCATAGGTTGACTTTGAGATAACAAGAAGATGCTGAAGTGATCAAATATTAGAATCCTAGGTTTTTAGATGGCCATATTAAAGAGTTTTGTGAGTTATAAACAAAATCCTTCTGTAAAATCCCGTTGATAGTTAGGGGTCTTTTGGTTTTAAGTCACAAAAAAACTATTCAAAAACAGAAGCTTCTCTGTCTTAACTTAAATTTTGACTGAAAGCCACTTATATTTTATGACCTGAATCCAATAACCTCCATCTTTGTGTAGTGATAATATCAATGTGTTTTATAAAACCCTAAAGTTTATGGATGTCAATATATAGTATATTTTGGTAGCACTTGCACAAGGATTAGCTTGTTCATTTATTGTGATACCTCCTAAGGCTTTTATATATTTTAATCCCTAGGAATGAAGTAGACATATGATAAGGGATGTGTCATATGGTTGACAATGACTTCCTGGGAAGTAGTAAAACTAAGATCTGAAATATTCTGTCTCTAGCCTCCCTTCAACTGTCTCTAGTTAAATGTGTGAAGGTCAGATTCAATGTGAACACATCAACTGAGGTTGAGAAGATTCTGACACCAGTGCTGTTTCAGAGAAGTCTGAATCCCCTCTGGAGAGGAGAAGCTCCAAATGAATGACTGTAATGGGTACATGAAGGTGTGCTACCAAAAGTTGATAGATTTTCCCTTTGCCGTAGCCTAGCAATAGACTCTTATCTTTATGGGACACCCAATGTGGGGGTCTTGGGATGAAACCCTTGGAAATCAACTTGGGGAAGTCAAATAGCATTCATTCTCTTCTCTAGAGAATTACTCGGATTTCAACCTGTGTTGTGTACTCGTCTCCCTCCCCTCTGGAGAAGCCTGTGTTCACACATGAATATGTTGCACTTTCCATTTATTTTCTCATAATCTCTAAATAAGATGTGTTACATCACTATTCATCTCTCCTGAAATCCTTTCAACAGACCTGTGAAAAACATGGGTATAAATTAGGGATGATTTCCTTTCCTGTAGAAGGCAATTTCTCACTCTAGCCTGAATTCCCAGTGTCCCCAAGAAATCTGGTGGTGAGGATAATTTCCCACGCCAATAGATCAAGTGTGACTCAGGTACAATTTGATGACTGCCATGGGGAGCTTGTGAGATGAAATATTTGTACCATTCACATACTCAAAGCATACTTTTATCATTTTTAAACTTGATGAAAGCAAAAGATTACCTTCTTGAAGATGATACCTATTTTTCCACTCTTCATTAAATCACTTGGAAAGGAGGAACTAAAATACGTAGTATTTTAAAACATATTTTAGAATCACACCACTTTATGAAATATCAATATAGATAACTAAATTCATATCACACATATTTCTTCATGAGTTGTCCTGCTTGTGCATTATTTCTTTCTAACTCAGTATGGTTAGCATTCACATTATCTGCCATATATGCTGAGCAGGATATAGACAGTTAGTACTCAAATTTTATCATAATATCTTTAATAATAGAGAATATTTCATAGTTAGAAAAGAGCACTTTCCATATGTATTGAGGATGAAAGACTGTTAGTCTGTCCCCCAAGCCTAAACTCAAAAATAAAATGTTTAATCTTCTGACTAATTCTAATTTCTGAAATTTCTTTGGTATTATATGCTTGATTCCATGCATTTAGCTTTAATACATAGCAATACACTGATTTTAAGATGTGGAAAATAGCTATCTAACACTTTAGTTGGGAGATTTTGTGGCTGCTTTGCCATTAGATCACCAGATCACCAATTACTCTTTTGAACAAGATACAGCATAAGGAAATGATATTACAGATAGGATAAAGAAGAAATAGAATTATCTTCCAATAATTTTAATATGAAATCTAGCAGAGTGGTAGCTTGAATCCATACATACCCAATCTGTTTTATCACTAAATAATTAAAATTTGTCGTAGTAGTTTTGCTTCCTTATAATTTAATTTTCTACTATTTAAAGAAAGAATATTTAAAAATATCTGCTCTATAAGGGTTTTAAAACAATAATAATTATGCTATTACCATTATTATGTATCATTATTATCACAGCTGTTTAGTGAGTATGCCAAAAATAAAATATATATCCACCAATTAATCATATACTGTACTGAGCAAAGATACTCAAGGGAACAATTTTTGGAGGAGAAAGTGATTTCCTTGACTTTGATTCTCCCATTCTTTTCTTCTTCTTTCTTCTTCCTTCTCCTTCTCCTCTTCTTCCTCTGCCTCCTCCTCCTCCTCCTCCTCTTCCTCCTCCTCCTCCTCCTTCTTCTTTTCCTTTTTCTTGGATTTAGTTTTTGACTATACCCAGCAGTGCTGGGTTTACTCCTGGCTCTGAGTTCAGACACCACTCCTGTTGGTATTCAGGAGATGATATGCGGTGCTGATAATTAAACCCAAATTGACTGCATGCAAGGCAAGTGTCCTACCCAATGTAATAATACTCAGGACCTGATTCTACATTTTTAATTTATTTTACTATTTTTTCTTTAAACAAATGAGGAAAATCTAATATATAATGGGCAATAGCAAGAGAAGCAACCTCATAATCATAGAAAAATAGTGACAATAGCAAATAAATATAAAGTGAAAGAAAGGCTAGTTGAAGTGAAAATAGATGACAACTTCCTCACCCTGAAAAGAGAGATCTATGCATGGATCCAGGAAGCCCAAATAGTGCTGAACTACACAACTCAAACAGAATATCACCAAGACACACTGTAATCAAAATGTCAAGGGCCAAAGAAAAAGACACACTACTAAAAGCAGTAGTAGAGAAGTGAAGCCTCGAATGCAAGGAAAATAACATAAAATTCATTTTTGTCAGGTTTCTCAAATGAAACTCTACTAGCAAGAAGGAAAAGGAATAACATATTCAAGGTACTAAATGAAATAAATCATCAATTGAGGCCTTGCCCTGCAAGATTGCCATTAATATTTGAGGGAAGAATAAAACATTATCAGACAATAGCTGGAGTAATTGTTAATTCCATGCCAAATTCTACAAGAAATAGTGAATGGCCTGCTATTAAAAACATTTTTAAAAAAAGGTCAAAATGGCATGAATCGTCATCAAAGTATGGTGTCAAACTGGTGCTAATTTTGCTCAATATCAATAGACTGAGGTCCCACATCAAAAAGAATAGAGTGGTTGGATGAATCAGGAAATAAAACCCAACATTTATAGCTTACAAGAAGCACACCTGAAATCACACAATAAACACATGCAGCGAATGAAAGAAAAGAAAACAGTCATACAAAGTAAACAATGTATTATAAAAAGAAGGTACCATCACAGTTAGATCAAACAGCATTCAAACTAAAGAAAGTAATAAAAGATAGTGATTGACATTATATAGTGATTAAGGGATAAACAGATCAAGAAAATATTACTTTCATTAACACATACACACCAAATTAAAAGAAAGCAAGATTGATGAAACAGCTATAAAGTCCTAAAAAGATTCATTGATTCCAACATAATAGTATTGGGAGATTTTAATACCCTACTCTTGTTATAGGATTGATGAAGAACAGAGTCAAACAGAAAATATGAGACCTAAATAAGGAGTTGGAAAAAGTGTGGTTAATTGACATGACATGTACAGGACTGTCCACACTCAAATCACATTTGAATAGAAGAGTGCATACTCTTATCCGATGCACATGGAACATTCTACAAAATAGAAAATATGCTAGGCCACATTCAAGTATTTCTAAAACTTCAAAAGTAGAAATGATATCTTCTCATATCACAGTCTTGAAAAAGTAGAAATTTACCTTAAGAAAAAAGTGGGGGGAAACTCCAATATTTAGAAAGTGAACAATAATTACTAAATAATTACTGGATCAAAGAGGAGCTCAGAGAAGAAATAAAATATTTCTTGTTGAGACCAGAGAGATAGCTTAGTAGTTAAGTGTTTGAGTGCACACAACTAACCCAGGTTTGATTATTGGTACTACAGATGGTCACTCGACACCACCAGGAATGATCTCTGAGTGTAGAACCAAGAAAAAGCCCGAGTACTACTGAGGGCAACCAAATTGAAAAAAATTATTAAGACATATAAAACACACCCAAAGCAGTACTAAAGAGAAAGTTCATCGTGATACAGGCTTATATCAGAAAGAAAGAAAAAACTCAAAAAAATAACCTAACCGCACAGAATGGGAAACTAAAAAAGAAGCAACAAACAAATCCCAAAGTCTATAGAATAAAAGAAATGATAAAAATCAGAATGGTGTCTCATCACTTAAGTCCATCATTCATGGAATTTATCATTTGAAATTAAGTCTAAGTCGAAGAAATATTCATTCTAATTCTGTTAGACAATAAATATCCAAACCAAAATTTTCACATAACTGTCAAGCTACCCGTGGGGTACTCGATGTGCACAAAACAGTCACAAGTCTCACAGTGGAGACGTTACTGGTGTCCGCTCAAGAGAATTGATGAACAACGCGATGACAGTGCTGCAGTGCTACTATATTTTTAACCATCCTATCCACACATCTATACACTAAAGTTATTTATGCATATTCTCTCTTCTAGAAGATACCTTATAAAAGAGCTAACTGGTCAGTCTATGTGCTCAGACTCTGTATATTCTCAGAATTAACCAATGATGCAAAAAAAGCACAGAAGAAAAAACATCTGTATATGTTCATTGCAGCACTGTTAACAATAGACAAAATATGGAAACAACCCAAGTGCCCTAGAATAGATGACTGGTTAAAGAAACTTTGATACATCTACACAATGGAATACTATGCAGCTCTTAGGAGAGATGAAGTCATGAAATTTGCTTTTAAATGGATAGACAAGAAGAGTATCATGCTAAGTGAAATGAGTCAGAAAGAGAGGGACAGACACAGAAGGACTGCACTCATTTGTGGAGTATAGAATAACATCACATGAGGCTGACACCCAAGGACAGTAGATACAAGGGCCAGGAGGATTGACCCATAGCTGGAAGCCTGCTTCATGAGCAAAGGGGAGAAGGCATATGGAATAGAGAAGGGATCACTGAGAAAATGATGGCTGGAGAAATCAGTCGGGATGGGAGATGCATGCCGAAAGTAGATAATGGACCAAACATGATGACCTCTCAGTGTCTATGTTGCAAGCCATATGCCCAAAAGGAGAGAGAGAGTATGGGGAATATTGTCTGCCATGGAGGCTGAGGGAGAGTAGGAAAGGGGGGTATACCGGGGATATTGGTGGTGGGGAATGTGCACTGGTGGAGGGATGGGTGTTTGATCATTGTGTGATTGTAACCCAAACATGAAAGCTTGTAACTATCTTACAGTGTATCACTGTACCACTGTCACTGTCATCCCATTGCTCATCAATTTGCTCAAGCGGGCACCAGTCTCTATTGTGAGACTTGTTACTGTTGTCGGCATATTGAATACGCCACAGGTAGCTTTCCAGGCTCTGTCGTGGAGGCGAGATACTCTTGGTAGCTTGCCAGGCTCTCCATAAAGGGCAGAGGAATCGAACCCAGGTTGGCTTCATGCAAGAATACCCTCTGCGCTATAGCTCCAGCCCATCACGCAGTGATTCAACAAAATTTAAAAAAAAAAAACAATGACCAAGAGATAAATTCTACCAAATGGTCTGCATCCAGAAATTTTACTATCTCTGATTATAGACTCCACACTTCAGGTCAACTAAATTATTTCTAAGATAGTATTTCTATATTTATGTAGCTGTCAAAATTGGTTTTGATAGTAAATTATTTATAAATAAGAAATAAAAATAAAATTACCAAAAAATGCATGACCAAATTGTTCATATTTAGGATAATGTGTTCAACATAAGTGAGATTGTTCTAAAAATCAAAATCACATTTACTTAATGAAAAAAATATTAGTTTGATACTTTCATTTAATCATTATAATAGAACCTCATTAAATATATAATTTAATCATAATGAAATTTTATTTAGAATTTTCTAGCAATTTATGTCAATTTATCAGTAAATAAGGCTATTTTGAGAACATTTAGATTTTTTTACTATTGAAATATTTTAAGAAATATATGTACTATGCCTTCTTAATATGGTCAAAAATGAACATAATTCTATGTATTCCTAACAATTTAGAATCCCATGGAATGGGGAGGGATACTAAGGACATTGGTAGTGAAAAACGTATACTGGTATAGGGACGGGTGTTCAATCATTGTATGACTGAAACTCAAATATAAAAGTTTTATAACTGTAGCTCATGGTGATTCAACAATAACAACAAAATGTAGGACTCTTTAATATAAAACACATAGTAATTACTTAAGTGTGATAGCACTCAAAAGTGACAGTTTAATAAATTGAAAATTCCAAATAAATTAAAATACTAGTTTTTACATTTTCATTAATTACTATTTAATTCATTTTCTGCATTAGAGTCTGAACCGATTAAATAATACCAAAAAAGAATGTGTTTTTCTTTAATGCCGCAAACTAAAATAATGGTATAACACAAAAGGTATTATTCAAAATATTATTAATAATCACAGTTAACCTATGGGTAGTTAATAAGTCCTAGGAATTGAGCTAATTGCTTTACATACATTATCTTATGTAATCCTCAAAAGCACTCTCTGAGATAAATACTATTATTATCACCTTAAGGAACATAAGATTAAGACTAAAGAGGTTTTTAAAAGACCTAAAAGTCTCTGTACCATGGCTGCACGAAATGACTGGTCAATTTATTCATGGATGCCATTTCTTTGCATCCATCGTGCCCCAAGATCAACCCAATGGAGAATTATTAAAAGCTAACCATTACATGACCCAGATAAATACATGTAGATTACATAATACAATCAATGGTCCTCAATTGGGACTAAGTGGGACAAAAATCAATTTTATGACATTAATTTAAACTTTCATAGAATGTTTTTGGTGAGGAAAAAAGGAAATCCACTTTAGATTTAGTGTACGGTAGTGAATGTGTTTTCAGTTACATAGATTCAAAAATCAAAACTAAAAATAAAAGAAAGCAGAGGACGTGTCAAACATTCTCAGCCAACTATTCCCTGACTGCTGACAGTAGGAATAAAAAAACTAGTGAAATGATGTCTTCTTGTTCAATATAATATCTCATGATCCTATGTAAAGCAAAATAAAATCCTCTTTCTGTTATGATGTAATTGATCCTACAAAGAGATATGTATTTTCACGGTTTCATCTCAGGATTAACTGAACAAATTTCTCAATCTCTAAAGTAAAACAGAAAGTAAATCTCTAAATTTAACAAGCTTCTCTCCAATCTATGTTGATTTAACGTTTGGAATCTTATTATAGCGTGCTATTTCTGCCGCTTATTACCATTATATTAATTTTGGAGGAAACTGTCATATTCTATTTTCACCCAATAAATCACAATGAAATGATTAAATATCTTTTACTTAGCAATTAAAAAAAGACTTTGATCTTTTCCAAAATCATTCAGAAACTGCCAGTGTAATGTTAATACACACTTCACTGATTTCAAATAGGAAAACTCCCTAAAATAAAAGAGAGAGAAAAGAACTTCTGCTTTAAATTAAAATGAGAACTGAATTTCTGAGGATATGTGAACATTAATTTCAAAAGACTGACTTCTTTATCAGGTGGCATTATTGGAGCCAGTGGTCTGTACTAAAATGAAAGAGAGAAAAATAACATACATTTGGGTACTTTGGAATTAAAGGGTTGGTTTAATAGGCCAGGCATGCTACATTCATTTACTTTTATCTGCTAAATAGCTAGATAAAACCAAATAGAGTGAGCCATTCAGTAATCTCAACTCCTTTGACTACCACACAGATGTAAATGTATTATCACATTAAATAAATATTTCCAATCATGCCAAGCCTATGTGATGAAAACATTTTATTCATTTACCAGAGAAAGTTGAATTCTAAAAGCTGAGGATTGTATTGGAGTGTTTTGCCTGAAAATGCAGAAAATTATACCTAGTCTGTTTTTTCTCAGTTGCCCAGATTCCATAAAGTACAATATCTAGTGCCAACATAGTTGGGAGATTCAAATATCGGGAAGATAGTGTTATTGCAATGGCATTAAATTTAATTCTAAATATATCTGGTTTCAAATGCTGGGTCTTTGATTTAGCAGACTTTTAAGTATGGAAAAAGTCTTAACCTTGAAATCTTAGTTTCCTCTAGTGTTTTAAGAATAGTTAACCTAAGGTCCGTAGTGATAGTACAGTTGGTAGGGAGTATTTGCTTTACACACGATTGGCCTCATTCGATACCTGGAACCCCTTACAGTTCCTGAGCACTACCATGTGTGATCCTTTAATGCAAAGCCAGGATAAGCCCTAACCACCAGCAGGTGTGGCTAAAATAACCATGTCCCCTCATCCCCCCCAAAAGAACAGTAGACTATTCTATAGGTAACAGAGATGATGGGCAACTAAAATATTAGTAAGATTTAAAAAAACCCTCTATACTTATATATGTATATATATATTTATCAATATCTTATGTGTATGAATAACTGTGATATGAGGCATAATCTAATTTAATGGGTGGAATTTAATAACTGATTGCTAGTAACAGCAGTAGCAGTGACTATAACTATGCATGTAAGAACTGTGGAGGAATTGCATCCTAAATACAAGCAAACATTAATTTGAATCCTGATGCTACTACCTAAGAATATTGCAGCCATGGACCAAGTAATTTATCAAATTTCTCTCCAGACTACCATTTATAGTGATTAAGTGAAATTAAATAACATATAAAAAGTATTTTTCAGAAGCTTTCACATAACAAACTCTTTAGGTTTTTTTGTATTTTGTTTGTTTGGGAAGGCCACACACAGTGGTACCTAGGGCTTAATCCTGGCTCTGTGTTCAAGGATCACTCCTGACAATGGTCAGGGAATTGACTGTATACAATGCTGGGGACCAAATCCAGGTTGGTCACATGCAACACAAGCATTGTACCAAATCTTCAGCCCCAACTTTTAAAGAATTAATTACAGATTGTGAAATTAATAATATATATAATTAAAGTATCACTGTATCACTGTCATCCCATTGCTCATCGATTTGCTCGAGCAGACACCAGTAACATCTCCATTTGTCCCTGTCGAGTTTAGGATCAGGGGAATGAGGTCCATTATTGTTACTGTTTTTGGCATATCAAATACACCATGGGTAACTTGCCAGGCTCTGCCTTGGGAGATTCTGCATAGCTCTCTTCTAGGAGCTTTGTTTTACAATCTCTGGATCTTGGCCATTGATGAGATTACATGGCCCTGGGGGCAGTTTGTGGGTGTGAATGCCAAGCTACTAGAAAATTAGGGACCTGGGGGGAGGAGGCCCAGTCCTAATCCAAGCAGTCTTGGATCTCAGCCACGGATCCCACATACCTGCATTCCTCTGCTGGTTCCTTCATGGTGAGGCTTGTCTGAGTGTGTGGAGAGTAGCCTTTAGCATGGCTGTGGCTGGGTTCTGGAGGTTTTCAGCTGCCGGGGCTCTGCTTGGGATGGGGAGCAAAATTCAACCCGCCCCTCTCTGAGGGGCCCCCTGGTGAAGATAGCCTGGCACAGGGGCAGGAGATTCTGTCATATAATAAAAATATGTATATCAATGGTTAGTGGTTAATATTAATATTAATGGTTCCTTAGCAGAACATGTATCATGGTCATATTAGTGGAGTATCACCACAATCCCCAACTTCTTTTATATATCAGATTATCAACTTTAATTTTTAGCTTGACTGTATTTTGATTGATGCATGGTAGCCTACATTTGAATGCAGACAATAAACTGTCAGAAAAAGACCTGCAAGCTGTCAAACTACAATAACACTGTTAAGATTAGCTTTCTGCAAAAATTCTAAAATCTAGAAAGAAATGAAGTGAGAATATACTAGCATGAACCACACTTCATTTATTGGTGTGTTGTTTGGCAGATTATTTACCACTCTGAGCAAGTTCTCATATAAAGTGCAACAAATTGATTCTAGGTTTCTTCCACTGCCAAAAATTCTCAGGACCATTTTTATAGTCCTAAATATTGTTTTCTACTCTTTTTCACTCTAGGTGGGGCTCGGGGCTCACTAGAAATTGAACTCAAGTCCCATACATGTGACTCCTAAACTTTACTACTAAACCATACCCCATCATTCTCCTTTCCTTTAAAGTTACAGCTTTCGTAAGTTTGTGATAAATCTCATGTTTTTAGTGTGGTGTGAAAGAGATTGAAGTCAATTTTTGATTCATAAATTGATTCAGTTATTCCAGCACCATATATCAAAAAGCATTTCCTTTCTTTATTAATTTGTCTTAGAACTTTTGAGAAAAAATTTATGTACTATTTCTATGCATTTACTTTTGGAGTCTGCTGTATAGATACACCTTTGAAGTCTTTGTCTCTTATGCTCAGGCCATAACCTCTTAATTACAATATCCTTCCTAGCAAATCTTTAAATCAGGCACTAAGGGTCCTTAGACTGATGTCTATTTAAAAATCTATCTATTTTACATCCTATGTATTTTCATATTTGAATTAGAATCAACTTTTCAATTTTGGAAGTATCTCCTGGGAATTTTGTTTCAATTGCATCAAATTGATAAATGTAGACAACATAAGCATCTTAAAAATAATATTGACACTGGTGGTGGGATGGGTACTCAATATACATCTGAAACTCAACTATGAGTAGCTTGATAAATCACGGTCCTTTAATAATGTTTTTTAAAAATACGTAGACTCTTGATTCAAAATATAATATATCTCTGGATTTAGCTGTCTCCTTTTACTTGACAATGTTCGGTACTCAGTAGACAGATCTTATATATCTTGTCCATAATTATTTCTAAATATTCTGTTTCAGTACTATTATACAATAATATGTAGAAACTAATTTTGTTTCTGTATATTTGCCCTGAATCCTAGAAACTAACTAATTATCAATCCTGGTAAAGTTTCTTATTTCTGGAGGCGTGGAGAGCTCCCAGGCAGAACTCCCAGTAGTTCTGGGTTGGTAAAGGTGGTAGGTCAATGCAAGGGCCCCTGGAGGCTGTGCTGCCCAGGCCCTGTAACACTAGTGACATCAGGACACCACATGGCACTGGGGACCTCCATAGCCATACCTACTGGTGTTCAAGGGTTCCAGGTATGCATCAAATCATGTTTGGAAGATCACGAGGTCTGGGACCCAACCCCAATCCAGCACATGCTAAGCATGAGTCCTAATTGCTGTACTACCTCTTAGCCCAAGTTTATATTCTTTAGAGTTCTTAGTATGTTATACATATATACTGACAATTATATTGTCCACATATCAAGATAGTTTACTTTTTCCTTTATAATGCTTGTGAATTTTGTTTTTAAAAATTTATGTTTATTGGAGAGTTTCCTGCCCACATGGGACAGCCTTGCAAGCTTCCCATGGTGTATTCATATGCAAAATCCAGTAACAAGCTGGATCTCATTCCCCTGACCCTGAAGAGCCCCCAGTGCAACATCATTAGGAGGGCCGAGTCGAGATAGACTTCTAATCTCATGGAAAAGACAAAATGAGATGTTACTGAGCTCGCCCGAGAAATCGGTGATTAACAGGATATCGTGATCGTGGTCGTGATGTTTCATTGCTCTAATGATTTCAAGATGAATTGAACAGGAATGGTGAAAGCAGACCTTTATCTAGTTCCTGATCTTGAGAAGCATCATTCAAATTTTTAAAGTATGGTGTTGATTGTTTTATTTTATTTTATATACCTTGATTAAACTGATGAAGTTTCTTTCCAAATTTTATTTATTTCAGGTTTGGGGTCACAATGCCTGTGCTCCAGCACATTCCTGGCTCTGTGCTCTGGAACCACTCCTAGGAGATCTTAGAGGACTACATGGGTGTTATAGCATGTAACCTTTTGCTTTGTGGGTTTTTTTTTTTTGCTTTATTTGGGTCACACCTGGAGATGCACAGGGGTCACTCCTGGCTCTGCACTCAGGAATTATCCCTGGAGGTGCTCAGGGGACCATATGGGATGCTGGGAATCGAACCCAAGTTGGCTGCGTGCAAGGCAAGCACCCTACCCGCTGTACTATCACACCAGGCCCCTGCTTTGTGTTTTAATTACTGGAGCGAAAGCACAGCGGGTAGGACGTTTGCCTTGCATGAGGCCAACCCAGGTTCAATTCCTCCGTCCCTCTTGGAGAGACCGGCAAGCTACCGAGAGTATACCGCCCACATGGTAAAGCCTGGCAAGCTACCCGTGGTGTATTCAATATGCCAAAAACAGTGACAAGTCTCACAATGGAGACGCTACTGGTGCCTGCTCAAGAAAATCTATGAAAAACAGGATGACAGTGCTACAGTGCCACATAATTCGTTTATACTACTATAGATCAGTGCTTGCAAAAAGTGGGTGATACTTCTCTCTGAGAGGTGACTGTAACTATTCAGGGTGCAGTAGTTGCCTTGGGTTCAATTGGTGGTGTTTTCTTTTATTCACTTAAAGAAGACATTGTTTGTGGGGAAAGGGGGTGCTGGGAAGTTTTTTTTCTAAAAAGAAGATAAAGGTCACGTTTGGGAATCTCTGATAACCACTATGATCACTCCCAGTAAATATTCCATGTGTGCTTAACCAAAAACACATGTAACCTATAGCGGTTAAATAGTATACACACACTTGTCACTTGTCACTTGCCATCCCATTGACCTTTGACCTCTAACGTCTCCATTCATCCCTGTCACGTGTATTGTAGCCCAGTGGTAACTGCTCTCTCCAAGAACAGGAAGAGCTTCAAACTGTTCATTCAGGGTTTTGACAAAGAAGTCTGACCATCTAGTTGGTGGGCGTCCATGCGGTCTTTTGATGTCCCTTGGAATCCAGTCGTTAACAGATCTAGTCCAGCGGTCATCTCTGAATTGCGTTACATGTCCAGCCCACCTGGTTTTTGATGCCTTAACAAATGAGACAGTGTCCCTGATTCCTGACCATCGACAAAGGTCAGAACTCTGGATTCCTTCTCTCACTTGAGTAAAACGCGATACTCCAAGCATAACTCTTTTGATTCCTCTTTGGGATACCTGATAGCATTCTCATCCTGTTTTTGTAGGGCCCAGGTCTCTGAGGCATATGTTAGTGCAGGAAGAACAGTGGAGTCGAAAAAATATGCCTGGAGCCGGAGGTTCTTCGTCCTCTTAACCATTTCTTCGATGCTTTTGAAGGCACTCTACACTGCTCTCTTCTTCCTGTGCAGTTCTGGTGCCAAGACGTTCCTCATGTTGAGTTTTCGACCCAGGTACACAGAGCTCCTGCATTCAGAGATGTTGGTTCTGTTGAGAGCAAATGGAACGTCAGGAACTAGATCATTTTTCATGAACATTGTTTTGCTGAGATTCAGCTGCAGTCTGACCTTTCCACACTCACCGTCGAAGTCGTCCATCATTTGTGCCACTTGGCTAATGTTTGACGTTATGAAAACGATGTCATCAGTGAAGTGGAGGTGGTGTAGTTGCCAACCGTCTATCTTCACTCCGATTTCTTCCCATTCCAGTTGTCGAATGGTGTTCTGAAGGGTGGCACTGAAGAGTTTCCGTGAAATAGTATCACCCTGCTGAACCCCTCTCTTTATGTCAATGATCATTTCCTTGTAGAATGGTGAGATCCTGGTGGTGAATCCGTAATACAGTTTGTGGAGGATCTTGATGTACTTAGTTTGAATGCCCTGTTTGGCTAGGGCTTTAATGATCGCTTCAGTCTCAACAGAATCAAAAGCCTTCTTTAAATTCTTATTGATTATTTCCTTATTATGAGTTACCAGGAGAGGTATTATATATTTTCCATATATAATGTATTTTATTTCTTACCTAGATTCAATTGCTCTTCATATATTTAAAAATTTATTTATTAATATTTGGGCTGGAGTGATAGCACGGCAGGTAGGGCATTTGCCTTGCACATGGCTTACCCGAGTTCAATTCCTCCATCCCTCTCAGAGAGCCCAGCAAGCTAACAAGAGTATCTCACCTGCACGAAAGAGCCTGGCAAGCTACTTGTGGCATATTCGATATGCCAAAAACAGTAACAACAAGTCTTACAATGGACTTACAACGTTTCTGGTGCCCGCTCAAGCAAATCGATGAGCAACAGGATGGCACTGATACAGTGATATAGTAATTTATTCATATTTGGGTTGGAGCCACACCTGACAGTGCTCAGAAGTTACTCCTAGTTCAGTGCTAAAGGTTGCTCCTGACTCCTTGTGATGCTCCTTGAAGGAAGGGTGGGATAACAGGTGGTATTGAGGATTACAATTTTAGCTGCCTGCACACAAAACATATACTCCAGTCCATTGACTGGTCCTGCTTCATACATTTTAATTCATATTATTATGTTCAAACACATTTAACATTGTATTCTTCATTTTTTTGATCAGCTAATAAAATAAAAAGTCTCCTTCATTTGTGATAAAATTCCTTATCCTCAAGTCTCTTTTGACATTAATCACATCAGCTTCCATTTTTCTGTCTTTGAGGTAACACAAGTTTATGAGGGTATTTACATATTTTAGGAGTAAAATGTTACCACGATACACCAACCTATCACTAACGTTAGATATATTATACCTCTGATTGTTTGTGGGTTTTCTTTTTTGTGCCATTAAATAAATACCTAGATGTGGAATTGCTTGTTCATATGTTCATTCTGTGCTCCCATTAACAATGTACAATAATTCCTTTCTCCATAGAACCTTATCAGTACTTATCATTTCTGCAGGGGGTGGGGGAGTGTTTAATTTAAAAAGCAGATATTTTCTATGGTATGAGATTTGATCTGCATTTTTAACATAAGCTGCTTTTGTTTTTAGTTTTCCCTGTTGGCCATTTTTCATGTGTTCTTTGATAAAGTGTTCAGCACTTTTTCCCATTTGGGGGTAGTTTTTTTGTTCTCTTTTGCTGAGTTTTGTGAGTGCTTTATATATTATGAATATTTTTCCTTATATATGTTGGGCAAACATTTTCTCCCATTCAGCAGGCTGTCTTTTTGTCTTACTGCTAGTTTCTTTTACAGTGCAAAGTCTTTTAGATTGATGAAATTGCATTTGCTTACTTTTGATCTTGCTTCTGATATCAGTGAAGTTAAATCACTGAAGACACCACTGAACTCAATATTAAGGACTGTTTGTCTAAATTTTTCTCAATGCATTTCATGGGATTCAAGTCTTACATGAATGCCTTTAGTCCATTGGTTTAATGTTTTTACATAGAGAGCAAAGTAGTGGTCTAATTTCATGTTTCAAAGAAATTACCTGATTTTACCAACACCACTTGACGAGAATAGTTGTTTATTTTTTTTTAATCTCTCTGATTTCTACTCTTAACTCTTGTGTGGTAAGTTGAGTATTAATTTATGAGAGTTAACTTGGGCTACCAATTCTATTCCACTTGTCTGAATGGTTGCTTTTATTTAAACACTACTCTTTTAATTGCTATAGCTTTATAGTACAGTTTAAAGTCAGGGAATGCAATTGCCTTTCATTTTTTTTCTGAGTATTATCTTGACTATTCAGGGAATTATGTGGTTCCATGCACATTTTTATAAAATGTGTTCCATGTTGCAAAGAATACATTGGGATTTTTATAGGGGTGGCACTAAATTAAATAATTCTTTGGGTTGTGTGGACATTTTAAAATGCTAATGCTTTTATCATAGATAGTTCCAATCTATGAACATAAAATATTTTGCATTTCCTTGTGTCATCTACTTATTTTAATAGTCACTTACAGTTTCTATGACTTTCAGATACTTATTACTTATATAACTGACTTTTTAATGCAACTGTAAAAAATTTGAATTTACTTTCACTTTAATTTCATTGTTTAAACATGAAATGTAATAGACTTTATATCTTGTTTTGTGGGTACTCACTTCATTGTGTTGCCTTATTGTTAGCACTACCGTTTTTGTAGTTTGTCATTTCTAACTATATCATTATGCTACCTGCAAGTAGTGATAGTTTAACTTCTTCTACATTTTGAAACCCCTTTATTTATTTACTTTGCCTATTTTCTATGGTTTGGATATCAGTACATATAAATTAATAGTGGTGAGAATGGATATCCTTAACATGTACTTGATCTTAGGGAAAATGTTTCCAATTTTATTTTCTATAAATTTGCTTTGGATTTATTGAATTTTGCCTTTAATATGTTGATAGATAACTGGCTTTCAATAATTCTGATCTTGTATATATCATATAGTCTCTTGCCTCCTTTTCCAATGGTCTAAGTATAAAATTGTTATATACAGTTCCATGTGCTTGGAATGTTTCTTTGTATTTCCCAATGCAGACTTCCGAACTTTAGAAGTCTTCTTTAAGACCACAGCTTGCTTCAATATCATGGAGGGTTTTGCTGACATTTTCTTCAATTTACCTATTGATTCTGGTCTGATGTTGAGGTCTTTAATTCACTTTGTTCTGACTTTTGTGCTTGGTGTTAGGTAGAGGTCTTAGCCCATTCTTTTTGCAAGTTTTGCCAGCATCATTTGTTAAAGAGGCTTTCCTTGCTCCACTTTATATTTCTTGCTCCCTTATCAAAGATTAGATGATTATATGTTTGAGGGTGTGTGTAAGGATATTCAACCCTTTTCCACTGGTCTGCCGATCTGTCTTTTGTTCCAATACCATGCTATTTTAATTATTACTGCATTGTGGTACAGTTTGAGGTTGGGAAGGTGAAGCTTCCTATTTTTCCCCAAATAATTGTTTTAGCTGTTCATGGGGGTTTGTTGTTTCATATGAATTTCAGTAGTGTTTGAGCAACTTCTTTGAAGAATATCATTGAGGCTAAAGGTATCTTCAGGGGCTGGAGCAATAGCACAGCGAGTAGGGCGTTTGCCTTGCACGTGGCCAACTTGGGTTCGAATCTCAGCATCCCATATGGTCCACCGAGCACCGCCAGGAGTAACTCCTGAGTGCATGAGCCAGGAGTAAACCCTGTGCATCACCGGGTGTGACCCAAAAAACCGAAAAAAATAAATAAACAAACGTATCTTCAAAGATGAAATGCCACTGACCAAGCAAGTAGAAGCAGAGATAAACAAATGTGACTGTCTTAAACTAAGAAGCTTTTTCACCTCAAAAGAAACAGTGACCAGGATACAAAGACAGCCTACAGAATGGGAAAGGATATTCACCCAATACCCTTCTGATAAGGGGTTAATTTCAAGGATATCAAGGCACTGGTTAACCTCTACAAGAAGAAAACATCCAATCCCATCAGAAAATGGGGGGATGAAATGAACATAAACTTTCTCAAAAATAAGTTCAAATGGCCAAAAGGCACATGAAAAAAATGCTCTTCATCACTTATTATCAGGGAGATGCAGATCAAAACAACAAAGGGATATCATCACACACCACAGAGACTGGCCGACATCCCAAAGAACAAAAACAACCAGTGTTAGCATGGATGTGGAGAGAAAGAGACTCTCCATTGTTGGTGGGAATGCTGACTAGTTCAGCCTTTCCAGAAAGCAATTTGGGCATACCTCAAAAAACTAGGAATTGAGCTCCCATTCGACCCAGCAATACCACTTCTGGGAATATATCCCAAGAGTGCAAAGATGCACAGTAGAAATGACATCTGCACCTGTACATTCATTGCAGCACTGTTCACAATAGCCAGAATCTGGAAACAACCTGAGTGCCCAAGAACAGATGACTGGTTAAAGAAACTTTGGCACATCTACACGATGGAATACTATGCAGGTGTTAGGAAAGATGAAGTCAGGAAATTTGCTTATAAGTGGATGAAATTGAGAGTATTCCGCTAAATGAAATGAGTCAGAGAGGGACAGACATAGAATGACTCATTTGTGGAATAGAAAATATCATAATATGAGACTAACACCCAAGGACAGTAGAGACAAAGGCCAGGAAGATTTCTCCAGGATTGGAAGCCTGCCTTATGAGCTGGAGGAGAGAGCAGCTGGGATAGAGAAGGGATCACTATGTCAATGATGGTTGGAGGGATCGCTCATGATGGAAGATGTGTGCTGAAAGTAGATAAAGGGGCAAACATGATGGCCTGTCACTATCTGTATTGCAAACCATAATATCCATAACTAAAGAGAGAGTAAGTGGGAAAAGGTCTGCCAGAGGGGCAGGGAGAGGGGTGCAATGTGGGGAGGGTTACTGGGGACATTGGTGGTGGAAAATGTACACTGGTGGAGAGATGGTGTTCGTTCATTGTATGACTGAAACTCAAACAAGAAAGTTTTGTAACTGTGGCTCATGATGATTCAATAAAAATTAAATTAAATTAAATTAAAAAAGACCACAGCTTGCTATGCTATGGTGGGATTTCTTCCTTGATGAGGAAATCCCTGACTCTAATTCTAATACATTGCCAACAGCATTAGTTGAATCTAGCATTTAAAAATATTTCTTCTTTGAAATTTAATTTTAATACAATATTTGTTGTGGTTGGACTTAAGTATACCATTTTGCTATAAATTTTCTATTTTTCCGTCTTTTTCTCTTTGTTACAGATCTTCCCCTGTTGCTAATTATATGCCTTCTTGTTGGTAAATTGAATTAATGCAGCACTTAAAAAATTCTTCTGCTGTCTTTTAGCTTTTTTTATATGCCCTTTTTTATATGGCTATTATATATTTACAAAATTCATCCTTAATTTATCATTCTACTCACATTATTTAATATTCTACTATTTCAGATAAAATATAGCTTACTGTAGTCTAATTATTTCAATTTCTTTCTTTGCCGTTCTCATCACATTTTACATTGAACTGTAAAATACAAAAAACAATGTTACCATTTTAAGACATCAATTCTCTGTCAAAAAAATTAAGAGAGAAATGTATTTTATTCACATATAGATGAAATTTATGGTATCTCAGTGACCAAAATACAGAGAGAGCCCACAGAATGGGAAAGAATATTTACCCAATACCCATCTGATAAGGGATTAATATCCTGGATATACAAGAAACTAGTAGAATTGTATAAGAAAAAAACCTCCAACCCCATCAAAACATGGGGAGGAGAAATGAACAGAAGTTTCCTCAAAAAATAAATATAAATGGCCAAAATGGCACATGAAAAAGTGCTCCACATTGCTAGTCATCAGGAAGATGCAAATCAAAACAACAATGAGATATCATCTCACACCACAGAGACTGGCACACATTCAAAAGAACAAAAGCAACCAGTGCTGGCATGGATGTGGGGAAACGGGGACACTCTTTCACTATTGGTGGGAATGCTGACTGGTCCAGCCTGGAAAACAATATGGACAATCCTTCAAAAACTAGAAATTGAGCTTCCATACGACCCTGCAATACCACTCCTGGGAATATATCCCAAGGGTGCAAAAAAACACAGTAGAAATTACATCTGTACCTATATATTCATCACAGCACTGTTCACAATAGCCAAAATCTGGAAACAACCCAAGTGCCCTAGAACAGATGACTAGTTAAAACTTTGGTACATCTACACAGTGGAGTACTATGCAGCGTTTAGGAGAGATGAAGTCATGAAATTTGCTTATAAATGGATAGACATGGAGAGTATCATGCTAAGTGAAATGAGTCAGAAAGAGAGGGACAGACATAGAAGGACTGCACTTTTTTGTGAAATATAGAATAACATCACATGAGGCTGACACCCAAAGACAGTAGAAACAAGGGCCAGGAGGATTGACCCATAGCTGGATGCCTGCTTCACCAGTGGAGGGGATAAGGCAGATGGAATAGAGAAGGGATCACTAAGAAAATTATGGCTAGAGGAATCAATCGGGATTGAAGATGTGTGCCAAAAGTAGATAACATAATGAGCTCTAAGTGTCTGTGTTGCAAACCATTATGCCCAAAAGTAGAGAGAGAGTATAGGGAATATTGTCTGCCATGGAGGCAGGGGGAGGGTGGGGAAGGGGGGATATACCAGGGATATTGGTGGTGGGGAATGTGCACTGGTGGAGGGATGGGTGTTTGATCATTGTGTGATTATAACCCAAACATGAAAGCTTGTAACTATCTCACAGTAATCCAATAAAAAAATTTTAAAAAATTAAAAAAAACAAAGTAACAAAAGAAAAGAAATTTATGTTATCTGACTGGAAAGTCCTATACATGAACATTTCATCTGAAATCATGTTCTTTCAGCCTTTACATTTTATTTTAGCATTTCTTATAATGCATTCTTTTTCTGGTAACAGATTATATTGGCTTTTCTTTCTCTGGAAATGATAATTTATTATTAAAAATACTGAATCAGTTTGCCCATGGACCATTTTTGAAAAAATAGTCATATGTTTTCCTCTGTGGCAGAGAAAAATATTACTTACAATATATTCATACCCTTCTCACATACCTCAACCCTCTTATAATTAAGTAGGTCATATAACTGTTGAAAAGCAAAAAAAAAATGTTTCTCCAATGAAAAGTTTGTAGCAGGTATAAATTCTCTATTAGATTTCTTGTCCTATAATCATAGAGACCATATATTTCAAGTATTTCAACTGCAAGACAGTGAAGACTGCTAATTTACTCACTAATTAGTCTGTGGACCATCTCATTCCCTTCCTATCACTGTCATCCCATTGCTCATCGATTTACTTGAGCAGGCACCTGTAAAGTCTCCATTGTGAGACTTGTGGTTACTGTTTTTGACATATCAAATACGCCAAGGGTAGCTTGCCAGGCTGTGCCATGCAGGCGGGATACTCTTGGTACCTTGCCGGGCTCTCCAAGAGGGATGGAGGAATAGAACCTGGGTTGGCCGCATGCAAGGCAAACACCCTACCCACTGTGCTATTGCTCCAGTCCTTCCCTTCCTATAATCTGCTAAAATATAGAGTTCACATAGGATAATTTTTTATGTTAGTCTACTGAGATATGGATATCTTAATATGACTATTGATTTAAACTAATATGTTAAATTATTATTACAATTTATGTTTTATAGTATTTCCTTTGTATTCTGTTGATCTGTAAGTATCCTTTGTAACATGAATAACAAACTCTACATTTTCTAACATAATATTTTGCATAAGTATATATTTAATTTTTTCTTCTTTTCAAAAATAATGATCACAGCAAGAATGATAATGCAGTGGGCTGGGTGTTTCCCTTGTAAGTGACCAAGCTGGATTCAATCCCCATTACCACATACAGTCCCCTGAGTCCAGAGCCAGGAGTGAGCCCAAAGCACAGCAGGATGTGACCCCAAAATAAAACAGTATTGATTAGTCTCATTCTTATAATTATTCTTATAGTTTCTTATTAATTTTGTTTTATTTTATCTTTTTTTATTTGATTGACATATGGTTAATGGCAGAGTTTCATTAGTACAACTCTCTAAAACCAAACCCTCCAAAGAGTGCCCACTTTCCTCCACCATTACCTTCATGTCTTTATTCTTTAGTGACTGTGCTTTACAAATTTTGTGATATTGACAATGACAGTTTTTACATAAACAATATTCCAATACCACACCCCCTGCACCAGCCTCTTCATTTTCCTCCACCATTGTCTCTTCCACCCTTATTATTTCCCCCATCCACAGTTCAAAACCTCCTTCAACCCCATACTCTAAGTCTCATTATTGTACTGAGTTCTGTATCAGAGACCAGGTCTTAGGTTCTATTGTCTTTGGTCATTTGTTAATCTCTTACTATGCTGCTTTAAATCCACATATAAGAGATCATTCTGAATCTGTCCTTCTTTGGGATGACTTCATTCAGCATAATACCTCCCAGCTCCACCCCTGTAATGGCAAATTGCATTATTTTGTCTTTTTTTATATCCATGTAGTATTCCATTATGTATGCATGCCACTGTTTCTTTACCCATTCATCTGTTCTTGGACACTTGAGTTGTTTCCAGATTTTGGTTACTGTAAATAATATTTCAATGAAGATAGAAGCACATAGGTCTTTTTTTATTAGACTTTTGGGACCTATGGGATAGGCTCGTATAAATGGGACTGTTGAGTCATATGAAAGCTCAATGCTTAGTTTTTTGAGAAGTGTCCAAAGAGCTTTTCAAAATGTTTATCAAATTGACATTCCCACCAGCAGAGTGTGAGGATTCCTTTATTCTAACATCCACACCAACACTAGTTGTTTTTATTCTTTTTTAAAGTGTGCCAGTGCCACTGATGTGAGCTGATATTTCATTGCTTTTATGTGGATTTTCTCATGATTAGTGATGCAGAGCATGTTTTCATATACTTACTGGCCATCTGTTTTCTTTGAGGAATTTTTTGTTCATCTCTACTCCCCACTTTTTTGGTGTGCTTAAAGTTTCTGTTGTTTACTTGTTAAGTTTCACCAGTTCCTTATATATCTAGGATATTAACTTTGTCAGGTGGGTGGCGGGTATATATTTTCTCACAGTCTGTTCATCATTTGTTTTGTTTGGGGGCCACACCTAGCAGTGATCCAGATTGACTCTAGTTCTGGACTCAGAGATTGCTTCTGTCTGGGCTCTGGGGAACATGTGGTATGCTGGGAATCAAAACAGGGTCAGTGCTTTAAAGGCAAATACCCTACCCACTATATTATGGCTATGGCCCTTGGTCATCATTCCTTTTTAAAGTGTAAAAATTCTAAATTTGATGTAATTTCATTTTATTATCTTTTCTTCCATTTGCTGGGCCAATGACATTGAATGATTGAAAATATCTCTAGATGCAATGTCCTTAAGAGATCTGCCTATGTTTTTCTCAATATGGTTTATGGATATTTAAGTGGTATCCCAAAAGGGCCTAATGGGGTTCAATTTATAAGTTTATTTAACTAAATCAAGGATACATCAATGTCTTCCATGTTTTACTTTATTTACAACCCACAGTAAAGCTTTAGTTTTGTTTTGTCTTTGTTTTGGTGCCGAAATCAAACCCAGAAACTCCTATGTGTGAAGCATGTGCTCTACTGGTGAACTACATCAATGGCAAAAACCTAAATTAAAATGATAGATGCTATACCTTTCATGTAAGCTCATTTCTTGGAGTTTAATGTTTTCTGTTTACTATTTTTATAGTAAATAATAAATTCTAACATATTCTCAATGGATGATTAATGAATTTATTTTCACTAGAACCTATGTTACCCTACTTAAGACACTGAAATCATCTTCATGACTAAGTCATAATTCTATACAATATATAGGGAAAAACAATAACATGGTGCATTCTTTGAAGTCTACTCCTTGATTAGGTCTTCATGGGAAAGAATCATTTTCCACAACACTGTATGTTGTGGTACTTAAGATCTAAAACTACCTTCAGTCTTACCTGGCCTATCTCTTCCATTATTTTATATGAAAAATAATAAATTTAAGAGAAAAAGTATTCATTTCAAGTTCACACTGATTTCATTTTAACATACATTTATTGAGTAATTTCTATGCATTTGGAATCCACATTCTAGAGAGTTTAGTGTAAGCCTTAATTATAATCCAAAATCGGGGCACATTTTATCAGTTTAGAAAATGTTTGCTTTGTCAATATGATTGCTTTATTTTAGAAAAAAATAAAAGCATTGCTGGGGGTCACTGTACTTTATAACTATGGAATTCCAACACTATAATCCTAAAAAGTTATTTAAATGTTATTTACAAGTAAGAAATACTTCAAAGTCTTTTGTGAATTCCATAGAAGAAAATGTGCCTTGTGACTGGAAAGTATAAGGTTAGTCATTTGTCTATCCTGCAGAAAGTGAAATGAAAAGATCTTTTATCACTCTTGGGTTTCCTGAAATATTTTCCATCTTAGGATAAATCACACATGGTTTTCTGGCTCTGGGAGTCTACTTTTCTAAGTTTGTTTTTAAACATGGCAGGAGTTTTCAGACTGCTGCTGCAGGAAACATTTATGATCTTATCCCCTTCAGTGAACAGCTGAGTATATTAAGACATAATAGCACTTTTTCAAGGGTTGCATCCATGCCAAAGAAGATTAGGGCAGACTCAGCTCATGCACATAAAAGGTAGCACAAGTTAAAAATAAAAAAGTAATTTATGATAGACTAAATTAAGAACAATGAATAAACAAGTCAGTGTGGTTTAGGCAGAAAATTCAAGATGCACCAAGTTTAATGTGCAAATATTAAATATATATCAAATAGGAGAGGTGATATAAGAGCAGCAAAGGCTACAATAACATTATTGTAGGCTTCTTTATATAAACTCAAGGCCAGACATTAGCCTCTCTGCTTTACTTTCAATATGTGAAGTGCAGATAACATTATGCCCACTCTCAAAGGCTTCTTTAAGAGTTATATATGACTCTTGTCACACATTTGCTATTATGCTTTGCGATGCCTTATGCACAATCTCAGTTATAGAATATAAGCCTAAATCAGACAGCTAAGTGACAGGTAATGGTAGCAATCAAGAGGACAATGATTATAAACAGTCCTGACCCAGAGACACAGCAACAAGTCCCGGAAGACACCACAGTGCCGGATATCTCTCCATGCCCTATCACTGTATCACTGTCATCACTGTCATCCTGTTGTTCATAGATTTATTCGAGCAGGTCCAGTAATGTCTCCATTCATCCCAGCCCTGAGATTTTAGTGGCCTCTCCTTACTCATTTTTCCCAATGATTGGAGACTCTTTTCAGGGTCAGAGGATGAGACCTGTTATGGTTACTGTATTTGGTATATCAAATATGCCAGGGGGAGCTTGCCAGGTTCTTCCTTGCAGGCGGGATACTCTCAGTAGCTTGCTGGGCTCTCCGAGAGGCATATATATATATATATATATATATATATATATATATATTTCCTTTTATGGTATTTGTCGAGTGGCTCAGCCCAAGCATGTGGACACAAAAATTTAATTCTTCAAAATTTGAATCATTGGTCAAGAATTGTATAGTGGGTGCAGGAGAAAGTTTCTTTTTCAGACATGTTGAGCTATTGTTCAGCTATTATTTTTGTTTGTTATAGTAAAACATGACATTTAGTTTAGAAGTTTACTTTTTACTTAGTGGAGTTATTTGCTAACTCTCTCCAGGCCCCATAAGGGGCCAATTTCCCCGGGGCACCCTAGATGGAGCAGGTCCACTCTCCCCGCCTACTCCAGATGGAATCCCAGTGACCAAGAGCTTCTCCGCACCCCCACCCCCAATGCAGGTTCCAGGACTCAATCTCCACACCATGGCAGCAGAGGACCTGAGCTGTTCCTCCCCGTCCCCTCCCGCTCAGTAGACTGACTGTCATGCCCACAATCTTAGTGCCATCTTAGTGCACCAACAGCCCTGGTCCAGAGACTCCCAATTGAATCCCAAAATGGATAGTGCCATGCAGAGATGTCTCTGGAATAGAACCATATACAATCTAGAAATTTACATTTACAATAACAGTTGCACAAGCTCTCATGATATTCAAAACGAGCAGTGGAAAATAAATTACCTAGAGTTGCCTCTGGCAGGTAGGCTTGAATGGTAGTGGGAAATTTCTAGCAAAACATGACACCCAAAATCAGAGAGAGCATATTGGGGAAGTTGTCTGCCATGGAGGCAGAGTGAGGACTGAGATGTGGGTGGAGGAAAATGTGCACTGGTGGAGGGATGGGTGTTCCATCATTATATGGCTGAATCTCAAACAGGAAAACTTTGTAACTCTATCTCATGGTGATACAATTAAAAAAAAGTAATGTGGAGTTCATGACTAATTCAATCAGCTTAATCAATGGCTGAACAAATAGCAGTACTCCTACATTACGTTTTTAAAAAAGAGGACAATGATTATGCTCATATATTTTAAGCAATTATTGAAGTACTCGTACTAACTAATTTTTTAAAAATCCAGTTTCCTAAAGCAGTATCATTCATTTTAATTGAACTACATGTAAAACATATGGTAGGTCTTGTGGGTTATATGGCACCTTTTTATCCATCAATGAACACAAAATCTAAAGTGACAGTGGCGGGGAGAAAAATAATACAGGACTATAAAGACTGTATCATTACCTTATGGATAAAAGAACTCTCTAATATCAGAGAGAGAGAGAGTAATTGTGTTGGTTGATGTGATGAGGGAAAACGCATCACATCAACCAATAGGATGAATATTTCTAGAAAATTTTAAAGATCAAGTAGGATTTTGAGAAATAAAATCAGTGAAAAGTTGACAGACAGTATAAACAGAAAGAAGGTTAAGGGGCTGGAGCGATAGCACAACGGGTAGGGCGTTTGCCTTACATGCGGCCGACACAGATTTGATTCCCAGCATCCCGCATGGTCCCCTGAGCACCGCCAGGGGAAACTTCTGAGTGCAGAGCCAGAAGTGACCCCTGTGCATTGCCGTGTATGACCCAAAAAGCAAAAAAAAAAAAAAAAAAAAAAGAGAGAGAGAAAGAAGTTTAAGAAACAATAAATTAAGATATTCAAGCAGGTGAAGGAAAAACTACCAATTATATCTGTCAGAATAAGTTTTTTAGGCTTGCTCTTCAAGCCTGTGTTCTCCCTTGAACACATATCTGACCTGCTCATCTATGTTTCTCTGCTTGCCTTTTTCCACTCTGGAGAAGCCTGTGTTCTCTCTTGCAAACATGCTTCTCATTTTCCAACCCTCACATCTTACTAAGTAAGTTTCAATAAAAATCACTTTGCTTTGCATAAAAAAAAGAGAGAATGACTCATTTAATGTGTTAACTATTTCCATTGGTTTTTCAATGTGCTTTAATTCATAGGGGGTGTAGTGATAGCACAGCGGGTAGGGCCTTTGCCTTGCATGAGGTGGACACAGGTTGATTCCCAGCATCCCATATGGTCCCCGAGCACCACCAAGAGTAATTCCTGAGTGCATGAGCCAAGAGTAACCCCTGTGCATCACTGGGTGTGACCCAAAAAACCAAAAAAAAATAATAATAAAGTGCTTTAATTCACATTACGGAATTTTATCTTCACAATCACCATGTCAAGCCAGTGGTCAGTATTAGTCTATTCAGTCATAAAATAAGATCAAGAGACCCACAATGCTAAAGAAACTAAATAATGTATTTCAGATCAAAAATTTAATTATTAGGGATTGGACAAAGATCCAAATTTCTACTGCCTAGTCCAATACTATTTCCTTTACTTCAAACCAAATATCCCAGGATCTCTTAGCAATGTATCCTATGTTGTAATGAATGAAAGTTCACAACCTTACATGCAGGGGAGTATTTTCCCTGCATGTTCACTAGATCATTGAGCCAGGAAACATGCATGAACCTCACAGATCATTTAACCATTCTCCGTTTGAGATAACAACACCAACCCTAACAGACTTGTTCCATTGAAATTTGTTCTAGATCATATGGTTTCTTGTTATTTCTTCTCTGAAAATATACGGGCTAAAACACTAATTTTCCAGAACTTAACATATATCTACTATGTACTAGGTCAAGATTCTAAATGAATGAAATTCAGTTAGCCTCACAAAAATTCCATGAAACAGGTATTAGTCCATCTAATCAGAGGCAAAACTAGTAAGCAAAAAATAAACTAATTTTTCAACGGACACAAAATTAGTTAGGGAACCATCAAGAGTCATAGAAATGTAATATAGTCCCCACACTCTTGCACTTAAATATCATGCTTTTTGTCAAATTAAAATGTAGTTTAGGCAAAGTCACTGTGGCTGTGCAGTCTGGAAACTATCAAGAGGGACCTCAGGAAACTTCAATCCAGTAGGATCTTTGCTTACAAGGCAAACCACAGAGCTTGCATCTCCCTAGATGAGGCAACATCAATACCTCAATGAATGTTTCTTGCCAGTGGAAATTTATGTGTAAAGTTTATATGAAAATAAGCATTGGATTTCATAAAGACCCTCAGTCAATCAAATCTAAAGCTAAACTCTGGCTCTGTCTTCCCTGGTCTAGTAAAGAGCATACCTATAGATTATTGAGCAAAGTACCTGACAAGGAAGAAGTGCTCAATACATTTCATGGGTTTTTAGTGATATTGTTTTTTCTATTTCGTTTCTTTGTGCCAGCATAGAGCTCCAGCCAGCCATAAATCACTTAAGTGGTCTTGAGAAGTCCTACTTTGAGGCACTGAAAATTCCAAATGTAGAAGTGTACAACATTCCCCTAGAGGTCCACAGGATCTCTGATATTAGAAGAAAGACTAGGAAGTGGCAAAGTTAGGGATATGAAACTTGGACTATACACAGAGATTGAGTCTTTGGGGGAAATTTAGCATAAATAGAAGCAAAGGGAGCTGCAATTATGCAGCTGTGAAAGACAATGTCATAAAATTGTTAGGACTAGTAAGAACAAAAATCCCTGACTCCTAGCAGGGAAAGAAAATGGGAGTTCAAATCTGTGCAAGATCCTATATACCTGGAAATTTGTAAAATATCTTCGGGTTGAACAAAATTTGTAAAAACTGTGTTGAAAGTAGAAAATGGACCAAACATGATAACCTCTCAGTATCTTATTGCAAAACATAATGCCCCGAAATAGAGAGAGATTATGGAGAATATTGTCTGCAATGGAGGCAGAGGGAGAGTGGGGAAGGGGCAGTATACCAGGGATATTGGTAGTGGGGAATGTGCACTGGTGGAGGGATGGGTGTTTGAGCATTGTGTGATTGTAACCCAAACTTGAAGGCTATCTCAAGGTGATTCAATTGAAAAAAAAAAAAATTGTGGCTATGAGAGCCCAAATGAAGCAAAGAGTGCTCTTGAAAAATTCGGTGCTAAGTACATAGTTTCAACTCTCTTTTTTATTGGCATTTATTTGAGAGGAGGGGAACCAACCTCTGATGACGCTCAGGTATTGCTCCTGGCTTTGCCATCATGCAAAGCAAAGGCCCTACCTGCCATACTACCACTCTGGCTCCTTTAAACTCTCTTTTAAATGATTCAGTATCTGGCTCATAGGCCTCCAGTCTCATTAGCCTGATTAGTCAGGACCAGATGTTAAGAACAATCATGTGTCATATGTAAATTATAAGAGTATTCCTTCTTCCATATGGAAATCTGAATGGCCACCATATTCTTTTGAACTTCCAGTACTTAATTTGTGGTTCTTGGGAAATTCAAAGTTTATTCCACCCCCTCCATTCCCAAGAAAAGATGTGAAACTTTATGCTATTATAAGATATAGTCTTCAAGCAGAGTTTAGTTTTAAAAATAAATGAATTTATTTCATTGAGACTTGGGGATCAGTTCTTACAATTTATTGTTACTATATATGTGTATGTGTGTGACCATATGACAATATATATTGTTACCACGTATGTATACACACACATATAGGTGATTAGTTCTTACATATATGTGTATATATATACATATGTAATATATATAAAATAGTGACAATGACAGCAATGACGTATGTTTCAATGCCCACAAGAAGGATGAGGACTATGCCTTCTGCTGAAGATTTCACCTATGTAGTAGCTCTGAGATTCTGTGAGGAATCATTAGCCCTTGAGTAATGAGGAAGGAAAAATGTGTGTTAGTTAATTCACAGGAGAGGACATTTAATTCTAGGTTTACTTGTTTCTGCAAATGTGCGACTCCAATCAACTGAGAAATGACTAGTTGACAAAGTCTATGTTTCTATCATTACATTCAATGATTCTAATGAAATTGTTTCCTCTACCATCACTGAAAGAATTGAATTAATTCCCATAAGTGCAAATCTATAGATATCACCTATAGGAGATTAATGAGGTTTCTAGAAATCAGTCCTTTTCCCAAAGTGGAACTTCTCCCAAAGTGGTCTCCATTTAGAAGCAGTCAGCCAGAGTAAATATCTCATTAGTATGCCTTCCATTGTGACTCTTGTAAGCACAAACTGAGTTTTTAAGTTTTAAACTGTTTCTCTTTTAGTGTGCCTAAGTATAATTTCTTTTGGTTATACCAACTCAAATAAAGGCCAAATGTTTAGTAACGAATTACTCTGTAGAACTTCCTCATTGAGAAAGCTCAGGCATAGAGACCTACTGAGTTTAATGATAGAACTGATATGGGAATTTAGTCCCTGTTTTGCCAACCCCATCTCCTGATGTCAGGCTAATCTGAATGCTCACAAATAAGGGAAAATATAAACGAGAAATGACTCATTTATTTGGAAGTAAGAGTATTTTTCCTAATGAATATAGAACTAACTTAATAATCAGGAACACACTGATAGTCATATTCTTCTCAAGTTTTAGAAAACTTTTTATTTCTAAGAAAGAAATGGCAAAAAGCCGGTAGCTGTAAATATACCACATATTAAGTATTTATTATGTAGCACTGTAGCACTGGATTGGAGCAATAGCACAGTGGGTAGGGCATTTGCCTTGCACGAAGCCGACCCAGATTTGATTCCACCATCCCTCTCGGAGAGCCGGCAAGCTACCAAAAGTATCCTGCCTGCCCGCAGAGCCTGGCAAGCTACCCGTGGCATATTCAATATGCCAAAAACAGTAGCAAAAAAGATGCAAAACTTTATGCTATTCTAAGATACAGACTTCAAGCAGAGTTTAGCTTTAAAAATAAATGAATTTATTTCATTGAGACTTGGGGATCAGTTTTTACTATATATGTTCTAACTACACATATTGTTATTATATATGTTTATGTGTATGACCATATATATTGTTACCATATATACACACATATATGTAGGTGATTAGTTCTTACATATATGTGTGTGTATATATACAATGTGACAATGACAGCAATTATGTATATATATACATATATGCATATATGTATATATATTATATACTGTATATTCTATACAGCAGCACTGTAGCACTGTCGTCCCATTGTTCATCGATTTGCTTGAGTGGGCACCAGTCTCCATTGTGAGACTTCTTGTTATTGTTTTTGGCATATCGAATATACCACGGATAATATTTATTCTATGTATGAAAATTCAACATATATTGCACATTTCTTCTAGTTAACACTTAAATTGGTCATGTGAAGAAAGGATTATTCTCCTCATGTTACCAAGGAAAAACCTGAGCCCCAGAAAATAAAATAAATAACTTGCTATAAATACAGGCATGTCTTTTTGAGCTGTTGTTTAATGTATGATTCTAGAGTCATGCTGAACTGCATTACCTCTCTTACCCATCTCTTAGGCTGGGGGTTACTTTGGCCTGTTCAGAGGAGACTAGATTTGCTGGCAGGCAGGTGCAGCAGTTTATGAAACTGCAGCCACTATTGTTACAGAGTTGTTGTAAGACAGCCATGAGACATGCAGTTGCTGTGATCCTTTGGAATGCTTTGATTGTGCCAAAGTCTACAGCAATTTTGAAGCAACAGTCAGGCACTGTGAAGTCGTCTCCTGGTTGTCAGCTTACTGACAATTGTGGCTGCAGTTTAAGTGTCTGAAGTCTGATTCTGTATCTTGACACAACTGTGAGAGGTCAACTAGCTACTGGGACCCTCAGTCTTTGGAAAAGTGTCTCCCTCACACCCTTTAGGTAGCAATGACTTCAGGTAAGATTTTTGCTTCATTAAACTTGTTTTCAAAAGAGGCTCTATTCTCATTTTTGTCAAAGTGTAAAATACCTGCAAGGTGTTAAGGAAGTTAGTCTTTTCATGAAAATATTTAGCAAAAAGAACTAAGACCTTTTAACATTTTTTTTAAAAAATGGAGATTTAATGGCACTTGGAAGGAACATTTTCTTTAGGAAATCATTAATCACGCTCCCTTAAATGTATGTCTGCATGCAAATAACTTGAAGTTTGCCTCTGTCCCAAAAATTAAATAAATTTCGACCTTTCCGCCGCCGCCGTCGGATCCTGACCAATCTCCATCCTGCAGGTAAACAGGCAATCCCTTGGAGAGCCTGCCTCAGCGCGGAGAAGCCCCCTCCCCGCCCCCTGCCCGCCGCGGCTCGGGGCTTCTCCTGAAGCCCCTGCCAGGCACCTTTCCGCCGCCGCCGTCGGATCCTGACCAATCTCCATCCTGCAGGTAAACAGGCAATCCCTTGGAGAGCCTGCCTCAGCGCGGAGAAGCCCCCTCCCCGCCCCCTGCCCGCCGCGGCTCGGGGCTTCTCCTGAAGCCCCTGCCAGGCACCTTTCCGCCGCCGCCGTCGGATCCTGACCAATCCCCACTCTGCTGCTTAGGGGCGTGTCCTCATCGCAGGGGGCGTGGCTTAAAAAGTGGGCGTGGCCTCTTTCCGGAGCGGCGGCCGCTAACGCGGCCGCAGTTATTCTTTCCTACCTCAGCTCAATCCATACTGTGTATTCCTTTGAAAACTCACTTTTGCGATCTCAAACATTTACACAAAATAGCCATTAGCTTAGGCTGACAGTATAAAAGCTATCAGTGAATAAGGGAAGTTCAGCACAATCGGAGCCCCTTCTTCCCACAAAAAGAAAGAGGAATAAATAACTACAAGGTTCCAACTCTGCACTTCCCTGACAATATGAACAAACAGCGAAAATCCCCTCCACCAAGAGAGGGAGAAGAAAAGATACTACAAACCTCAAAAGAGTCTCCCAACATCTACGACCTCTCAGATAAACAATTCAGAGAGGAAATATGGAGGAGAGTCGACCTACTCCAAGCAACTATGGAACAGACATCCAATAAATTAAGGGAGGAGATGAATCAAGCGCTGGAACGCTCTACCAAGAAAATACAGGAAGAAATGAGAGCAGAAATGAGAGCAGAAATTTCAAACCTTCGAACCGAAGTCTCACAAATAAAGCAATCGGTAGATGAAATAAAAATCTCACTAGATGCCCTCAACAGCAGAATGACTACAGCCGAAGACAGAATCAGCGAGCTTGAGGATGAGCTGCAGAAAGCTTACAGACAGCAACAAATAATGGCCAAAGACCTCAAAATGGCTATAGAGCGAATCAGAGCCCTGGGGGATGACTTCAAGAGGAACAACATAAGAATCATTGGAGTACCAGAACCACAGGGAAGTAACCCCAATGAAAAAAACATAGTCAAAGACATCATCGCTAAGAAATTCCCAGAGCTGGACAAGGCAGGCGTCCAGATACAAGAAGTCCGAAGAGTACCAGCAAAAAGAGACCCAAATAAAAAGACTCCAAGGCATATCATAGTCAGAATGGCGGATGCTGTAGATAGAGACACAATTCTACAAGTAGCAAGGTCAAAGAGGGAAATCACATACAAAGGAGCACCCCTCAGATTTACGGCCGATCTGTCAGAAGAAACCCTCCGAGCCCGAAGACAATGGTGGGACATAGTGAAAAAACTCAACGAAATGAATGCCTCACCAAGAATACTTTATCCAGCTAAACTCTCACTCAAACTCGAAGGAACCATACACTATTTCTCGGATAAACAACAGCTCAGGAACTTCATAGACTCAAAACCAATCTTGAAAGAAGGTCTAAAGGGGCTACTGTAAGACAAGGAGGAGCTCCATAAGAACAACAAATCCCACAGAAAGATGACACAAAACCACATCACAATAATCTCTCTCAATGTCAATGGCCTAAATGCACCTATCAAGAGACACAGAGTGGCTAAATGGATCCGGAAATTAAACCCAACATTCTGTTGCCTGCAAGAAACACACCTGAACAAACAGAGTAAGCATAGACTCAAAGTCAAAGGATGGAAAACAATCCTCCAAGCAAACAACCCCCTGAAAAAAGCTGGAGTGGCCATCCTGGTATCCGACAACATAGATTTCAGGATGAAAAAGATCAAAAGGGACAGCGAAGGTCATTTTCTGTTTATCAAGGGATATGTACAGCAGGAAGAAATAACACTCTTAAACGTATATGCTCCTAACGAACGACCGGCTAAATATTTAAAACGACTCCTAACAGACTTCAAAGAGGACATCACTAACAGCACAATTGTAGTCGGAGACTTCAATACGGCCTTATCGCCTCTAGATAGATCCACAAGAACAAAACTCAACAAGGAAACACTGACTCTGAATGAAGAAATTGAAGAGAGAAGCCTAATAGACCTATACAGGGCCTTACACCCCAAAAAGAAAGAATACACATTCTTTTCCAGTGCACATGGAACATTTTCAAAAATAGATCATGTACTGGGCCACAGAACATACCTCAATAGAATCGGAAAAATAGAAATTGTATCAACCATCTTTTCAGACCACGATGCGCTGAAGATAGAAGCTAACCACCCACAAATACGGAAAATCAAATCAAACACCTGGAAATTAAACAATTCCATGTTGAACAATGAGTGGGTCAAGAAGGAAATCAAGGAAGAAATCAAAAGATACTTAGAAACAAATGAGAATGAAGACACGAGCTACCAAAACCTATGGGACGCAGCTAAAGCCGTGTTAAGGGGAAAATTTATAGCTCTCCAAGCATTCCTCAGGAAGGAAGAAAGGACCCACATAGATAGCTTGACTTCACGACTCAAGACCCTAGAAAAGGACCAGAAAAAAGACCCCAAACCAGACCGAAGGAAAGAAATAATAAAAATTAGAGCAGAAATTAATGACATCGAAACCAAAAAAACAATCCGAAAGATCAATGAAACAAAGAGTTGGTTCTTTGAGAAAATAAATAAGATTGATAAACCGCTAGCAAGTCACACAAAGAAAGAAAGAGAGAAAACTCTAATAAATCGAATCAGAAATGAAAAGGGGGACATCATAACAGAAACCAGTGAGATTCAGAAGATCATTAGAGACTACTTTGAAAGTCTTTACGCCACAAAAAAGGAGAACCTAAAAGAAATGGATGGATTCCTTGATTCCTACAATCTCCCAAGACTGAAGAAAGAAGACCTGGAATACCTGAATAGACCCATCAATGTTAAGGAAATTGAAACGGTAATCAAAAACCTCCCCAAAAACAAAAGCCCAGGCCCAGATGGTTTCACTGGCGAATTCTTCCAAACATTTAAAGAAGACCTATTGCCTGTTTTCCTCAAACTTTTCCAGGAAATTGAAAAAACAGGAACTCTCCCAAACAGTTTCTATGAAGCACATATCTCCCTAATACCAAAAGCAAACAAAGACACCACTAAGAAAGAAAATTACAGACCAATTTCCCTGATGAACACCGATGCGAAGATCCTCAACAAAATACTAGCAAATAGGATCCAACAACTCATCAAAAAGATCATACACCACGACCAAGTGGGATTCATCCCAGGGATGCAAGGATGGTTTAACATTCGGAAATCAATCAACATAATCCAGCATATCAACAAAAGTAAAGATAAAAACCATATGATCATATCAATAGATGCAGAGAAAGCATTTGACAAGATCCAACATCCTTTCATGATGAAAACCCTTGCCAAAATGGGGTTTGGAGGAACTTTCCTCAAGATAGTCGAAGCCATCTATCACAAGCCTACGGCAAGCATTATCCTCAACGGGGAAAAACTAAGGGCCTTTCCTCTGAGATCAGGCACAAGACAAGGATGCCCACTCTCACCACTCCTCTTCAATATAGTACTGGAAGTACTTGCGATAGCTATTAGACAAGAAAAAGAGATTAAGGGCATCCAGATAGGAAAGGAAGAAATCAAACTCTCACTATTTGCAGACGACATGATACTATATCTAGAGAAGCCTAAAACCTCTACTAAGAAACTCTTAGAAACAATAGACTTATACAGTAAACTTGCAGGCTACAAAATCAATACCCAAAAATCCATGGCCTTCATATATGCAAACAATGAGGCAGAGGAAAGGGACATGAAAAAAGTAATCCCATTCACAATCGTGCCCCAGAAAATCAGGTACCTCGGAATCAGCTTAACCAAGGAAGTAAAAGACCTTTACAAAGAAAACTACATAACGCTACTCCATGAAATCAAAGAGGACATGAGGAAATGGAAACATATACCCTGCTCGTGGATAGGGAGAATCAATGTTGTCAAAATGGCAATACTCCCTAAAGCATTATACAGATTCAATGCGATCCCTATAAATATACCCATGACATTCTTCAAAGAAATGGATCAAGCAATCCTAAAGTTCATATGGAATAACAAACGTCCAAGGATAGCTAAAACAATTCTTGGGAAAAAGATGATGGGAGGCATCACCATCCCCAACCTCAAACTTTACTACAAAGCAGTAACAATTAAAACAGCATGGTACTGGAACAAAGGCAGAGCCGTAGACCAATGGAACAGGGTGGAATATCCCTACACACAACCCCAAATGTATGATCATCTAATCTTTGATAAGGGAGCAAGAGATGTGAAGTGGAGCAAGGAAAGCCTCTTTAACAAATGGTGCTGGCACAACTGGACAACCACATGCAAAAAAATGGGTTTAGACCTTGACCTGACACCATGCACAAAAGTCAGATCAAAATGGATTAAAGACCTCAACATTAGACCACAAACCATAAGGTACATTGAAGACAAGGTTGGCGAAACCCTCCACGACATTGAAGATAAACGTATCTTCAAAGGTGACACGGAACTAAGCAATCTAGTAAAAACAGAGATCAACAAATGGGACTACATTAAACTAAAAAGCTTCTGCACCGCAAGAGATACAGTGACCAGAATACAAAGACTATCCACAGAATGGGAAAGGATATTTACACAATACCCATCAGATAAGGGGTTGATATCAATGGTATATAAAGCACTGGTTGAGCTCTACAAGAAGAAAACATCCAACCCCATCAAAAAATGGGGCAAAGAAATGAACAGAAACTTTACCAAGGAAGAAATACGAATGGCCAAAAGGCACATGAAAAAGTGCTCTACATCACTAATCATCAGAGAGATGCAGATCAAAACAACCATGAGATACCACCTCACACCACAGAGACTAGCACACATCCAAAAGAACAAAAGCAACCGCTGTTGGAGAGGATGTGGGGAGAAAGGGACCCTTCTTCACTGCTGGTGGGAATGCCGACTGGTTCAGCCCTTCTGGAAAACAATTTGGACGACTCTCAAAAAATTAGATATTGAATTCCCATTTGACCCAGCAATACCACTGCTGGGAATATATCCCAGAGAGGCAAAAAAGTACAATCGAAACAACATCTGCACATGTATGTTCATCGCAGCACTGTTTACAATAGCCAGAATCTGGAAAAAACCCGAATGCCCCAGAACGGATGACTGGTTGAGGAAACTTTGGTACATCTATACAATGGAATACTATGCAGCTGTTAGAAAAAAGGAGGTCAAGAATTTTGTAGTTAAGTGGATGGGCATGAAAAGTTTCATGCTGAGTGAAATGAGTCAGAAAGAGAGAGACAGACATAGAAAGATTGCACTCATCTATGGTATATAGAATAACAGAGTGGGAGACTAACACCCAAGAACTGTAGAAATAAGTACCAGGAGGTTGACTCCATGGCTTCGAGGCTGGCCTCACGTTCCGGGGAAAGGTCAACTCAGAGAAGCGATCACCAACTACATTGTAGTCGAAGGCCATGTGGGGGAATGGAGTTGCGGGCTGAATGAGGGCTAGAGACTGAACACAGCGGCCACTCAACACCTTTATTGCAAACCACAACAGCTAATTAGAGAGAGAAAACAGAAGGGAATGCCTTGCCACAGTGGCAGGGTGGGGTGGGGGGGAGATGGGATTGGGGAGGGTGGGAGGGACACTGGGTTTACGGGTGGTGGAGAATGGGCACTGGTGAAGGGATGGGTTCCCAAACTTTGTATGAGGGAAGTATAAGCACAAAAGTGTATAAATCTGTAACTGTACCCTCACGGTGATTCTCTAATTAAAAATAAATAAATTAAAAAAAAAAATTAAATAAATTTCACTAAAAACTCGACTCTACTGTAGCACTGCACTGTAGGGACTTAGGTGGAAGCAAGTGGGCACTCTGGTGGAGGATGTGGTGTTAAAATGATGCATGCATGGAACCATTATGTATTGTAAATCACAGGATCTAAATAAAGATTTTAAGTGTGAAGGGTTGGAGAGATAGTACAGCAGACAAGGTGTTTTTTATTTGATGAGGCAAATTTGGGTTCAATTCCTGGAACCCCATATGATCCCCCAAGCTATACCAGGAGTGACCTCATAGTGCAAAGCCAGTAATAAACCCTGAGAACCTCAGAGTATGACCCCAAAACAACAAAAAGTGGTAATACTAGTCTGTGTTGAATCGTAGTGCTATCAGTAAAATCATCTAGAATACCCATTCATAACATGAGAATTTTTATTCTAATCTCAGACCCACCCCATATACACATGCACATATGTATGTAGGTAAGTAGGTTTTGCTATAATAATTACATGAAAACCCAGTGGAGAAGGATTACAGACACAAGAAAAGTTATGGAAGGTCTTATATACCATGCTCAAAAGGTGAGATTGTTTCAGACAACCAGGTAACTAAATGGCTTTGCAGAGGGGAAAGAAATATCAAATTTGCTTTTTGTAGAGAACACAGAGAGAGCACTGTGCAGTGCTTTAGAAATATTTTTTTACAAAGTCAAAACTTATGTGAAAAAAAGGCCTAGAGTAGTAAAAAAAAAGATTCAGGGTATTAATAATGGAAACATGGCAAAGGAAGTGAGTATTAGGTTTAGAAAATGGAACTATTTCTAACTCCTAGAACTATGGAATCTAAGCAGTACTGCTTCCTTAGGCCCTTTCTCAGAACCACAAGCCATATTTTCTGAGAATCGCAGAGCCCCGTGGGCCCCTGGTACACCTCCCAGGCCTCCACCTAAGTAGGAGGTATCAAATACTTAAAATAATATGGCACAAAGAAGACACATAGGCTAATATTCAGAGCCACTGTTCAGTAGATACCAAAGGAGATGATGACTTTATCTTTTGAGCCACATCTTACAGGCTCAGGGCTCTTCCCTTTCCAGATAGCAGTTCTTACCTCATTGCTTGAATGTGGGCTGCCCAGACAGCACCAAGCCGAAGGATGAAACACTAGAGTGGACCACAATTAGTTTAGAAACTCAATAAGTATATATGTCAAGCGTGTGACTGTCGGATCTCTTTTTGGTCTGTGCTTACTATAATTATAGTTGGGAATAGGAATCCCAGAAATAAATCTTCATGGACATGTTTCATTTGCTGGATGTAAGTGAAATGCTCCATAATAATTTTGGTGTCCAGACTAAAGAACAAATCTGTTCATAGCATCCTATTTGGAAAATGAGTTCCTCAGTCTTATGTAGACTCTTTGAATTTCTAACCTCTCCCCTTTTCCACCAGCCTTCTTCATCCCTAAACCTATACACACAAAGTCAGAGATCATTTTGACATTTTGTTTAATACTTCCACTCATTGTAGGGGCCAGGGTTTGGGGAAGGGGGCACCAGCACTCTTCGAAAATACAATAAATCTAATAACTTGGGATAGTTTTTTTAACAATAAGAGAGTAAATGCTGTAATTTCAATGTGAATGCCCATTATGGCAGATATAGAAAACACTCATGAAGAAAACATTTACTTTATGTGGCTTTTTTTTTTCAGTGCTGGGGATCAACTTCAGGGCTCAACTCTGATCTATATCCCCAGCCTTTCTACGGCTTTTAAGTCCATATGTTATATCAATGTCTTGGCATACATTAGATTCTGTGAGATAACTCTGAGAAACTGAACTCTCTTGACTTCAGAACTTACAAAGTTGTATAATCTTGTACATGCTACTTATCTTTCTCTGAATGTTAGTTTTTTCAACCACAAACTGGAAAAATTAAATATCCCTCCATTTAATTCAGAGTCTCGGTTAAGGATTCAAGCAAAGCCTTCATCGCATCGTATGATATACTTAAACACTCAATAAACATTAGCTACAATCATTACCTTAATTACTGGCATAAATCGGGAGCAAAATGAAGACAGAAAAAAGTTACTGAGATTTTGCCAAAATACACTTTAGTATCATGGTGTAGGGCCAACCCAGATATATTTATATCACATACATTGCTTTGAACTGTACAGTTCTTTCAGCCTCACAGACAATAATGGTTCTCGCTTGCCCTTCTCCTGTACATTGTACTGAATTACATGTATAGGATTTACTGAGAAAGAGAATAAGGATAGATTGAAGGCTAGCAGAATGTACCTAAATCATACTATTGCCACTTGAAAAGTTCTTTTGTCATTGTTTTGTTTTTTAAGGGCACACTTGGTGGTACTCAGGACTTAGTTCTGACTCCGTAGTCAGGTATTATTTCTGGCAATGCTCAGGGAACCATCTGTGGTGTAGAGCATCAAGCTGAGCTCAGCTACATGCAAAGCAAGTCTAATCTCAAAAACACGACAGATAATAATGAGATACAGTGAATCAATTAGTGTAGATATAATAACAAAATATAGTAATCATCAAAGAATAAGTCTTATGTATTATCTAATAAAATTTATTTAGCAATATATTTATGTAATTTAATTTTAATTATAGCAGTTGTTAAATATAAGAATGATTAACTTGGTTTCCTCAATTATTAAATTGGGTGAATCATTAAATTCATAACAAGTTACAGTCAGCATCTCACAATGTATCACTGCTTCTAAAGCACTACAAGATCTGACCCCAGATGCTTTCTCCAGACCAATGTCTGGCCATTTTTTCCTTCATATATTCTGTTCCAGAAATCCAGAAGACTTGTTAAACGCTGTTTTCTATGACAGAAAAACTCTCACCCTTCAAATCTCCATTTATACACTTTTCCTCTGGGCACTCTGCTCTAGCACTGTTAACTAGTTTTATATAATAAAGATTTAACTCTTTTTTAAAGGACTTTATCCTCTCTAAACCACTGGAATATGCTGCCTGATGAGAATATGTTTATTTGAAAGACCAGAGCCACATGTTACTGTATATATTCACTAAGTCTTGTATGGTAGTGACGTTGGGTAGTTTAAGACTTTCAGCTTGACTTCTTCAGGTAGTGAATCCTAAGGTCAGTCACATGGGCAGTCAGCTACTTCTTTGGATTGAGCTACATCTCAAATAAAACAGTGCATATCAGGCATAGGTGAGCTACTCAGGGCAACAATACATAGTATGACACTGTCAATATCTTCATTGAAAGATGACAACTGGAAGTTTTACACATAGAGCAATCTTGGTTGTGCCCCATGTAGTTTCTTTTACCAACTTTATTTTGTTTTAATTTTTGCTCTTGTTGTCGTTTGGGGACAACACCCTATGATGCTTTGGGCTTACTTCCAGATCATTCCTGGTGCACTTAGGGGACCATATATGAGGCGTCATGGATCGAGCCCAGATTGGCTGAAAGCAAAGGAAGTGCCCTACCCGCTGCACTGTTGCTCTGACCCTAAACTTTCTTTACTAATTTTAACTAATATGTTTTGTTAAAGCAAATTTAATTATGGGCTTGTCAGAAGCTCAAATGGTGGAGCTCATGACTAGTGAATACAAGGCCCTGAATTTGATTCCTGCTTCACCTGGCCCCCCAAACAATACTAGGTAACCTTGGTGGTCCCTGGTATATCACTAGGTGTAAACCAGTGAACTCACAAGGTTCACACTGTTGGAGACTGAAAAACAAGGGCATGTAGTCCCACCCCACCCTCGCACGCTGGGTGGGGGCCCTATTAAAAATGACGAGCAATAATTTTGCCTTAGTGTTTTCAGTGACTTCTGTGTGTTTTAGCAAATTTTCAAATCTGAAGTCATTTTGAGAGGAGCTAAAATTATATATTGGTTTTAAGAATAAATATAGTTTTAGGAATGTACAAATTTTGCAGTGAACTTTTGTGGTGTTTTTAGTTACTATACATATGTATTACACATGTAGTCTTTGTCTGCAGTTTTTATCTGTCTGAGAATAAGGATTGTGGCTTGCTCATTATTTCACCTCTAGAATCAAACCACATAGCCACTCAAACATCAATGGAATAAAGTTAGCAAACAATATTTTTGTACTGCTATCATAGCTGCATACTTGTTCCTTAAGACTATTTTTATTGTAACATCAATTCATTTAACTGAGGATAATAATGCCAATGGACATTGAATAAAGCCACTTTTGACAAAAGCCAAGAAACATGTTTTTATGACTCTCCTTTCTCTCTCTGCAATGATTTCTTAATAACATTTAAAACATAAAAGATGGGAAAATTACTTGCCAGATAAGCTTCCATCAGTTTTGTTTATCCCAAATGACCTAATGAAACTCACACTTAAAAAATATGAGAAATGGGCTGGAGTGATAGTATAGCAGGTAGGGCATTTGCATTGCATGTGGTTGAGCGAGTTCAAGCTTTGGCATCCCATTTGGTCCTCCAAGCACCATAGGAGTAATTCCTGAGTGCAAATCCAGGAGGAACCCCTGAGCATCACTGGGTGTGACCCAAAAAGAAAAAAAAATATGAGGAATTACTTTATGGAACCTACTAAGAGGGCTGAAAACGGTATTTGATCCAGATGTTTCTTGAGTCAGTTGAGTCCAGGTAGGACTGACACAGATATGATAAAAGAAGAAGTATCTGACCAAGAGACTTGGTTGAAAAGAAGAGTATCATATGGCTAAATAGGAATAATTATTTTTTATTATGTAAGAGAATAAAAATACTGGAGTATTTTACTTGGACCTACCACATACAACATAATAGGTTGAGATATTTAATCTCTTGGAACCACCATCTGCATCACTGGCAGATTTGGGATAAAACAATCACCTTGTATTACATAAGCATTACATAACTAACTATATGTAAGATAGTTAATTACTCAAAAAAGAGGTACAAAATATTACCAAGGTTTACCAGGTAGCAGGTCAAAACTGTGGCATAATGACAGCTGATATTTTTTAATTAAGTTTTTATTTTATTGAATCACCATGAAAAAAAAATACAAAGCTTTCAGGTTTAAATCTCAGTCATATAATGATTGAACCCCAATCTCTTCACTAGTGCACATGTCCCACCACCAGAAACCCCAAAATACCCCCCTTCCTCCCAGCCCCCACCTAAGTAGTTAATAATCTTCACTTTATTCTCTCTATACTTTGAATACATTCAACATTTCAATAGAGAACTCACTACTATTGTTTGGAATTTCCCCCAACAATCAGGTCTGCTGAAAAGGCATCATTTAATAATTTCTTTTCATTGCTGAGAATGAAGACTCTATAAACTCGCGCAGCTGTCGCAGCCCCGCAGTTTGGGATTTCTGATATTTTAGCTCAGTTCACAGTCCCAATGCATTGCTGTAAGAAGCGGCTCTGGGTGCCAGAACGGGTTAAAAGACCTCTGGAATTAAAGTCTTTAGGAGCAGAGGGTCCGTTTCACGCTCAGCATTTCCGGATTTTATCTGGGCCGAGGGCGTGCGGGTAATGCCCACTTCCCATGATTGCCTATGAGCCAAAACCGTACCTCTGGGTTAGGAGTCTTAGAAGGTGGCTCTCGCCATGTGGATATTGCTGCCGCCACCATTTTCCATGCAGAAAAACACAAATCCATCCCCGGGCAGCGCGGAGTTGTAGCCCAGCTCACAGTCCCAGTGCATTGCCGTAAGAAGCCACTCTGGATGCCAAAATGGGTTAGAAGACCTCTGGAATCAAAGTCTTTAGGAGCAGAGGGTCCATGATTTTTTTTTTTGCTTTTTGAGTCACACCCAGCGATGCACATGGGTCTCGGGGTTACTCCTGGCTCTGCACTCAGGAATTACTCCTGACGGTGCTCAGGGGACCATATGGGATGCTGGGAATCGAACCCAGGTCGGCCGCATGCAAGGCAAACGCTCTATCTGCTGTGCTATTGCATCAGCCCCATATAATTATTTATTTTTATTAACATATATTGGATTCTGGGAAAACCTCTTTATAGTACATGATTTAATCCTCACAATACTACAAGGTACAAACATTATGTCCCCTATTTTACAGATGAGTAAATTGAGACTCAGGACTATAAGGTCGTTTCACCTAGAAGAATTTGACTTTCTATGAAATCTAAACTCCTAGGTCTAGACTTATCAATTTGTAGGAAAACTGGAAGAGGAAATATGTCATATATTTTCAACCAGTGAGTAATATCATTAGAAATTTATTAATCTGTATCACAAATATTCACATGAAATCTAGTAGTCTGAGGAGAGATGATATCTGTATATTTAATGTGAAGTGTATCACCAGTCACTAAGCATATAATTCAATCCCAATTTTATAATTAAATTAAACAATTAATTAAATTATATAATTAATTCAATTAAATAATTAAATAATTCAATCCCAATTTTAGACTGGACTCAAGATCAGATGTGACTGCCCATCAGAAGCTTAAAAATCAAGTCTATTTTTTAATCTATTTGCAGAGTGCTGAAACAAAATTAATTCATGAAATTTGCTCTAAAACTGAATTTTGGGGAACATTTCCAATATTCAATAGCTCTGAGATTCATACTTCACCTATGTTAAAGAGTTATTTTATCCATTACTAGATCAAGAGGGTATAATATAGAGATGATTGTCCTATTCTCTCTCTCTTTTTTTGTTTGTTTTGTTTTGGAGAGAAACACAGGCAGTAGTGCTCAGGACTTACTCCTGGCAGGCTCCAGGTTCGGGGACCATATGGGCAGGGTCTGCAAACTGCAAGGGAGGATTCCCACCAACTATATTATCACTTCCGTACTGTCTCCTTCTTTTCTAAATTTTCAATCTTCTAATTTTAGTAAATTAAGTTAAGAATGATGTTCTGGGGGCTGGAACAATAGCACAGCAGGTAGAGCATTTGCCTTGCATGCAGCAGACTCAGGTTCAATTCCCAGCATCGCATATAGTCCCCTGAGCACCGACAGGAGTGATTTCTGAGTGCAGAGCCAGGAGTTACCCCTGTGCATCACCGGGTGTGACCCAAAAAGCAAAAAATAATAATAATAATAAAAGAACGGTGTTCTGTAATCACTTCCCTATCGGATATTTTATCATCTTTACACTTATTTATTTTTCTAACTCTCAAATGGGAAGTTTGTTTTAGCTTAATAGTCTATTGAGAAGACTTTGTTTGTAAGAGACTCCTCCTTAAAATAATAGTTCTCTTGGACAACACATATTAAAATTTACCTTTCTTTAAGGTTAACTTGAAAACCTCTGAACATAATGCCATAGCAAGACTTTGATGTCTAGCACACAAACAGCTAGCAAGAAAATATATGTCTTCTCTCACAGAACACTATTTAAGTAACACACTTTAGAATTACCCAGTGCAATTGGGTAGCCATGCTTCAGTTAAGAGTCATCTAATTCTTCCCTCCACAATAAAATGCACTGGGCATATTTTATGCTTATAACATATGACAATCTAGATACCTTAATTAGCATCTCAACCAGGTTGTAAATTAATTTATACACATTTTCTTGCATAAGATCTGTAATATCTATCATAACCCTCACTAAAATGCCCTAGGTCCTACTACTGTGTTTGAAATTTCCTAACCTTGCTAATTGTCACATATCCTGTTATTATCCTTTTCTAGTAATTTACTCTCAGAGAGAAACAAATCAGAAGAAATGTTTTGTACTTCATTTTTCTGCCTCACGAAAAAAACTTTGGTAATAGGGACATCAAAAAAAAAAGTTTTGATACTTAGTGGGAGGGGTAGTAAATGCCATGATCATGAAGGTGGTTTTCCCAGGACAAAACTTATCCATTGCACTCTATATGTGCTGACCCCTGCTATTTCCCCCAAATGTGAGAAACTCAACTGCATAATTTGTGGTAGTGAGGGACTGAGTTTATGCTCTCATTTGTTAAAAAAATGAATAGTATTGAAAATAAAAGCTTGAGAAGGAATTCAAGAGTTATTTGCTCAAGGGAAAGCCCGATTACCATCTACTCAGTAGTTCTCTGTCCTACCTTTTTATCTGTCTTTAACTCTACTTTGTAACTCTTCTGTTTTCTTTCAATTATTTTATACTAACATTTGCAGCTGTACATACCTCACCTCAATATTTCACTATCCTATGCTAACTAATTTTTTTTGAAAGAATGAGGATGTAAATCAAGTAGAGGATTTTTCCAGATAATTTTTAATACATATTCATGTCAGTATAAGCAGAAACATTTGAACTACTGAAAACATTTCTGATGCAAAAGTTAGCTAGCTAGAATGACAAGGAGTTGTATTCTTTAAATTTAAATACACCTGTAAACTAGGGATGTTTTTTCAAAATTCTGATCTGTTGAACATGAAAATAGCTTCAGAAAAATGTCTGAGACAGTCATAGTTCTATGATTATAAATTTTCTAAGCATTATTAATTTAAAACATGCTTTCTTTAAATAGCCAGATAGAGAAATCTTGGTGTGAGCAATCTACACTTGAAGTGACTGTTCTGTCTTTAAAACAACTGGGAAAGTAGGTGTTTAATGTATCTTCCAGACAATTACAAAGCAGTGCTTGATCAAAACCTTCTGTGAAGGATATTGACAAACCTGTCCAACTGCAAGAATGCCCTGTAGAGAAAATGATCTATTAGATTACCTGCTGGTGGGTTCATGGGTCATATTGTCAATATCTAGAGAATGATCACAGAAATAAACTTTTAGTGTTTTCTAGTATAACATCTATATTTATGGTCCGTTAAAGCAGGTGGTCAATCAAAATCAGTTAAAGCTATTACAATTTTCCCCAGCTAAACAAAACAAAAATCCCTGAAATCTTTATTCTGAAAAGTCAATAGAGCAAGATAATCCAAAATAGTTTTTTTTATTCATGTCAGAGGGGGAGTTTATAATATTCTACCTTGTCATGTGTAATTGTTTATTAGATGAAGATACAATAATATAATAAAGTCAAATTGTCACTTGGGTTTTATTTTTCTTCCATTTCTACATTGTGTGAAATCTCCACAGAATTTGGAACAGAATGATTTCTTTTCCCTTTTGAATTTGACTTCTTTATATTTGGCATTTTTTTTATCTAGGTTTCAAGTGGATCTACAATGAAAGAATCTATTTTTCTCATGATTTGACTCCTGCTGTCAAACATTACAGGTGATGTTGTTAAGCATAAAACTATTTGGGAAATGACATAAATCTCAAATGCAAGACAGATTGTACATTGGATTGCAATAGCATACATCCTTGAAAGAATAAGCAAAAGTGTAAATGGCAGTAAATTTGAAGGAGGTTCTGGTTTCTAAAATATTGGCTTATTTCTTAAACGCAAAATAAAAAGAAATGCATCAGATTGTAAATTTTACTTTTCTAAGCTTTGGTTGTCTCATTTGTTCAAAGAAAATTATTGAGGTACCTGATGTAGTTGTTGTTATTTAAAATTATATAATCCATGCAAAGTTCTTAGTAAGAGTTCTTAGTAATGGTTACTCTATAAACAAATGTTAGCTATTGTCAGCTTAATATATATAGTCTGATATTTTAATTAGAAAGCTGATGTTAAACATAACAAGTCTGTATTTAAGATATTCTATATATACAATGAGCTATATTGATTTAAAGATAAATAATACAGGACACCTGTTTTCAGTTTGGGAAGGGTAGTCCTAGCCTTCACCTGTAAAACAGTATGAGGGTGGCCAGGGGAAACCCTGGCAGCTCTCCCCATTAGCGTTCTTGTTTGGGGGTGGTCCTGGACCACTCGCCCTGCAGCCCAGGCCATGGGGCAGATGGAAGAGGAAACAAGGGCCAAGCCAGTTGATTGATCAGTTGCCATTTATTCCATTGTCCCTACATACCTGTTCTAGTCCCTTTGAACTCCCCATTTTAGTCTCACACTGCCCCTCATTCCCGTCTCCTGTCTCTCCTGCTCATCTCTCCATGCTCCATCTTTCACTCTGGGCTCTCTGTCTCCTCTCTGGATTCTGACTCTGATTGCTTCTCCCTAGATGACTCCCTCAGTCTCTCTTTCTGCCTTTCCCCTACTTGTCTCTCCACCCCTTACCCTCTGGACCCATACTTCATACCCTCTGGTATCAAAATCAACATAAGAAAGCTCTTCCTGACTGCCCATCAGGCTCAGGGGCAGAGACACCACCTGGGGGTAGTCCTCTCTTCCCAGCATCTTAATTAAAATCTTAACATTAGTTATTTTTGTATGGGCACAGTAAGTGATACCTTGAGGCTTACAGGGCAACTCTCCTGGGAACATCTTGCCACAGATTCAAACTACAGTTCTCAGGCCAAATTAATCATTCCTAAGCCTAGCAGGGTCCGAATCTAGTTATTACTTTTTGGATCATGACAGCATTTGTCTATGATCAAGCTCTTAACTTGATCATTAGACACTTAAGCATTAGACACTTTGGCAAGGCCCAGGATATGTGCCAGGATAGCACATAACTCACCACTTGTCCCTCTTCAGGATCCTGTTTATGGGGGTGCTAGGAAGTAAGGGCAACTGAGGCTTAGATAGAGAGAACAGATGCTCAGGAGGAAAATATGATTTAGAGTCAATTGACTCCCACATTACAAAAGCATAGCATTGGGGGCTGGAGTGATAGCACAGTGGGTAGGGCGCTTGCCTTGCACACGGCCGACCCAGGTTTGAATCCCAGCATCCCATATGGTCCCTTGAGCACCACCATGGGTAATTCCTGAGTGCAGAGCCAGGAGTGACCCCCGTGCATCGCCAGGTGTGACCAAAAAGTAAAAAAAAAAAAAAAAAAAAAAGCATAGAATTTACTGTCTTCCTCTGCCCATACAAAAAGAACATAGCTCTGAATAAACTATGCAAATGACCTAAAGAGAAGAGGATAACAATATTTACAAGTCAAGAGAACACAAAGAAAGAAGTTACAAATAAAAGCAGAGGAATTGGAGCACTGTGATGGGCGTAACCCAAGGAAACCTAAGCTACTCTAGCAATGTTATCCTACATTCACTAATAGCTTAAAAGGCAAATTGGGATGTATGTTTGAAAAAAGTATTAAAGATTACAGTGCCTTGTTACAGGCTCCTACTCCCATGCTGACCTTAATCTCTCTACCTGGGGGTAAAACTTCATCAGATCTTTCAATTTCCTCCTTTTTTTTTTTATCAGCCACCCTCCAATTTACCCTGGTCTTGAGTGGGTCCGTGTCTTTTAATCCCTTCTTAGACTTATTTATGGGTCTGTGAAGAAGGCTGATAAATGAGCTTCTGTGGTTGAGCTGGAGGTGGTGGCTTGGCTCTCACATAGCTAACTTTTGACCATTTAATTTCTCAGAAAACTTGGTCTCAAGATGTTGGGGACTGGCTAGAGGAGCAGTAGCAATTTGGGGGTACCTTGAAGGCACCATCAGGCTACTGATGCACTCGCCCTGCAGGTAAGGTTGACCTGTTGGTGGCACTGCACCCCCAGTGAATTTGTATTTCATCTGGAGTATCTCACTTAAAATGCTTTTTTTTTAAATTTATTTATTTTTAATTAGCGAATCACCATGAGGGTACAGTTACAGACTTATACACTTTTGTGCTTATGCTTCCCTCATACAAAGTTCAGGAACCCATCCCTTCACCAGTGCCCATTCTCCACCACCAGTAAACCCAACATCCCTCCCACCCTCCCCAATCCCATCTCCCCCCACCCCACCCTGCCACTGCGGCAGGGTATTCCCTTCTGTTCTCTCTCTCTAATTAGCTGTTGTGGTTTGCAATAAAGGTGTTGAGTGGCCACTGTGCTAAGTCTCTAGCCCTCAGTCAGCCCACAACTCCCTTCCCCCACATGGCCTTCGACTATATTATAGTTGGTGATCCCTTCTCTGAGTTGCCCTTTCCCCAGAATGTGAGGCCAGCCTCCAAGCCATGGAGTCAACCTCCTGGTACTTATTTCTACAATTCTTGGTTTTAGTCTCCAACTCTGTTATTCTATATACCATAGATGTGTGCAATCTTTCTATGTCTGTCTCTCTCTTTCTGACTCATTTCACTCAGCATGAAACTTTTCATGCCGATCCACTTAAATACAAAATTCATGAGCTCCTTTTTTCTAACAGCTGCATAGTATTCCATTGTATATATGTACCGAAGTTTCCTCAGCCAGTCATCCGTTCTAGGGCATTCGGGTTTTTTCTAGATTCTAGCTATTGTAAACAGTGCTGCGATGAACATACATGTGCAGATGTCATTTCGATTATACATTTTTGCCTCTCTGGGATATATTCCCAGCAGTGGTATTGCTGGGTCAAATGGGAGCTCAACCTCTAGTTTTTTGAGAATCGTCCATATTGTTTTCCAAAAGGGCTGAAATAGTCGGCATTCCCACCAGCAGTGTAGAAGGGTCCCTTTCTCCCCACATCCTCTCCAACAGTGGTTGTTTTTGTTCTTTTGGATGTGTGCTAGTCTCTGTGGTGTGAGGTGGTATCTCATGGTTGTTTTGATCTGCATCTCTCTGATGATTAGTGATGTAGAGCACTTTTTCATGTGCCTTTTGGCCATTCATATTTCTTCCTTGGTAAAGGTTCTGTTCATTTCTTTGCCCCATTTTTTCATGGGGTTGGATGTTTTCTTCTTGTAGAGTTCAACCAGTGCTTTATATACCATTGATATTAACCCCTTATCTGATGGGTATTGTGTAAATATCCTTTCCCATTCTGTGGATAGTCTTTGTATTCTGGTCACTGTATCTTTTGCGGTGCAGAAGCTTTTTAGTTTAATGTAGTCCCATTTATTGATCTCTGTTTTTACTAGATTGCTTAGTTCCGTGTCACCTTTGAAGATACCTTTATCTTCAATATCGTGGAGGGTTTTGCCGACCTTGTCTTCAATGTACCTTATGGTTTGTGGTCTGACGTTGAGGTCTTCAATCCATTTTGATCTGACTTTTGTGCATGGTGTCAGGTCAAGGTCTAAGCCCATTTTTTTGCATGTGGTTGTCCAGTTGTGCCAGCACCATTTGTTAAAGAGACTTTCCTTGCTCCACTTCACATCTTTTGCTCCTTTATCAAAGATTAGATGACCATACATTTGAGGTTGTATGTGTGGATATTCCACCCTGTTCCATTGGTCTATGGCTCTGCCTTTGTTCCAGTACCATGCTGTTTTAATTGTTACTGCTTTGTAGTAAAGTTTGAGGTTGGGGAGGGTGATGCGTCCCATCGTCTTTTTCCCAAGAATTGTTTTAGCTATCCTTGGACGTTTGTTGTTTCATATGAATTTTAAGATTGCTTGATCCATTTCTTTGAAGAATGTCATGGGTATCCTTATAGGGATCGCGTTGAATCTGTATAATGCTTTGGGGAGTATTGCCATTTTGACAACATTGGTTCTCCCTATCCACGAGCAGGGTATATGTTTCCATTTCCTCATGTTCTCTTTGATTTCATGGAGTAGCGTTTTGTAGTTTTCTTTGTAGAGGTCTTTTACTTCCTTGGTTAAGCTGATTCCAAGGTCCTTGATTTTCTGGGGCACGATTGTGAATGGGATTGTTTTTTTCATGTCCCTTTCCTCTGCCTCATTGTTTGCATATATGAAGGCCATGGATTTTTGGGTATTGATTTTGTAGCCTGCAAGTTTACTGTATAAATCTATTGTTTCTAAGAGTTTCTTAGTAGAGGCTTTAGGCTTCTCTAGATATAGTATCATATCGTCTGCAAATAGTGAGAGTTTGATTTCTTCCTTTCCTATCTGGATGCCCTTAATCTCTTTTTCTTGTCTAATAGCTATCGCAAGTACTTCCAGTACTATATTGAAGAGGAGTGGTGAGAGTGGGCATCCTTGTCTTGTGCCTGATCTCAGAGGAAAGGCCCTTAGTTTTTCCCCGTTGAGGATAATGCTTGCCGTAGGCTTGTGATAGATGGCTTCGACTATCTTGAGGAAAGTTCCTCCAAACCCCATTTTGGCAAGGGTTTTCATCATGAAAGGATGTTGGATCTTGTCAAATGCTTTCTCTGCATCTATTGATATGATCATATGGTTTTTGTCTTTACTTTTGTTGATATGGTGATTTATGTTGATTGATTTCCAAATGTTAAACCATCCTTGCATTCCCGGGATGAATCCCACTTGGTCTTGATGTATGATCTTTTTGATGAGTTGTTGGATCCTATTTGCTAGTATTTTGTTAAGGATCTTCACATCGGTGTTCATCAGGGATATTGGTCTGTAATTTTCTTTCTTAGTGGTGTCTTTGTTTGCTTTTGGTATTCGGGAGATGAATACCAAAATACCAAAAACAGCTTCATAGAAACTGTTTGGGAGAGTTCTTGTTTTTTCAATTTCCTGGAAAAGTTTGAGGAAAACAGGCAACAGGTCTTCTTTAAATGTTTGGAAGAATTCTCCAGTGAAATCATCTGGGCCTGGGCTTTTGTTTTTGGGGAGGTTTGTGATTACAGTTTCAATTTCCTTAACATTGATGGGTCTCTTCAGGTATTCCAAGTCTTCTTTGTTCAGTCTTGGGAGATTGTAGCAATCGAGGAATCCATCCATTTCTTTTAGGTTCTCCTGTTTTGTGGCATATAGACTTTCAAAGTAGTCTCTAATGATCTTTTGAATCTCACTGGTTTCTGTTATGATGTCCCCCTTTTCATTTCTGATTCGATTTATTAGGGTTCTCTCTCTTTCTTTCTTTGTGAGTCTTGCTAGTGGTTTATCAATCTTATTTATTTTCTCGAAGAACCAGCTCTTTGTTTCATTGATCTTTCGGATTGTCTTTTTGGTTTCCATGTCATTAATTTCTGCTCTAATTTTTATTATTTCTTTCCTTTGATCTGGTTTGGGTTCCTTTTTCTGGTCGTTTTCTAAGGTCTTGAGTCGTGAAGTCAAGCTGTCTATGTGGGCCCTTTCTTCCTTCCTGAGGAATGCTTGTAGAGCTATAAATTTTCCCCTCATCACGGCTTTAGCTGAGTCCCATAGGTTTTGGCAGCTCATGTCTTCATTCTCATTTGTTTCTAAGTATTTTTTGATTTCTTCCTTGATTTCCTTCCTGACCCACTCATTGTTCAACATTGAATTGTTTAATTTCCAAGTGTTTGATTTGATTCTCCATGCCGGTGAGTGGTTAGCTTCTATCTTCAGTGCATCATGGCCTGAGAAGATGGTTGATAAAATTTCTATTTTTCCAATTCTATTGAGGTATGTTCTGGGGCCCAGTACATGGTCTATTTTAGAAAATGTTCCGTGTGCACTGGAAAAGAATATGTATTCTTTCTTTTTGGGGTGTAAGGCCCTGTATAGGTCTATTAGGCCTCTCTCTTCAATTTCTTCTTTCAGAGTCAGTGTTTCCTTGTTGAGTTTTGTTCTTGTCGATCTATCTAGAGGCGATAAGGCCGTATTGAAGTCTCCGACTACTATTGTGCTGTTAGTGATGTCCTCTTTGAAGTCTGTTAGGAGTTGTTTTAAATATTTAGCTGGTCGCTCATTAGGTGCATATATGTTTAAGAGTGTGATTTCTTCCTGTTGTACATATCCCTTGATAAACAGAAAATGACCTTCGCTATCCCTTTTAATCTTTTTCAATCTGAAATCTATGTTGTTGTATATTAGGATGGCCACTCCAGCTTTTTTTTTTATTATTAGTTTATTTTTAATTAGAGAGTCATCGTGAAGGTACAGTTACAGATCCATACATCTTTGTGCTCATGTTTCCCCCATACAAAGTTCGATAACCCATCCCTTCACCAGTGCCCATTCTCCACCACCAGTTAACCCAACATCCCTCCCCCCCTCCCCAGTCCCGTCTCCCCCCACCCCACCCTGCCACTATGGCAGGGAATTCCCTTTTGTTCTCTCTCTCTGATTAGGTGTTGTGGTTTGCAATAAAGGTGTTGAGTGGCCATTGTGTTCAGTCTCTAGTCTGTATTCGGCCCGCATCACCCTTCCCCCACATGACCTCCAACCACATTTTACTTGGTGGTCCCTTCCCTGAGTTACCCAGAATGAGAGACCAGCCTCCAAGCCATGGAGACAATCTCCTGGTACTTATTTCTACTATTCTTGGGCGTTAGTCTTATAGTCTATTATTCTATATTCCACAGATGAGTGCAATCTTTCTATGTCTGTCTCTCTCTTTCTGACTCATTTCACTTAGCATGATACTTTCCATGTTGATCCACTTATATGCAAATGTCATGACCTCATTTTTTCTAACAGCTGCATAGTATTCCATTGTATAGATGTACCAGAGTTTCTTCAACCAGTCATCTGTTCTAGGGAACTCGGGTTTTTTCCAGATTCTGGCTATTGTAAACAGTGCTGCAGTGAACATATAAGTGCATATGTCACTTCGACTATACTTTTTGGCTTTTCTGGGATATATTCCCAGCAGTGGTATTGCTGGGTCAAATGGGAGCTCAACCTCTAGTTTTTTGAGAATCGTCCATACTGTTTTCCAAAAGGGCTGAACTAGCCGGCATTCCCACCAGCAGTGTAGAAGGGTCCCTTTCTCCCCACATCCTCTCCAACAGCGGTTGCTTTTGTTCTTTTGGATGTGTGCTAGTCTCTGTGGTGTGAGGTGGTATCTCATGGTTGTTTTGATCTGCATCTCTCTGACGATTAGTGATGTAGAGCACTTTTTCATGTGCCTTTTGGCCATTCGTATCTCTTCCTTGGTAAAATTTCTGTTCATTTCTTTGCCCCATTTTTTGATGGTGTTGGATGTTTTCTTCTTGTAGAGTTCAACCAGTGCTTTATATACCATTGATATTAACCCCTTATCTGATGGGTATTGTGTAAATATCCTTTCCCATTCTGTAGATAGTCTTTGTATTCTGGTCACTGTCAAAATGGCAATACTCCCAAAAGCATTATACAGATTTAATGTGATCCCTATAGGGATACCCATGGCATTCTTCAAAGAAATGGATCAAGCAATCCTGAAATTTATATGGAACAATAAACGCCCACGGATAGCTAAAACAATTCTTGGGAAAAAGATGATGGGAGGCATCACCCTCCCCAACCTTAAACTCTACTACAAAGCGGTAACAATTAAAACAGCATGGTACTGGAACAAAGGCAGAGCCATAGACCAATGGAACAGGGTGGAATATCCCCACACACAACCTCAAATGTATGGTCATCTAATCTTTGATAAAGGAGCAAGAGATGTGAAGTGGAGCAAGGAAAGTCTCTTTAACAAATGGTGCTGGCACAACTGGACAACCACATGCAAAAAAATGGGCTTAGAACTCGACCTGACACCATGCACAAAAGTCAGATCAAAATGGATTAAAGACCTCAGCATCAAACCACAAACCATAAGGTACATTGAAGACAAGGTTGGCAAAACCCTCTACGATATTGAAGATAAAGGTATCTTCAAAGATGACACGGAACTAAACAATCTAGTAAAAATAGAAATCAACAAATGGGACTACATTAAACTCCAGCTTTTTTAAGGGGGTTGTTTGCTTGCAGGATTGTTTTCCATCTTTTGACTTTGAGTATATGTTTACTCTGTTTGTTCAGGTGAGTTTCTTGCAGGCAACAGAATGTTGGGTTTAATTTCCGGATCCATTTTGCTACTCTGTGTCTCTTGATAGGTGCATTTAGGCCGTTGACATTGAGAGAGATTATTGTGATGGGGTTTTTTGTCATCTTTCTCTGGGATATGTTGTTCTTATGGGGCTCCTACTTGTCTCACAGTAGCCCCTTTAGACCTTCTTTCAAGTTTGGTTTTGAGTCTATGAAGTTCCTGAGCTGTTGTTTGTCCGAGAAGTAGTGTATGTTTCCTTCAAGTTTGAGTGAGAGTTTAGCTGGATAAAGTATTCTAGGTGAGGCATTCATTTCATTGAGTTTTTTACTATGTCTCACCATTGTCTTCGGGCTCGGAGGGTTTCCTCTGACAGGTCTGCTGTAAATCTGAGGGGTGCTCCTTTGTATGTGATTTCCTTCTTTGACCTTGTTGCTTGCAGAATTGTGTCTCTATCCATAGCATCCGTCATTCTGACTATGATATGCCTCGGAGTCTTTTTATTTGGGTCTCTTTTTGCTGGTACTCTTCGGACTCCTTGTATCTGGATGCCTGCCTTCTCCAGCTCTGGGAATTTCTTAGCAATGATGTCTTTGACTGTGTTTTTTTCATTGGGGTTACTTCCCTGTGGTTCTGGTACTCCAATGATTCTAATGTTGTTCCTCTTGAAGTCATCCCCCAGGGTTCTGATTCGTTCTATAGCCATTGTGAGTTCTGTGGGCATGATTTGTTGTTGTCTATAAGCTTTCTGCAGCTCATCTTCCAGGTCGCTGATTCTGTCTTCGGCTGTAGTCATTCTACTGCTGAGGCCATCTAATGAGATTTTTAGTTCATCTACCGATTCTTTTATTTGTGTGACTTCCGTTCGTAGGTTTGAAATTTCTGCTCTCATTTCTTCCTGCATTTTCTTGGTAGACCGTTGCAGTGTTTCATTCATCTCCTCCCATAACTTATTGGATGTCTCTTCCATGGTTGCTTGGAGTAGGTCGACTCTCCTCCAGATTTCCTCTCTGAATTGTTTCTCTGAGAGGTCAGATGTGAGTAGCCCCTGATGATGTTTCAGAAATCTTTTCATTTCCTTCTCTTGGTGGAGGGGATTTTCGCTGCTTCTTCATCTGTTCAAGACGCGGGAGATGGGGCGGCGCTGGTCTTGATTGGCCTCGGCGGCAAAGTGGAAGAGGATGCAAAGAAGCCCAAGCTGGCAGAAAGCCGCCTTAGGAGACAGTTTCTCAGGTCGCGCAGCTCAGGGAAGCTCAATTTCCTCCTTTTTGACTGAAAACCCAATGTACTTCCTACAAGCTACCAGTATCTATAAGCTTCATTGTCACCACCCTTCTTCACTTCAGGGGAAGTGTTTGCATCTTTTCTTAATTGTTCCCCTTTATTTTGCCATGTATACTTCTCATCAATTCTTTTTCTCAGTTTTATTGTAAATTTCAAAGAGAATACCTTTAATTTCCTCACAGAAAACTTTAGTTGTTTTAACAATTCCTGCTACTTTTTCTTAGAAAAACATATAATTTTCCTTTATGATCTTAAATATTTGTTTTCAAAAGAATTACTCACTAGATGCAAAAACTTGGAATCATAAGCTATAATATTTTTATCAACATTATATGTCCAGTACCAAAAAATAAACATACTCTAACAGTTGTGCAATAAACACTAAAAATATATGTTCAATAGTAATTTATTTATCATAATGGTGTTTTTTAAAAGGGTGAAGTGTTATGTATGAAACTCTATCAGTAAGAGTTCTATAAGCCACAGTGAGAAAATACACACACATATACATATATATATGAAACACATATATGTATATGAAATATATAATATATGAAGAACCCCATAGAAGCAGACTGGTGGGAGGCAAATGTGGAGGAGGTCCATTGGTGGAGGAAGGTGGTCACTAATGAAGGGATTGGGTGTTGTATAATTGTATGCCTGAAATCTAATGATAAATAACTTTGGAGTTTCATGGTGACTAAAAAGTAAATAAATCATTAAAATTTTATAATCATACAGATTTAAAATAAAATGTGTTAAATATTTTATCTATTTAAACTATTATTGATGAATAAGCTAAATTGATATTAATGGTATAAAGGATAATTGACACAGAGAATCCACGTATAGGTCTGGTATATTGTAATAAAAACTGAGAAAACAAACTAGTTTCTTCCTTAGTTGATAGAAAATTCAATAGAAACTTTACCTCACAGAATTTTTTGCATATGCTAGACAAAAATTATTTTGCATTGCTCTATGACTTACAGGATTATAAAAAGTTCAAAGACAATGAAGGACTAAAATCAGAAAACTAAAATACGAATTTGTTTTAAAAACTAATTTTATACTATACCATATTTTATCTATTAAAATATAAACTGAATAAAATTGTATTTAATGTAGATTTCATTATTGCATGAGTTAAAGTTTTAATTTTAACTAGAAGAGCAGGTGAGGCAAGTTTGGAAGTACACATAAGATTTCAGTAATGGAAACTTGTAGAGATTTTTTGTTTGTTTGTTTTTATTTTTATTGAATTACCATGAGAGAGTTACAAAGCTTTCGTGTTTGAGTTTCAGTCATACAATGATCAAAACAAATGGGACTACATTAAACTAAGAAGCTTGTAGAGGTTTTTAAATGGAGAACTTTCTCTGGTTGCAATGGATCCTTGCAAGAAAAGACACAGTGTGTTAGGAGCAGACAATTTTGCGATAACCCAGGAGAGAGAGAGACAGAGAGACAGAGAGAGACAGAGACAGAGGGAGACAGAGACAGAGGGAGAGACAGAGACAGAGAAAACATACCCATCCAGATGGAGAGAAGACCAGATTCTGAGTTCTGAGTTTCTGGTTTAAAAGTCTTTCTGGATTGAATCTCAAAAATATTTAGTAATGGTATCACTGTATCACTGTCAATGACATATGGTATATATATATATATGTGTGTGTGTGTGTGTGTGTGTGTGTGTGTGTGTGTGTGTGTAGTCAATGGTATAGAAAAAAATGGACTGGAACGATAGTACAGTGGGTAGGGCTTTAGTCTTGCATTCGGCCGACCTGGGTTTGAGTCCTCCATCCCTCTTGGAGAGCCCAGCAAACTACTGAGAGTATCCCGCCCACACGGCAGAGCCTGGCAAGCTACTCATGGAGAATTCGATATGCCAAAAACAGTAATAACAAGTCTCACAATGGAGACATTACTGGTGCATGCTTGAGCAAATCGATGAACAACAGGATGACAGTGCATAGAAAAAATAGACTAGAAGCTTAGACATTGGTATAAAAATTATGCAGACAATAAGGTAATGTTGATGACCCAAAGATCTTTCAATTCCTGAGTCGATAGTTATATCCTAATATCATATATATCCTACTATCATATGATATTGTATATCATATATATTATATATCAAATATATATCCTAATACCATATTGAAACAAGATCTATCTTGCTGTGTTTATGACAGGGATTGTTTAGTACATAAAGATAATAAGGAATAGATTCATTACCAAATCGGGAGATATCTGTCTTCTATAAAGGGCCAGTGGTAAATAATTCAGGTTTTAAATACCATAAGGTTTTCATTATACCATAATCCTGCAGTTGTAACCTGAAAATTTCCAATGATAACAAAGAAACAAACTGAAGTTTCTGTGTTCAAATAAACACAGGAATAGCTAATTCTTATTTCAAAGGTTGGTTAAAACTGTGAGCTAAAAGAAGATGTGCTCAACTTATTTATTTTTGTCCTAAACAGTACCCTGTCCATAACTTCTAGAAAATATACTGTAAAAGGAAAAATAAGAAATTCTAGAACTGAAAACATTAGAAAAATATAATAGCAATTTGCAACTCTCTTATAGTATTTATCACATAATTCTTGGTATTAGAGTTAACAATGCAGATGTCTTTATTCTCTCCTAGGATTTAAGCTCCTACAAGGTTTGAGTGAGGCGGGGAGGGAAGTTAGGATAGAGAAGGAACCAATATGATAATAATAGAAATAATCACTCTGAACAAGAACTGAGTGTTGAAAGTAGGTAAAGGAGTATAAATAATAACCTTTGAGTATCTGTGTTTCAAACCATAGTGCCCAAAAGGAAAGAGAGAGGAGGAAGGAAAGTGCAAGGCAGAAGATGGGGGAGAGGGAAACTGAGGATATTGGTAGTGGGAAATGCACACTGGTGAAGGAAGGGGTGTTGAAACATTATATGATTGAAACCAAATCATAAACAACGTTGTAACTGTGTATCTCACTGTGTTTCAGTAACAATAAGTAATAAGTAAATTTTTTAAATAAATTAATTTCAAAAAGAAACCTCTTATAATAATAGCACCTATGTCTATGACCATGTTCGCTCTCAGCAGTCTCCCAACCTTGTGGAGCTATTGACTAAAAGCTTATTCACCCCTTAGGAAATGTTCTCTTAGTGGCTTCCCATATTCCCTTTAACACAACATAACTTTCATGTAATATAACTTAGGAAAAACATGTTTCTTTTTCCTCTTGGTTTTCCCTTTCATGTGTATATTTGAGAGCTTTTGAGGAAAGTGCAGTGTTTTATTATGGGTCATTTTATATATCCTGCAGATAACAGATTCTTAGTGAAAGAAATATCAATTGCATTCAACTCTCCAGTTTGTTTGTTTTGCTTTGTTTTCAATTTTCCCTAAGTGTTCCTTCCTTTGTGAAAACACAAACTCATTTCACTGCCTACTAATAGCTTTTTCATGAAGTGATTTTTCCTACCCCCACCCCCACCCCCGCTTTATTTTTAAGTTTCTAAGAAGTACCAGATGTTGAAAGAAACTTTCTCTTATTGGTGCCCAGAGAAAACAAAAAGCATGTATCACTTCAAGCCTGACCTGCACAAGCAGAAAATGGACTAAACCCGCGGTTGCCAGAATTAAACGCAGTGCAGATGGCACAAAAGAAAACTCCTAAAGTAGTATCATTTTACTTACTTGTGCTTTCATTGTCCCTCTTCACACCTGATTACAGAACTAATTTTTGTTAAGAAGAGATGATCGAGCCCAGCTGGGGCCGGTGCTCGGCTCCGGCCAGCCGGGTTTTCGGCCCGGGTGCCCATGCCTCTGCAGAGCCGGTGGATGTGGAACGAGCGGGAACCAGAGACAGCTTTAGGATTTGGGGTTCCAGCAAGTGCTTGCACCCATGTATGGAGACTGTGAACTAACTTTGGCTACATGCTGTTCCAGGAAGGGAAATGATTCATTTTCCAACTTAAATCTCCGAGGACTTAATTACTATAATACAGAAATTGTAAACCGCGCGGCCACAGTAGCGGCCGCGCGACATTTTATCTCTTCATTCTCATCAGTGGAAAACTTATTATCAAATATTTCCCTGTTAATAGAGCTGTATTCTTAGGGGATAAATTCCAACAAAAATAGTGAGTCTGTTTTGAAACTCTAACAACAATAGTGAGTTGTGTGTTGAAATCTGGAATGTAATCAAGGTAAAGAGAAAAGGAAGTGAAATTATCACTCACGTGCGGGGTGGGTTGGGGGGTGAGGGGTGGGATGTATACTGTTTTCTCTTTTTTTTGTTTGTTTGTTTGTTTTGTTTTTGCTTTTGTTTTTGTTTTTATTGGTGGTGGAATATGGGCACTGGTGAAGGGATGGGTATTTGAAAATTGTGTAACTGAGATATAAGCCTGAGAACTTTGTAACTTTCCACTTGGTGATTCAATAAAATAAATTAAAAAAAAAGAAGAAGAAAAGTAGGAAATCTAAAATAATAAATAAATAAATAAAAGAAGAGATGATCAAGAGGGAAACAGAAAAGTTACACAGAAAAGGGTTTTATTTGAGGCTCATCTTGTGACTTAGAAGCCAGAGTTTCATCATAGGAGAATCATTCTCCTATTATTGGGTACCAAAGACTGTCTTCTGAGAAGAGAAGTTTGATTTCAGGTAAAATTGAGATATATTGGGTTAAAAAAATTAAACAATAGACTAACAGCATCATGGATTCCCCCAAGTGGCAAAAGTTGATGGGAAATATATGGGAAATATAGTAGGAAAAGTTCAGCTTTTCCCATTAATCTGTACAAAATATTTGTACCATAGAATATTTTATAGAATTATTACCTTTTGGAATAAACCTCAGGAACTTCCCTCTGTTAGGGAAAATTGATTTACTAGAAAATTAGGTAACAGGAATTTTAGTATAACTAACTCCATGGTATTATAAAATGCTAGCAGACTGTCGTGTATAACATGATGTGGAGAACTCTTGAGATTATATTCTTTATCCAGCTCCAAAGAGTGCAGTCCAGATGAAAAATTATGCCGTACACTTGTGAAAAGTTACCCAAGGGAAAGTGCCGGGAAAATGACAGCTATGAAATGTTTTTTAAGTGATGTCCTATTGGACCATAGAAAGTCCCATAAGATACCACCTCTGAAAGAGGAATTGTCAAGAGTGATTTTATTTTGGTTAGGCATGGGTTGTTGTATTTTTTCTGGAAACTAATATAATTCATGTTTCTTTCTTCCTCTTTTGTCGTCCTGTCAAGAGCAGCCAACCTGCAAAATTTAAGCTCCCCATTCTTGAATTGGTAAAATAAATTTTTAATAGGCAACAAAATCCAATTGCTGTAAAATTTCAAATAATTAATAGATGTATTCTTGCTGAATAATCAAGAGGTCATCCCAATTTGCATGGGTTTTCAATTGGAATAGAGCACACTATTCCTATGTGTCAATGAGGTAAACACAGAAAAAAAATTTACAGTGATATAGGAGATGAAATTGGGGAAAAGGAATAAGAAAAGTTAAGGAGAGCTACATAATAAATTAATAAGTTTCACATTGAAAGCCTCTGGCATAGTGAAGCATGGGATAAAAAAAAAACTGGAAAGGAGTTAAAATCAGTATAAGGCATGTTGATGGATTTATAGGGTATCCTGAACCAAGAATGGTAACTGTTTTTTTAAAAAAGCTATTTATTACTGTGCTATTCTGTATGTATTTCCATTCAAATATTGGGTTATCTGAGTTCTGAACTTGTAAAGTTCATAGAGATAAATGTGCTAGTTACATAAGGTTTTTGAAACAGCATTAATAGCTTTGGGGTCCCATCATTGCTTTTGGGCACTCAGAGAGGTTCAAAGTGGAAAATTTATTGTTTAGATAATATTAAGGGTTTTAAAAATGTTATTTAGGAAATGCAATTAGATTAACAGTTTTCGCTATTTTAATAATCTTGATAAAATAAAAATCAAATTGGTTTCAGTTTCCCACTTAGAAACTTGATCTCAATGGCTTATAACTATTGTTTCTAGTTGCTATAAAAATAGTACAAGGAATCTTGACTGATTTGTACAGATTTTCTTTCTTTCTGATACCAGTAGGATAGTCCTACTTTGAAAGCAAAATTCAGTTTATTTGTGAAAATTGGGTCTCTGTACTGAATGTTAATTATAGATGTTGCTATTTTAATCAAAGGCTATGAACAAAAGTGATATTTTGGTTAGGCATGGGCTGTCGGGTTTTTTTTTTGGGGGGGGGGAAACTAATATAATTCATGTTTCTATCTTTCTTCCTCTTTTGTGGTCCTCCCACTTGCAATTATTTTCTGCTATTTCCTTCTTCAGTTGCTTATAGGGGCCTAAAACAAAGAGGAACTTTTTATTTCCATCCAAACTACTTTCTGGAACCATTCATCTTGCCACTAACAACTATTTCATTGTGTGCTGTCATAAAAAATATGAATTAATGGAAAAAGAATTCATTGCATTGTGGAATCATCTCCTATTCTTAATTTATGGCCCTTAGGGGGCCCAGGGCATGCTTCTGAAGCAATTTTCTCTACAAGTGTGACAAGAATGAACTTATCAGAACCAAGAGTTCTCATTCATTGCTGTAGTCTGTTTCAGAGATGAGAATGCCTTAATTACTCTTCGGACTTAAAAAAAAATTTGGCTAAATCTTTTTTTTAATAATTTTGGGGGGGGTCACCCAGCAATGCACGGGGTTATTCCTGGTTCTGCACTCAGGAATTACTCCTGGCAGTGTTCTGGGGACCATATGGGATGCTGGGAATCGAACCCGGGTCGGCTGCATACAAGGCAAATACCCTACCAGCTGTGCTATCGCTCCAGTCCCAACTAACTCTTGTAATTAGAAGCATCCACAGAAATTTCTGGTTACCTACAGTGTGGATAGTCCTTGTTTCATTACTACAGTTGAAATGATGACTAGAAGGGGCTGGGGTGATAGCATAGCGGGTAGGGCGTTTGCCTTGCACGCGGCCGACCCGAGTTCAAATCCCAGCATCCCATATGGTCCCCTGAGCACCACCAGGAGTAATTCCTGAGTGCAGAGCCAGGAGTAACCCCTGTGCATCGCCAGGTGTGACCCAAAAACCAAAAAAAAAAAAAAAAAAAAAAGAAATGATGACTAGGAGGGCATTGTGCTTTTAATTTTCTTTTTGCTCCTTGCTGACCTTATATTGCACCTCTGCATACACCACCTTATTATCATAGTACATAAGGCCAGTTTTCAAAAAGTATTGCTCTGATAGAAGAGTATGTCTTGGATTCAGATGTATGCTCCCCTCCCCCAGGGACTTTTGAATCCTTAATATAAGAGACCATTGATTTGTGTAGAATTTATTTTTAACAGACATTGTAACCTTACTTCCCCTCTAAGCTTGATAAAGATGAAGTCATAGGTATTAAAGGGTGAGGAGAGCTTAAAAGTGAATCCTACAGGAAGAGACCTCCATCTGAGGCGCACTGGGGAATTTTCCCAAGGCACCACTCTTGATCTCTTTGAAACAAAGTTTTAGAAATAGTAATTGATAGTCTTTCTGTTTCCTCAGTTTTGATATTGCCAAACAGAGAAATATCCATATCACTTGGCCTGAACAAAATACTGCCCTAACCTCTTTTTCCTTTAGTTCTTTGTTACATTCTTAAAAAGTGTTCTTCATTTTTAAGAAGTTTTCTAGGGTCTCATCTAATTCTTCATCTCTCACTACTAAGTTTCCATGAAAGTTCTTTTCTTAATTTTGGGGGGGAAGGGGTCACACCTGGCAATGCACATGAATTACTATTGGCTCTGCACTCAGGAATTACTCCTGGCAGTGCTCAGGGGACCATATGGGATGCCAGGAATCGAACCTGGACAGCCGAGTGCAAGGCAAATACACTACCTGCTGTGCTATCACTCCAGCCCCCAGTTCTTCTCTTGATTGTTTTTGAAAATCCTTTTATTTCCAGAGAGGCTCTGAATTTGCTACCTTTCTTTCCTAAAATAATCTCAAATAATTCCAGTATCTAAATTAAACTGATTCCAAAAAATTATAATTAGGGAAGATGAAAGATAGTATTATACGTAGGGAGCTTGCCTTGTAGTAAGCTAACCCAGGTTCCATCTTCACACTCTATATGGTCCTCTGTACAGTGTCATAAGTGATCCCTGAGTCAAGAGTAAGCCCTGAGCACCACTATGTGTCACCCAAAATAAGTTTTTAAAATTCTACTTAGAACCCTCAGCAGATGAAATAACTTTAGAAAAATAACCACACTGCATTATGTATTTGTATAAAATATAGCTACACGAAGCTACAAAGGACTTCTAGAACTCTATCCAAAGCACTATGTAAAGATTTTTTCTAAAAGTGAAGCCTTAAACATGATATATACACTAAGATACATAAAATATACTAACATGCACATAATGTACACATAGAAACACACAAAAACATGTATAATCAAATTCTATTTCCTGGAAACAACAGAAAATCAACATTCATTGTCAAAATATAACTTCACCATTCATTATAGAGAGAAAAAAAGAGTATTGAGTTGACACACTGACCTATATTTTCAGATTTCGCCATTTCTCTTTTGTTCCTTTTAAATTTTTTTCAATGAATCACCATAAGATATGCAGTTACAGAAGCTTCTTAGTTTAATGTAGTTTCATTTGTTTAACTCTGTTTTTATTTGATTGTTTAGTTCTGTGTCATCTTTGAAGATACCTTTAGCTTCAATATCGTGAAGGGTTTTGCCGACCTTGTCTTCATTAAACTAATTTCTGCACCACAAAAGTCACAGGGACCAGATTACAAAGGCAATCTAAAGAATGGGAAAGGATATTCACCCAATACCCATCCGATAAAGGATTGATATCAAGAGTATACAAAGCACTGGTTGAACTTTACAAGAAGAAAACATCCAGCCCCATCAGAAAATGGGCCGAAGAAATAAACAGAAACTTTTCCAAGGAAGAGTTACAAATGGCTAAAGGGTACATGAACAAATGCTCTGCATCACTAATCATCAGGGAGATGCAGATCAAAACTACAATGAGATACCACCTCACACCACAGAGAATGGCACACATCCAAAAGAGCAAAAGCAACCGCTGTTGGAGAGGATAAGGAGAGAAATGGACCCTTCTACACTGCTGGTAGGAATGCCAACTGGTCCAGCCCCTTTGGAAAACAATATGGACGATTCTCAAAAAATTAGAAATTGAGCTTCCATTTGATCCAGCAATACCACTTCTGGGAATATATCCTGGAGAAACAAAAAAGTATAGTTGAAATGATATCTGCACTTATATGTTCATTGCAGCACTGTTTACAATAGTCAGAATCTGGAAAAAACCCGAGTGCCCGAGAACAGATGACTGGTTAAAGAAACTTTGATACATCTATACAATGGAATACTATGCAGCTGTTAGAAAAGATGAAGTCATGAACCTTGCATATAAGTGTATCAACATGGAAAGTATCATGCTAAGTGAAATGAGCCAGAAAGAGAGGGACAGACATAGAAAGATTGCACTCATCTGTGGAATATAAAATAACAGAGTAGGAGACTTACATCCAAGAATAGTAGTATATAATACCAGGAGGTTGGCTCCATAGCTTGGAAGTGGGCCTCACATTTTGGTGGAAAGTCATCCCAGATAGAGAAGGGAACACCAAGTAAAATGTGATTGGAGATCCTGCGTGGGGAGAGGGATGCGTGCTGAAAATAGACTAGAGACTGAACACAATGGTCAGTCAATGCCCCTGTTGCAAACCACAACACCCAAAAGGAGAGAGAAAGAACAAATTGGAATACCCTGCCACAGAGGCGGGGTGGGGTGGGGGGAATGGGATCGGGGGTGTGGGAGGGATACTGGCTTCATTGGTGGTGGAGAATGGACACTGGTGGAGGGATGGGCTCTTGAACATTGCATGAGGGAAAAACAAGCACAAAAAGATGTGAATCTGTAACTGTACCCTCACTGTGACTCACTAAAAATAAATAAATATAAAATAATAATAATAAAGATAAACACAACTTAACAATGCAAAAGAAAAAAGAATTATGACATTGGCCGTTACTTGTTCACAAATTTTTCATGGGTAAACAACTTCAAAAAAAATGCAGTTACAAAGTTTTTCCTGATTGGGTTTAGGTTCTACAATATTCCAACACCTGTCCCTTTACCAGTGTACTTTTCCCACAACCATGTTCACAGTTTTCCTCCTCCACCCCCTCCAGGCTGCCTGTAAGGCAGGCACTTTTCTTCTCCTCCTCACTCCCTCCTTTCCTTCCTCTCTCTCTCCTTTCTCTCTTTCTCTCTCTTTCTCTCCCCCTCCTTCTCTCACTCTTTCCTTTTGGCATAACTGTCTGTGCTATAGATTACTGATAGGTTATCAAGTTTGTCCCTTTACCTACTTTCAGCACTCAGATATTGTCCAAAGTGATTATTGCCAACTATCCTTGCTGTAGTGGTCCCTTCTCTATCCTAATTGCCCTCTGCTCCTACCACTGTGGCAAGCTTCCAGAGTGTGACAGTCCTCCTAGTCTTTTCTTATTGTGGAATCCATACATAAATCAATTACTTATGGATTTTTTAACTAGCTTTACCTAGTCAGAAGAGTTAAGTCAAACTATAAATGTGTCAGTCAAGACTCTAAAACTTGTTTTGCAAAGGAAACTAACATCATTATATTATATGGTTATTTGCTCCATATTAAAATTCAAGCTAAACTCCAAAGAGATATGAGCAGAAGGTGAGGTGAACAGAACAATGATCAGTCATTTCCTAACATTACTTTGCATTCTCTAAAATCCTCTTCACATACAAACACATACACACACATGCAATTCTTCAACTATGTCTTATTATTATATTTGTTAGAGCTAATGGTGTAATTTTTTTAACACTTTCACTTTGTTTTTCGCTCAACTGACTCTAATGCATTAGCAAACATAACTGGCTGAGCAGAAGAATCTTTGCTATAAAACCCCTTTTCTATGGCTCTCCTACAAACATTGTCTGTCAGCTGTGCAAGTATTCTAAAAACCAGGAATCAGAATAGCTGGGAGAGATTAATTCCTTAGTATGGTTTCCCTGTGTGCTCTTTCCACATGACCACTTCATAGAATCCAGACTGGTTTGTTTTGTTTTGTTTTATTTTTGTCACACCTGGCAGTGTTGAAGGTTTAATCCTGGCTCTGAGCTCAGGGATCACTCCTGATGGGGCTCAAGGGGGGCATAGGAGATGCTGGGGATCCAATTCTGGTTGGCTACATGCAAGACAAGCACCCTACCCACAGTACTATCACTCCAATGTATAACCAGACTTCTCACATGGTTTGATAAAGGCTTCCTGAGTTGGCATTCCAGGAGAAACCAGAAGACAGAGTATAGTCTCTAGACTTAGAAGTTATCCAAGATCTAGAGAAATGGTACAGCCAGAAAGGCATTTGCCTTCCACTTGGCCAACCACGGATTGGATCCCAGATATTCAATATGGTACCCCAAGCACTGGGGTGGAGTGATATCATAGTGGGTAGGGCATTTGCCTTACACTCGGTCAGCCCGGGTTCGATTTCTCTGCCCTTCTCGGAGAGCCCAGAAAGCTACCAATGAATAATCGGCCCACACGGCAGAGCCTGGCAAGCTACCCGTGGCGTATTTGATACGCCAAAAACAGTAACAACAAGTCTCACAATGGAGATGTTACTGGTCCCTGCTCAAGCAAATCGATGAGCACCCAGGATGACAGAGACAGTGACAGTGATAAATACCCTAAGTGCTGTCAGGACTACTCCCTTAGTACAAAACAAGAAGTAAGCCTTGAGACAGGTGTGGCCAAAAACCAACAACAAAAACATACTAACACATTTTATCCAGAATTATTTGCATCATTTTCCTCCTCAGTTAAATAAAGGTTACCCTACCTTCAGAGAAGAATGTTAAAGATGTTTAACGTCTTTCAAAGCTCTGGTCTTCTAGAGTATATTAATGCCCCATTTGTTTGCATTTCCACAGTGCTCAACACTTGTTAGTTTAGAAAAATCTCTTTTTACTCCTTCCCCTCTAAGCTTCTTTTTTCCCCTTCTCCATTTCCATCTGAGATACTTTACATTCTTGACCAAGGAAGGTGATAAGATGAAATTAACTCAAAGACAGTAGAATAGAGAAATGATTTTTTACCATTTTAAAATTAAAGAGAAATAATAAATGACAATTAGCACAGGAATTTGTTTCAGTGTACATTAAGGAGGGACTAGGTTCTGGGACAACAAACCAAAAGGTTCAGGTTTTGGTTTGGTTTTTCTTTTCCACTTATAATCAATAATTGCCATCGGGAGCAGTGCTGATTTGTCAGCCATGCCGGCTTTTCTAGAAAAGTCACAAATAGAATTTTTATGTGAAATATGCTGTTACTAATTCAAATACTTTCAAAATATCATTTGGTCCAAGAATAATAGGCCATTGACTATATTCAAGCTTCTAGATGCCAATTTATAATATTTTTCTCAGACTTCAAAATAGATAGGAAAAAAGTTCTTTTTTCAAACAGTTCTTCTTTTGTTATTTCTAATCTTTGTTCTTTCAAAATTCCCATGTCAAGAACCTGTCAACACCTGAGGAATAAATAAATTATTATCTATATAAAAAGGAATATATAGCTATGTGAAATGAGTCAGAAAGAAAGGGACAGATATAGGAGGACTATTCTCATTTGTAGAATATAAAATAACACAATACAAGACTGACACCCAAGGACAGTAGATAGAAGGGTCAGGAAGATTGCTTCATATTTGTAAGGGAGGATGAGCAGGCAGGGAGAGGACAACTGGAACAGAGATTTCTTAGATCACTAAGAAAATGATGGTTGGAGGAATCAGTAGGGATGGGAGATGAGTGCCGAAAGTAGATAAAGGACCAAACATGATAACCTATCAGCATCTGCATTGCAAACCATAATACCCAAATGTGGAGAGAGAGTATGGGAAATACTGTCTGCCATGGAGGCAGTGGGAGGGTAGGAAAGGAGGGGTATACTGGGGACATTGGTGGTGGGGAATGTGCACTGATGGAGGGATGAGTGTTTGGTCATTGTGTGATTGTAACTCAAACATGAAAGCTTGTAACTATATCTCACATTGAATCAATATTTTTTTACAAAAATGGAGAAAAAAAATATAAAAGGGGCTGGAGGAATAGCACAGCGGGTAAGGCGTTTGCCTTGCATGTGACCGACCTGGGTTCGAATTCCAGCATCCCATATGGTCCCCTGAGCACCGCCAGGGGTGATTCCTGAGTGCAGAGCCAGGACTAACCCCTGTGCATCGCCGGGTGTGACCCAAAAAGCAAAAAAAAAAGAATATATAAATATTAATATTTCAATCAAGCATCATGCCACATGATCTATACCCAGAGTCAGTAAAGTATGGTCCACTAGCCAAATATGGCATATTCTTGAATTTGTGACTTATTGGAACTCCGCCACAGTCTTTCATATATACAGTGTCTATGGATCCTTTCTTGCCTCAATGGAGGAGATAATTAGTTGCAACAGAATGTGTGGCCCACAAAAACTAAAATATTTATTACCTGACCCTTAACACAAAAACTTTGCTGGCATATGCACAATATCATTGAGGCTGGAAATTATGAAACTTCAAATTAAAGACTTAAATCCATTTCTTTGCTAACTTTGAGGCCACAGTTGGGATATTTCCATTTTAAGGAAAAGATTGTGGCTTCTCTGAATTTCTGGTAGCAATTGAACTTTGCTGTTGAGCTTGGGCCTATAATTAGCTGTTGTAACCAACCTTGACCATTTTCCCTGTGACAGTTTAAGGTCATGAAGTTCAGCATCTTTCTTCTAGTAAAAATAAAACAAAATACACTTTAGGTTATGTTTTTCATTTTCTTCCATGCAACTTACATTTGAAATTCAATGTATCAGAGAGAGAGTGCAGGAGGTAAGGCCTTGCCGGTAACTGCTTTGGCTGAGGTCATGGTTTGACCTTTGACACCACATATGGTCCCCATGAGTATCTCCAGAGTTCACTCCTGAGCACAGATCTAGGAATAGTCCCTGAGCAAATCTACTTTTAGTCCAGAAATAAACCGAAATAAAGAGAAGCAAACAAAAGCTCACAACATGTTATTTAAGAGCATGACTTGTCCCTGTCAAGACCAGAAAGCTTAGAATTTGTATATAATTTCCAAATCTCTAGATATATTTAAATAGACTCTAGTTAATTTATTTTGTCATTGTTTGGGAAACACACCGTTGGGTGCTCAGGGCTCACTCCAGACTCTCTGGTCAGGGATCATGCCTGATGGTGCTTAAGGGACCATACTAAGCTGCCAGGGTAAAACTGGGATCTATCAAGTGAAAAATATGAAGCCAAAAAGTTCTTATTTAAACATTTTTTGCTATTTCTGATTTATGTTCTTTCAAAATTCCCATGTCAAGTATCTGTCAACACATGAGGAATAAATAAATTTGTATCTATATAGAAAAAATTACTATTTTAATTACTACTAGTACTATTTCAATATATATTACTATTTCAATCAATATAGAATATGTATTACGATTTTAAGTGCTCTAACCCCTGTGTTGTGTCTCTGGCCCCTCATATGCATTTTAAAAGGAAACAAATCCTATTTATTTTGAAGAAAAAAATTAACTCATTTTCTTATACCTTTGTATAAAAACAAAAATTTTGCCAATATTTCAAATGATAGAACCAAACATTGACCAACAGGTAATATTAACACATCTTCTTATGTTTTTATATAAACTGAAAAAGACTGCCAATATTGCAAATTATAGAAGCATTCATTGACCAACAGGTGCTACTTTTCTCCAGATTGACAGTTCAGAAAGAAGTTAATTGGTTTAAGCAATCTAATTTTCCACCCAAAACATTACCGTTGCTGTCATTTTACTTGCATTCTGTGTTTCACCAATTGTACAACAAAATGACATAAAACTACTTGTGGTTCAGGACCAAGATGATTAAATGTAGATCTTTTATTCTTCCCTTGTAAGAGTGCTCAAGATATCTATGTTAACAAATTAAACATACATTCGTCCCTTTTATTCTAGAAGAATGAGTCATACCATTGTAATTTTTTTTCTTTTTGGGTCACACTGGTGATGCTCAGTGGTTACTCCTGGCTCTGCACTCAGGAATTACTCCTGCAGGTGCTTGAGGGACCATATGGGATGCTGGGAATCGAACCCAGGTCGGCCACGTGCAAGGCAAACGCCCTACCTGTTGTGCTATTACTCCAGCCCCACCACTGTAAATTTTATCATGGCCAGAAAGCAAAATACCTGTGTGAGAAGAATAAAAATTAATATTGCATATTGCACAGAAGAGCCTGGCAATCTCCCGTGGTGTAGTTGATACTCCAAATACAGTAACAATAACAGTCTCATTCCCCTGACCATGAAAGAGTCTCCAATCGCTGGGAAAGACTAGTAAGGAGAGGCTGCTAAAATCTCAGAGCTAGGACAAATGGAGACAAATGGTGCCTGCTCAAGCAAATCGATGAATAACAGGATGACAGTGATAGTGATACAGTGATTACATAGAGTTGAAAACAGTTTGCGTGCATGAGTGTATGTATGTATGTGTGTGTGTGTGTGTTTGGCACATCATATACTGAAAACAAACAAGACTAAGTGTTGAAAGATGGATAAAAGATAGATTACCTAGTAACCTTGAAACACAAAGAATATAGTAGTGTCAATAGAAGCTGATTTGAAAACCTGGATATTTACTTACTTTTGGTAGGCAAGTCAATATCTCCCTTCACATACTATTGGGATCTTAAAGAGGTTTAAAAAGAGACTTTACTAGCATACAAATTTTGTATTATGCTATTCAAAATGTCCAAGATACAATGAAAAAACCATATATAAAACTATAATAAACTAAATTTGGACAAGAAAGGAAATCAACAGGTATCAGCACCACACTGACACAGGTATAAAAATTATCCAGTACAAATTTTAAAGCTATGATCATGAAAATTTTAAAGCAATGATCATGTTTCTATAGGCAATTATAATCACACTTGAAGCAAATTAAAAATAGTAGGTATCATCAAAGTAATAGAAAATATAGACATAACCAAGTGAACAAATTAAAAACAGAAAAATACAATTATCAAAACTGAAAACAAACGAAAAGCTACCTTTATCTTAGTGGCCAAATGTAAAAAACCAAAGAAAATAAACAGTGATCTTTAAAAACACAAAAATAAAAAGAGAGAGATCAATGACTCAATAAAATGTGAAAACATCCTGAAAGATGTGGAACTAAGAAAACTCTAACATTACTTCTACTGAAATTCCAGGACAGGAATGGAAGAGTGGGGCTAAAAAACATCTTTCCAAATTTGGCAGAAGATATAGACTTGCAGGGACTAGAGTGATAGCACAGCTGGTAGGGCGTTTGCCTTGCATGCAGCTGACCCAGGTTCGATTCCCAGCATCTCATATGGTCCTCGGAGCATCACCAGGAGTAAAACAAAAAAGAATTGGGGGGGCCTGGAGAGATAGCATATCAGGTAGGGCATTTGCCTTATTTGCCTTGCACGCTGCTGACTGTGACCCAGGTTACTGATTTCCAGTATCCCATATGGTCCCCTGAGCAACGCTAGGGATAATTCCTGAGTGCAGAGCCAGGAGTAACCCCTGTGCATCACTGAATGTGGCCCAAAAAGAAAAAAAAAGACCTAGACTTACAAATTTAAGATGAGAGAGCCCCAAGGAGAGCTAGCCAAAAGATACACATGACTTGGTGTATTATAACCAACTTCAAAAACAATGAAAAAATGAGAAAAAAATAAAACCTATCTATAGGTAAAAACTCTATATTTCTTATCAGAATCCATGTAGGTCAATAAGATGCAATATGTTTTACAATATTCAAAGAAATAATTTCTTATCCAAAACTCTATTTTTAGATAAACTGCCTTTTCATAACAAAGGTGAAATAAAACCTTCTCAAATGAAATAAAAGAAATAGAACTGGTCACAAGTAGACCTACCTATCAGAGTTCATGAGTGGATAAAAGGAGGTAATTAAAGAAACAATCTCCTATTTTAGAATAAAAAAACAATAGAAAGAGCTAAACTAGGGGCAAACATAAAACATTATTTGTTTATTTTCTAAATTATATATGATAAACAAAAGCTTATCATGTGGGATGTAACTCTGAACAAATTTAAGACAACTATATCATAAATAGAAGAGGATAAAGAACTTAAAGGAAGGTGAGCTGTGCACATTTCACTCATTCTAGAGTTCCAGAATATGTTACCCCACAAAATGCCACATTGGCATCTTGGTCATTATAATTAAGGTACATGAGCAACAGCTAGCACAAAAAGGACACTGTATCCCTTCTTTGTCCCCTTAAAAGTAGGAGATAAAATCATTCATGTGAAGCAATTTTATTGTACTGGTGGGTGGAAGACATTCTGTAGCTATTGACAGGGAATGTAGAGTTAAGAGAACTGAATAAATCACTCAGTAATTCCTCACCATAACCTAATAATCTTAGCCCAGAACCTTGTCAATGCATCACAAAATCAATGCTTCTTTTCTAAAAGTAGTGAAATTTTCTTTTCTGGTACTTATTTGAGTCTCACATTATTATGGGAGCATATATATACAAATTAAATTTGTCTTATTTGTGTAAATATTTATTATGTCAAGTTCATTATTAAGGTAGCCAAAGAACAAATGAGAAAAGAAGAGAAAAAAATTCCACCACTACACCAACCAGTATCTTGATAGTGGCTGGTTACACAAATTTACACATACAATAAAATTTCTGTTATTATCTGCATATAGATAAATTGAATATACAGTCCCTGTAAGTAACAAAGCTGAGAAGGTTTTGAAATAAAAACACGCAATATTTATGTTAAAGAAAATGGTACAGGTAGTGCAGAAAACAGCATGAGTTTACTTTAAATATTAAAAACAGAACTATTATAAGATTCAGAAATCCCATTTCCCACTATTTATTCAAAGGAAATAAGATCACTATCTGGAAAAATAGCTACAATCCTTTATCAAGTGCAGCACTTTTCACACTAACCAAGATATAGAACCTAAGTATCCGGAGATAGTATTTAATGATTATAAGAAATAGTATATAAATTCTGTAATGCATTTGCAACTTTTTGAAAATTTATAATTATTTCAAAATAAAATGTCTTAAATGACTCTAGATGGGCACAAAATTTTTCTTTGCAATAATAAAAAAAAATAGAAATGCCCCAGAAATAGTGTTGCTTGCACAAAATCGCAAACAAATTTAATGACACTAAGTTGTATATTTAAAATGGTTAAAATGGCCAATTTTCTGTTATGTATATTTTACCACATTAAAATAAATGACTCTAGACTCTTTCCCTGGAATAATCAGGTTCAATCTTTTTTCAAATGTGAAATTAATCCATTGCAGAACCAAAGGAATGCATGGAACTACTTAACATGGAAATTGGCTCAATTTCTGTGTACATTTTATTCCCTCAGCATTTAGCATTTTTAAATGGTTTTATTTTTCAGATAAAGCTCCAGAAAGTAAACATTCCCATTCAGCTCTCTTCACCCCCACAAAGATGTTTGGTGCCATCTGGTGATGAGGTAAAAAGACTGAATTTCCAGAGGCTTGGTATAGGCTGATTAGAGTGGGAAGTAAACTTAGAAATTTTAAACCTGTTGTGGCAAATGGCCCTGGTGTATGATCAAGTTCTACAAATAGATTAAGCTCTTTTTCTTCCTATCCTGACATGTCAGGTCCTAAAAATAGATTATTAACACTTGGCCAATTTTCCTGTCATTATTTGAAAAGGAAAAACAAAGATTTTAGTCAGACTTCAGTAAATTTTATTTAAATACAAAAATTAAGCATGTTGATGTTTTTTATAATAGCCTTCTTAAACATGCATATGATTTCTTACACCAAACAAGTTGATATTTCAGAAAGAAGTAAAACATATAGGCAAATTTGGTCCCAAGAATATTTTGAACACAGCCAGCAGCTCAAACACTTTACCTTAAATCTTGTATATCTGTTTTTGCCCCAATAATTAAATGATTTTAATTTGGGATTCAATGTTATATTATTTGAAACTTTATAATAAATTTTGAGTTTTTTAAAGAAAGTACATGAAAATCTAATAAAGTTCCTCATTTTACAATGGATCCTAAACAAGAATACCCTAAAAATGGATATTCCAAAAGCATAGCAGAAACACCTGCCTCCTGAAAAAACAGCTAATGTTAGCCGTAGCCAAAGCAACAGATTTCTCTAAGCCTTTTTAAGTAAAAGAAGTTTGCTGCTTCACTCAGGTTGGACCCATGTGGTGCCAGGGATCTAACCCTGTTACCTAGAACCCAGAATTACTTCACTATATTTAACATGAAGATTAAGTAAACAGTATTCTCTCAGGTCACCGATATTTATTTCCTCAATCCACAGCTGTCACCTTTGTGAATTAGGGGATAATGTACATTTTTCTAACACAAAGCATGCAGTTTTTCTATTAGGCTATCTCTCTGGCCCAGAATATATATATATATATATATATAGAGAGAGAGAGAGAGAGAGAGAGAGAGACAGAGAGAGAGCCCTAACTTCAGGAAATACAGTTAAGTGTGTGCCGATTAAGTGATCTGATAGATTGGCCTTAAACATAGAGAAACTGTGCAGATAGGGAACAAATGAAAGAAGCTGGCTATGTGGTGATAATATTGAAACATAGTAACAGCAGTTTGTACTTTTCCATATGTAAGAAATTTAAAAAAATGTTTTAAAGAATTTAAGTTGAGGGCCAGAGAGATAATAGAGATAAGGTACCTGCTTATGTGCAACTGACCCTGTTTCCTTCCCTGGCACTATTATGTCCTAAGCCCCACCCAGAGTGATTCCTGAGTCCAGAGCCAAGAGTAAGCCCAGAGCACCACTCTCTGTTATGCAAAAACCAAACCACAAAACAGGATTCAAACTGAAAAGCAAAAATTGACTTAAGGTAGACACTGTGATTAAAAACCCAAGATAGAGAAGGGAACACCAAGTAAAATGTGGTTCGAGATCCCACCTGGGAAGGGAGATGTGCGCTGAAAGTAGACTAGAGACTGAACACAATGGCCACTCAATACCCCTATTGAAAACCACAACACCCAATTGGAGAGAGAGAGAGATCAAAAGGGAGTACCCTGCCACAGAGGCAGGGTGGGGTGGGGGGCAGATGGGATGAGGGGGGGAGGGATACTGGGTTTATTGGTGATGGAGAACGGGTACTGGTGGAGGGATGTGTTTGTGAACATTGTATGAGGGAAAAACAAGTTCTAACATGTGTGAATCTGTATCTGTACCCTCATGGTGATTCACTAATTAAAGAATAAAATAAAAAAAATTAAAAAAAAAAGAAGTTTGCTGCTGCTTGATTTTGCTTACTTGATTCAGTTTCCTGAAAATTAGTCTTCACAATTCTCTGGACAAATTATCTATGAGAACCAGCAAGACATTTCATACTCTCTACATTTAAAAATTCAGCAATAATGCTAATATTTTTTTCACTTAACTAACATGTTCCAGAATATGACAAAAACAGGATTTATTGACACAATAGAAGTTATACTATTGTGTATCAATAGGAACTGCAATTTTTAAATGAATATAAAAGTAAATATTGGAGACAATGGGTTACTACAAGAAACCATGTGATCTGGTGGCTCAATCAGCTTCTCAGACCTCCCTTATTCATCAGAGAGACTTGAACTAAGTGTTGCGGGCTGAATTGAATGTTTTTATTTGGAGGTTAGAAGCATAGATTCTGCAACCAAACAGAATTGGTTCAAAGACCATTTCCATAATTTACTTGTTCTGTGATCTCACAAATTACTTCCACATATTTGGCTTCCCACTTTTGTAGAATGGTAGAAATTATGGTTCCCATCGTCTATGTTTTCAGTAGATATTTTAACACAAGTCTTTTTTTTTTTTGCATTTATTTTTTTTTAATTTTATTTATTTTTAATTAGAGAATCACCGTGAGGGTACAGTTACAGATTTATACACTTTTGTGCTTATACTTCCCTCATACAAAGTTAGGGAACCCATCCCTTCACCAGTGCCCATTCTCCACCACCCGTAAACCCAGCGTCCCTCCCACCCTCCCTAATTCCATCTCCCCCCCACCCCACCCTGCCACTGTGGCAAGGCATTCCCTTCTGTTCTCTCTCTCTAATTAGCTGTTGTTAACACAAGTCTTAAGATATTGAAAGTAGTCTGTAAATATGTACATCTTTGATGTAATCTTTATAGCTTTGAAAAATAAATATTATTCTTCAGTAGAACAAAGGGTTAGATTCAAAGAAACTTGGCTTAAGTGGGTAATATTGAAAAGTTGAAAAGTTATTTTCTTCCTACCTCTACCACCCCCCCACCCTCGACTCCCCAAGCCCATAGATTTTCCTACTGAAATGTTTTTCTATTTATTCTTTTGTTTTAATTGAAGCACCATAAGATACAGAGTTACAAAGCTGGTCAGGTTTCAGTCATGCAGTGTTCCCACCCCATCCCTCCACCAGTGTCCAGTTCCCAGCACCAATGTCCTCAGTTTTTATCCCACCACCCTCCCCACTGCCTGTCTCTATCGGAGGCACCTCTCTCTCTCTCTCTCTCTCTCTCTCTCTCTCTCTCTCTCTCTCTCTCTCTCTCTCTCTCTCTCTCTCTCTCTCTCTCTCTAACTCTCCACTTGGGTATTATAGCTTGCAATACAGATGCTGAGAGGTATTCCTTTATCTATTTTCAGCATGCAGTTCTTATCCAGAGTGATCATTTCCAACTATATTTGTTCTCCTACTTATACTATTTTATTTGCTTTAATGCAATAACAATTCTCACAAAGGCCATATGATGGGAAGAAGGAAAAAAACACTCTAACTTTTTTATCTCTCACTACATATTTCTGTTCTGAGTATATTCTTCCTCCCTTCATTCTCTTGCTTTTCCTTTGTTTTTGTAAAACAGGGACTCAACCGCCTATGCCACCTCAGTGGATTCTCAGACCTTATCAGAACAAGAGAGAGAGAACTAGGAACCCCATAAAGCCATAAACTTGAATGATACTCCATCAAACTGGAACTTCTTAAGTACACACCAGTGACAACAGTGAAATGCAAGTGTGATTCAAGGTGTTCTATTACATATTATCTGCATCCATGATGACATGAGACAAATGAATACACAGCTGATAAAGCATTGCATTCCTGTAAAAAGTAAAAACACGAGCGCGCGGAAGGGGTGCGATGTGTGTGTTCGCGGGCTCTTGGGGTGGCTCTCTCTCTCACTGCTCGAGTTCGGTGCTCTCAAACAGCTGTGTAACGACCGGATTGGGATGGCTCCTCCTTTGTGCTCTGCTTCTGTGTGTGCCACTGTGCTCTCTTCTATCTCTCTATCTCTTACTCTGTCTCTGTAGTCCCTCCTCTGGTCTCTTCTGACCTCTCTCTATTCATTCTGTCATCTCTCCTCTGCTCTCTTCTGATCTCTCTTTTTCCAATCTCTTTCTCAGAGCCTTTCTGCTTCTCTCTCTGGAGCCCTTCTGCTTCTCTCTCTGACTCTTACTTCTGACTCTGATACAACTCTCTCTTGCTCTCACTCCTGACTCTGTCTCTGATTCTGATTCTCCCTTGCTTTGTGCTCTTTCTTTCCCCTGCTTCTGGCTCCAACGACTCCCTGATTCTCTTACACATTGTGCTCTGCTTTTGTGTTTTCTCCCCTTCTTCTCTTACAGTCTTAGTTTATATAGCAATAACATAAGGTGGGTTGAACATTAACAAATCAACAAAAAGGGGTAAAACCACTCCTCCTCCAGGAGATTAACGAAATCTCATCTAAGGAGATTACTCCAGATTACTAGGAGATCCGCTTAACGGTGGGATCCTATCCAGGGTGTGTGCTTTCTTCTTTCCTCAACTAGTAATCCACTTAAATAGTTACAGTAAATTTACTTCTAATATTTCTAGCAATGTCATTCAGTATGAGCACAGTACAAGATATATCAAACTTAAAGTTTGGTTCTTCCTGAGGACATCTCACTATATTTTATAGGCCTCAGTCCTCAGGCCAGGTTAGTTTTCCTAACCCCAGAGGGTTCCTAGTCTCCTCGTTACTTTTGGATCATGACAGCATTTGTCTATGACCATGCTCTCAACTTATATTCGAGTATTGTGGCCCTTTGGCCTGGCCCATTTCAATGCCAGGATAGCTCACAGCTTGCCCTGGGTCCATTCCGTCCCTCGTCAGGATCCTGCTTTGGGGGTGCTAGAAACTAAGGGCAACTGAATGGAGAAAGCAGATACCCAAGAATAAATATTATTGGAGTCAATCAACTCCCAAGTTACAAAGCATAATATTAACTGTCTTCCTGTGTCCATACAGAAAGGACGTTGCTTTAAGGTAAACCAAGTTCCCTGCGGCAAGGCTGAAAGGACAAACCCAATTTATCCTATGTTGTCCCTAAATTATTTACATAAATTGATATTCCCCACCCTTATCTTCTTCACTGAGTTTACCTTTTTTGTATATACTTTGTTCATGTCATATTTTGCTTCTTCTTTATTTTTCTTTTCGTGTGGGGAGTGACCTGGGCGAGATTTATTTCTCCTCCTTTTCCTCTTTCCCTTTTTCTTTCTGCTTACCCCATTTTTCATTATTATCACCATTATCATTGTTTTTTATGTTCCTGTTAGCAATTTTTATTACTATTATTATCATTATTATTTGTTGTCCCCATTTCCACTAGGAGAATATTCTGAATATCCTACAACTCTTCTTCAAAAATAATTTTTTTTATCAAGGTAGTTTACAAATCTATGCCCTAACTCTTCCTTTATAAAACAGGTTTCCAATCTTTTATTTATGTTTATGACACCTGTTGCCTGATAAAAACATATTTTTCAAACAAGTATATGAATTCCCCACTTTTCTCAGACTGCCTGATTGAAAACCTTCATTTTAGTTTTATGACTTTGGTTGTCACCTTTGTAAATTACTGAGCCAGCTTCATGAGACACCACTGCATCTGGGAATTCATTTCAAACTGATATTTTTGGTGTGACCACATGTGGCCCTATTTGTTCACAGAGGCCTACAGGAATGGGAATATAGGCATTTTAAAATCTCACCAGGCTTTCATCTTGCGTGCTGGGTTGTCCCTTTGCTGACATAGACCATTATTTTCCCCTTACTCACTCAGCTTCTCTGATTTGCTATCTACAACCCTCTACATTTCTCATCAGCTTGTTTTGAGCTCTGACACATCCCAAGTAAGTTATTTATTTTTCAGTTGTGTGTGTAATACATGTAATGTGGGATGAACCTAAGAGTCAGATAACCGGTTATTTTAGTTCTGGGAAACAACTTCATTATCTTGTGAAATGTACTTTCAACACTCAATCCTAGCAAGTAATGAATGATATTTTATAACATGTTTGCAGCAATTACCTTTGGAAATGAAGACTCCCTCTGGAGCTATTGATAGAATGTGAAGGAAGACCCATTTTCTCATAGAAGACCAGGTTTCTGTGCAAGATCGGCAGGATAGAACACCTATGCCTCAGGACTGGAAGTTAGTGTCCCCAAGCTTTCTCTGCCTGGCAAGCTGTCCTCACCCACTTCACCCTCAATCTTGCCCAGCCTGGGGATCAAAGACTCATCCTAGTTAAAGGGAATTTAAAGGGCCTTAGCTCAGTACCCCTTATGTTTCTCATCATATCTGTCTTTATCTGATTCTGTTGTGACTGTAAACCCAAACATACTGGACAACTGACATGCCTGCAGTAATAAGTGTTGTCATCTTGCTTGTTATAATAGGCAAAATTTGGTGTGTGATTATACCAAATTGAATTTAAAAAGTGCTTTAATCACAAATGTATAGTTTTCCCCAGAACAACCTTGAAGGTCCCTTCCAGCAGCAAAATCTAGCCTCTCCCACCATCCCACGGTCCCTAAATATACCCTTCCATCCTGGTCCAAGTCTACCTTATTAGCTACATATTCCTCTCTACCATGTGTCGAGCCTTCCCAGAAAGCTGATTAACTCTTACTACCATCTAGGACTTCTTATTACAAATACTCAGACATCCTCTCTTGAGCTCTCCCATCTCTCAATGTCATTCTCTTCTAAGCTGCTCTCCACATTTCAGCAACACATATAATAAACATTAAAAAGGGAAGCATACACAACCTTTATAATAATGGAATGAATTTCTGAAACCACCCTGATGGCATAAGGTTTAACACTTTGTGAATTCACCCAAGAGGGCGAGTTAATCATTTTTCTCCAAAGAATAATTACCTCTCCCATTACTCAGATCTCTTACATAAATAAGGGTTAGTGACTTCTGGACTGCCCTTCTTTGTCCAAGAGCTATAGGCATAACAGGCAAGTCCTGATAATGTTCATCAATGTCGTACTTCTTAATATGAATCTGCCAGTTGTGGAGCGCAAATAATATAAAACTGTAGTCCCTTGATAAGTATATTCCCTAGTGAGTGACAACTCACACCACATAGAGGTAAGCCTTAAGTACAGGTTTTTTCAACTTTTTACACCCAAATAGCCAGAAAACAAAATTTTATGTACTAACTGACAGCGAAGGCAGAAACAAAAACTGTTAAGGTAATATTTTATTTATTAAAGTCATGTTATAATGTTACAATTTGTAGCTCACATGGCATCTGCTTTGATATATGTTTCTGTAGCTTAGTTTCTGAGAGATGAAGCTCTGCAATAACACCCATTGAATTTCTCTGTTATGTTCTTATTACTTGACATGGCTGAAAATATATACATTTTCCACATATAATAGGCAGTTGAAAAATGACCAACAATTTTATAGCTTTATAACTCAGAGATGGAAATTCTTTTATGTGTATGTAATATCCAAAATTGAGACAATCATTTCATTTTTGGGGGGTCTGGACATCAGAGTGACATCATAAGACAACTCAATCAACTTTTCTTTATCATTATAGAGTACATAAAATCACAAAAAATAATACATAAAAACATTGGTACTTTATTTTATATAATCTTTACAATGAATATATAACTACCAATGACTTTTATATATTCAAGCACCAATGATTTTATATAATGAAGAGGAATTATTGATCCAGATGTGAGACTTGCTCTCCAAGTCTGTGTTCTTCCTTGAACATGCATCTCTATGTCTCTTTGCTTTTTCCATTCTGAAGAAGTCCATGTTCTCTCTTGAACACTTATTTCCTCCTTCTCTCCCCTCACATCTTTCTGAGAAATTTTAAATAAAAACTACCTTATTTGACTAAAAAAAATAACTAAAATACAGAGGTTTCCTTTATTAGGATCCTCATTTTCAGAGAAAGAACAAGTAAAGTTTTCACCTAATAGCCTTAAATATTGACGTACTATATTAAATATGACCTTCTTTTTGATATCAACAGCAATAAAAAATTCTCCCCCCAAATGGAAATATACCTTTATCTGTCCCTCCTGTTTGGGACTATCCCAAATAGCCAGATTATTTTTGAACATAAACATTTGATTTCTCGTGATAAAAAATTGTGAAATGATGCTTCTAGAAGAAATATTGTTTTTAAAGAAGGACAAATATATCCACCATATACACAAATTTAACCTTGTTCCTCACTCAACCAACACTCTACCATGACAGATATTTGCTTGTGCAGATGTTTGTTTCTACTTTACTTATTCCCTCATTTAAAAAGTGTGTAAGAGTTCTCTCTCTTACTAACCCCCTCACATACGCATGGAGAAGGAGCTGGTTGTGAGTCCATGTTTCCACCCAATGTCACAAGCACTGAAACTCATAGCTCAACCATGAATTTTATTAATGATTTCCAAAGTATCATTCATCAAAGTAGCACTGTCGTCCCATTGTTCATCGATTTGTTCCAACGGGCACCAGTATTGTGAGAGTTGCTGTTACTGTTTTTGGCATATCGAATAGCTTGCCAGGTAGCTTGCCAGGCTCTGCCATGCAGGTGAGATACTCTCGGTAGCTTGCTGGGCTCTCCAAGAGGGATGCAGGAATCAAACTCGGGCCGGCTGCGTGCAAGGCAAATGCCCTTCCTGCTGTGCTATCACTCTAGTCCATTCATCACAGTGTTGATCGAAATTTAATAGAAAGCTTCTTTGCAGACATATGTTCCTGGTAGATCATACAGTAGTGAACAAAACTTCTGGGTAATTACTTCCATTATTTTTGCAACTACTCCTAAACCATGTTCAGTCATGCTCACAGCAAGCTCTGACACATTTGCTCCAGTACAAGTCCTGCCTTTGAAAATACTCATCAAAAGCATTAAATATCTCTGAACTAGTGGTCTGTCCTGTTAAGTCAAAATAACAAAGAATTTTTCCCTTAACGCTCCATCTTTATTAGAAAGCAAAATAGGATAGCAGAGTTACTCAGGTCAGCAAACTCACCAATTTGCTCCTCTGTAAAACTTGCTTTTCAGTACTGGTAACTTTTCATACCTTATTGTGTTTCATATCAGTAATTCTGCCTCTAAATGTCTGGAATCGACAAAACCTCCAGTTTTTAGTGACTTATTGACCCAAACTCTCTTATAAGACATCTGAGAGGGAAGGCTTTTTAACTTCTTGCTTTTTTAACTTCTTATTTTATATTGATTAAAAATATTTTTGAATTAAACATTCAAAGAGCAACTAAACGAGACGCTGGAATCACTGACTTATCATTAGTCTTCGTTTTCATAAGACTCAACAGTTCACATAAGCTTTGAAAAAAATTCCAGTAAATTATCAGTAAAATATCTAGGTTTCAAATGCAAATGTCAAATAATTGTGGAAGATTTTATTGAATTATTTGACACAAGTTCAGAGCATACTACACACACACAAAGGCTATGGTGAGAGTTCATTGCCAGGAGTTACAATGAAACCAACCTTCATATACTTTTTATTAAAATGCCTATCAAAGTTTTCTTCTAGTTTTTAATCTCGTATTGAACATTCTGAGGTATGATCATATTTATTATTCCTTGTTTCTTCTAATCAGAAGCACTAGTATTTGCTATCACTTTCAGTACCAGCACTACTTTTCTCTAGAATATTATCCTTGCCTCCACTATAGAAGATTATAGGGCGCGTATATTTGACTTTTTTGTCTTCATTTTGTAAGGTTTCAATTTTATGGAAGAAATAACTTGTTTTATTAAATGCCACAGCACAATATTAAAAGCAATTTGAATACGCAGAATAAATAGAAATTGGGGAGCACATGTCAATTGCTTTGCCTGTACTTTGGGTGTTACATTGTGGTTTGCAGCATCCCACTCACCCCACAGCAATGCAGCAACTAAATCATGTAGCTGATATATGACTGGAGGGAACCTTTTAGCAGATCGCCAGGAAAATTCCAAAACCAGCACCAGTCTGTGGAACACAGGTTTAAATATAGGGTTCTACTGGACTTCCTTTTCTGAAGCTATTATTTCTCTTTCTTTTGCACTTTCTTTTCTTGAAACATAGTTCTAAACTAAATGAAACCAGATTCGATTGAGGAAAAAAGTAAATATTAATTAATATGACTTCTAAGTTTCTAAAATTCCTTGTTTGCTTGGAGTAAGTCCCAATGTATATCTACATTCTTTTGGCTCACACACCAGGGACTGTAAGTTACATGTTTGCAAAACATAGTTAGAGTTAGGTGAACCCTAGGTTCCCTGAGATTGGCCAAAAGAAATTTTATAGACATCCTGCACTCATTAGTACAAGAACTAAATGATATATTTGACTTTGGAATGATGTGTTAGACCTGACATACTCAAAATGAAAGATAAAGCAGTGGGAAAAGGTTATTGGCCTAATAAAGTCCATTTCCTTACAACGAGGCTCACTTGAAGACTAATTTGAAATAATGATATTATGGGGCTTTTTGATATCACTTTAAACAATTGAGCTTAAGTGATCATAAAAACTCCATTTCAAAAATAATTGTGCTTTTTTAAACAGACGCTCGTGGTTGTAGAGAGCTGCTTATTCCTTCTTACTAAAGGGCTTACAACCTAATGTCACAGCATCTGGCAATTATCTTGAACACTGATGTCAATCCTTTAGTCAAGAAAACTTCTAAGATTCCATTAGGAGATATAGGTAGTCATGACATGAGACCATTTGTATGGTATGTTAAGATTGATCCTGGCCCCAAGTTTTTTAAATAACCATGATAGATATGTCATGTGATTGAGGCAGACCACTGATGAGGTATTTTAAAAATTGAACCTGTAGTTACTAAATTTCTGACTGCTAAGGCAAAAAAACAAAATAAAATTACCATGATGTGCCCAGTCACTATCAACACTCCAGGGCAAAATAACAAAAAGATACACTCTGGGCATGACTTAATGTTTTTCAAGTTTATATTTTAATTCAAATGAATTTTTAAATGAATTTTCTGTGACCTGAAATATAAGGTTAGCATCTTGAGGGACTAATCAAATCAAATCTAAATATTTTTAGAGATTATTATTGATTTGAAAGATTGCTTGGTGCCTCATGTGCTGAAAGATTTACAATCATCTACTCCTAAGAAAGGAATTTTTCATCATTAATACATGGCATTAAGTCAAGCTTAGGAACAATGTCACTCTTTCAGGGAAGCAGAGAAAGAATATGCTTACCTTGAGGTAGACAAAAATACCCAAACATTTTCCTTAACAGTTTTAAATAACCTTACATTATTGCAATTAACTCTATTCAGTCAAACTTCTACAGGACTACTGGCAGATAGATGTAGTGCAACACCCACTCTTAGCAGTGGGAGAGTAGTTTTCCTGTAATTTGGCAAATACTGGAACCTCAATTGAATTATCAGTGAAGCAAGCTGGAAGTTGTAATGTGGTTGGGAAGAACAGGCTTAAACATTCAATTACAGAGGATTTTGAAAGCAGAGCATAGGGATAAGCAATGTAACATCTTGCATCTACCTCACACATGTGTTAGCACCACTGTTAACTTTCAGACCCCACTCAGCAAAGAACTTCCTCATCTACAATACTACATCAGACATGACTATTCAATCTGAGAACCCTTTTCAGCTCAGCTGAGATATAACCACACAATCTCTTCCACCAATGCATCTAAAAAGTCACTGCAATTTATCTGCACTGGAAAGGAAGAGAAATCCAGTTTCCTTCCAAGTCCATCTACTCTTTTTTCTTTAAGAAAACCTCAGACTAGTCTTGTGGGAAAAAAATAGTATCACCCTTGCTTGAATATATTTTAAGAAAATGAAATTGAAATTGGAAGTTGTTTCTATTTCTTAAGACATTGGTAAATGATTTGTTTTTAAATTTTCTTCCTGGGATTTATATAATTTTTCTTCCATCTTACCTCTCCTGTGTCCATTTTGGAGAAAAGCACCTCGTTTATCTTTGGAAGACAGTAATGCAGAAACTGTAACTGAGCAGATTTCCCCTTGGGGATCAAAATATTTGTGTTAAATGAAATGAGAAATCTGCTAAGTGGCGGCATGAATCCCCCAGGGAAGGATATTTTGTAATTTTGAAAAATTCCTACTGAAATTCTTCTCTTGCCAAGAAAAGAGGAATGATTTCTATTAAAATTACTTCATGTCTGAATTACTCTCTGCCCCTTGGGAACATATAACATTACAGCTTTTATACTCAGTAATTTAGGAGGATGAGGGACACCTTATTTGGAAAGCAAACAGGCTTACAATGATCTGTTGGATATTAAGTATTTTCACCAAAAATGTCTCCTTTTGAAGATCTTACACTTAAAATGTTCAAATTAAGGCTCATTTTTAGAATTCGTTTCTCTGATAGTATATAGAATTCCCTTTTAACTTTCTACTGCTATCCTGCCATTCCCTAAAGCTATAAAGAAAAATTATTTCATTGGGTTGCAAGTACCTTTTATAGAAAGGAGCATAGATTGTATCACATTATTAAAGCAGTTAAATTCTTTAAGGCCTGTCAAGTCTGTGAGTTTGATTAAAATATATGTGTGTACTAGCATATATGTAAATAATTGGATCTAGATTATTTGGTTTGGAAAGGCATAAGAGATGGAAAATAATTTTCAATGCATGAGTCAAGTCTGATCAAGTATTATGGGTCTCACAGGCCAGGTGCCACAAAAGTTTCCAAGGGAAATTTATGTTAAGAAAAAGAATTAATGAAAGAAGAATATTCTGCTATGATCTAGGTATCTGAACATATGCCATCATTGTATCAGATCAATCTCAACAAAGGTGTTCTAAGTTTAGTGAAATGGAAGTTTCTGTCCATGCTTCTTAATTTTTTTAAACTTTTTTTTTATGGGGAGATGAATGGGCCACACCTGGCAATGTTTAGGGACTACTCCCAGCTCAGCTATGGGATTTCTGTTGGAAGTAGTTGGGGTACCATGCAGTGCCAGGGAATGAACCCAGGCATCCTGCAAGTAAAGGATATACTACTCTGGCTCATTGAGATAGCTCTGTGGTCCACTTACCAATTTTGTAAACACATACACATATATTGTTTTGTATCACTATATCACTGTATCACTGTCATCCCACAGTTTATCGATTTACTCAAGCAATCGCCAGTAATGTCTCCATTTGTCCCAGCCCTGAGATTTTAGTAGCGTCTCCTTACTCAAGTTTCCCAATAATGGGAGGCTTTTTTAGTGTCAGGAGAATGAGACCTGTTATTGTTATTGTATTTGGCATATCGAATATGCCACGGGGAGCTTGCCAGGCTCTTCCGTTCAGGCGGGATACTCTCAGTAGCTTGCCGGGCTCTCCAAGATTCTATCTATCTATCTATCTATCTATCTATCTATCTATCTATCTATCTATCTATCTATCTAGATCTGTATACATATGTATGTATGTATATATATATTTTTTTTTTCCTTTATGAAGATGTGTTGTGCGACCACTTTGTAGTCACTCGGTCCAGGAATATGTTTGCTTATGTGCGCTCATGCGTGAGGCTCAGCCCAAGCATGGAGCATGTGGAAAATGGCCTGGAGTGTGTCGGCAGTTGGGTAGTGGAGGTCAGTTGCTGGGACTGGGTCCCTTGGGGCGGGGAGGGCTCTCAACTGCCCCCTCTGGGGCGTCCCGAGTGAAAACAGCTTGGTGCAGAGTCTGATGGCATGGTTGTGGGAGCGTTATTTTTATGCTCCCTTTCGGGAGAAGCAGCCATAAAGTCTGGATGAGGAGATTATCTGGCACCGGCAGAAAGTAGCTTGGGTGTGATCCCCGGGGTCACTGGTGACTGGGGGAAGCAGACAGAGGATCTCTGCTCCCAGGTCCCAGTGAGCCCAGAGTCCATGGTCACAAAGTTCCGCATTACCTGGGTTCCGTGGGACTTTGCTCATGCATAAGGCTCGGCCCAAGCATGTAGAAAGCGGCCTGGAGTGTGTCAGTGGTAGGGTCGTGGAGGTTGGCTGCTGGGGCTGGATCCCTTAGGGCGGGGAAGGCTTTCAACTGCCCCCAACTGGGGCGCCCTGAGTGAAAACATGTCAGTGGACCCCACAGGTGGCTCACATGAATCGGGAGAAAAAAATAGTCACTTTCTCCATATCCGCCTCTGCCACCTGGGACCTAGGGTTACTGGGTTTTTGTCTCGCTCATAGAAAAGAATTTCAGGAGTAGACAAACAGTGAAGAAGAACAGGTTTATTCAGAGGGTTTTTGAAGGGAAGGAGGAAGAGAAAGTGGGAGAGTGGAAATTCAGAGAGACAGAGTAACATGCTCAAGAGAGAACGTGGGCTTCTCCAAGGGCGGAGAGAGCCCGTACACACACTCCAACATTAGATAGGAAAGCATAAAAGCACACATCTCCAGAGGGGAGATGCGGGCAACACATGTACTCAGGCATTGCATGTACTCGGCTACATTTGCACAAGCAGCACATGGGCTCCAGTTCAGGGGCGGCTCACAACTGGACAGTGCAGGACAATTGGACACTTTACAACAAGCACAGGACAACAAGTGCAGGACAATTGTTTTGTAGCACTGCGGCACTGTAGCACTGTCATCCTGTTATCCATCGATTTGCTCGAGCGGGCACCAGTAATGTCTCCATTGTGAGACTTGTTACTGTTTTTGTGATTTCGAATACACCACGGGTAGCTTGCCAGGCTCTGCCATGCGGGTGGGATACTCTCGGTAGCTTGCTGGGCTCTCCAAGAGGGATGGAGGCATCGAAACTGGATCAGTCATGTGCAAAGCAAATGCCCTCCCTGCTGTGCTATCACTCCAACTATGTTCGACATTTTAACTGAAAAAATGAGTATGACTTCCTTTTCCTTTACATTTCCTTGAAGCTTGAGTAATCAAATTAAACTCTTTATGATCTGCTCAGGAAATCATCTTTTGGATACATGATCAAAGACTGCAAAGGTATGTCTAGTCTGTGACTCTTCGACTTTTTAATCCTGATATATATTCATAGGCTCCACTTCAGATTTTATGCTCCTTTATCAAAGACTAAGTGATTGTATATCTGAGGGTCTTGTTAAGATATTAGACTCTATTTTACTAGTCTGTGGGGTCTGTCTCTATTCCAATACCATGCTGTTTTAATTACTAACGCTTTGCAGTACAGTTTAAGTTGGGGCAGGTGCCTCCCATCTTCTTTTAAGCAAGGATCACTTTAGCTATTCATGGGGATTTATTGTTCCATAGTAATTTCAGGAGTGTTTTATCTATTTCTTTAAAAACTGTCATGGGTATCCTTATAAGGACTGCATTGAATCTGTCTAACGCTAAAAATGGGAGAAGAATTTAACAGAAACTTCTTCAAAGAAGAATTTCTAATGGCCAAAAGGCACATGAAAAAATACTCTACAATGCTAATCATCAGGAAAATGCAAATCCAAACATAAATGGTATATCTCACACTTCAGAGACTGGCATACATCAAAAATAACAAGAACAATCAGTGCTGGCATGGATGTGGTGAGAAAGGGACTCTCAATCATTGTTGATGGAAATGCTGACTGGTCAGCCTGTATGGAAAACAATATTCTTTAAAAAGTAGAAATAGAGCTTCCGTATGACCCAGCAATGCCACTTCTGGGAATATACCCAAGGGGTGAAAAAACACACTTCAGAAAAAAACATCTGCACGTCTATGTTCATTGCAGCACTATTCACAGCAGCTAGAATCTTAAAACAACCCAAGTGCCTGAGAACAGACCACTGGATAAAGAAACTATAATACATCTACACAATGGAATATTACACAGCTATCAAGAAAATGAAGTCATGAAATTCACTTATAAATCTATGGACATGGAAGAATATCATACTGAGTGAAATGAGTAAGAAGGACAGAGACAGCGTAGAATGATTGTACTCATTTATGGAATATATAGAAACATAGTATGGGACTAATACACAAGACAGTAGAAACAAGGGACGGAAGTATTGATCCATGGTTGAAATCCTGCCTCAGATGCTGAGGAAGAAAGCAGTTGGGAAAGAGAAGGGACCACTATGACAATGATAATTGGAAATGATCACTCTGGATATGAACTGTGTGCTGAAAGTAGGTAAAGGAACAAACATGGTAACTTCTCACTATCAGTATTGCAAACCATAATGTCCAAGAGAAAAGAAAGAGAGAAATAAGATATAAGCAGTGGGGGGAAGGGAGTATAGGAGCTGGCAGGATGGAAACTGGGGACAATTGGTGGTGGGAAATGTACACAGGTACAGGAATGGGTGTTGGAATAGTGTATAACTGAAACCTAATCTTAAATCTTTTTGTAACTTTGTATCTCACAGTGACCCAATTAAAAACATTTAAATCCTACAGAAATATCATTATTAGCAGTGACTTTAAGCATTCTTGATTTTCAGGTTAATAAAGCAAAATGCTAGAAACCAAAACACAGATTATCACAATTTATATATTCATGCTTTATGTCTAATATCTAATTAGTATAGAATAATCAATATTACTATTATCACCATTCTATACGTGGTGCAAAATGACAACAGACTAGACAGAACCACAAAGAAGCTCCTATGGTTATAGGGCAGCGAAACTAATAGATAGATGGAAAATTTGACTGTCCTTTACATTTTCCCATCAAAGTTTTCTAGTATATGCTACTGCTGTTTCAAATATTTTTAATATTTCTCTGCAATATTGGATGGAATGAATGGTTCAGACTTGACAAGAAATATAAAAATTAAAATTGTGCATTCCCTTAACAATATCACATCTGTACAAAGACTTTCTTATTAACACTTGCAGTTATTGGAAAAACACAGTAAGAGAAACAGATTCCAAAGCTTAGTTCTCTGGGCTCCAAGGGCAAGCAAGTCTTTTGCTGTAAATCCCAGACTAAATCCTCAGAAGGTTCAGCTTTTCCTTTTCTACATGGGTCCTGTCTCTTAAGTCATAGTAGCCTATGACTTAAGAGTATAAGTCATAAGTATTGCATCAATACCATGCTTTTATGCTTTCTAAATTGTCCCATTTAGATGCTGGGGTAGCTTTGCCGCTTGCCTGGGGGCCATCCCAGTCCCACGGTAGGACCTCACTTTGTGGGGTATCAGAAACTATGGCAATCAAAGCCTGAGTCAAGTAATTATGAGGCATGCCCGGGAGAGTTAATCAACTCCCAAATACTAAGAGTATAGAATTAATGAACTTTCTGTGTTTAAGAGAACATAGCTCTATAGTAAAAAATGAAAATGATATAGGGGAAATAGAAAAGTAAGTAATCCCCTACAGATACAAAGTCCAGAATCACCAGAAGTTTTGACTCTTAAGCAACCAAGATTGACTTTGGTAATGAAATAATGAGAGGTAAAACACAAAGAAGGGTTAAAGAGAAACTCAGGGGATTAGGGGTGCCTGTAAGAGCACTGTAAGCTTCTCTGGGGGCAGGAAAAGGGGCAATCCATTAATGAAGACTAAAACACTTAGGATTTTTTTTAATTTTATTGAATCACTGTGAGATAGTTACAAGCTTTCATGTTTGGGTGACAGTCTCACAATGATCAAACACCCACCCCTCCACCAATGCACATTCCCCACCACCAATATCCCGGGTATAACCCCCTTTTCCCACCATTCCCCAGCCTCTATGGTGACAATATTCCTCATACTGTCTCTCTCTACTTGGGGCATTATAGCTTGCAACACAGACACTGAGAGGTCATCATGTTTGGTCCATTATCTACTTTCGGCATGCATCTCCCATCCCAACTGGTTCCTCCAGCCATCATTTTCTTAGTGATCCCTTCTCTATTCCATCTGCCTTCTCCCCTCTGCTCAAGAAGCAGTCTTCCAGCTATGGGGCAATCCCCCTGGTCCTTGTGTATACTGTCCTTGGGTGCCAGCCTCGTATGACGTTATTTTATACTCCACAAATGAGTGCAGTCCCTCTATGTCTGTCCCACACTTTCTGAGTCATTTCACTTAGCACAATACTCTCCATGTTTATCCATTTATAAGCAAATTTCATGATTTCATCTCTCCTAACAGCTGCATAGTATTCCATTGTGTAGATGTACCAAAGTTTCTTTAACCAGTCATCTGTTTTAGGGCACTCGAATTGTTTCCATATTTTGGGTATTGTGAACATTGCTGCAATGAATATATAGGTACAGATGTCATTTCTATTGTGCTCTTTTGCATCCTCGAGATATATTCCCAGAAGTGGTATTCTGGGGTCATATGGAAGCTCAATTTCTAGTTTTTGAAGAACTGTGCATATTGTTTTCCAGAAAAGCTGGACTAGTCAGCATTCCCACTAACAGTGAAGGAGTGTACCTTTTCCCCCACATCCACGCCAGCACTGGTTGCTTTTGTTCTTTTGAATGTGTGCCAGTCTCTGTGGTGTGAGATGGTATCTCATTGTTGTTTTGATTTGCATCTCCCTGATGACTAGCAATGTGGAGCATTTTTTCATGTGCCTTTTGGCCATTTGTATTTTTTTTTTGAGGAAACTTCTGTTCATTTCCTTCTCCATTTTTTGATGGGGTTGGAGGTTTTTTTCTTATACAACTCTACTAGTGTCTTGTATATCCTGGATATTAATCCCTTATCAGATGGGTATTGGGTAAATATTCTTTCCCATTCTGTGGGCTCTTTCTGTATTTTGGTCACTGTTTCTTTTGAAGTGCAGAAGCTTCTTAGTTTGATGTAGTCCCATCTGTTTATGTTTTAAAACACTTAGGATTAATAGACAATAAACACCTTTACCTGAGACACATAATTTGTCAAACGTGTATGTTCAGTTAATAAATAGCCATTGCACAGATTAACAAATAATCTACTTTATATGCTAAAAGAAATAAAAGTAGTCTATAATATTTGAACTTTCATATTCTACGTCCTTCAATATTTGGGTATGAACTTATACAGAGAAATTATTAATTTGAAGAAAACTTTGGCCTGAGTAACATGTAAAATTTATAGCTCTAATTTAGAGAGGGGAGAATTAATAATAGATATCAACACAAATACAAAGGATTATGACAACTACATTAGCAGCCTTATGACACTAAAGGGAGGGAACTCAGAGAAATAGATAGTCTTAGAATCATCTAGCTTCCCATGACTGAATCTGGATAAAATAGAAAAACTGAACAGACCAATTGAAAACAAAGAAATTGCCAGTAATCTAAACAAAAGCCTAAATGACATGGCTTTACTAATAACTCTACTAAACCTTCATATTACTATACTTCTCAAACTCTTCCAAAATTTTTGAATAAAAAACGAATTATTCTAACCACTTCTTATAAAACCAATAAGACCCTGACACCAAAACCAGACAGTACAACACAAAATTTACAAATCAATGTCCCTTATGAAAAGGACCTCAAGATCTCAGTCAATCAAATTCAATAACACATTAAAAATCTAACTGAATGTAATATTAAATTGATATCAAAACATTATAGGGGTACAAAAATGGTTCAGTGTATATAAAGCAAATAGCATACATCTTGGTTGTCCTATCTTCTCTTTGAGGAAGTGTCTGTTCATCTCTTCTACCCATTACTTGGTACTGAGTTTCAAAGAGATTGTCCTTTATTTTTATATTTTTATTTTAGGGGGGTTCTTCCCAGCTGTACTGAAAGGGCCTGGAAGATGTTTCCAGTGATACCTGGCCTTATTGTGTGACCTGAAGGTTTAATGTTCAGGTCTGATAATGTGGTGCCTCTCGAGTCACCGGGCCATCAGAACCACCTTGGCGGTGCTTGGGGTCTTCAGAATTATGTGCAGTGGTGCTTGGGGGACCTTGTGCTCCTGTGGATTAAACTCAGGTCCTCACATGTAGACCGTGTGGTCTAACCTTTGGAGTGGTATTTCCCTGGCCAAACATTAAATAACCTTTTGTGGTGTGGGGGCAGGCCACCAGCAATGGTTTTTAGGGACTCAGTGAAGTGTGTATTGGCCCATTAGGTTTTGAGAATAGAATCCAGTCCTCCTGTGTATAAAGCATGTCCTTCAGCCCATTGCACTATAAATCTATACCCTTTCTTCACATTTTTAAAACAATTTTTTAAATTCACTAAATTATAGCTAATACCTAAGGACAGGGCTGAGATAGGAATATTCTTTTCACACTGTAATATTAATTTCCTCATAATGGATATCCAATTACAAGCATTTTTAGTCCAGTGAATTCAAATGATGGTAAAGATGTTCAAGATGACCAAGAATTTAAATTAGCACCCCCAGGTCAAACACTTTAATAATGCCACAGTTAAAATACAGTTAAACTCCTCTGACCTGATTAGAGCCTTGTTCACTTTCTTTATCAGCCTTTCACATGAGTCAACAACTTAGTCAGAAGGATCATAAACTATTATTGGTCATTGGTACATGTTTTCTCTTCTAAAACAATTCTTAACTTTGTGGAAGTGGTGGGGAAACAATAAGGGGCACTGGAGGTGACACAGGGTCATGAGTGGGGAGTCAAGCTCTTGTGTGGCAGGGAGTGGAGGTAGCTGTGTACACGAGGATCACCAATTTCAACACTACTATAAGCATAACCTAAACCATAATCATTAAGTTTTTTAAACAAAGTAGTGGAGTATCATGGGCACTTTAACAGTGATGCAGTAATTATGTACATCAGAACTAAAATGCTAATGCGGTTGCAATCATGTTACTTAAACTATAATAATAATAAAGTTAGGTTATAGAAAAAGTGTGGGGAGGTAGAAATCACGTAGTGATTAGAAATCACAAGGTGAGCCCGTTAAAGAGCATGGACTTGGTCTTGTTTGGAGAAGGAAGGATACAACTCGGCGGTTTCTGAAGATAAAAGATTGAAGGAGGGCCAGTGAGAGAGAACACAGGGTGAAGGCACTTGAATTGCATGTGGCCAACTGGGCTTCCATGCTCCACTCAACATTTGATCCCCTTAGTACTGCCAGTAGTGATCCCTGAGCATAGAGCCAGGAGTATGCCCTGAACACAGCTGGGTGTGACTTCCCTGGGGGAGACAGAGAGATATTGGTGAAGTGGGGTACTCCAAGGTGACACGGCTCGTCTATGACCTTGTTTCAAGTCAAAGACCCTTTGTGCATCTGTCAAATGAATATCCTAATATCAATGTAATTATATCATAGAATAATAGCAAATCACAACCAACAATGATTATAAGTCAGTTTACCCAAGAAGCATGCCAATAGAAATTAGTAAAATAAATCTGGGCAGTGTTCAGCTGAAGTGCCTGGTCCTATTTGAGCCGAGTTCTTTCAATTTGGGCTTTTTTAAAAAAAAAGAATTTTGTCTAATTTAAATAATCCAACCTAGTTGGATTATTTAAATGAAACACACTTAATAAGTTCCCTTGGGCATTACTTGGTACTTTTCTACTATTCTTTTTTGCTTTTTTTTTTGGTATTAGATTTAACACCTGGGTAATAGTAAGTGCCACAGTTACTACAAATTATAGGAGACTAAATAAATATTTGAGAGAGCAGGAGAGATTTGATTAAATTGCTGAAAATTAAAGGTTGAGTAATATTTCCCACACCAAATAGATTTCCTTGCTTAAACATGCACTGCCAACAGTGGATTTAGTTTTCATAGCCCCAGACATTTTCTAAATGGGTAAATTGCCAGCATGACCACTCCCGTTTTTCTTTCTTATTTAAACCTCAACATATATTTCATTCTTGACTTTAATCCAAGCTGGTAAGTTATGGCCAAGAACTGAAAGCTGGGTAATAAGGAGTTGCAATAGTGGAACTCCATTACAAAATCTACCTTCAGAGGGAAAGGATATTTACATTGCAAATGTGGGTTTCAGACACATGAGATTTATGATATGTCAAAAGTAGAGTCCTACTTGATAAGTGGGCATGAATGTGGAAACTCAGCTAAGATGATTAATAATAATTATAGCAATGTCAGAAAATTTGGACCAAGCAAGAAAGATTACTGTGTGCCTCCAGTGGAAAATTATATACTATTTAGAAGACTTAATTTCAATATTCCTTGTCTTTAAAAGAGTGTGTTCTTTGTATTCCCATTTTTGAAATGCTTGCACTCATTAAATAATGAGTTAAACAAAATCTTTGACACATGCTCATTTTATATCTCTGTAAGTCATAATTTTGCTTTAAAATATATTTTTTCCAATTCTGATATCTATTACATAATGAGTGTTTATTGTGAAAATATCTGCATGTGCATTGTCATTAATTCATACAGTTATATATGTAAATATAGTTCCCTTTTAAAAATTATGAACTGGGACCAAAGAGACAGTGCAACAATTAAAGTGCTTGCTTTGTGCAGTCAACACAGTTTTGATCCCAACTAGGAGCAATTCCCGAGCACAGACACAGGAGTCATGAGTTGAGCCAAGTATGGCCCCAAATAAAATATAAGATAGGTATCTATGTAAATGTACATACACACAAATAAAATCCAAATAAGTTTTAGAAATATTAACTAAATTGTCCATATTAGAAATGAGATTGTAATTCAAAGAAATATTCACAGTCTCTCATGAAATGTACAAATTAACGGTTAGTTCTACATCACCTAGGACTAGATGAGTTAATCACACAAAACTTATTTCCCAATTATAAATATTCTCACAAACTATCCCTATCTACATTCTTTCTGCAATCTCACCAAATCACACTTCTTTGATGACTGATAACAAACATATTTTCTCAAGATGGTTTCCAGTACAGTACTAACCTAAGAATTCTTGTAAGGAGTTTGAGAGCTAAAGAATAAAATGAATAGGGACCAGAATAAATAGTACAGTGGGTAGGGCACACAACCAATCCAGGTTCAACCCCCTGAATCCTTTATGGTCCCCCAAGCACTGCCAGAAGTAATTCCTGAGTCCAAAGCCAGAATTAACCCCTGAGCATCACTGGGTGTGGCTCACTCACCCAAAAGAAACGAATAAAAAGAAGCAATTGAATAAATAAGAGTTTTTATATCTAGAAGATGAGGAGAAGGTAGTCATTTTAATGTTTAAATATAGAAATATTAAAATTTAAGATTTAAAATTTAAGATTTTAATATAGAAATTCTAAAGTCTGCTAAGATTTCCTATGAATCATGACAAGAGACCAGGAAATGATACGTAAGAAAAGGGAGTGTGAAAAAATTTTGGTGATGGAGCATCTGGCATGGAATTCACAAATCTACTTTCCAAGCATTTCAGAGAAATGCACATTATTGCCTCATCAGTATTGGCTTCCATTCTCTCTGGAAGTTAACTTGTTGCTTTTAAATTGAGATTCTTTTTTTTTAGCATTATTTTATGTCCAGTCTTTTTTTTTTTTAATTGAGTCACCATGTGGAAAGTTACAAAGTTTTCAGGTTTAAGTCTCAGTTATACAATGCTCGAACAACCATCCCTTCACCAGTGCACATATTCCACCACCAAGAATCACAGTATAGCTCCACCCGACCCCCCAACACCTCAGCCCCCCCACACCCCTAGCCCCACCCCCCCGCCTGTGTAACTGATAAATTTCACTTTACTTTCACTTTGATTACATTCAATATTTCAACAAAACTCACTATTATTGTTTTGAGTTTCTCCCTCCTAAAGTCGGACCCGCTGAAAAGGAAGCATTTGATAATTTGTTTTCCATTGCTGAGAATGTAGAGATATGAGGTCGAGTGACCGCACTAGTGGCCTCACGGTTTTGGGTTTCAGTATTTTAGTATTTTAGTAACTAAGTCCAGAGAAATATGTGCCAGAAATTGCATCACTGCAAACTTGTACTTTTCAGTTATATTATATTCCACATATGAGTGCAATCTTTCTATGTCTGTCTCTTTCTTTCTGACTCATTTCACTCAACATGATACTTTCCATGTTGATCCATTTATATGCAAATTTCATGACTTCATGTTTTCTGACAGCTACATAGTATTCCATTGTTTATATGTACCAGAGTTTCTTTAACCAGTCATCTGTTTTGGGGCACTCTGGTTTTTTCCAGATTCTGGCTATTGTAAACAGATTCTGTTGTGCCCATGTGCAGTCCCTCTCTTGTCCCAAATAGAACAAGTTCTAAGACTAACAAAAACTAAAAAGTTCTAAGACTCTGAAAACTGGAGAAACTATGTTATCTTCCATAGCATTTGGATTTCTTAGAATAAAACAAGTGGAAACCTTTTTTAGCTTTAAAATGAAACAATTTGGGGGCATCAGGAGAGATCCTACAGGTATCAAGGCTCAGGTCTTGCATGCTACTAACCATGGATCAATCCCAGGCACCACATGGCCCTTGATCATCACCAGGTGCAGTCAGACCTGGCATTGCAGGGCCAGGAGTCCTTACTCCCACAGTGATCCACAGTGAGCTAAGTTGTCTCTTGCACTGATGGAAGCTTCCCTAAAAAATATTTTAAAATAAAATGGAATATTTTTACAGTTTTCATCATTAAGTAAAAGCATAATTCCAATTACAAAATTAGATATGTGATAGTCTCAGATAGTCTAAAGTATTTATTTCTAATTAGTTACATTTATTAACTATGGATTCTAAAATATAGAAGAGTGTCTGGATTACAGTTATAATGCATATCTTACGAATGCTGGCCAACTTCAACCATGAGTGTGTAAAGGTCGGACCACAGCTGAATCTCATGAAGACAATGTTCATGAGATACAAACTAGTTCCTGACGTTCCATTTGCTCTCGACAGAATGAAGATCTCCAAATGTAGCAGTTATGCGTATCTGGGTCAAGAACTCAACTTTACGAGTGACTTGGCTCCAGAACTGCGCAGGAGAAAGAGAGAGGCGTGGAACGCCTTCAAGAGCATTGAAGAAGTTGTTAAGAGGAGGAAGAACCTCTGGCTCTGAGCACACATTTTTGACTCCACCATTCTTCCTGCATTAACATTCACCTCAGAGACCTGGGCCCTACAAAAACAGGATAAAAACGCAATTTGGGTCTCCCAAAGAGGAATCAAAAGAGCTATGCTTGGAGTATCAGATTTTACTCAAGTGAGAAAAGGAATCCGGAGTTCCAACCTCCGTCGATGATTGAGAACCAGGGACACTCTTCGTTTGCCAAGGCGTGAAAAATTAGATGGGCCCTACACATAATGCGATTTGGAGATGACTGCTGGACTAGAGCTGTTACTGACTGGATTCCATGGGATGTCGGAAGAATACCTGGCTGCCCACCTATGAGATGGTCAGACTTTCGTCAAGACCCTGAACAACACGCCCTCCGCCCAGATGGGATCTGGAGCTGCCACATGCAGCAGACCCTCTGCTCCTAAAGACTATGATCCGAGAGGTCTTTTAACCCATTTTGGCACCCAGAGCAGCTTCTTACAGAAATACATCTAGACTGTGAGCTGTGCTACAACCCCATGCCTCCTGGGGAGGGATTTTCCTACTCTACCCTGTCATTCTGCGGGAAAATGGCGGCAGTGGCTACATCCATGTGGCGAGAGCCACCTCCTAAGACTTCCAACCCAGAGGTATGAGTTTTGCAGTGACATTGCTTGTAGGCAATCATGGGATGGGGGGTGTTACTGGCATGCCCTCCACCCAGATAAGATCCGGAGCTGCCACGCAGGAAACGGACCGTCTGCTCCTAAAGACTATGATCCGACAGGTCTTCTAACCCATTTTGGCACCCAGAGCGGCTTCTTACAGAAATGCATCTAGACTGTGAACTGAGCTAAAATATCAGAAATCCAAACCCCTGAGCTCATAGAGTCTTCATTCTCAGCAATGAAATTATAAAATGATGCCTTTTCAGAAGGCCTTATTGTTGGGGGAAAATTCCAAACAATAATAGTGAGTTCTCTATTGAAATATTGAATGTATTCAAAGTATAGAGAGAATAAAGTGAAGATCATTAGCTACTTAGGTGGGTGGTGGGTGGGAGGGGGGTATATTGGGGGTTTTGGTGGTGGAACATGTGCACTGGTGAAGGGATGGGGGGTTAATTATTATATGACTGAGACTTAAACCTGAAAGGTTTGTATTTTTTTCACGGTGATTCAATAAAATAAAAACTTAAAAAAATAATAATAAATAAATAAATTTTAAAAAAGACCCTGAACAAACGGTTTGAGGCTCTTAATTTTAGTGGAGTGAGCAGACACCATTGGGCTACATTAGCATGCAACAGGGACAAATGGAGACATTACTGGCACCTGCTGGAGCAAATCGATGAGCAACAAGACGAGATGACAAGTGGAGTGATCTTATTGTCTGTAGAAGAGAGCCAGTTTAGAGTAAGGGGACTGCAGGGGCTTGCTCTTTGCAAGTACAAAAACCCACTCCACTATCTAAGAGTATCCAATATCCCCATGAATGGAGAGGGAGTTAAATTATCTCAAGCACAGTCTGCAATCACACATTATATAACAATATTCAAAGATAAAGAAACCTCTGCAAGACCCAGTTCAAAATTCTAGGGAACGGGACATACGTAGTTTAAGGCATTTGTTTTGAGCTTCTCTAACCTCTGTTCAAACCCCAGAATGTCATATTGTCCCCTGAGCACCATCAAGAGTGATTCCTAGATTCACTGAGCCAGGAGCACACCCTGAGTACCATTAGGTGTGGCCCAAACCCCGCTCCCAAAAAAATTCTGGGGGGAAGAGTAACTAGCCAAATTTAAGTTAGATGTCAACTTCTTGATCAACTGACTGTGGCTATATTAGGGAATTTTGAAACATGTGCTTGTTCCTCTACCAAACAACTGTTATTTTTGATCATATCTACAGTGTACCAAAGACCCAAGAGAGACCAATCTCTTGACTATAGTTATAGGGGGAAAAAAATCTTTCCAAAAAATAGAGTTTGGGTTAAAAACTGAAAAGATTTCTATCCTAATTCCCATAAAAGGAAATGTTATTAAGTAATGCAGTACTCATAAAACTTTTTATGTAGTTATATAAATCTTATTAAAAACCTAAGCCAAAGGCTAAATGTACACCCTTAGTCCATGGGGATATTTTGACATAAGCAATCAGAAATGATCAACTAACACACCATGTATTCTCTCCTCTAATCAGTACCTTTCTTTGCTCCTCTCAGGACCCTCACATGTTATCCCAATAGTCTCTGGGCACTTCCAACTTGTCTGTTTCTTTGTCTGTTTTCACATTTTAATTTTATTCTTGTTATTTACTGCACAAAAGTAATGTGGAAAAAATTCATGTCCTTATTTTTGTAATTGTTCAGCCTGCACAATTAAGCATAATAATTAAAGCATCCTTTTTTCTGAGAGTCAATTGCAATATAACTTTGGAAACACACAATATTATTATTGAATATAATGTCTCATTTGTCAGTGAGATTAGTAAGTAGGCAACAGATCTTAGAAAGCTAACAGTCTTCCTTTTGTAAATAGATCATTGTTACAGTTGTTTAAGTGACAAAAATAGGTCCTACACGCCATAGCAAATTATACTACCTTGCTGTATTTCTTTTCCTTTATTCTAATTGAATACTTTGTGGTAATTGGCATGTGTTCATTGACATGATTGAATATGAGCCTAAGCCCAATTAGAAACAGCAAACAGCCAAAAAAAGAAGAAACACTATGATGTGTGTGTTTGTGTGCGCGTGATTGTGTGTATGTGTGAGAGAGAGATTTTGAGGGTCACATCTAGCAATGATCAGGGCTTACACCCTGCTCTGTGTTCAGGGATCACTGCTGGTGAGGTTCAGGGGATCATATGGGATTTCAGAGATTGAACCCGGGTTAGGTACATGTAAGACAAGTGATCTAGACACTATACTTTCTCTCCAGTTCCTACATTGCTAATATTTTTAAATACAAAAAACTCTGGGAAAGACATTATCAGATATTTGCCTATAGTTCCAGATTCCCATTAAATGAAAGACAATAATGTCAACTACTAAAATAGCTACTTAATAAATGCAGTAAATACCAACTGCAGTTTTGCAAAAATGTTAGTGCACCTTCATTGTATGTATATATATATATGTATATATATATATATGTCTCCACTAAAATTTTTCTCATGGTGACAGGAATATTGACAAGTTTATTTATTCATTTTATTATCCCCAGTATTTGAGTTATTTGCTGGCAACAAATGACATTCAATTTTTTTTGTAATACAGGTTTTTGTTTGTTTTTAAGTGAACCATAATATATACCCAGAGAAGTGCACATGACAGGTATAAAACTGTCTGAGTTGTCACATATTGAGAAAATCCATGCAATCACAACTTAGATAAAATAATAAAACATTGCTAGCACCTCAAAAACATTTTTGTACCCTCTTCCACTTTCTACCCCCTCACCATGAGTAAAACTATGCCCACTTCTAACAGTACCATTTAGTTTTATTTTATGCCTTTATAAATGAAATTAAAGAACGTGAACTCTTTTGTTAAATTCTCGTTTAACTCTGTATTGACAAGATCTATCAAAACAGGAGATAGCAGTAATTCATTTTCTCTGCAGTATCATGCCATCATATGAATACACAAGTGCATTTACCTACTCAAAATCAATGAATAACCAAACCAAGTTCTCAATCTAAATGCCCATTGCATTATAAATAAATAAATAAATTTGGTAGCACGAATAGGAGTTGAGGTGATCACAAAAGTGAAATAAGTCAGGAAGTAAAGGATAATTACTAGATGGTTTCATTCATTGTGGAATGTAAGTATTACATGGTGAAAATAAATGTCAAAACACAACACTCCTAACACCCAAACTCTGAAAAATATGGTAGTGATTAAAGGGAAAAGGGAAAGAGGAAAGGAAGTGTGAAGTAAAGGTACTGGAAGTCATTTCAATAATATCATATGTTTGGAATTTGGCTGATAGGTGAACTGTGTTAGACACATTCAGATGAGTGGGATATGAAGCTTTCCTCGTGCCATCTGTATTTTTTTCCAGCCACCAGTAAATCAGCAAGACTTGACTGAAAAAAAAGGAGGTAGTATAATGGCATGAAACTGCTTCCAACTAGCCATGTGATCTTAAGCAATAATTCACTGGTCCTGGGGCTGGAGCGATAGCACAGCAGGTAGGGCATTTGCGGTGCACGCAGCCGACCCAGGTTCGATTTCCAGCATCCCATATGGTTCCCTGAGCACCTCCAGGAGTAATTCCATAATTCCTGGGTGCAGACCTTATACATCACTGGGCCTGACCCAAAAAAAGCAAAAAAGAAAAAAAAATTAAGAATTCACTGGTCCTAATTTATTTTTAAAAACTGAAAAAAATGTTCAAATCTCAAAATATCTCCATATTCTTGCTCTATAATTTAGTGTCATAACTAAAAGCCAAACACATACCCACTATTTTCAATTTTATATTAATCTTCATATATGTGATAATGTTGATGCAATTTTTATTTAAAATATTTGTCACTTATAATGCTACCTAGTGTTTATGATGCACTAATGACTTTTCATGTACTATTTTATTAAAGCACATATAGCTAATTACTAACTTCATCCAATTTCCAAAGCAGAAAACTGGGGCACAGAATGGCCAAATGCCCAGGGTAAGGTCATCTAGTTACTAAGTAAACGTAAGTTCTTTCAGGTTTTACACACAACTGAAATCTTTATGAATAGTCATCTATAAACATAAATAGCATCAATATAAAATGTTTTGCCATCAGTTATAGTTTTTAATAGTCACTTGTTCCAGTAGAAATTTGTTTTTCTTTTGATTCCTGTATATAGGACTGGAGATATAGCACAGCGGGTAGGGCATTTGCCTCACATGCAGCCGACCCAGGTTAGATTCCTCTGTCCCTCTCAGAGACACCGCCAAGCTACGGAGAGTATCCCACCCACACAGCAGAGCCTGGCAGGCTCCTCATGGTGTATTCGATATGTATGCCAAAAACAGTAACAAGTCTCACAATGGAAATGTTACTGGTGCCCACTCGAGCAAATAGATGAACAATGCAGCAGTGCTATGGTGTGCTACAGTGCCTGTATATAACTGATATAGCCCATTTTTAACAAGCCGCAGTACCACAGAACTCTCTAGAAGAAGTAGCTCTGATGCTTCCAATATGAGGTGAGTTAACTTGGTCTCATCTGAATCCAGTGATCAGATTCTTCACTGAAATTGCTTATGAACACCTGGTGCTGTTCAATATCTTCAAGAACACTCATGCAGTCCCAACCGGGGCCGGTGCTCAGCTCCGGCCGGGTGCCCGTGCACAGCCGGTGGATGTGGAACAAGCGGGACCCAGAGACAGCTTTAGGAATTGGGGTTCCAGCAAGTGCTTGCACCCATGTATGGAGACTGTGAACTAAGCTTTTGCCCCACACCGGCTAACGGAGGAAATAACCTTCCTTCTTGGTCTCTCTCCCCTCTGGGAGAAGGCGTGGTGTCCGACATTTTGTGGGTCCTTTGAGAAGGTATGAACTTTTGGCTCGGAAAAAAAAAATGTGTGCTTTGAACTTGAAACAGCCGCGGGATACCGGGGCAGTCCCAACCGGGGCCGGTGCTCGGCTCCGGCCGGGTGCCCATGCCTCTGCACAGCCGGTGGATGTGGAACGAGCGGGAACCAGAGACAGCTTTAGGATTTGGGGTTCCAGCAAGTGCTTGCACCCATGTATGGAGACTGTGAACTAACTTTGGCTACATGCTGTTCCAGGAAGGGAAATGATTCATTTTCAAACTTAAATCTTCGCGGACTTAATTACTATAATACAGAAATTGTAAACCGCGCAGCCGCTACTGCGGCCGCGCGACATTTTATCACTTCATTCTCATCAGTGGAAAACTTATTATCAAATATTTCCTTGTTAATAGAGCTGTATTCTTGGGGGATAAATTCCAACAAAAATAGTGAGTCTGTTTTGAAACTCTAACAACAATAGTGAGTTGTGTGTTGAAATCTGGAATGTAATCAAGGTAAAGAGAAAAGGAAGTGAAATTATCACTCACGCACGCGGGGGGGGGCGGGTTGGGGGGTGAGGGGTGGGATGTATACTGGTTTTTTTTGTTTGTTTTTGCTTTTGTTTCTGTTTTGTTTTTGTTTTTATTGGTGGTGGAATAGGGGCACTGGTGAAGGGATGGGTGTTTGATCATTGTGTAACTGAGATATAAGCCTGAGAACTTTGTAACTTTCCACTTGGTGATTCAATAAAATAAATTTAAAAAAAAAAAGAACACTCAGATGAATTTCTTTATTCAGGATATTATGGAAGCAGTAAAACTAAGGTATAGATGAGCCTGTAGAGAATGCTGTATTAAAGAAAATATAAAATTATATACATGGATAACTGCCACAAGCTATAAACACTTGTTTAGTGGTAATCTCTAAATCTATTATCAAAATTCTATAAATTAAGCTTTCCAGATTTTTCCTACTACTTCGGATTCGGCTATTAGGAAACTTAAACATCCTTGCCTTAACCACTACTGTTGGTTGCCAATCAACATATATGAAAGACCAATGAACAAATGACTTGCAGTAATTTTGACTAGTGCTTTCTGGTCCTATGAAACCAGAAAACAGCAAGACTGAGACTATTATAATTTCAGGGGTTGTAAAGGATCATCTTCACCAGACACAACCACCTTCAGATTCTTTTTCTTGTCAGGGTTACATATGACATATCGAGAAGAAGAACACCGCAAAAAGTCAGGCAGAGATGGTTCAGCAAGACTGAGAGTCAAGCTGAGTATGCTCTCTGACGTGTACAGAGCTTCATTACAATAACTTATAAGATTATAAAAAGGAATTACACTTGTTAAAGTGACTGGTGCTGATACTGTTACATTTTATTTTTCAAGAGAAAACAATTAATCTCATTATTTGAATCATGACAGAAGAAATAGGTGAAATACTAAGACCATGATTAAATCACTTAACAACCAAGAATAAAGTAAAAGACAAGAGCAAAGTGTTCCGGTGAAAGCTCTCTTTCCAATATATTTGAACTCAGGGTGTGTAGTGCCATTCAATCTGATCTATTAAACGAAGAACTGGAGCAGATTAAAGCTGGAATACATTAATATTGGTGGGGCATTGCAATGAAAATTTCTGCAATGAAGTAGACAGAGTCTCTTAGGAGTGACCTGCCCCTGGCCCATTCTAAAAAATTATTTGTTGTTAGAGCTATATAGACCATAAGCTGAAAACACATTTTTATACATATGTATTTTTATATATGTATATATAATTAAAAATAAAATATGAATTGTTTTTTAATTTACTGTTTTCACATCACTAAGACTATATGGAAAGAGTCAAAGGTGGAAATTTGTAAAATATTTCTGTGAAATTAAAGAAAACCCCAAAATTATATTAGAGTTTGACTAAATGGACTTTGGAATTTTTACATCTATTTTTGGACAGACAATGGAGATATAATAATATTTAACATATTAAATATAACACATACAATAACATATAATATATTATAATAAGAAAAATACATTAAATTAAAGAGAAGATGGGGGAGAGCAGAGAGATAGTACAGTGGGTAAGGAGCGTGCCCTGTACATAGTCAACCCAGTTCAACTCCAGGAAACCCCTGACCACCACCAGGAATGAACCTTTAAGCCCAGAGCCAGGAGTACACCCTAAGCACAGCTGGGTATGGCCCAGCTCCCAACAAAAAATCTAAAAGGGAGAAAAAAAGAGAAAGATGGGGTCAGGGGATAATACAGTGGTTAAGAACTAATGTTTGATTCCTGGCACCAAATGTTCTCCTTAACATTGCCAGATTCAAGTCTGTATATTTGCAATAAATCTTGATTTCCACAATCATGCAAGTTTGTAATTGTATCTCACGGTGATCCAATAGAACTTCTTAAAAAAATTTAAAAAATAAAAGTAGGTAAAGGAATTTTCTTGATAACATTTTAGTATCAATATTGCAAACCACAATGCCCAGAGAGAGAGAGAGGAGAAGAAAAACACCTACCATAAAGGCAGGCATGGGGTGGGAGGTGGGGGGTGATGGGAGGGAACCTGGGGACACTGGTGCTGGAAAATGTACACTGGTTGGGGAGGGGAAGAGAGGAGGGTTGGGTGTTGGAATACTGTATGACTGAAATCCAATCATGAACAGCTTTGTAAGGGTCTATCTCACAGTGATTAAATTTAAAAAAGTTAAATAAATAAATAACTCTTGATTTCATGTTTTGTATACTTAAAGAATCTCTTCATTTGTTTTAACTGTATTGACTCAATCATCATTCTATGCATGCAAAACAATCTCTCTAAAAAAACCTGATTGGGGCTGGAGCGATAGCACAGCGGGTAGGGCGTTTGCCTTGCACGCGGCCGACCCGGGTTCGATTCCCAGCATCCCATGTGGTCCCCTGAGCACCGCCAGGGAGTGATTCCTGAGTGCAGAGCCAGGAGTAACCCCTGTGCACCGCCAGGTGTGACCCAAAAAGCAAAAAAAAAATAAATAAAAAAAATAAAAAAACCTGAATCTCAACTATAAAAATTACTTTTCCCACTGGGTAGAAACATAATATTTGAGCCACTTGAAGTATTTCAAACATGAAATGTAATCAAAGGAGTTTATAATACAGATGATAAATAACAAAGTTGCTGAATATTAATTAATGCCATACCAAAAATGAGTAATCGGCTGTTACTATTTCTAGAGAGGGAAGAATATAGAGAGGAAGCTGTGTTCTCTAACCTAGGAACTGTGGTCACTGCATATAAACAGAAACCATAGTGACTCCAGTAAGGCCATTTTTTAAAAAATACTGTTTTCCAGAAGGATCTAGATCCATAGAGAAGAGAACTTCTCCCTTCCATATATCTTTTTTATTAGTGATAAAGTAGTGAGTGTATAGGGGCTGGAGCAGTATCACAGTGGGTAGGGTGTTCACCTTGCTAGCGGCCAACTGGGGTTCAGTCCCGAGCACATCCTATGGCCTCCAAACCCAGAAAGAAGTGATTCCTGACTGCAGTTAATCTCTGACTGAGGTTCTCAGGAGTAATACCTGAGAACCACTGCGTGTAGCCCTCAAACAAAAATAAGACAAAAACAAAACTTGTCAGACTCCAGAAAACTAAAGGACTAGACTTGAGAAATATAGGGCTGTTCCAAAAAATAGAGTAAAGGTGGACAGACTATGAAGCTAAAAGCAAGTAAGTCACGATCTGCCCACTTAGTCACCAGAAAACACTTTACATCACATCACTGAACAGCTTGCAATACTTTGGAGTGGTATGGGAATTAAAATAAGACTGTAATTTGTGATATTCTCTTCTATGTTTCCTTTTACCCATTTTACTTTGATTCTCAGCACTTTTCCTCAGAGATGTTTTTTCAGAATATAAAAATTAATAAATAATTTTACATTATAAATTCTCCTTATATAAAATGAATGTCTGAACTAGTTTCAGCTATTATGTTAAAGGAATAAGAGAATGATGAAAGAATTTGGAAAAATAATTCTAAACACTTGGAAAAGCACAGAATCCAGATATTTTTGGAAGTCAAAAATGTATAGGCTACTCAGTGTTGACCCCCACCGAGGAGGCATACTCTCAAATGGATTGGTACACTGATGTTTCAACAAAGCCTGAAATCTAAATATAGGAGTTTCCTGCCTTGTCAAAGGGTTCATACCTAACAGTGTTCACACACACCACAGATTTCAGCCTGAAGGGAAGTGGATGCTGAGATATCATGCACATCAAAAGCTGTGGTGAATTTGCAGTGCCAGCCTTCCTTATATAGTCTTAACCTCAATACCAGTCTCAGTATCAACAGAAAAGAAATGGCACACTTATAAAGGTTTAATTGGAAAGTTACAATGCAACTATTACCAAAGGGTCTTGATCAGGATTAAATAAATGAATGGGGATGGTGAGGCATTTTGGAGAATATATACACTAAGCATTAAGGCAAAAAGTTGTAATCAGTACATCTTTTAGGGTTGAAACCCCAATGTAGAGCCTTATACCAAGTTCTGAAACCTTTGAGGAATAAATTCTCTCAAACTATAGGGAGAAAACAATCAAACAAAAGTGACTAACCCATTTTTCTACTTTTTATTTAGTTTTGAACTCCAGTCAATAGCTCACATTGGTTAAAACCAAAAGAGATATCCCTCTGAGATCTTCTAACCCATTTTGGCACCCAGAGCGGCTTCTTACAGACATGCATCTAGACTGTGAACTGAACTAAAATATCAGACATCTGCAACCGCTGTTGTGGCCACGCAAGCTCATAGAATCTTCATTCTCAGCAATGAAAAGAAATTATTAAATGATGCCTTTTCACAGCAGGCCTGATTGTTGGGGGGAAAATTCCAAACAATAATAGTGAGTTCTCTATTGAAATATTGAATGTATTCAAAGTATAGAGAATGAAATAAAGATCATTAGCTAGTTAGGTGGGGGCTGGGTGGTAGGGGGGTATATTGAGGTTCTTGGTGGTAGAACATGTGCACTGGTGAAGGGATGAGGGTTCAATCATTGTATGACTGAGACTTAAACCTGAAATCTTTGTATTTTTTTTTCATTTTTTTTCTCACGGTGATTCAATATAATAAAAAAAAAATCCAAAAAAAAAAGAGGTATCCCTCTGAAAATGAAGAGTAAGTCCAGGTAAAATAATTTCTGGAGATCCTAGGGAAATAAGTATGGCAGAGAGGACCTTAGTATGGAAGAAGTGCATAGAGGAAAAATTAGCACCTGAAAGCTCTAGATTCTGCAGGGTCTAAGGTTTCTACAATTTTTATTATTAATTGAAATAAGTACAGTCTAAACTAAAAATATAAATCTCATATAACATTTTGTGGCTTGTTTATATTAAGGAGAGAAATTGCAATTTAACAACAATCCATTCTTGTATATAGTACTATTGTGTTTGTTCTCTACAAACACGGAAATTTAAATAAATTTTATTTTGCACTATTATCATATTTTTTAAGATAAAATGGGTTTTATGTGGAATTTTTGAGGAATGAGAGAGAGAGAGAGAGAAAAGACAGAGAAACCTCTTAAGAGAAATGTGGGTTTCTGCCGAGAAGAGAGAGAGGTTGAATTACCATACTTTTAAAATAAGTGTTCTTTTTATGTTTATTATGCATTGCATTGCCAAATATATTCCTGACAAGAGAACTCCTCCATTTTTATCAGGTATTGATAAGAATTTAATTCATTCTTAACAATTAAACATGTCTGATTGGAAGAATTTTTTACATATTTATTTCAGGTTCCATATATCATATCTTTTCACTTCCAAAAACTAGAAAAGTAATTTAAATGCCTAAGCAACAGCCTGGTTACATAAATATTCTAGATTATGACTACAAGCAAGAAATAGAGAGGATGAACGAGAATAACAAACAATACCATAGTGTTGCCATCCTTCAACCTCAGTGTATGAGATACTCTCTGCTAGACAAGACTTCCAAAATTTCTAAAAAGTTTTATAAAATACTTAAATAAAATCCAATATGTAAATTTCTTTTGTATTCTGATTAAAATAAATTTTAAAAAATATTGTAGGACTGCAAGGGAAAGTTGAATACTGAGGATACAATAGATGGTGGTAAATATTTTTTTTTCTTTTTTGGGTCACACCTGGCATTGCACAGGGGTTACTCCTGGCTCTGCACTCAGGAATTACTCCTGGCGGTGCTCAGGGGACCATATGGGATGCTGGGAATCGAACCCGGGTTGGCCGCGTGCAAGGCAAACGCCCTACCCGCTGTGCTATCGCTCCAGCCTCAGGTAAATATTTTTTATAATAATTTTAGAGAGTCTCTTGCCCACACATCTGGCTGTCTTCCCCAGGGCCCCTCGGAGGGGATGGGCTCCAGCTTCCCTCCCCACCCCGAACAGAGCTCCCGGCAGCCGAAGACCACCGGAACCTAGCTACAGCCATGCTCGAGGTCCCTTTCCACACATTCAGGCAGGCCTCACACATGAAGGTACAGACAGAGGAACCCAGGTGTGTGTAATTCCATCAACAGTCAACATCTAGAGACTTAAAAGTGAGCTCCAGAAGATATCTTGTAGCCTGCTCTCTGGAAGAAATTGGCAAGCTTCTGAGAGTTTCCTGCCCACCATGGGACAGCCTCACAAGCTTCCCATGGTGTATTCTGTATTCATATGCTAAATCCAGTAACAAGCTAGATCTCATTCCCCTAACCCTGAAAGAGCCTCCAGTGAGACATTGTTGGGAGGGCCGAGTTGAGAGAGACTTCTAAGATCTCAGAGAAAGGACAAATGAGAGGTTACTGAGCCCGCTCGAGAAATCGACGATTAACGGGATTTTGTGATTGTGATAGTGAATGATTTAAAAATAGTTTCCAAGTCTGGAGAGAGTATGGCAGGTAAGGTGCATTCTTTGCCATTCCCCTGCATTTTACGTGAGTCCCTGAGTCCCATCAGGAGTGATCACCAAGACTGGAGTCAGGAATAAGCCCTGAGCACCACCAAGTGTAGCCCAAATATCAAAACAAACAAACAAACAAACAAAAAACCCTCTAAAGTAATTTCATTGTCTCCTAGAGATATATACTGAAATATTTAGAAGTGAAGTTATATCCTGCCTAGTCTTTACTTCAAATTAACCCGATAAGTAGGGTTAAGGCACAGAAGTAAAAATATAAATGAAATGGGACTGGCTATATGTTGACAAAAGTTGAAGCCAGATGACAAACTGATTATGAAGGGTTATCATCATATGAACCTCTTTAATATAGTATATATTTATAATTCTATAATAATTTTCTTCAAAAAATCAACAGAAGAAAAAATAAGTATTCTAAAAGGTTCACTAAAATTGTCTTTGTTTTGGTTTGGGGGGGTCACACTAACAGTATTCGGGGGTTACTCCTGACTCTGCACTCAGGAATAACTCCTGGTGGTCTTAGAGAACTATATAGGGTACTGGAGACCAAAGTCTTGCACCCTTGTGCAAGGCAAGCACCTTACTCACTGTACTAACCCTCTGGCTCCACTAAAAATGTCTTTAAAGAGAATTATTTCTTTTGTATTATCAAGAAGACTACTTTGGATTTCAAGTTTCCTTTCTTAATTGAAAAATACAACCATTTTATTTTCTAAAACTATTAACACATCACCCCAAACCTCAAATACAAATACTGCTCAATATATACAATAAATTAGATATTTTTGGCATATCTGTGACAGTCATTGCCGTTGACAAGAGTCCATCTGTAAGGAATAAGTTTTCTATTGTACTGGAATTCAAAGTACAGAGAAATTGGAAATGAAATCAAGTCAATGATTATGCCTGGACTAAAGCACAATCATGCCAGTAGTATGCTGTAAGAATTCCCAAATACCCTGAAAGTCTCACATTCTCAACCAAAAGAACTGTGGCTTTAAGATTAAGTCATTACAAGAAGAAAACAGCAATGCCTTGCTTCTACATGTTTTTTTCACTGCATAATTTCTCATTTAACATAGATGTCCTTGCTTTCTACAAAGTAGATTCAATTAAAATAGGAATGTATAGCTTTTTGTGTTCACATTTTATTTACTAGTTGCCTGTCGGAACAATGTCTTTCTCAGAACTTGATGAGAGACAGCAGTTAATTCTAGGCGTCCAGATTTCAAGCAGAAAATTTGACCCAGTAGTCATTGCTTTCTCTTTCCCATCGCTGCATATTTCCTGTATTGTGTGTTGAAGTTAAATTTTTATCAGAGGATGCGCATTTATTAACTCTTTATTAACACTTTCAAGTCAAGCAAATACCTTGAGTTGGTATTTGGGTTCAGTTATATGTAGCAAGACTGAAACTTTCTGAATGCCAAAGTTTGATTATTTGATTACCACTTGAAACAGTTTTTACTACTATTATCATTTAAAGGGTTTGTTATTTTTTAAAAGCTAACAAAGATCCAAGAAGCCATCATTAAAAAGTGTTTATGTCAGAAATCTAGAAACAGATGTCTGAATGTTAATAGACCTAAGATCTCTTGCTGTTCTTTTCTTGAAACAGACAAAACAGTAGACATAGGTGTGATTCGTTTCCTCCCTCTATCCCTGCCAGCGTACGAAGTCTTTGCATTAGAGAAATTTAATGCTCAGAGTGTTCGCACTTCCGTTCTGATAAAATATGGAATGAATTAGAATTACAGATTTTCAAAATCCATATATGTCTTACATGTGTGAATATTTCATGTGTTGGACAGTGACACCTATTGGTGAAGAAGAAAAATGAATATTGAATACAGTCGAACTTGCCTAAATAAGACATAATGAAAAATTGTCAGACTGAATTGGGAAAAATCAATTGTAGGAGAAAAAAAAAAGCACTCAATTATGCTTTAATCACCTTCTATTCTAGGTAATTAACTGTAGGCTAAAAGTTAGATATCTAGACCCTTATGAAAAGGATCTCTAGATCCTTATATAAATATTCCTGAATACTAAATCTGTTATACTAAACCTACTAAAATTAGCAAGTCTTAATTTCAAATTATTATTTGGAAATAATAATTGCAAATAAGGTTTAACTGTGGATTTTAAAGTTCTTAAAGTCATTTTATATCTTAAGTGTTTTACATCATCTACATTGATTTTTACAAACTTAGAAAAATCAAAAAAAGTTCCAAATCTACACTCAAAAATGTAAAATTAAAATTTGACATCGTAAACATAGAAACAGAAACGTTTAATTATGAAATAAATACTTCTTACTTCATAAAAAAAAAAAAGACAGGGGCTAGAGCGGTAGCACAGCAGCTATGGCATTGCCTTGCACGTGGCCGACCTAGCTTCGATCCTCGGCATCCCATATGGTCCCCCAAGAACCGCTAGGAGTAATTCCTGAGTGCAAAGCCAGGAGTAACCCCTGAAGCATCCTTGGTGTGACCCAAAAAGTCAAAAAAAAAAAAGGACAGACATGAAGAGTTCACTCATTAAGGTTAAAATACCATCTAAATCTCTAAAATTTCCAGCACACCATAAATTATCAATTTGACTTCTTCATCAAAAGTTCATTAGAATTATTTAACTTATTAAAATAATTTACATCAATTAGCATCATTTATAAACCTATATTATAGTATACACTTGTTATTCCACATAAGCATATTTAAGTACATTATAAAATTAAATTATAAAATGATTTTCATAATGTAATCAATAGGAAAATTAGGTTCAATTTAAATATTTGTCTCATTAATTCCACTTGAGGGAATTCACCAAGCGAATGATGCCTTTAAACTAGAAGTACTCTTGAATTTAGTCTTCTTCCTAATAGCAAATAAATTTTTGCTCTCAGATCACTCATTCATTTCCTTCCTAACTGCTTGATTGTATTGTAATGGGAGGTGTGAGTTTTTCTTCTCCAGGCTCAGTTCTGAACTCACCTTCCCCTGGGGCTCCCCTCAATTATCTCTCCTCTTCACAATCCTTACCTGCTTCCCTCACTGATACTGTAAAAGTCAGCCTTGACTGCAGTATAGCACAAAGGAGCACTAACATTTTATTTTTCGCTGCTCTGTCCCCACCTCCTTTCTCTTACTAATTTGAGGATTGCTTTGTAGAATCCATTCTTAGACCCTAAAGTCACTGTGTGATCCAAGTTCCTTGATCATACAGGGAGCAGAAGGCACAGTGGGGACAAAAACAGTCTTCGTGTTCCTGAAGGGCATGCAGGAAACCTATATATTTAGGACAGTAACTAAAGTAACCACACCAATTTGGTGACATTTAATTATGCACTGTTGCACTGTCTTCCCATTGTTCATCGATTTGCTCGAGCAGGCACCAGTAATGTCTCCATTGTAAGACTTGTTGTTACTGTTTTTGGCATATGGAATACGCCACGGGTAGCTTGCCAGGCTCTGCCCTGTGGGCAGGATACTCTCAGTAGCTTGCCGGGCGCTCTGAGAGGGAAGGAGTAATGTAGGAGTACTGCTATTTATTCAGTCATTGTTTAAGCTGGACATTTAGTGATAAGCTGCAAAATCCTATACTGAAAGGGTTGAAGCAAAGCAGGAGAGGTAAGTAAGAAGAGAAAGAAGGAAAGTGGGAAGAAGGAAGGTAGGACAAAGAGGAAGAGAGATGGGGAGAGAGAGAGAGAAAGGGAAGAGAGAGAGAGAGAGAGAGCACTTCTACTCTTTTGTAAATAAGGAAAACCTGTTAAGGCATCGATCATGCACTTAATTTTTATCATGCACTTAATTTTTATTTTCTGGTACTATTTTTAAAGCATGCTTATTGTATTCCGTGGGGTAGGAGAACAGTTGGCAAAGTTAAAATCAAGAAAGGATAGTTATCGCTGAGTAAATAAGTATGAAGCATTGCAAACCACAGAGGCAACTCACGGTATAAAGTTATGTTTTGTTTGGGGGTCTTTTGTTTTTGCTTTTGTTTTTGTTTTTTTAACGAGACTGGGGTTGGAGAGAGTACAGTAGGGCGTTTGCTTTGCATTCAGTCAACCTGGGTTCATTCCCTGGCACCACATATAGTCCCCTGAGCACCATCAGGAGTGATTCCTGAGCACAAGGCCAAGAGTTATCCCTGAGCACAGCCAGGTGTGGCCTCCAAATAAAAACTAAATAAAGACTTTTTCAGTTTGTTCTAGTTTAACACAGAATTATGTGGTAAACCCAAAGGCATGTATGTCTGACTTCAAGCCATTGGCTCTGTGATGTCACTTATTCCTACAAAGGTACAGAGTGGTTGCTGTAAGAATATTCTGCTTCCTGGGCCAAGCCCCCCTTTCCCAAGGAAAAATGACTACATGTTTAGATGCTTTCCTACCAGCCTTCCTGCCATTCTTGTTCTTTCCACCTCCTCTGCTTGAGCATTTGCTTTAGGGCTTCTTTTCTGCTCACTGGTCAATGACTGGGAGCCTGCATTTTCTGTTGTCATATGAAAGATAACAAACAGGAATGAAGAGAGAGAGAGAAAGAGAGAGAGAGAGAGAGAATAGAGGCTTCTAGACGAAATGCCAGGTGTAAATGGAAATTATTATTATCCTCTGAATAAATGGAGAAGTTATGCATTGGCTTCAGCAGAAGTAGAAGGAAGGAAAAATTGGACTGTGGACAAATAGCATTATTAATTTAAGGAATTGCCTGAATTTGCCTCTAGCAGTTTTCTTTGTAAACACTATTAAGCCCTGGAGTTCTTGAATTCTATCTAAATGCTCAGCTTAAATATGGAGAAAGAGACTATCTAGCTTTACTTTGGGGCATCCAGAGAATTTTTTGCATCTCAAAACTGCCCAAACAAAATAAAACTATTGTATGAGAATTACAAATTATGAGGTCCTAATTTCTTAGGATATTCTCTCATAAAATATAAATGTGTTGAAATCCCCATCCCTGCCCCAAACCAAGTATAATTTACAACGGATGAAAAGAGACTGCAATACTACTAGAGCAGAACACACTTGTATTTGTATTCCTCTATAACTTGAACATGGTTCTTAGGGTAAATAGCTGCAGTGAGGAATATCTTTAGGCGTGAGCATTACTAGAATGGCAAGTCACAACTGAGTGACTTTGTAAATGAACCTGGAAGAGTCAATTCTGTGGAGAAGAATAATTGCATTTTTATGACCTAAAGTGGAAAAACTCCCACTGAGGAACCAAGGCAGTAGACATTCACAAAAGGTAGAGTTGGGCCACTACAATCAAATAAATTATGTTTCCCAGAAGGAAAATATAATCTATAACTTGGGATGAAGTGATTCTAAGTGAAAAGCCATCCCAAGCTCATCATAGTCACAATATCCCAAATATCTGAAATGTAAACATGGATTTGTGAGTCCTCTGGAGCCTAGAAGGCATCTAGTACAATGCGTAGCATGACTGCTGTATGCCTGGAGGTTCCCATTAATGTAGGTTCAGCGGTACCACATTCTTGGGTGCTGGCATTCAGCTGTCAGGCCAGATTACAGAATATCACAGAGAGGGCTCCTGGGCCCCAAGCACAAAAATAAAAACATTTGGGAGAAATCCTGTCTGACTTAGATGAATATCCTTATACTAGGCACCTCGATTTATTAAATAAATGAATAAATAAATAAATTGGGGAAGGAGGTAGGAGAGCCACTGTTGATTATAGGGGAAACTGAACTCCATGTTTGTTTCATGAGAGTCAAAGCTTGAATCCCTCGACAAAAATAAGAAATCACTAATGACAAAGACCAATATAGAATAAATAGTCTTACAACTGGTGATATGAGCACTTTCTATACAAATACAGATAATGCTCCCAGCAATCTTAAGTCATTTAATAACGTCATTGCCATTAAGACAGATAAAGAAACTAAAACTCTGGATAAGTAAGCATGAAAGCAACAGAAGGAGAAATAATACTGTCTGATTTCAGAGTCCACAATCCTGAAACATGCCAGCACTACCCATGTAAAGAGTTCATATAAGATGCATTGAAATTCTGGCTTTATCACTCAGAAGTTAGTGTAGCACTGCATTGTCATCCTGTTGATCATTGATTTGCTCGATCAGTCACCAGTAAGGTCTCCATCGTGAGACTTGTTGTTACTATTTTTGGCATATCGAATAGGCCAAGGGTAACTTACCAGGCTCTGCCTTGTGGGCGGGATACTCTCTAGCTTGCCGAGTTCTCCGAAAGGGATGGAGGAATCAAACCTGGGTTGGCCGAGTGCAAGGCAAATGCCCTACCCGCTATGTAGCATTCTCCAATAAGTGTCAACTTCATTCCTCATATGTTAAATTGGTAAAATTCTTTGTTATCGGATATAAGAAATGGACATAACATTAAATAATCACTCAAAACCCAATTTTTTGTGTGTTTTTTTAATTGAGGTAACAATGGTCTTTAGGGAATAATGTTGCCACACCATGCCTTGCAGCAAAGTGCCACTATCCCTCTTCCACAGTCCATCCCCACCCCCTTGATGAATCTCATTTTGAGGAGTGGACTCTATTGGTTTCTTTTCACTGGACACTGTTTTCCCTTATACAAGCATTCCCTTGTGTTGTTTCTTTATATATAATTAAGACTGAGATTATCTAGCAGTTGTCTTTCTCCTTTGGACTAATTTCACTTAGCATAAGACCTCCAATTCCATCCATATTGTTTAGAAAGGTTGGATAACTTTTTCAGAGCTGAGAATGTGTATTGCATGTGTGTTGATCTATATCTATATATACCTATATCTATATATACCTATATATGTACTTAGGTATATATATATATATATATATACACACATACTAGATAGATGGACACACAAAAGAAGTGTATATCCCACCTCTTTTTTATTGACTTGTGTGTTGTTATCTACTCAAATTGTTTCCTGACCCTGACTATTATAAACAGCACTATTTATATGATAGGAGTATATATATATATATACATATATATATAATATATAAAGAAACACATGTATTTTCAAGTTAATGTTCTTTCATCCTTTATATTTGTACCTTGAAATCGCCAGATCATGTACTTGAGGAATCTCTGTACTATTTTCCACAGACGTTGAAACAGTTTGCATGCCCACCCATGACATTCGAGGAGTCCACTTGCTTTGGGCCATTCTCATTGGTGTGTGGATTTTCATCATTTTCATTTTCCTGCTGATGAAAATATTTTTCAAATACCTGGTGGCCAAATATATATATATATTTTCTGTGAAGTCTATTTTGCTCTTCTCATTTTTGACATAGATGTTCCTGTGTTGTAAGTGCTTTATGTGGATTAGAAATTAACCCTTTGTCTGATGGAGAAATAATGACATAATCATTCAAATAAAAATGATGGAACTTAATAATGTAATTGTAAGTCTTAGAAGCAGTATGGATGAAGTTGAAAAGCAAATTGTTGCACTAATATAGTAAGCAAATCCAGCAAGAAAGAAAAAAAAATACTTGCAAAAACATTTTAGTGTTTAAACACTAAAATGTTAAATTGTAAAATTAAACAATCTTACTTGTTTAATTTTTATTTCCCTTTTTGATAGAGCTGTTTCACTGAAGCCAGTATCTGAAGGTTGGGGACTATTATCTAAGCCTTTAATTCATTTTGACAACTTCTCTAAATGGTATAAAATAATGGTTTATTCATTCCTTTCCATGTGGCTATTCAGTATTTCTAACACCATTTTTGAAGAGGCTTTCCTTTCCAACCTTATTCTCATGGTTCATTTATTTCTGGTTCCTATATTCAAGTTTAGGAACTTGATTTCTTGCTGTTATTCCAGTAGCACCACTGTGCTACTGTGCTACTGGAATAAAAGTTGTGATTACCATAGATTTATTGAATGGTTTAAAGCCAGATAACATGATTACTCCCATGACCCTGCTCCTCAGAATAGCTTTGGCTACTTTCTTGGGGGAGTGTATTATTTTATAAAAGTTTTAGTAATATTTGTTCTATATCTGTGAAGAACACCAATAAAATTGGTGAAACTGCTTCTTTTGTAATTTGGATTGCTGTTATTTCTTTTTTTTTACCTAGTTACTCTGACTATGACTTCCAATATTATGCTAAATAATATTTGTTATAGTATACAACTTCTCTTGTGTGTTATCTTTTTTTTTATTATTTTTGGGTCACACCCGGCAATGCACAGGGGTTACCTCCTGGCTTTGCATTCACCTGGTGATACTCAGGGGACCATATGGGATGCTGGGAATCGAACCCGGGTCGGCTGCATGCAAGGCAAACGCCCTACCCACTGTGCTATTGCTCCAGCCCCAGTCTTGTGTGTTATCTTAAAGGATAAACTTTGTCTTTCTCCATTGAATACACTTTCTCCATAAGTTAGTTTATCACTTATAGCCTTTGTGTTTAGGAATGTTCATTCTATCCCTATTTTATTAAGTGATTTTTATCATAAATACATGATGAAATTATTTTAGTGATTTTTTGATATGAATATATTTTCATATTGTTGTTATTAAAAATTCATTGACTCCACATGTCAAGTCATTCTGCATTCCTGAAACTGAAACACACCTAATTATGATGTCTGATCTTTTGAATATATGGTTAAATTTGGTTAGCTAAGAGTTTGTCAAGGAAGCTTTGTAACTTTCCACATGGTGAATCAATAAATGAATTTAAAAAAAAAGAGTTTGTCAAGGATTTTTAATTAAGGTTCATGCAGCTTGTTATATTAATGTGATAACTTTACTTATTTTTGGTATCAAATCAATGTTGCCCTCATAAAACAAGTTTGGAAACAAACTCTTTCCTCCAATATTTTGCAAGAGTTTGAGAAGGGTTAGGATTAGGTCATCTTTGAAAGTTTGGCAGATCTTATTTGCAAAACCATGTTTATTAGATTAGTAAAACCTCATTAATTTTTTTATAGTTTGTTTCCTTTATTCTAATTAGACTGTTCTGATTTTCTCCTGACATAATATTTGAAGGTTGATGATCTTAAGAATTTGGTATGTACTTCTCTGAGTTCCTCATGCTCCCATCAGCCTTTATAGGCATATTGTTTAATTTACAGATATTTGTTATTTTTCCAGTCTCATACCAGTGAATCAGAAAAGATACTTAATATATTTAAATGTTCATGAAACTATCGACACTTGACTTTTGGTTCAAAGTGTGATTTATCCTTTAAACAGTTTCATGTTCACTTGAGAAAAAAATATATATTCAGCTTTTAAACTGTGAAACTCCATATAGACAAAAATTGAGCCCATGTGTTCCAATTTCTTAGTTTTATTGATTTTCTGGAGAGCTGATCAGTTCATTTATGAGAGTGGAATGTTAAGGATCCCTACAACTATTGTGGTATTTTCTATATCATTGTGTCTTAATATTTATATTATTGTATCATTGTCATCCCATTGTTCATGATTGGCTCGAGCAGGTGCCAGTAACGTCTCCATTCATCCCTGTCACGAGCTAGTGTAGCCCGATGGCATATTGGGGACTCTTTCAGGGACAGGGGAATGAGGACCGTCATTAATTATTGTTTTTGGCATATCGAGTACGCCACAGGTAACTTTCCAGGCTCAGCCATGTGGGCAGGATACTCTCGGTAGCTTGTCGGGCTTTCCAAGAGGGAAAGTATATTTGACACATATACACTAATAGTGTATTTGACACATATACACTAATGAACACTGGATTTTCTTGATTTTGTCTTCTGAACTTTAGAAAACTATTGTCCTGGTCTCCTGTTATGTGTTATAATTTGCTATAAATTTTATTTGATCTGATATTAGAATGGCTGTTCAAAAATTAATATGTCAGACCAAAAGGTTTTTTGCATGGCAAAAGAAATTAAAATAGCATTAAAATTAAAAGACACCATATGGAATGGAAGAAAATATTTGCACATAGTACATCAATTTAGGTCTAATATTCAATATATATATAACACTTATAAAACTCAACAACAAAAATGCACTGACCTCATCAATTTTTTTGAGAGAAGATGACATAAAAAAACACTTCTCCAAAGAGTTCATACAGGTAGCAAATAGGCATATGAAAATGTATTCATTGTCAGTTATCAAAGATATGCAAACAAAAACTATAACTAGATATTAAATCTGTGAAAATGACATATATCAAAATGACTAAACAACAGTGTTGACAGAAATATGGTGAATATGGTGAAAAACAACATTTTACTGTCTAGTGAAATATTGTTTGGTTCAGACTCTATGGTAAACAGTATAAAGATTTCTTTTAAAACTAAGACTAGTGGGCCAGAGGGACAGTACAACAGGTAAGGCACTTGCCTTTCACATGGCCAACTGGAGTACAATCTCCAACATCGCATATAGGCCTCCGAACACTGCTGGAAGTGATTCCTGAGTGCAGAGCATCACCAGTGTGGCCAAAAACTATGAATAAGGGCTGAAGAGACAGTACTGTGGGGAGGGCACTTGCTTTACATGTAGCCACGCCATGTTCAGTTTCTAGTATCACCTATAGTCCCGTGAACATTACCAAGAGTGATCCCTAAGCACAGAGACAAGAGTCAGCCCTGAGCACCTCTGGATGTGGGTAAAAAATAAACTCAATAAAACTAAGAATAAAGCTTTCATATGACCCAACAATAGCACTCGTTGATGTAAATCTAAGAAGCACACAAGCATTAATTCAAACAGATAAATGCATATCTACTTTGATGGAAGTACAATAGCCAGGATAGGGAAATAAACCAAATATCCAATGGCAGATAAGTGTATAAATAAATTGTGATACAGACACAGAGTGGAATACAAAGTGGAGTACTATATAGCTGTTTAAAAGATGCTGCAGCAGCCGAGTTTGCAGAGCAACTTTATGGAAATGGAGGTCATCATATTGATTGAAGAAGGACAAATATAGTCTAGGATGGCATCATTCATCTATATTATACAGAGAAACAAAACAAGGTGTAGACAATATTGAATAAGAACAAAAATTTGTCCTTTGATTGAAAAACTTAGATTATAAAGGAATAGAGGAAAGAAGTAGAGAGGGAGAGAGAAGACAGAAATGCCATAAGAATTGTGGTGGAGGGTCTCATGAACTTTTGTGGTAGTAAAGATGAAATAAATTTATACATGAAAAGCATGAATGTTAAGACTGTAATAATGGTTACTCAACTAAAATAGGAAAAAGATAAATAAATTTTTTAAACGGAAAATTTTGTTAAGAATGACTGTTCAGACCCCTGGCAGCCAAGAACCTTCACAACTCAATTGCAGCCATGCTCTAGGCCAAGCTCCACAAGCTCGGACGAACCTCACCCATGAGAGGACTTGCGGAAGAATCCTGGTATGCGGGACCTGTGAATGAAATCTCCAAGCTTGCTCAGAGCAGGACTGGGCCTCCTGCTCCCAGCTCCCTGGTTTTCTACTAGCTTGAAGTCATACACACAAACTGCCCCCGGCACCATGTAGTCTCATCAATGGCTAAGATACAGGGACTCTGAAATAAAGATCCTGGAAGACAGCAAAATATACCTTTATCCTCACCCCTGAGTTTGCTCTATAATTGCATTCTAAATTTCAGAATTCCTGGAGCACGTGGCTGTGACCTCTCATACTCCATCCCACTGATATACCAAAAATAGCACACATTTATTAGGATTTAACATACATGTTTGTATTGTCTTATACAAGGGCTTATTGGCCCCAGGATGAAATACAATAATCTTCACACACTTTCCTCTTATGGTGGTGGGATTGGTGTTTGACTATTAAATGCAATGAATTATTGTGAACAACTTTCTAAAAATAAAATAAAATTTAAAAAACAAAGAATGCCTGTTCATCACTATTTAAGTTCCTAATTAGTAATAGGAATATGTTATGGCACTCTAATATGAATCTGTGATTTTGTTGGATTTCATATGTGTCTATAAGTAGAAATATGTCTTATTCATCAGCTACTGTTTCTTTTCATTGGTGAGATAAGGCAACTGAATCTTATAGAAATTCCTGATATAAAATTGTTGATTGCTATTTTTCATATTTCTCCACTTTTTGAAGTCTGCCTTTTATATTTCTTCAGTATACCTTTGTTCTTAAATTTCTTTTTGGTCTATTCCTAGGGTTATAAATTATTTTCAGACCCATTCTGAATTCTCGTTAATACTCTTCTCCAGGCATTCTATGTTATGTTTCTTTGTGCCATGCTGTTTTTAAGTAGAGTTTGTTTTCATTCAACAGATTTCCTAGAAAAGCCAGTAAAATATGAACCCCTTAATCATTGTCTAAGTCTCTTTATCACTCCTTAAACTCTGAGAGATCATATAACTAGGTAAAGGACTCTTTTATGCATAGATTTATTATTGGGCTATAATATAATGAAATTTCAGGAAGCTAGATTTATGTGGGGACAGAATATTCTTGACTAGATGTCTTTTCCACTCACTTCTTTGAATGTATCCTGCCATTTGCTCTGGCCAGTAGAATTTCTGCTCAGAAATTCCCTGATAATTTTATGAAGATTTCCTTCTATGTCATTCTTTGCTTTTTCAAAATGAGAACACAGGGACAACTAAGTGAAATGCACAAATATAGCCTGGATCTTACACTAGGAAAAATAACTATAAGGAACCTTATAGAGACAACTGACAAAATTTGATTATAAACTTTTGGTTACAAGGCACTACAAATTTATTATATATACACATATTATATACATATATACGAATATCCATTTTCTTAGGGAATAGAAGTGTTCAGGAGTAAAAAAAACAAATAAAGTCACTTTTAAAAGAATTTAGGAGTAAAGAAATGCAATATATAAGCTTTATTGAATCTTAGAAAATATAAGGTGAATTCTTATGCTAGTCTTATACATTTTTACAACTTTTAAATTAAAATGAAGGACCAAAGAGAGAGTAATGGGAGGAGGGGTGAGTAAGGCATTTGCCTGCACTCAGCCAACCCCAGTTCAATCTCCTGCAATTTCTTCCCAGGAATGATTCCTAAGCACAGAGACAGGAGTAAGACCTGAGTACTATGGGATATGACTTTAAAATAAACAAAAAATAATTTTAAGTAGATGAAAATAAGCCATAAAGTACTACTCATTTTTAAGGTCCAATGGAATCTCTACATATTCCATGACATTTTATTTCTAATGCATTATTAAATCATAAATCAAAAATTTTATCACTGAACAATTGACATGTATTCTCAAGAGAAATTGTAGCCTACAAAGTTTGTATTACTCATTACTCAATTGTTAATTTATTAAAAGGTAATTTTTAGGAAGTCATTTAATTTTGTCTTCCTCTATCAAAACTCTTCTTTTTTTCTAAAGTTATTTTTTATTAGGGTGCTGTAATTTACAACTATTCATAGTTGAGTTTTATGTGTACAGTGTTCTAACAGCAATCATACTACCAGTGTTAACTTTCTTCCAACCAGTGTTCCCAGGTGCCTTCCATCGACCCCTTGTCAACCTTCTTGACAGGAATATTTTATTTTATATTTTTATGTTATTAAAGAACTGTGATTTATAAAGCTATTGATAGTCTATTTTCAGACATATTATTATAACACCATCCCATAATCAGATTCAACTTCCCTCCATCACTGTTCCAAACTTCCCGGCTTGCCCCACTCTCCAAGCCTGACACCTTGGGACATTTAAAAGTTTGGATGCTATAGTTTGGATCACACCTTTCAGTGTTGTTGGCTCTAAGGTTTGGCTACCCCCACCCCAGTTATACTGGTTATACTGCCAGCTCTTTGTGACATGAGTTCTCTAACCCTCTGACCTTTCATTCACATATCCCACCTTTCACCCAACCCTTCCCTGTGACTCACATAGCTCATTTGCAAAAAAGAAACAAAAAATTATTCAATTTCTTCTGCCTCTCTTGTGTTCCAGAAAGGACAGCTCTTCCATCCCTTTATGACTCCTTAGATTGTATTAGATAGCCTTAAATGTATTCCTCATAACATTCTTCTCATATACCAGAGTAGTACTCAATTTGCCAAACTAAAATTAAACATTTTCTAATTCATAATTTTCAACAAACAGCAATATTACAGATGGCAAGATTGGAGAAGACCTATCGGAACTCACTAAACAACTAAATTGTAATTATGGAGTGAAAATGGTTTTACTCTGTGAAAGTTAACACCTCTTAACATTTTCTATATGATTTTTCAGGAATCCTGCCTCAACATCAGAGTGCATATAATCTATGCAGATTTCCAGGACCCACCTGGAATGCACTGACTCTTGAGGAACAAGTCCTTAAATTTATAAAAAGCTTATTTAGGTTATTCTAAGGCACATTAACATTTGCAACCAAGCTTGAGAAGAATGAAGTCACTTTCCATAATTCCTTTGCCATACTCACTCCATAATGTAACTCCCTCCACTGACACCTGCTATAGTTTACACTCAATTACACTACCCCCATTGAAGTATGATATTTGCTGATTTATTTCACAGACAGCTCTCAAACAAAGCCTTTAAAGAATTCTGCAACTCCAGCATTTGTCCAGACTGATGCTAAAGAAGCTAATCAATAAAATATATCTGAGAAGGAATTTAAAGGAAACACATTTGAACATTATAAAAGTTTTACTAGAAAATATTAATGAAAGAGGGGATGTCAGATAAAATACAAAACTAGAAAACTATTTGCTTCCTTGCTCTAGTTCTACCAGAAAATAATGGGTGTCATATATAAAAACAATGTGGTTGGATTAATCCATCTGCTATATATAATTACATATCCCTTGAAGAACTGCCCTCAATATTTTATTAAAAACTATGAGAATGGAATATAACTTATATTAAATTTTACTGAGGGTCTTAATAGAGAGCTATTTTAGTCTGTGAACAGAAGGTGGTAGGTTATATAACTATGATTTTGTAATTTTAGATAAATAACCAAAATATAATTGTTGTATTATTAATACATGCTGTTATCATCATTACTTGAGTGTTCATTAAATAAAAATGCAGAAAATAAACAACTCCTGAACATCGGCACATAAATTATTCTTGAGATAATAATTCATGAAGTCAAGGGAGAAAAACAAGATCCCAATGTATATGAAATAAACTGTATATTTGAATAATTCATATTTCAATTAAAATCTACTGTGGAACATCGTGATGTTCTAAAATAATTTTCTTCAATACCTATTTTAATCAGCTGAAAACAAAGGAGACTCATAACTTTGCAGTGATTTAGACCCCTCCCCTGACCGGCTAAACGTAGGTCACATGGTTTCACCTTATGTCCCACGTTATACTTAGTGTACAGTGTGTAGAGAAGAAAGCACACACCAAATTCTAGGTACATAGTGAATTTTACTGCATGAAGCATAATGAGGATTTCAGATGCTGAACGCTAATACTTGTTTTATTGCTGTAGTCAATTGTCCATGCATCTTAGGATTCATGCTCTATGCATTGGCTACGTCATGTTTCTTTTATTAGTTAAAGCAATTAATGTACTTTCAGTCTTTCAAACACAATCTTTTTTATGTTTCTCCTTGTGCAATCCCGTTCCCAATGATTAAAATAATTTTTCAATGAAGATGTCACACAGTTAAATGAAAAATATATAGCATTAACATTAAGAAACATTTGTAAACACTTTAGGAGAATATTGTTTGTTGTTATACAACAGTGTAGCAGATGGCTATAAAATGCAGCTCAAACTGAAAGAGCAGACACAGACCTCAGGGGAATGGGGTAAAGAGGTGGAGGAAAGAGAAATTTTACTCTTTTGAAAAAGAGATTAGTACCATATCAGAAATAACTTTTGGTCTGTCCATTTGTTTATATGGTTAAAGATAAAATATGGGCTAGTATTTATAATTAATGTCTTAGAATTTCAATCTTTTAACTATAGAGTGAGCATTTACCTGTATCAAGTCCCAAGCTATAGTTTTTATACACAACTTCTCTTCTCGTTCAATCACAGAAACTGAGAAATATAAATGAAGAGAAACAAACTGACATTCCCAAGAGTCTCATTACTTGATAGTTATGGATCTGGAATCTATCCAACACCTACTCCCCTTTCTGACCTGTAGAATGGACAAGGAGCCAGGCTTCATGGGATTTTATGTTTCCCTACATATTACCCATGAAAATTTGAACACATTACTTAACCTTACCGAATTTCCCTTTAAATAAAAAGAGAAGGTAAAAGGAACCTAGATAATAGCACTTAAGTGAGGATTAAGCAAGCTGTTGAATATTATATAATAAGAAATATACTAGCCATAGAAATCACTCTTTGTGTGTCCTCTTATTATTCCAATCCCTTGCCTGCCATACTGTCCATCCTTGTGTTTGTTTTGTTTTGTTTTGTTTTGTTTCAGCCTAATTGTTTCTTTCCTTTAAGCAAGATGCTATGCTATTAGAATATCAAATAAACATGTCTGTGAGCGGTCGGTCAGAAGGATGATTATTTCACACTTGTTATGTGTCATAATCAAATCCAGATTTAATCAGCTTACTAAATAGCCTTCCTAATTTAACTATTGCTCTTTTTTAGTGCACATGGGAAATGATACTGAATATCAAATATGCCACGGGTAGCTTGCCAGTTCTGCCGTGTTGGCAGGGTACTCTCAGTAGCTTGTCGGGCTCTCCAAGAGGGATGGAGGCTTTTAGGGTGGCCTCCAATCACCCTTCCAGGTGTTCCCATGGTTCACACCAAATTTGAACCCCATCAAATATGGTGCAAAACAGTAACAGCAATGGACCTCTTCCGCCTGACACCGAAAGAGCCCCCAATATGGCAGCATTTAGAAGGATGAGCAAGGAGAGGCTGATAAAATCTCAGGAATGAACTAGACTGCCAAAATGAAGAAAGACTAAAACGACTGTCTGTACTTTCAATGCACGTACGCTGGCATTGAAAGTATCGATGAAATACCTGATGGTGCAAGCACAGAAGATCAACTACATCATTGGTCTGACTGAAACGAGAAGGCATCAATCACATCATGCCATTTTCAACACTGGAAAAGAACTTTTTCTTGGAACATGTGACAACAGAGGTGTCGGTGGCATCGGTGTCCTTGTCAACATGAACTTGGCCATGAGCATTAATTCATTCGAACGACTTACAATCCGAATAGGATGATTATGCTTGAATAGATGTGGCTCACTGCCAGCAGTTTCTATCTTCATTGTCTACGCACCAACATCCAACTACAATGAAGAAGAAATTGAGAAGTTCTACCTGGAGCTGGAGAAGTTCTATAAAGAAGACCACACCTTCTACAAGATCATTGTTGGTGATTTCAATGCCAAGATATGACTGAGAATGTCACCTGAAGAACTCCACATCAGGACCCATGCCCTAGAATAGAATGAACAGGGTGAGAGACTGTCTGAGTTCATCATGTCGACCAAGACCATCCATGGTAACTCACAGTTCCAGAAGGCCGAATCTAAACGTTGGACATGAGAGCCTCTAGGTGGGCAGTTCCACAACAAAATTGACCACATCATATTCAATCAAAGGTTTTGCCTGATTGATGTCACTGTTGTCCCAAAATTCCAAATGGGATCAGACCACTGTCTCCTTTATGCAAAATTCTACTTCACAGAGTGGGGAGAAAGGTCTGCAAAGTTTAAGCAGAAAACTCCCAGAATGACCACCAACTGGGAGCTCTTTGGCACTATTGCAGCAATGTGGGAAGATGCCATCGTTGATGACATCAACGAGGAATATGATCAACTGGTTCAGCACCTCCATGACTGTGCAAAGAATGCTGAGAGTGGGAAAGCCACAAACAGCCCATCTTCAGAAACTCTAGAGCTCATTCACCAACGTAGTTTGGCACGAGCCTCAGGAACCACAGCTAATGTCCGAGCTCGAAAAGCTATGCAGAGAAGTGATAAAGGAAGACCTCAAAGAGAGAAGAGCAGCAGTGTTGGCTGATGCGGCAGAAGCAGGGAAAAGTATTCAGAATGCTCGCCTGTCCTTCACCACTACAAGACTAAGATGACTGCCCTCCGACATCCTGATGGATCTATTACATCTTCCATAAAGGCAATGGAGAGGATTATTCACAACTCCAACTCGGATCTCTTTGACAGCCATGTCCACCTGCTCATATACCAAATTCCACAGGATGGATATGTCCTTCCCTACATCTTCCCATCCGAAATCCAACTTGCCATTTTGTTGGTAAAGATAAGTACAGCATGTGGTACAGACAAAATCAGACCCAAAAACATGAAGAATCTGCTGCCAGTACTCATCAATACACTGGCTCGGCTCTTCACACACTACCTGTCCATATGCAAGGTTCCATCCCAATGGAAAACCATCAGGACCATTCTGTTGTACATGAAGGGAGACATCCATGACATCGACAATTATTGCCCAATGTGCCTGTTGTCCATCGTCTACAAGTTGTTCACTTGAGTCATCCTGAATAGAATAGGCAGAACACTACATGAAGAACAACCATGCTAGTGATCCGGGTTCCAAAAAGGATTCAGCACAATTGACCATATCCACACAGTGACCAAACTCATTGAGGTTTCTCAAGAGTTCAAGATGCTGCTCTGTCTAATGTTCATTGACTTAAAGAAGTCCTTCAATTCTGTGAAGACTGAAGTGGTCATTGAAGCCCTAGCCAAACAGGGCGTTCACATTCAGTGCATCAAGATCCTCCATGAGCTGTATTATGGATTCACCACCAGGATCTCACCATTCTACAAGGAAGTCATCATTGATGTAAAGAGAAGGTTCAGAAGAGTGATACCATTTAATGGAAACTCTTCAGTGCCACCCTCGAGAATGTCATGCAATGACTGGAATGGGAAGGAATGGGAGTGAAGATAAACACTCGGCAACTACACTACCTCTGCTTCACTGATGACATCAATCTAATAACACCAAACATTAGCCAAGCGACACAAATGCTGGCCTATTTCAACCTCGAGTGTGGAAAGGTCAGACTGCAGCTGAATCTCACCAAAGCAACATTCATGAGAAACAGACTAGTTACTGACATTACATTTGCTCTCAATGGAACATTTCCAAATGCAGCAGCTATGTGTACCTGGGTCAAGGACTCAACATAAGGAACAACTTGGCCCCAGAACTGCGCAGAAAGAAGAGAGCTGCGTGGATCCCTTTCAAGAACATCGAAAAAGTAGGTAAGAGGACGAAGAATCTCTAGCTCTGGGCACATCTTTTCGACTCCACCATTTTTCCTGCACTAACATACACCTCAGAGACCTGGGCCCTATGAAAACAGGATGAGAACGCTATTTGGGTATCCCAAAGAGGAATCGAAAGAGCTATGCTTGGAGTTCCATGTTTCACTCAAGTGAGAGAAGGAATTCGAAGTTCCAACCTCCATCGACGATCAAGAATCAGGGATGTTTGTTTGCCTAGGCGTCCAAAACCAGATGAGCCAGACAAGTAATGTGATTCAGAGACGACTGCTGGACTAGAGCTGTTACCGACTGGATTCCACGGGACATCAAAAGACCACATGGCCATCCATGTACAAGATGGTCAGACTTCTTTGTCAAAACCCTGAATGAACGGTTTGAGGCTCTTTCTGTTCTTGGAGCGAGCAGATACCATTGGGCTACACTAGCACGTGACAGGGACGAATGGAGATATTACTGGTGCCCGCTTGAGCAAATTGAAGATCAACGGGATGACAAGTGATACAAGTGATGGGAAATGATGGAAATGGATACATTTCAAAATTGTTTTTCATTTCTGTGGAAGTGATGTGATAAATCAGTCTTTAACATTTAGATATATATGACTGAAAAAGTTATCTCAGACATTGAGATCACTGTACAGTTTCCTTTATATTCTCCAGAATCCATTAGCATTGAACAACAGAAAAGCTATCTTTAACCTGTGGTGGCTGATTACTTTGCTTTCTTTGGGGGACTACATTCTGAAAGCAAACTCTTGTACTTTCCCCCTGCCTATATAATCCTTCTTCTGATTCTATATTTAACATAATATTCCTTGAAGACCTAACTTAAATGCCAACTGCTCCAGGAAGACTTCCAGATATGCTCTTGTATTCCAAATAAAATAGTCTCTCCCTGTTTATTATAACTTATTCAGGAAATGCAAATCAGAACAATAAGATGTCCTATCAGTGAGAACAGGATAGATCAAAAAGATTGGGAATACCCAGTGTTGACAGACGTGGTGTAATAAGAACCCTCATTAACTCTTGATGGAAATGTCTGCTTCAGACTCTAGGGAAAACAGTAGGAAAATTTTCAAAAAAAAAAGCAAAAATAGACGTATATGTGAGCTGGAGTGATAGGACATTGGGTAGGGCGTTTGCCTCGCACAAGGCCAACCCAGGTTCGATTCCTCTGCCCCTCTTGGAGAGCCTGGCAAGCTACCAAGAGTATCTCACCCACACGGCAGAGTCTGGCAAGCTACCCGTGGCATATTTGATATGCCAAAAACAGTAATGAGTCTCACAATGGAGACATTACTAGTACCTGCTCAAGCAAATCAGTAAGCAATGGGATGGCAGTGACAGTGACAGACTTATATGTCATTCAGTAATTCCACTTCTTGATATCTATTCTCAAAATGCAAACATCTTAATTTGAGAAGATATATGAGCATCTATAGTCACTACATTACCAGTATAATAAATGGGATATAGAACCAAAGATAAATTTCCAATAGAAGAAGAATGTATTAAGAAGTTGTGGAAGAAAGCCAAGGTGTAACAGTGGTAGAGCACTGGACTTGCATGTATAAGGTCTTGGGTTAAATTCTTTTTTTTTTGGGGGGGGGATTAAATTCTTAGCACTGACAAAAACAAATAAAGAAACAAGAAGTTGTGATATATATACAAAATAGACTACTATGCTGCCACAGGAAAAGGTAGATCAAAAACTTGGATAGAACTGAGTTACCATGTTAAGCAAAATACATCAGAGAGAGAAGGGCAATGGGATGATTTCACTCATCTATGGAACAAACCCTTAGCCCTGGATTAATGAACTGAGGATAAAAAGAAATGGAAGTATGAGAAAGTACAGTGAGATGGATTTGATATGAAGAGGTAACACTGGAGGAGGGTCTTGGGAATTTTAGTGGAAGTGAAGCGTGATAAATCAAAACTATAAACGCTTGTCATGTGGAAAAAAATTATTTATCATGTCTTTAAGCATAGGAGGAATAAAATGCTCACTTTTTTCCAGTGTTGGTCTTCTCTTTCGAATTGATTAGAGAAATTCAAAGATTGCAGTCAGCACTGTCAACCTGCTTTGACGGCGAGGTATGGCCTGTCACATGATTATGGTTTGTAGCTCTTAGATACCTACAGAGGTGAAGCTCATATCTATATGTGCACTTACAAGAGCAGGCTATGTCTTTCTTTTCTCTAAACCTCTTTCTGCTTTCTAGAATAAATGTGATGGCTAGTATTTAAGCAGTCCCTAGAGCAGTGGTGTTGAAGTCATTTTGATTAAGGCAAAGACTTCTTTCTTAAGACAGAAGAAATCTGATTTCAAAGAAATGTGGAGTCAGCAAGCAACCTGAGTTATCTATCTGAAAAAGGGTTTATGTAAACAGAAGCTTGGATTCTCTTTTATGTTAAATGGGCCAAATTTTGATTCATGGATCCATTCAAGTCCTTTATAGATTTGATATTATTTGGTATTATTTAAATTTTTATCTTCTGTATAGCACTCATAGCATTGCTGTGTATCCAACTGTAAGTATGGTTGTTGTATTAGATGTGATCATTATAGACCTTCATGGCAAACTTTTAGTAGGTTCTTAGTAAATATTTATTTCATAAAATCAATTTGAATGAGTATGTGTGAAAGACACCAAAAATTCAGGTGTCACTGACATAAAATCAGGAACCTACTTTTTACATAAGTGTGAAGCTATGTTTATGTACAGATCTGTACAATAGGAAAAGGATACAAAGTGTTTTACCTGTGGATGTAGCTATTTCATTGCTCTTATCGTGACTTTATGATAGTTAAGAAAATGGGTTCTGTAAATTCAGGATAATTTGTTTGTTTGGAGTTTCCAGCAATGAAGCATATGCAGCTGATGGGAAAACATTGTGTCCACTCTCTTGAGTAGAAAGATTAAGGAGTGACTCATGCTTTAAGGTGACACAGGCCCCTGCTACTGTCACAGGAGTCTTATATCTGACCCAAGATTTTGGAATATTAGTATGATAATTACAAGACTTGTATATGTACTTTGTTTTAACACATATCCCTATACTTAATTTATGTTTTTATCCAAACTTAGTTTCCAGAAACTGGGGAAAATAGTCCTTAATACTTTGTTATTATAAATAATAGAGTTTTAAATGCATCAAGAATACAAAATATATTTTTGGAATAGGGAATTTTGAACTTTAAAAGCAATGCTTTGGCAGAAAATAATGCTTTGGGAAATACATGCTTTAGGAATTTGTCGAAGCAAGCAATCAACTAAGAGAAAATAGAATGTCTTGTCATATGACCATTATTGATTTATCCATTTTTACTATGATCCTATGACTATTCGATAGCACCAAAGATCTGAAATTACTATGGAAACTCTGTGAAAAACATTATTTCAAGGGAATTCAAAACTTAACTCTAGTATCAACTTGGTTAAATTTCCCAACACCAGTGATATCATGAAGCTCTTTAGGCAATATTGAGCAGAACAGAAGAAAGTGATATCTGAATTTAAAAGCCCAATTTACTAGGAAAAAAATATTTTGGTAGCAAGAATTTTTTAGATGCAAACATTACAATGGCTTGGATGTACAATCTTAAATGGCAATGAAAAATGGGTCATGTGTGTGCTTTATATCAAATTCACATTTTGCCTGTGATGAGAATATTTTCAAATTGCTTCCTCTGAACCAGAGTCCCAGAGTCATTTTATCCAAAGGGCATAGAAAAATAGATTTACTTAATATACAAGAGCAGTTGCAGAAAATACCTTCATTACCTTGCTGAGGCTCAAGACAAATTGGGAAATATGTATCCTTCTGATATCAGCGTAGCCACAATGTTCATTCTAAAGCTAAGTGTCAAGAAAACCATTTAGTGGCTATTTTAAAAGCAGTTCGCTATTATCACACAATTATAGTTAGAACCAAATATAATGTAGGACACAATGCAAATATCTTTGAAACAACTTATAAAGCATTTTAAAACAAAAGAGCCCGGCTGGATCATTATAAGAGTGATATTTCTAATCAGCATAACTCATCACCTCATTTTCACAACTACAAAATATTTGCCTTTAGTCAGAAAGTAAAGAAAGGATAAAAGAGGGGCGTAGTGGAGTGAAGCAGGACAAATATAAGAAAAGCAAGGACAGAAAACATCTTCAGATGACTATAATATCATTGTTTTTAAGAAACCTGAACCATAACTTTTGTTTATAATATCTGAAGCCCCATCCTATCAGGGACTTAGGTTTGTCTTTTCAGTTTTTTTCTTTTTTTTTTTTTTTGATGTTGTAGCATAGCTGTCACTACTGACATTTTTCTCAGCAAAAGTCTAGTGAATTTGAAATCACAAGTTCTGTGTCTTTATCTAACCCTGTTTTTTTTTTTTCCTTTTTGAGTCACACCAAGTGATGCTCAGAAGTTACTCCTGGTTCCGCACTCAGGAATTACTCCTGGAGGTGCTTGGGGGACCATATGGGAAGCTGGGGATTGAACCCAGGTCAGCTGTGTACAAGGCAAACACCCTACCCGCTGTACTATAACTCTGGATCTAACCCTGGGTTCTTGAGATTGATGAAATACTGTCTCTTTTCTTTGTCTGAGAATTGTTTTTCTTCAAAAGAGAAATGACAAACAAAATAAGACACAATCATTGGTAAAAGGACATTAATATTGTCATAGAGGCATAATTCTCATTTACACTCCAAGTTTTCTGTTTGTTAATCAGATGGGATTTCAGCACTAAAACTACTAGGATGAAGAACAGCATTCAGCAACTAAGCTGAACTGTTTTGTTCTAGAAGTTCTAAGTATTAAAACATAGTGAAAGTCACAAATAATGGCAGAATTATGGGTAGAATAAAATTTCTGATGAATAAGAGCATGTGTTCGACTAAAACACAGACCAATTTCAATGACTGAACCAAGAATCATTTGTATACCAGCCCAACAAAATGATGGCACTAGAATAAAACTGTGCCAGAATCATAATTTCAGAATTTGTACTAACGTAAATTCAGCCCAAATCCATAGGCACTCATGAACTTTTTCTACTGAAACAGAGTCAGAACCACGAGTTTCATGAGACATTTGACTTATACTGATGTCTGAAAGAGCTTATAAAGGATTTAACCTTAAGTTATAAAGTAAATTTGGAATGTATAGAATTATTTAACAAATTAAGTCAGAGAGTAAAGAGTAATACATTTTGACATTTTGTGACTTCTTTTTATTTGGCAAAGCCAAAACTGTTTTGACAAGAAATTAGTTACTCAACTGATGACTAACTGATGCCAAAATATACCTGCACGTACCTTGTAACTTTGTAACTCAGAACATGCTGTTGGGAAATGATCGAGTTTGTTTGGTGCTCCTCTTTTTATGTTGGTAACTGGATCTGAATTGTGCTAACGGACAGGGTAAAACTTGGAACTTTACTGTAAAGGCTTTTTTCCCTACTCTTTAGTTTTCAAAGATGACAATATTAACAAGGATTAGTAGGAAAAGTTTTAACATTAAATCACTGACTGCTACTGAATTATTGAGTTCCATATCGTTGAGGAATATGCTTTAAGTATAAGCTTTATGCTTTAAGTATAAGCTGTAAGAATGATACTCATAGCTTAAGATATATATATGTATATATATATATATATCCTTTAAGATATATGATTTTCTTTTTCCTCATTGCAACATTCTCCAACCCACCTCCTACCAATGTATTTTTTGGTCAATTTATTCTTTTAGTTTTTGAGATGCTCCCAAGGATAAGGAGAAGATGCTAATGACAAACTTGCTTTACTTGATAATTTTTCCTAATACCCATCTACCTTGGCAATAACAAAAATATTTGAATGTGATAGGTTCTAAGTTGACATCCAAGATAAAAGACACTTTGTGTACAAGCCCTGAATCATACCCCTTTTTCCTTAAGTATGAGCTGAAGACAACTTATAAATATGATGAGATATTATACACATACTCGAATTACTAATCAGTAAGCCTATCAAAAGACTGAGTACCATGAGTGGGCCTAACATAAGCAGAGCTTCATTTAAAAAAATGTCAGAGAGACATTCAGTGCCCTGTTGAACTTGAAGCAAGAAAAATGCCATGGAATGAGACAAGGGTGTCTTATAGGAATTGAGAGGTAGCAGGAAAGGGGATCTCAGTGATACAACTGTACAAAATAAATCTGCCAACAATCACTAGTCTTTCAAGGGTACCAAAATTATCTTCCAAGGTCTTAATTTTGGTTCAGTGATAACCTGAACAGAGAACACATTTAACTTGAATCCAGACTCCTGACCCACAGATAATAAATTTATGTTGTTTTAAGTCACTATGTTTTGGGTAGCTTGTTTATGCATCAATGGAAAACTTAATACGCTTACAAACACATACAAAAGTTAATCTGTCAACAGGATCTATTAGCCTGTGTCATGATAAATGACACTATACTGCAGAAGTAAAAACAAAGGTTAGACAGAGTGTTAAATACTGTCTTCTCTTCTTTTTTCAATGATAGCATTTGTTATAAAATAAATACAGTATTTTTTTCATTTCCTCTCTGTCACCCTCTTCCTGGAATCATATATTCAACTTCAGGGATGAAAGTATGGAAATCATTTAAAATCAGTTACCCAAAGTCAATATTCTACTGAAAAGAATATATTTATCTGTTACAGGACCACACACACAATCACAGAGACACTCACCCTGAAAAGAAAGAGTCCCCTTTTAAAAATCAACTATTATCTTAAAGAATTCACGCTAGTTTTTCATAATAAATTCTAGTGATTCTATTAATCCAGCACCTGCATTTTTTATGTTAGGAGTACTGCTATTTATTCAGTCACTGATTGAGCTGATTAAAGCAGGCCTGAACTCTGCATTACTTCTTTTATTTTCTTTAATTTTTCAAATTTTCATAAAGTTGTTCACAGTAATTCTTTATATTCATTATATAAACACCAATCTTACCACCATTGCACCTTCCCATGACCATTACTTTGAATCTTCCCACAACCACCCAACCTGCCCCTTAGGCAGATGCTAAAATAATTTATTTTGTATTGCTTGCCATGAATAAGATGAGGTGTCACGAGGCCGTGAAAGTGGCCTCACACTCCTGGAATTCTAAAATTCTAAAATATTTGTGGCCCAGAGGTATCTCTGTGGCATGCCACTCTCTTCCAAGATTTATTTCTGAGTCTCTGAATCATGGCTATTAATGAGCTTAAATGGCCCAGAGGCAGTTCTTAGGCATGTCTGCCAAGAAACCAAAAGGACTGGAAGATGGGGGGAGGTCGCCTATCCCCAACTCTGTGAGTCTGGAGTTTTCAGTCACCGGTACCGCATACCTAAGTTTTTTAGTGGATTCATTCTCATGTGTGGGGGGCTCGGGATTAGCCTGTGAAGGTCGGCCATGAGTGTGGCAGTGATTGGGTTCTGGAGGTTTGCAGCACCTGCATTTTTTGGTCATCAAAGCCTGAGATGATGACAGATTAAGGAGATCTTTGATTTATTGTTGGTTAGAAAAAGCCCCCACAGAAGGAACTAAAAATCAAGGCAAAGAGTGAAAGGCAGGACTTGTGGATTACCCAGAGCGCAGTGAGACCCAGAGGAGAGTAAGATATTCTTTGTGATTCTGAGATAGGATAGAATTCTAAATGCTAGGATTTTTGACAGATGTGATTGCAAATGGACCCCACTTCCACAACTTTGTCCCCCCAAGCCCCACATTCCATTAGTACTAAGTCTCCAAGTCAGAGGCTAGATTATGTTCCCCAACCCTGCTGAAGAAATAACTATTGGTATATATTGAAAGATTACCACACTTAAACAGAATACTTTTATATTTATAGTTATAATAGAATAAAAAAGATAAAGCATTAATTTTAATTACCTTAATATCTTCTCTAAATGGACTTGTGAACATAGGACCATTGTCTTCTTTAGATGACATTTCCTATTTCTCTAGAATGCAATAATAGTTTAAAAAGACGATGCAATCAGCATAATTTTAAAAACAGGTCTAAAAAAATAGAATCTCTTCAAATAGATTCATTGCTGCAGAACCATGATATTAGTTATGTGAAATTTTCAAGTTCTCTAACATATATAATGTTTAAAGAAGAAATTGTATGAGTGTAAAATAATGACTGATACAGCCTGGGTTCATTTTAAAATCATCCTATAATAGCATTTAGTTCATTAGCAATAACAGACTGACATTTTCTCCTTAGTAAGTTTTACATGTGATACTGGCTATATTTTTGAAACTCTGAATAAGGGTAGATGACACGGGTCATGAGGGAATATCCAGAGCATATGGTTACCATTATTATTAGAGAAGTTGCTGAAGATACTTTGGATTTGCTATTTCTGCAACATGTATTTGTTTCAGAGAATAACCTCAACTTTTCTCAGCGATATCCCAAATCTAATATATGCCTTTGAAATCTGAAATTAATTATAATTCCAGGTAGGTGGGCCAGCAAGAAAGCTCAAAAAACAGCTTGATAAAACAAGAAATCAACCCTTCAACCATTTTCAGTTTAGGGAAGCCACATCAAACCTTAATGAGAAACCACATGTAGTGGTAAATTCTGGCATTTAATTTTATGATTATTTACAGTCATTCTGGTGCATAGCATATGGCATAGAGTTGCCTTTTTAGAAAAATAAACTAGAATGGGATAAATACATAGCAATAAAATTTTATTCCTCTTGATAAAGAGCATAGATATGTATTTAATTAAACAAAGAAAGGATAAAGTGTTTTGAGCTGTGAACAATAATTCATACTTCAAAATTCCTTGGAATAGTGTCGTAGGGAAAAAAATGGTCACAAATATTAAGAAAATAGCAGAAGTTCAAGAATATATTCTTAGATTTTTGTTCATTTTTCTTTATATTTTTCTATAGCTTGCCAAAAGTTTGCCTTTTAAATTCTATAATAATTTATAATTTAGTTTTCAATCATTTAGCTGTCTTTAAACTAATTGTTTTTAAATGTTTCTAAATTCTCATAGCAGATTTCAGCAATAGATAAAACATCCAGCTTCATTATTTTTTCTGTTCTAGAACAATGCTTTTGCTCTTCATATTCTTGTTACAATGTAGCACTGCCTTACCATTGTTCGTCAATTTGCTCGAGCAGGCACCAGTAACGTCTCCATTGTGAGACTTATTACTGTTTTTGGCATACTGAATACACCACAGATAGCTTGACAGGCTCTGCCATACGGGAAGAATACTCTCGTTAGCTTGCTGGGCTCTCTGAGAGGGACGGAGGAATCGAACCCAGATCAGCCGCATGCAAGGCAAACACCCTACCCGCTCTGCTATCGCTCCAGTCCTGAGTAAATTTAGTTTTTAAATCAATTAATATATTTAAATGCAAAGATGAACAATAAAATTATATAAGATGCATCATTCAAAAAAATAAAGCTGAAGGAAATAAAGTACAAAATGGCAATCCAGGCTCCCCTTTTCAGGTTAGTGGAGTGAACGGGCGCCATCCCATCTGCGCCTGCATCCCCGGCCCCGCCCCTGCGCCATCTTCCTCGGACCCTGGCTCCACCTTTCCTGACCACTGCCCATCTAGACCCTCACCACCTTCCAGCGCCGGCCCACTGCTCCGTTCCCCTTTTCAGGTAAGTGGAGTGAACGGGTGCCATCCCATCTGCGCCTGCACCTCCCCACTCCCTGAGGTCACCCAGCCACATTTTGTTAGTGGGCGTGGCCTCAACAAAGTGGGCGTGGCTTCAAAAGTGGGCGTGATCTCCTCCGGAGCAGCGGCCGCTAACGTGGCCGCAGTTATTTTTTTTTTCAAATACCAAGCAATTATTTGGTACTTCTCAATATTCATCACTTATATCCCTGATTATCATCTTCGAGGGCCTTAAAATACTTCCTAAATAAGTTCCAAGCTAATTCCAAATTTCAAAAACTACCAATGAGTAGAAGCAGCTATTCAAGCCAAACCTAAGGGACCTCACTCTCAAGTAGTATTGCTTGAACTTTCACATAAATAATAGAGGAACATCAGAGAGGGACATCTTCTAGAGGGAGTACAGAAGAAATTGATCACCACTGACCATTTAGAATCCTTTTCCACAACCAGAGGTGAACTTTAAGGCCCCTTTGCCATACTACCACAGCAATTTGAAGAAACAGCGCAAATCCCCGCCACAAGGGGAGGACAAAGAAAAGAGTCTTGATGCATCACTAGAAGTTACCTACAAACTGGAGCTCTCCGATAAAGAATTCAGAGCTGAAATCCTCAAGATGTTCAATCAACTCAATGGAAAGTTTGACAAGGTATTTGTTACATTAAAGGCGAACCTCACAGAAATGATACAACAGACAGCTGAGAAATTACGGGAAGAAATGAGAACAGAAAGAAAAAACCTACAGAAGGAAATGTCACAAATCAAGGATTCCGTAGATGAATTAAAAATCTCAGTGGGTGCCCTCAACAATAGAATGACTGCAGCAGAGGACAGAATCAGTGAGCTGGAAGATCAGCTCCAGGAAGCCTGTAGGCAACAACAATCAATGGGGAGAAACCTCAAAATAGCTCTAGGGAGAATTAGAGTCCTAGGGAATGAATTCAAGAGGAACAACATTAGAATCATTGGACTACCAGAACCACAGGGAACCAACCCCAATGAAAAAACCACAGTCAAAAAAATCATTGCCGAAAAATTCCCAGAGCTGGACAATGCAGACATCCACATTCAAGGAGCCAGAAGGGTACCAGCTAAAAGAGACCCTAACAGAAAAACTCCAAGACATATCATAGTTAGGATGATGGACGTAACAGATAGAGACACATTACTGCAAGCCGCAAGGTCGAAGAAGGAAATCACATACAATGGAGCACCCCTTAGGTTCACAGCAGACCTATCGGAGGAAACCCTTCAAGCTCGAAGGCAGTGGTGGGATATAGTGAAAAAACTCAATGAGATGAATGCTTCACCAAGAATACTTTATCCGGCCAAACTCTCATTCAAACTCGAAGGAATTAAACAATATTTTGGGGATAAACAACAACTCAGGAACTTCATAGACTCTAAACCAAACGTAAAGGTCTAAAGGGGCTACTATAAGACAAGAAAAACCCCTACAAGCACAGCAAATATTTACAGAAAGATGGCACAAAACTCTATGACAATAATCTCTCTCAATGTCAATGGTCTTAATTCACCAATTAAGAGACACAGACTGGCAAAATGGATTCAGAGACTCAACCCAACATTCTGCTGCCTGCAAGAAACACATCTGAATAGCCAGAACAAACACAGACTCAAAGTCAAAGGATGGAAAACAATTCTGCAAGCAAACAACTCCCTCAAAAAAGCTGGGGTGGCTTTACTAGTATCAGACAACATAGACTTCAGGTTGAAAAAGATTAGAAGGGATAGTGAAGGACACTTTTTATTAATCAAGGGATATGTACAGCAGGAAGAAATCACACTCCTAAACGTGTATGCACCCAATGAGGGACCAGCTAAATACCTACAACAGCTGCTAACAGACCTTAAGAAGGACATTGTGGGCAACACGATAGTAGTTGGAGACTTCAACGCCGCCCTATCACCTCTGGACAGATCAAGAAGATTAAAACTCACCAAGGAAATAATGGATTTGAAGGAAGAAATAGAAGAGAGAGGGCTAATAGATCTATACAGGGCTCTATATCCAAAAAAAGGGGAATACACTTTCTTTTCCAGCGCACATGGAACATTTTCCAGAATAGACCAAGCACTGGGCCACGCAACATACCTCAACAGAATCAACAAAATGGACGTTGTACCAGCTATTTTTTCAGACCATGATGCACTGAAAATAGAAGTTAATCATGGTCAAATGCAGAAAAATAAATCAAACACCTGGAAATTAAATAGCTCGATGTTGAACAATGAGTGGGTCAGGAAGGAAATCAAGGAAGAAATCAAAAGGTACCTGGAAACAAATGAGAATGAAGACACGAGCTATCAGAACCTGTGGGACGCAGCTAAAGCCATTTTAAGGGGAAAATTTATAGCTCTGCAAGCATATCTCAGGAAGGAAGAAAGGGCCCACATAAATAACTTGACTTCACAGCTCAAGACCTTAGAAAAGGACCAACAAAAGAAGCCCAAACCAGGCAGAAGGAAAGAGATAATAAAACTTAGAGCAGAAATTAACGACATGGAAACCCAAAAGACAATCCGAAAGATCAATGAAACCAAGAGCTGGTTTTTTGAGAAAATAAATAAGATTGATAAACCACTAGCAAGACTCACAAAGAAAGAGAGAGAGAGAACCCTAATAAGCCGAATCAGAAATGAAAAGGGGGACATCGCAACAGAAACCAATGAAATTCAAAAGATCATCAGAGACTACTTTGAAAATCTGTATGCCATGAAACAAGAGAACCTAGAAGAAATGGATAAATTCCTGGATTCCTATAATCTCCCAAGGCTGAACCAAGAAGACCTGGAGTTCCTGAATAGTCCTATTAACATCAAGGAAATTGAAACGGTAATCAAAAGTCTTCCCAAAAACAAAAGCCCTGGCCCAGACGGATTCGCTAGCGAATTCTTCCAAACATTTAAAGAGGACCTATTGCCAGTTCTTCTCAAGCTTTTCCGGGAAATTGAAGAAACAGAAACCCTCCCAAACAGTTTCTATGAGGCTCACATCTCCCTAATACCAAAAACAAACAAGGACACCACAAAAAAAGAAATCTATAGGCCAATATCCCTGATGAAGACAGATGCGAAGATTCTCAACAAAATATTAGCAAACAGAATTCAACAACTCATCAAAAAGATCATACACCACGACCAAGTGGGATTCATCCCGGGGATGCAAGGATGGTTTAACATCCGGAAATCAATCAACATAATCCATCATATCAACAAAAGAAAAAAATCATATAATCATATCAATAGATGCAGAGAAAGCATTTGACAAGATCCAGCACCCCTTTATGATGAAAACTCTCGCCAAAATGGGTATAGAAGGGACCTTCCTCAATATAGTCAAAGCCATCTACTACAAGCCTACGGCAAGCATCATCCTCAATGGGGAAAAACTAAGAGCCTTCCCTCTGAGAACAGGGACAAGACAAGGATGCCCACTCTCTCCTCTTCTGTTCAATATAGTACTGGAAATACTTGCAATAGCGATTAGGCAAGAAAAAGATATTAAGGGCATTCAGGTAGGAAAGGAAGAAATCAATCTCTCACTATTAGCTGATGATATGATATTATACTTAGAAAACCCTAAAACGTCTACCAAGAAACTCCTAGAAACAATAGTCTCGTATAGTAAAGTTGCAGGCTATAAAATCAATACCCAAAAGTCCATGGCTTTCTTATATGCAAATAGTGAGAGAGAAGAAAGCGACATGATAAAAGCTATCCCGTTCACAATTGTGCCTCAAAAAATCAAATACCTTGGAATCAGCTTAACTAAGGAGGTAAAGGACTTGTATATTGAAAACTACAAAACGCTACTTCAGGAAATAAAAGAAGACATGAGGAAATGGAAAAATATCCCCTGCTCATGGATTGGAAGAATTAATATTGTCAAAATGGCAATTCTCCCCAAAGCATTGTACAAACTCAATGTGATCCCTATAGGGATACCCTTGTCATTCTTCAAAGAAATGGAGCAAGCGCTCCTGAAATTCATATGGAACAATAAGCCCCCACGAATAGCTAAAGCAAGTCTTGGGAAAAAGAAAATAGGAGGAATCAACCTCCCCAACTTCCAACTCTACTACAAAGCGGTAGTCATTAAAACAGCTTGGTACTGGAAAAAAGGCAGAGCTGCAGACCAATGGAACAGGGTGGAATACTCTGACACATCCCCCCAAATATATGACCGTCTAATCTTTGATAAGGGAGAAAAGAAGGTGAAGTGGAGCAAGGAAAGCATGTTTAACAAATTGTGCTGGCAAAACTGGACAGCTACATGCAAAAAAATGGGCTTAGACCTCCATCTATCACCATGTACAAAAGTCAGATCAAAATGGATTAAGGACCTCAGCATCAGACCAGAATCCCTAAGGTACATTGAAGACAAGGTCGGCAAAACCCTCCACGACATTGAAGCCAAAGGTATCTTCAAAGCTGACACGCCACTGGCCAAGCAAGTGAAAACAGAGATAAATGAATGGGACTATCTCAAACTAAGAAGCTTCTGCACCTCAAGAGAAACAGTGACCAAAGTACAAAGACAATCTACAGAATGGGAAAGGATATTTATGCAGTACCCATCCGATAAAGGGTTGATAACAAGGATATACAATGCACTGGTTGAACTCCACAAGAAGAAAACTGCCAACCCGATCAAAAAATGGGCTGATGAAATGAACAGAAGCTTTCCTAAAGAAGAAATCTGAATGGCTCCGAGGCACATGAGAAAATGTTCCACATCACTAATCATCAGGGAAATGCAGATCAAAACAACCATGAGATATCATCTCACACCACAGAGACTGGCCCACATCCCAAAAAACAAAAGCAACCGGTGTTGGCGTGGATGCGGGGAGAAAGGGACTCTTCTTCACTGCTGGTGGGAATGCCGACTGGTTCAGCCCTTTTGGAAAACAATATGGACGATTCTCAAAAAATTAGAAATTGAGCTTCCATTTGACCCAGCAATACCACTCCTGGGAATATATCCCAGAGAGGCAAAACGGTATAGTAGAGATGGCATATGTATTTCTATGTTCATTGCAGCACTGTTTACAATAGCCAGAATCTGGAAAAAACCAGAGTGCCCCAAAACAGATGACTGGTTAAAGAAACTCTGGTACATCTACACAATGGAATACTATGTAGCTGTCAGAAAACATGAAGTCATGTAATTTGCATATAAATGGATCAACATGGAAAGTATCATGTTGAGTGAAATGAGTCAGAAAGAAAGAGACAGATATAGAAAGATTGCACTCATATGTGGAATATAATGTAACTGAGAAGTACAAGTTGGCAACGATGCAACTTCTGGCAGATATCTCTCTGGACTTAGTTACTAAAATACTAAATTACAGAAACCCAAAACTGACAGGCCACTAAGTGTGGTCACTCGACCTCATACCTCTTCATCCTCAGCAATGGAAAACAAATTATCTAATGCTTCCTTTTCAGCAGGTCTGACTTTAGGGGAGAGACTCTCCAAACAATAATAGTGAGTTTTGTTGAAATATTGTATGCAATCAAAGTGAAAGTAAAGTGAAATTTATTAGTTACACAGGCGGGGGGGCTTAGTGTGGGGGGGCTAGGGGCGTGGGGGGGTTAGGGGTGTGAGGGGGCGGGGTGGAGCTATACTGGGATTCTTGGTGGTGGAATATGAGCACTGGTGAAGGGATGGGTATTCGAGCATTGTATAACTGAGATTTAAACATGAAAACTTTGTAACTTTCCACATGGTGACTCAATAAAAAATTTTTAAAAAAATGGCAATCCAGGGATCCACCTCCATTTCTTCTGAAATCTCAACAAAAAAGAGTATTTTGGCATAAATGAATATGACTACATGAACAGAGGAATAGGAGAAATGGCAGTTCACATTTCTGAAATTTGAAATCAGAATCATATTGACAAAAAAATAACTTATAAATGAGAATCTGACAGATTCTGGAGCCATAGCACGGCGACTGGAGCGATAGCATAGCAGGCAGGGCATTTGCCTTGCATGAGGCCAACCCAGGTTCTATTCCTCCATCCCTCTCGAAGAGCCTGGCAAGCTACCGAGAGTATCTATCCTGCCTACATGGCAGAGCCTGGCAAACTCCCCGTGGCGTATTCAATATGCCAAAAACAATGACAACAAGTCTCACAATGGAGACATTACTGGTGCCTGCTCGAGCAAATCCATGAACAACGGGATGGCAGTGCCACATTGCTACAGATGATGGGAGATGTAGAAGAGAAGTAGGAATGTTCTGGAATAGAGGCTATGGGCAGAAATGAAAAACAGAACTGAAAACAGAAGCGTTGCATGAAGAGTGATAGAACTGAATAAAAGCTCCAGTCAGCTCCTATCTACACCTCAGATTCCAGTGTACTTTCTAGCCTCTAGCAATACTTAAAACATAAATAAAAGTTATGGGAATGGCTCTTACAGAAAAACAGAAGCAGTCATGGCTTCCTATATGTTGACATCTATTTGGGAGCTCATAAAAGGTCCATCCTTATTTATGTGTTTTTATGAATTTCAGGCAAGGTAAGACATATATTTAAAACTGTAAGCATTAAACATATTATCATTAGAAAACAACTCATTAACCTTTGTTAATACTTGGAGTTCACCAAACTCATACCCATTATGTAGTCATGTAGATCCTATTTGGATACAAACCAAGTCATCATTTTTTCCCATTTTGTTCATTTGAAATGTTCAGTTGAAAACACCTCTTAGTCCTTTGTTGAGTAACCAAAATTGAGGTCTTAAAGGAATCCGTTTAAAACTAAAGTCAAAGCAGCTGCATATACAAACAAGTGCTATAGTAACTCTTGAAATCCCCTAGCTAATAAAAAAAATTTAATGGCAGGCAGCAGAGAATCAAAGAGAAGTATCTTTCATGTGCCTTCTGCTTAAGTAGTAGTCAATTATAGAAGTCAATTATAGAAAGCAATTAATGTTTCAGAAGTCCAAACAGGTATTTCTAGGTGGATTATTTTTAATATTGCTTCGCAAATGTCTTCCAAGTAAAGCATTTTATGTCAGTCTTACCCATTTTCCTTCTTTCCCACCATTCCCTTCACTCACTTTGCCAATACAGTATGTCTTCAGTAAATTTTAACAAAAAAAATTAAATCACATCAATACACTACGCCAACACGCCATGGTTAAAGGAAACTAACTCTCAAATAGGCAGGAACCTAGAATTAACCACTTATGAAAATTTATGATTGGTATATTCCATAATGTTTCTAAAGTTTACTTATACTCCTTACTCTATGCTGGTATCAACTATGTTTTATTCCCACTTCATACAAACTACACTCATTTTGCTCTCTCCAGACATTTCAAATATGCAACCAGCATACAGAACCATTAAGTCTGCCTATACTTATAAGTACAGTTTTTTTGAATGGTGACATGCAAAAATTAATATTAGTACCTAAATTTGTACCAACATTTTAAGAGTACTAAATATTTTAAGACAGTCACTAAAAAAAACTGAGAATATTCTTTGTCATGAAAGATTCTTAAGGGGATTTAAAAATCAACCAATTTCAGATTAATAATGACAATAAGAGAAATAGATGCTATGTCATCACATAACTCCAATTTTCCAGTGGGAATCTCCTCCTCAACTACCACAAAAAAATACCATCAATATTAACTTAACTAATTGTAAGAACGAGGATGATGATATAAGCTACCACTGGATGACTATTCATGGTATGCCCTTTCACTAACCATAGTATTTATTCAAGGATCAAAACAGACCAAAGAAGACACAATTTCTCTGTAATTCTTATACAAGAGGTGTGCCCTTTCGCACAACACTTGAATTAGAAAGCATTATTTAGAGTTAGAGAACCCAATGTTTCCAATCAGACAAAACTTGTCTGAAAAAAAATCAAGAGTTGCTGAGGAATTTTCAAAAATAATATAGTACCTGTGACATCATTTGAGTTATTATTATATGCAGCTGATCTGGAAGTTTAGTCTACAAGTGAATTTTAAGTTATAGGAATCGGTGAGTTCAATGTATAGTAGTTTAGAATGGGTCTCTGGTAACCCAAATAATCTGAAAACAAGTACAGTTTTTCTTCATTTTTATCTCTTATACTATTTCCATTCCTATCATAATCAGGATGTTATTCACCTGGAGCTTTTACTTACAGTCATAGACATAGAATTTTTTAAATCTCATTAAATTTTCATCCTCAAAATCCTGTTAGTCCCTTTTTTTCTCATTTTGGAAGGAAATCAAGCTGTGATTGTCTTATCAGTTTTCTATAATCAAAGATATGAAGATAGATTTATGAAGATAATACATAGAAAGACAAGTCACATCATAATAAATGTACCTGGACCTAAATAGATGCTGTAATCTTCAAAGAAACCAGAGAACTTTCAAAGAAATTCTAATAAGGTTTAAAGCAGATTTTTCATCATGAATAATGAAAGCCAGAAGAAAATGGTATATCTTCAAATTTCTGCTCTAAATACAGTAAGGAATAAAACAGATAAAATGTGAGTTTTAAAATATTTGTTATATCATTAAAGTGTAAGTTATGGAATGAGAGAAATAGATATAATGGCATAAATAACAGAAATGCATCAATAGTTGTATAAAAATTAATATCACAAAAATGTGAAAGTGCTATAGAGGAACACTTGAGGAGCTCTTGAATGTGTGAGGCACTGGATTTAATCTCCAGAATCATATGAAAGTAAGCGAACGATGACATGGGATATGGCTCAACTAAACGGCACATATGTTTACTATATGTGGGTTCCTAGGATTGATCCTCTGTGTCACATAACACCTGAGCCCTGCTGATGATGGCTCTGGTGACACTTAACAACTTCCAAGTGTGGCCCTGGTGGCCTCCAATACCACCACTCTTCTCTGAGAAGAAATGTACCATTGGCTCAAGGACTGACCATCAAGCACAACACCAACCTAAGCATAAGAAAGTGATCTCCAGGTATTCCCTCAATCACAGTTTGGTGTGGCCCCTATTTTAAAACTTTATAAATGTTCACATTATTCACATATGATCTGCCATAGCCTCATACCCCCTCCTCTTGCTGACACCCATGAAGGGCAGTGGGAATCTCAAAGGTGTCCTAAAGGTGTCCCAATGGTGAATGCTTGGCACAAGACCAGCCATAGGCGACAGAAATCCATTCTGATGATGACAACTGACCTTTTAGCAGGATCTCTGGTGTTAAGGACTCTATAGAGATTATAAGCATTAGTAAGTGTAGGAGCGTCACCACAGGCAAAACATGGGCTTCAGCTGCACACTGTAGCTAATACAGGTGGACCACAAGGGGTTTTCATCTCATAAACTAGAAAGTGCATCAAACCTACCAGAAATGAGAAAAACCAAGAGTTAGAGAGTGATGAGAGTGATGGAGTCCTACCCTCAGAAAATTAGTTATTAGGAATAATGAAAAAGAGAGAGAGAGTGACAAAATTTGAGAAAGATCTCCGGCTAGATAAGACCATCTCAAACTGCCAGAGGAAGACTTCAGAACAACAATCCTATTGATGGTTATCATTATAGAAGAGACATGTGAATGAAAAATCAATAAACTTGAATATATGGAGAAAATGAAAGAACTCATTAAAATAAAAATAAGGAAGCTAAAGTATTCAGAAGCTTCTGCAGCAGAATGGATGAAGCTGAAAATCATAAACGAGACCTCAAAGATACAGTATATGGTTCCATCAACACAAAAAAGATAATTATAAAGAGACTGAAAAATATGAAGACAATTAAAGAGATACTGCTCATAATACTAGGAGAAACAATATCAGAATCATAGAAAGTCCAGAAAACACTATGTAAGTAGTGCCTGTCTTGATAACTAATGGTTTAAGATGGAAGCTAGAAAGCTACCGAAAGCTACCACCAGCTGTATAAAGAAAAGCAATAACCAATAGAAACATGATGAAAAGAAAAAAAGAAAAGTGCAGAAATGATACAGTAGAAAGAAATTAATTATCTTTTAATTTTTCACTGAGGTGTCACGGCACCCTTGCCATTTCTATCAGCTACTGCTAGAAATTATTTACTAGCAGTAAGGTTCCCTTTGCTTTAAGTGACAAAATTTCTGCCATTTGAGACTACCAATTTACCATTTCCCACAAGTCCACACATTTCTCATGTGGAATTTCTCTTCTGCTCTTAATTATTATCAACTCAAGTTGTAGCTGCTTTGAGACAGTTAATCAAACTTTTTCTTTAAAAATAAATAAAAGCACACACATTGGATGTTATAATGATGAATAAAAAAATGTTTAGATTATTTCATCAAATTTCAGTTTTGAAGCATTAGGTATCACTCGAAACAAAGTACCTCCAGTTGAGATTTAAAGATATTTTCATACAGTATCTAACACTGCAAAAGCAATCATTGTAGGCATTTTCTAAACTAAGTTAAATACATTTCTTATAAAATCCTTTAGTTTTTGAGCTATATCAACAGTATAGTAGGGCACTTGCCTTGCATGAGGTTGACCTGGAATTAATCCCTGGCACCACATATAGTTCTCAGGACCTACCAAGAGTGATCCCTGAAAACATAGCCAGGAATAAGACCTAAGGGCTTATTATGTGGCCAAAAAAAAATACTTCACTAATTTTTAATAGTTCCATTTGTATTTTCTTTCCAGTAATGTTTTTTGGTTTTAAGGTTACAATACTTTTTACATCTGCTATTATATTGAGACTGAAAAACATCTGAGTCAGGCCATAAGGCCAGCGGATGGATTACACACACTACATGCAGAAAACCTGGGTTCAAGTCCAAGCAATAAATCAGTCCCTCGGGCACTTCCAAGAAGTTGCCGCATAAGCACCAAACCAGCAGTAGCTCCTGAGAACTACTGAGCAGGTGCCCCAAACAAAGTAAACACAAACAAACAAAAAACCTAAAAAAGAGATAACTGTTTGTATTTTATATTATTTACAACAAAAGAACTTTTGCAATTCATTACGCCAAAGCACAAACCTACAATAACCAAAGGGTATTTTTGCTTATGATGAGTTAAATGTAAGCAAAGCAGCTCTCAAGGATCACCTCTGAAGTCTTTATCTTCAGCACCATCACTTCATGAGGAAAGAAATTGGAAGATGAGCCAGCCATGAACCTTTTCAGAAGTAACACCCATCAATTTCACTAGCAACATTATTCATAACTAGTCAGATGAATATAAGATATCAAGGAAGAGAAAATGTAGTCCATGGTTTTATTAGCAAGTCAAGTTCCAAAAAGGCAAATCAAAACTATGATTGATTGTGCATTGGTGTGCAGCATACAGGTACTCATCAGAGTAAGAGTTTTACAAGTGAAAAGAAAAATCACAGAAACATTGCAGAGCAGGTATTCCAACTCAGTTTTTAGGTGGTGCTTTCCCTTCAGTGTTAACATCAAAAAGTATTAAGATTACATGAAAGCTGATCCAACATATCAATATTTTATATATAATTCTTACCATATTCCTTTATCTTTCCTTTATAGGTACTTTAAAAATCATTTAGGGCAAGAGAAATAGTGCAGAGGCTAGGGCACTTTCTTTGAAAGTAACTGATCCTAGGCACTTCATATGAGCACTGCAAGGAATGATCCTTGAGCACAGAACAAGGACTAAGCTCTGAGCACCACTGGATGTGGTGCTCCCTCCCAAAATCATTTCAGTATGTTTTATCTGACCTCCTTCCTCTCCCACTCTGGTGTTGCCCACTATGTTAACCATACTCTATCTTTGCATTATTTAGAACGTAACCATATTGTATGCACTTTACTTTTGAGACTACATATGTTATAAAGCCCTAGTAGAACATGAGTACCTTGAAAGGAATATTTCTCCTTTATGATTCCAGCACACAAAAGATAAGTAAATATTTGTTAACTGAGAAAAGATTGTTACCACATTGATTTTTTGAAAACCTAGATTTCTCTCTTATGAATAAAGTAATTTTTAACACATTACAGAGGAAGATCAAAACCAGGAACCGAATCACATATTATAGATAACTAAATGTAAGTCTTGTGTCTGTATTTAACACATTTTATCATTCTTGTTCAGTAGCAGCAGTAATACCCCTTTTTAAAATGTTTGTTTAATCAGCAACCTCAAAGTCAGGGTGCCTGCATTAGTCTGAGTTGATGCTTGGATGAGCCTTAAATCTTCATGTTTTTTGACACCATGCTGAGACAAACTCTTTGAATCAGGGAAACTGCATGCTCTGTGGAATAAGTTTGAAGTAATTAATCAACTATTTAATTATATTGTAACAGAATACAGTTATCAAGCTTTAACTAACAATGGTGAAAAGTCCCCAGTGACCCAGGCAACAGAAGACACTAAGACACAAAAGAATGTTTCAACCTCAGTTCTATCAGGCTCACTGGGAAATGTGTAGAAAGGTTTCAGCACAAAAGGGCAAGTCTTTAAAAGAGACCCCTTTCCTAGGAGAATATCTGTTCCAGAGGTTCCTAATGGTCAAGGCTGACCCACTAATATCTGCCAGTTGAATACATTAAATTAGAGCTACTCAGTTTCTTCCTCCCACTTTCTCCTTTTTCAGTACTGAAAACTGTGGTCAAAGTTACAGATATAATAACTTTTAAAGCACAAGATTTTGGAAGCACTGCTATACAAAAAGAAACTATCCTATTGAAACATTTATTTTATGTTACTATGTCTATCTCACATGGATATCCAACAATCCCTCTCTTTAATTTCTTCCCATTATTTTCAGTCTCTCAGCTTTAAAGACAAAATTCTCATCCATTTTGCTTTTACTTTTGGCCAAAGTCAGAAAAGTAGGTTCCTGTTCTACAACTCCTGGTAACATAAGGCCAAATATGTACATTCTTTATACTGGACAGCCTAATATAATCCAGTTTCCATCACAATCTTGAAGGAAAGGTGTGTTATCATTTCTATGGAATTTATGTTTATGTTTATAGAACTTCTTTAGGTGCTGAAATGATAGTATAGCAGGTAGGGAATTTGTCTTGCATGTAGCCAACACCAGATTGATCCCCGGAATCCCATATGGTCCCCCAGCACCGCCAGGAGGAATTTCTGAGTGCAGAGCCAGGAGAAACCCCTGAGCAACACCAGATGTGACCCAAAAATAAAATAAAAAAAGAACTTCTTTATACCACTATAAGAAACGATAAAAACCAAGGTAATGGATGAACATAATTCCAAGCTGCCACACATTGTAATCTTGGATAGGAAAGAATCTTTCTCTACAACATAGCAGTCTTTCTAGTATATACCTCCACATAGTTTTCCAGAACAAAAGTAATTTCTTATTCCCAGTATGAGGCATTAAGAATTGTCTATCACTATGAGAGTTAAGATTTAAGGTTAAAGCACAATTCCAAATAGGTCTTAAATCTGCAAGATTCTATTGTACTTAAACTAATTTCAAAGATGTACTTATTGAATTGAAAAGGTTCATACAGTTCCCTAATACATTCATAACTGTACAGAGTTTTATCTGGTCAAAATAAGCATCAAACCTCACTTCCTTGTTTTTTAATCTAGACTAGAAGTAGGAAGAAGAAATAAAACATACTGTAAAAACGTAAATAGTTTCTCATTTCTGTAAAAATTTCAAACTTCTTATCAAAGTATGAAAGCATAGATTGTTATTTGAAAAATGCATAAAATACCTACCTCTTTACTGCACACTCACTAATTAATGCAGACATTTAATCAGTATTTATAATATCTGATATAAAAACAATATTTCCTTTATTTGGATAAAACACATTGTCTTTTTCTAGGCCTATTTATATTTTCCCATTTTGATTTATTAATTTCTTTCACTCAATAAATTTTATATTTGCAGCTCTTGCTTATTTCACAGAAACTCTAAAATATATTAGTACGGAATCTATTTCTGTTATTTTGTTTTGGGACTCATACACTGTGTCAGGGCAAGGCAAATTCCCTACATGCTGTCCTTTCAGCACAGATTTTTTTTTTTTAAATTTTATGTTGTCTTCTTTCTTTTTTGTTTTTATAGTGAATCATCGTGAGGTACAGTTACAGACTTACAAACTTTTGTGCTTGCACTTCAGTCATACAATGGGCTAGTACCCATCCCTCCACCAGTACCCATTTTCCACCACCAATGGTCCCAGCATCCCTCCCACCACCTCCACCCCATCCCCTCCACCCCACCCCGCCTCTGTGGCAGGGCATTCCCTTTCTCTCTCTCTCCTAGAAAGAGAGAGAGAGAGAGAGAGAGAGAGAGAGAGATCCTTTTGGTTGTTGTGGTTTGCAATAGAGATATGGACTGGCCATCATGTTCAGTTTATAATCTACTCTCAGCGAAATCTCCCATCCCGAGCGGACCCTTCTAGCACCCTTTACTTGGTGGTCCCTTCTCTATCTGAACTGCCTTTTCTCCCAGCATGCGAGGCCAGCTTCTAAGCTGCCAGCACAGTTTTTTTTATTTTTTTTTGACAGGAAAGACTTGATAAATGTGACAATATGATCCAAGTAAATATTTTTAATTAAATATATTTTAGATGACAGATGAAAACTTATTTATGTAAATGAAATAGGCAGTGTGCTATATTGTATGAAATGATTTGACTTTCTTTATGTACATGGGTTAAAATCATATTATCACAAATAGGTTTTTATTGATTTGTTTTTTGATAGTCCCATTTGCCATTCCTTTAATTTTTGTTGGAGTTATAAATATGATACAAATTTGATATATGTCTGCCAAGAGGGCAGACTGGGAGGTGGGAGAGTACCTGGGAAATTTTGTGAAGGGAAGGGGACATTGGTGGCCGGAGTCATGTTGGAACATTGTATTCCTAAAACAACTTTTTTATGACCAACTCTGTAAATCAGTATCTTGGTAAAATGAAACAAAACAAAACACTTCCTTTTGAAGACCCACAATGCCCATTACCATTTAAAGTCTCTGAGAAATCATGTGAGAAATAATTCTATTTAACTTAACTCATTACTTCCTAAAACCACTCGGCCATCTACTCTCTCCTGTGCCCATTCTGGAATACCTATTGAAATTCTGTTTTCAGATCATTTGAGTCTTAGTTATGGGCTTCCACAACAAAATAATCTAGGCTGGATGGTTTTACCTAACAGAAATTTGGAGGTCTTATATCAAAATGATATAGCATGATCATCTTGAACTCTCTTCCTGTCTTGCAGATGTCTGTCTTTTTGATGTCTCCTCATCTGGGAGGGAAAGAAAGAGACATACAAACAAACAGACTTCTCTTATAAGGCCATAATTCCAATTGGATGAGGACACTACCCGTGTAACTTCACCTCATTTAACCTAGTTACCTTTCTAAAGTCCTATTTCTAAATATAGCCATGTTCCAACTTTGGACTTCAACACATGAATGGGGGTGAGGTGGTGAAGGAAGAAATTCAGTTCACAATAATTTGAGAAATTCCAGTTAAAAGCAAAAGAATATAATAGTTGTTTAGCAGATTTAATTCTCTCTTTGTTGGGGGAAACAAGGGGTACATTTCTGAGGACAGAGGGTTTAATTTAGTCTGGGATCAAGGGTAGATTCAGCAATGCACTCATTTACTTGAAAGATCTGTAAAACAATGTATTCTAAGCTGGCAACCCTGTCAGCATTCATGAGTGTGGACAGTTTGCTCGTCCAGGTATAGTAGATATAAGAACCATATGTGTGGAGCTTCAAAACCTTAGCAGCTGATATATCTAGCCATCTCTCTGCCTATGTACTTTTTCCCATAAATGCCCCACAAAGCCCTACTAAAAAGATTTAGAAACCATTATAATTATTTGGAAAGCTACCAAACGCAAAAAGAGGAAGTAATAAAATCTGAATATAATAATTATCTTGGAGCTTTGTCTGCAAAAATATCTCCCATTTGAGGAAATAAGTCTGGGAAAAGATCGCATATGTGAACCAAACAAAAGCAGGAAAGTCGGCTCTATGGATCAAGGACCAAGAGTTAAGGTAACTGGATTCATTGTCTTTGTCTGCCTGTGCAAATTGTTAACTTGGTCAACTCCAATAGTTGTTTTATTCATAAACCTTAATAAAACTTCCATCTCATCTGGAGCCAAATTTATGATTGTGTCAAACCACCAATTTTGGCTTTCTTTTGTTTCCTTATACAAAAAAGTCATTGCTGTTTGTTTGCTTATGTATAGGTTCAGGAAACTATCTTATACAGTATAACAATCTGCTTAATATAGCTTTGGGGAGAGGGATGTTTTGTTTTTTTAAAATTTTCCCCTTATTTAAATACCATGGTTTACCAAGTTGTTCATAATGCAGTTGTTAAGAGCATTCAATGTTCCAACACCAATCCCACCACCACTTGTGACCTTCGCTCAACCATCATTCCCATTTTCCCAACCATGCCCAAGCCTGCTCCCTTAGCAGACACTAGCACTGTAGCACTGTTGTCCTGTTGTTTATTGATTTACTCGAGCGGGCACCAGTAATGTCTCCACCGTGAGACTTGTTGTTACTGTTTTTGGCATATAGAATATGCCACAGGTAGCTTGCCAGGCTCTGCCATGTGGACGGGATACTCTCAGTAGCTTGCTGGGCTCTCCGCGAGGGGCAGAGGAATCGAACCTGGGCCAGCTGTGTGCAAGGCAAATGCCCTACGCTCTGTGCTATTGCTCGAGCTCCAGCAGAAACTAAAGCGATTTATCTTATATTGTTTGTTACAATTAATGGAATTATAAAAAAATACTTTAATAAAAGAAAATTTGTGAAAAATGTTATCATACAGTTTTTAAGATGCAAATGAGCATAAGACCCAACATAGAAAAAGCAAATGTGCAAAACTGGCCAAATGCAAATAATTCATTTGGGATTCGTACAAAGTAGGACACATGAACTTCTAAAAAGGCCAATATTTCAGAATTCTAACCCAATAACATTGCCTGTAAGTATGCAAATGTTGTTCGGTAACATCTCCTGATTTTTCAGGTGGATCTGGAAGTTTGAATTTTTATGTGACTATAAAGTCATTTAGTATTTTAAACAAAATGCCTATAATATATCTATGTAGATGTAAATATATTCTCTGATTCCCACACATATACATGTAAATACATAGTGGCAGTCGAGTCCAATCCACAAGTCATCTAGTTTCAAATTGTGAAATAAACACTTATAGAACAAGATATCAAAACTTCCTCAAACACACGACTCCTCCCCTCCAAGAGAAGTCAGGGAAATTTCAGATTAACAGTGAGGACTGTCAAAACTAGGACAGCACTGGCTTTTATCTTTAGTCTGTAGAGAGAATTGACCACTAAGATTTATCAAAATGCCTGGGAGAACTTACCATAAAATATTAATTCCTCTCTGTTATGCAAATACTTCATAGAGAGTCATAGTCCAGATGTCATTAGAGATGAAACAGGAGTGGACTTTCACCACCCATCAGTGTCCAATTAGAAACATTACTATTCTTTCCATAATCCTGATGAATATTAATTCAAGATGATGACATTAAGTCATGCATAAAGAGTTATGCACATAATATTGTGTCATTAAGATGTAATTGCAGGATGCATTACATTTCATTCCATACTTCTCACAGCTAACCATGATTTTTGTTTTGCCTGGTGTTTTTTTTAATTTTCCCCATCCAGGGCAATTGAATCTTTGGAAAGAATAACTTAAGGGGAAGGAAAAAAACTGGAACCAAATCTTGGGAGAATCATTTAATTCTTGTTTATCTCTGCAGCAATGTGCTTACTGTATACTGGCCCCATTGCCATCCCTCATCCTCTTCTATTCAGAAAGAAAACAATGTCCCAGGCACAGATAATGACTCTGTTCTTTTCTTGAAGAAATAATTGTGGGGACATCTTTCCAGCCCTCCATACTAAGAACTTACTAATTATTTCCTTTCCAGCTAGATGTCTGAATCTCCTTCAAATCCTTCATTCATTGCCCACTAAAGCCATCTACTTGACAGTGGAACTTGCTCCAAAGAAAACTGATACTTTTTACCCTGTAACTGGTGGTAGATCTAAGCAGTCTGAACTTTTATGAACAGAAGGGAGTTAAGGGTCATCTGAAAATCATCTTTCAGCCATAAAATAAATAATATAAACAATTTCCGCTGTCAGCATTACAACCTGTGATGTGTACTTTCTCTTTTTATGACTCTTTTTATATTTGCCTAAATGATGCGTACTTTCTCTTTCTATGACTTTTCTTATATTCGTCTAAATAACATGACTTTCACTTCACTTAAAAATTAAGAAGATATAAGAATAAAGTATGGGATTAGGAAAGACTACAGAAATGAGAAAGTTATAAAAACTGCAATTCATGTTCCTCATTGCAACCTAAGGCCTGAGCAACTTGAAACACTTCTGTACTCTTTTAATAAAATTAGTCCTCTTCTTCCTTAACTGTTAAATTTATTAATAATTAATTAGTTTGGGGGGCTGGAGCATTGTACAGCAAGTACTGTGCTCACCTTGCATGTATGCAGTGGACTAGAGGTCAATGCCCAAAACCCCATGTGGTCTCCTGAGCCACACCAAGAGTGATCTCTGAGAGCAAAGCCAAGAATAAGCCCTGAGAACTGCCTGCTATGACCCCAAAACAAAGCAAAATAAATTAGTCTGACAGAAATTTTATTTTCTGAATCTTTATCAAGTTCAAATTGGAATGTTATTCAAAAGAAAAATTAAACATCCCCTTTTATGCTTCAAATATGTCTAACTGGAAAATCAAACTTACACTGGTAATTTGATATTTCATCTGTAATTTAGCCAATATTGTAAAGAGAATGTGAACAAAAATATAATATTCTGAATATTTAACTGAAGTAGGAATTTAGAGCACAATACATAAAAACAGAGCTTCAAAATCTCCTGTTTTTTCCAAAGTAAAGGACTACAATAAATACAAGCAGAATAATGTGTACCCATCTTCAAATAGATGAGCCAAAATTTAAAACAAAGGCAGTCCTTCAATTTAAGGCCATCATTGCAACTGTATCAAAAGTGAGTATCAAAACTTTTTGTAATTTAATCTATAAAAGAGGGTACCAATCCCAGTGCCGTTTGCTTGGTTCCTATCTCCACCTTACCATGGCTCTAAATTTTTACTTCTCATTTCACCCAAGTCTACTCTTAGTTTTATAATAACTCCAACTGTTCAATATTTAATAAACCAATTAATTGAATAGCATCTATTATGCTGTAGGACAGTGACTCTCATATTTTAGCATGCATCAGAATTACCAGGGGAGCTTATTAAAAACTCCAGGCACCCACCAACCCAGAGATTCTGATTCAGTATGTCTGAGAAGGGAAGTTGAAATTTCATTTTTAATAGTCCTGCTACATCTGATTTTGGTGGTAGAATAATTAATTTTGGCATCACTTCTGTAGGTATAGAGATTGTGAAACTGTGCACTTTATAAGTGGTAAAGAAAGCTGGCAATAATGTACATACCTCTCATCTGTTACTAATTATACATTTTAAAGTGCGTTAAAATTATCTGCAACTCAGTTTCCTCATCTGTCAGTTTACAGAAAAATAAGATTATTTGACTATAGTAAAGGATGTAATTTAATCTTTTCCACTGGGATTTTTGCTAATTCCTAATGTCTACTGGCCCAATATGTCAGTTCCATGGCAACTTGCTAAGAGGGCTAGACTCTGCTTTAAAAATCATGGAGAATTCTGGGAAAGCAAATATTTAGCCCAACCCAACTCTGTACTCCAAAAGGAAATGGCAGTAGTCAGAGGTAAAATAGATCTGATGTGTGAAATATCTCCTTCATCTCAATCTTTAAGAGGGTGAATAATAATACTATGTGATGGTAGATAGAGATGGTCACTGTTACTGAGGTGCTAAAAAAAACCTTTGGGACAAATGACAGTTTATCACCTCAATGGTCCTTCTCAGGAGGCCATTTATAGAATATACACAGATTTCACTGTCTTATTTTTAGAAAAGAAATGGGTAGCTGCTGGCCAGTGACCTTCATTGGCCCAGGGTGACCACCTTAAATCAAGGGCTTGCTAAAACACAGCTGAGCTTAGTGATTTTAATGAGAAATCTGGTCCTGCTGGATTACTGTTCCTGGGCCACATCTTGTCAGCAATTCCTCAGGAAATTATTCAACCATTCCCAATTGCAAAGAAACAGATGGCGTACTGGAAAAAAAAATACTCTGAAGTATATGCTCTAGTAAAAAAGCAAATTTAAGGACATAGAGGCCAAGGATGACATAAATACTAAAAGTACTGTTTTTTTCCCCCCAGAAAAATTGACTTGCAGATATTTTTGTTTTCCTTTCCCTTTAAACTGTGAACTACGCCAATCATCAGCTTGCATACTCAATAGAGAGATTTGTTTGACTTTACAGAGCTCTTTAACAGAGACAGCTTGCTTTAATAACAGAATAATATTGATCAAATGCTCTCATAGAAGATCAACTTTTAAAATGCGTACTAATGCCCTCTTTCTTCCCTGTAATATTCTTAAACCAAAGCTCTAGGATCACACTCTATTATGCCAACTACCCATAAAGAAATACTGAATTATTATTAAAAATTATTATGGCACCTGAGAAAATAGCAGTATAACCCTCATGAATATTAAATCTTTTCATAATGATCAGTGTTATTACCACGAATACTAAATGTTATGAATTCATTGCAAATTCATAATGCTTAGTATGAAAGCTTGGATTATAACCAGAAAGTCAGAATTATACTTGGCAAATGCTTGAATCAATTTTAGCTATAAAAGCAGGCAGAGGAAAATGAATAAAATTTTAACCTTCAGCCTCAGAATTCAAAGGTGTTGGAAATCTTGCGAAAGAAAGGTCCATTGCAATTTTCAAATATTTCATGTGAACATTTGAAGCTTTTTCATTCTTGCTTAATTATGTCCCATTAATGATGAGTCAAGAGGAGAATTAAGAATGAGAAACTAGCATATTCAGTTATTAGTCTATCACAGCCCTTACACAGCATCAGCTTTCAGACATTAGTACTACAGTGTATCATGGGAGTGATTCTGACCCTGAATAAATTTGTGAAAATAACCATTTTTACAACAGACTTATTACAAGCAGCCAGTTTTAAGTATTTCCATTTCCCACTAAAGTGTACAACAGCATGTTTTAGTTCAATAACTGAAAGTCACATCTACATGAAAATAAATATGAGGACTGCTTGTTACAGTTAACCTATCACAAACCTTTGCTTATGTGTTTTTATATTCACATAACATTCAGGGAACTAAAATGCAATGATTGATTCTCAAGACATCCCAAGAGCAGAGTAACAGACAGAGATTTAGGCAAATAGATCTTAATGAAAATCTGATGGGAAAGTTGATCTCTCTCAATGGGGTTCCAACTAAAAAAACTGTTGTGTGATTTATGATAAACTGGAGGCCTCCATTTCATGACCATTCTTTAAAAGGGTCATGTACAGAACTATTTACTGAGTAGTTCTACCCTAGTCATGTCATGGGATCAAAAAACATAGAAACCAAGCTTCACAGTTTGCACCTTAGCAAAGAAACTCAAACCAAAATTATCTCCTTGGAAAATATGTTTCTAAGTCCACAGATATTTAGCCCCTTCAGAGACTAAGAACACACTCAACAGATTTTAAGCACTGTAATTTTATACTAACTAGTTTAAGTTCCATCTGAAATTTTCTTTAAACTATTCTAAAATATCCTTAGGAGTCATAGAAGGTTCTGATTGATGTACAGAACTTAATCTTTCCATAATTTCCTGCAACATTTTCTCACAGTCCTCAGCAATAATTCCTTAAGGTGATGGAGAATCAGGGACAGATGCTAATTTTGCTTCAGGGACTTTCTATCAAGTTATAGGATGGCATTGAAATAGCAAAACAGCAGGATTTAACTAAACAGAACATAAATCAGTAAAGAACAGTATGGTGTGCCTGGAATCCATTCAGAATGTCCTCAGGACAGATTCCAAGATATTTCTTAAGTCTCATAAGTAATGTCTAACATTCTTCCAGTAATTTCTGAAGTTATATAATCATGCCCAACCAAGTAGCTCCCAAGAGTTACCCAGCTAGTTATCCACTGGTAAGAATTATTGGACTGTTCAGAATAATTACCCTGCATTCTTTTGAAATTTACTTGGATTCCTTTAATACCCTCTGAATATTCTTGGTTTCAACAATACTTTCAACAGATTCTGAACTGCTTTCAGTATCAGAGGCTCCCAGATCAGAAATGCAGATAAAAAAATCCTTATACATTCTCAGTGAATTATGAATAACATTTCTAGTTTCAAAAATAACCCCTACTTATTTAGGAAGTCTAGAAAACTATTTGAAAACTTAAAGAAGTACCATAGGGAGAGAAATTGTTTAATATTCCATTTTAAACGTCACATGAGAATGTGGTCATACAGGGACAGGGGAGGATAAGTTTTCTATTCCTAGATTTATGATATACAATGAACAAATAAAAATAGTTTTTCTGGTTCTTCACTTATAAAATGAAATTAATAACAATTTATCTTACATGGTTAACATAAGGATTAAATTAAAGAAATTCATAAAGCAAAGTGCTCGACACCAAAATTTAGTTTAATGAACATTTATATTTCTCTAGGAATAAAGTCTTCTCACAGGTGTGATTTCTCTGTATACCTGCTAAGTCCTGGTACAAAGATAACTCTTTCAGAAAGGATACTGTTTATAAAGGATGTTTTATAAAGCACTTGATAAAGGATAGCTTTCCTTTTCATCAGAGATTGCAGATTTCAGTGAACAGACGTCCACACATACTAAGTGAAAACAGTTGAAAGAACATGGAGAAAGTGCAAATAATGGTGTTTTGATAACCCCGCAACTAAGAAGCAGTTAGTGACCAAAGCAACTACTTACTCTTGGTCTCTTCCTGAGAACCCAAGAGGTCCTGTTAGCCCCCTCCTAACAGGACCTTCACACTCAGGGTCAGTTTTCTCTACCTGTCAATCAGTCAGATGACTGAAATACACTCTGTCCCACTTTTATTGCTTCATGGTCTGTGCATTAAAATATTTACTACTCTAGGGATTCACAGGAGTCTTTGACACTGAGTTCATAGAACAGAAGGTGATTTGTCACTAATGAATTTGTTTCATCTCTGGTCTCTAATTAGGATGTGTCAGGGTGGGAAACAAGAGAAACGATGAAGTTCATAGGTACACAGACCCAACCTTTTAACAATGCTGTGACTGTGGACCATTCTAAAATAGAAAAGAATGACCTAAGAAGACACTTAAGTGCAAATCTAATCAACTTCTCCAAAAGTATTAACTTGGGTTTTGTGATTCTTATTCATCAAGAATTTAGAGGCATAAGTAGAGCTCTAGCATAGTCTGTTTTACATTGAAACATAACTGCCATGTCTCACAAAAACAAGATCATGAAGAACTCAGAAATAAATCGTCTTTGAACTACTTTAGAAATTTTCATCCAATTTCAGAATATAAAATGGTACAAACCTATAATCTTTAATATTTGTTCTTCTACTCCTTATAAATACTTCAATTCACTCCCAAATAAATATTTATATACATTCACACTTATATTCAACTTGACCTACAAGTTAATTTCTGTTAATAGGCCGTCTCTAACACCCTTACCTGTTCTTTTAATATGCACTATCTTTTCTTCCCCTTCTTTTTTATCAACCATTACCCTGTGCAATATCTTCTTCCATTTCTCAGTCCTTCAAACCTCATTCCAAAATTAAGTTTAGTTCTCTAAAGACTATAAAACCAGGGACTAGGAATATAGCTCACAGGGGTGGAGCCCATGCCTATGAATCACAGATTCAATGCCTGGCACCACAAGACTTCCCAAGTAATACCTGGTGAAACCTTGGTGGACCCCATCACTGCTTGGGAGCCACACACTTCAAAATATCATAATCAAATGATGGTGACTATGTTTTACTAACAGGCATTCAGTGACAATTAACATGCTTAAAACTTATAAACAAGAACTGTCAACAAGAACTGTCACCTCATTTTATTTGTTCTACATCAAATTTCCTCTGCTACTAAGTCCATCACTAATAAGTGTTGATTAATTAATTGTCTCTCAAAAATATTTAGGGAGGCTAACCCTTTCTCTAGAGGACTATTTCATTACCCTTGAAGCATATCCAATCATAAATACTAGGGTAAGTGTCCTTTTGTCTTCAGTTCATTATAAATATCTTTAAGATACTCACTATCTGAGACACTCATGCGCAAACATTCCATCATTTTAAGGCAACTGCTTTTCCCTTTTCCTTGACACTTGCCCGTCTCAGACAGTTTTTTGCTATGATTGGGCCTTAGTGAGTAGAATTCCAGGCATTTGTTTAATTTGCCTCTAAGATACTGTCATTTGGGGACTGTAGTGAGAAAATTGGTCTTTCTCTCTACAGGTTAAAAATCATTTCCTGCCATCTTCAAAGGCTTCCTTTATTCCTGCCCATCCAAGGGAGTGCACATTGTGAAAAACAGAGAATTGATCATTTCTCCTGAGGGCAAGCAATGTCCAACTTGTGGGAAGAAAGGAAGGAAGGAAGGAAGGAAGGAAGGAAGGAAGGAAGGAAGGAAGGAAGGAAGGAAGGAAGGAAGGAAGGAAGGAAGGAAGGAAGGAAGGAAGGAAGGAAGGAAGGAAGGAAGGGAGGGAGGGAGGGAGGGAGGGAGGGAGGGAGGGAGGGAGGGAAGGAGGGAGGGAGGGAGGGAGGGAGGAAGGGAGGGAGAGAGGGAGGGAGAGAGGGAGGGAGGGAGAGAGGGAGGAATAAAGATAACCTTTTATTTATTTTTTAACTGTTCTATAACTGTGAGAACAAGACAAATATTAATATCGCTTGCTTTAGGAACTCTCTATAAGTGAAGACTTTTAATGACTGTGCTTGAGGCTTCTTTGCAAACATTCTAGGGTTATTCTTCTAGAACAACACTTCTTAACTGAAGCCATACCATTTCCCTTTGGGTGGCAGGTATATTTTCAAGGGAGTCAGAGGTGAAAATTATATGGGGGAAGGGGGGAATGTGCTTGGAACCAACTTGTAAGAAATGATAGCCACAAGAAGGAATTAAGATCAGAAGTTGATAATTGTAGAGAAAAAATGAAGAAATACTGTTTTAGATAAAGCCACACATTTTGACCACCTAGTTATTTTATGCAGAAAATGCTTATAAAAAATAGATAGAAAATTTTATAGAAAGCAGAGTTCAGTGGTGAAAAGGCCATGAAAGGGATCTTCAGTAGCTAAACTACAGTGACAACCATGCTTCCTCCCCTGCCTCTACATTACTAAATAGCAATTCTTACTTCATATTACTATTTTTGAGATCATTATGTTCTATGTGATGATATTTGTGTCTCATCTTGTACTTTACAGATGACCTTAGACTCATGACAAAGGTTACTGAACAATATTATATAGAAGTGTTTTTAAGTCATAAAATGCCTAAGAAAACCCAACCTCAGTTTGGAGTCAAAATAGTAAATCTTCTACAAAAGAAAATTTAAAACATTCCCCCTTGAAGAGCTATAGATGTAAGTAATGGTTCTCTGAGTAGGAGGGAAAAAAAGGTAAAAATCACAAAAGTAAAAACCACTGAGTTGGTTTTTAAAGTTAGAGAGAGCGCCCACAGTTCAATAAATAAGGCAGAAACTGAAACTGAAATATTATTCATCACTCCCCATGTTTTCCCCCAACTCTCATCAAAATAAGCGAAACATTTAGAGCCTCCATTCGCAAGCCAAATACTTGGAGTCAATGTCAGACATAAGTATAATGAACTTTATCTGATGTTAAGAACTTTGGTAAGGGAAGTTACTTGTAAGGATAGGAAACAGTTCTATGTAAAGAAACAAAAAAAATTTTTAAGTGAAGTCCCTGGAATTTACAGGGAATCAAAAAGATAATCTACAGTCTGAAATATCCACAACCAATTAATCCAAGAAAACAGAGGTAGGATGCATTTACCCAACTGAATCTGAATGAAGTGTGAGTACCACTAGTGGAAGAGCCCAAAGGTAAGAATGAAGTGAAAGTATGGGGAGTTGGGGAGTAAATCTTATAACATTGGTGAGGTATTTATGTTATTTTCTGCATTATGTAGATTCAAAAATTGAGACACCAGAACCAGATCCAAGATGACCTAGATAGGAATTTACAGAGTCCAAAGCCCAAATATGTATTACTTTTATGGTATAAAAGACGCCCTACTCAAAGATACTTCACGTAATATAGTCACTCCTGTATAGGAGTAATAAATAAGAAGTCTTAAATAATCATCCAAAATGCAAACTCAATGTCTAATTTCCTCAAATATTCATACATAAAAACAAATATGCAGTGTAGTCAATATATTTTCATATAATTTGTTCCAAGTTCTCAAGATGTTTAAAAATAAAAACAACAATAACATACATTCCTACAAAACTAGACAGTATCTATACTTAATAAGAGATAAACAAATTAATAATTATTTAGTACTTCACCATGTCAAGAACAACTCAGACCTTTCAATCTAATTGATTTATTTGTTGGATTACACAAGAGCATTTTTAATCTAAATCTTATAACTGTGTCTTTCATGAAAAGGAACTGATCTTCTAGGGGCCAAATTGAATGATAAAAGAAATACTACTGAACCTTTGCAATCTCAACAGGTTCACTTCAACATCTCAGACCCTCTGCTTGCTCCTCCACCCTTCCAGGTAAAGTTAACCTCTCAGTGACCATTCTTGGGACCTTTTTGGAACAAGAATTTGATTTATACATTTATATCTCCTCTTACTGGGTAAAGGCAGGCAAGGAAGGAAAAGAGCAATATCCAGCCCTAATGCCTCAGTGACTCCCCAGAGGCTAACTATGAACATTCATCCTCAGCAACAGCAGAAACGCAGCAAACCAGTGAGGAAAACACATTGGAGCCCATTAAGCTCAGTGAGTGAAAGTACCATGGAGGTATCTGCCATTTCCAATCACTTCTGTAAACTCTGAAATAATGACTTCAGTATCACCAGATTGAGGATGTTTAATGAGCTCAAAAAAATGATGGTATGGAAATTGAACAAAATCTATGAAATTATGAGACCAGCAATGGGAAAACTATAGTCAGAAGTGACAGAAATTAAGAGTATAGTAGCTGATATTAAACACTCAATAGAGCAGGCTAGGATGTGGAAGGAAACTTGGGAACACAGGTAAGGGAAGCTGAGACCAGTTGTGGCATGAGCACTAGAACAGTATACTGACTAAAACTCAACTATCAATAATTTTGTAAATCATGGTTCTTTAATAAACTAAAAATACCTCCATATAAAGCATCAGCAACAGATTAACAGCAGCTGAGGAAAAGACCGTTGATCTCTAAGATTGTAGGATAACATAGCCACAAGAAGCTTAGGTTTATCCCAGTCATACCCATCAAGGTGCTCCCGAGTCACTCCTATTCCTTTGTCTATCTGTAACCACTTCTCTATGCTCTCTTCCCAAATAGTTAATCAGCTTTTCCCCCTAATTAGACTCTGTTAATTTATAAGGTCAGATCTTTCTAGGGCTGTCACTGTCACTGTCATCCCGTTGCTCATCGATTTGCTCGAGCGGACACCAGTAACATCTCTCATTGTGAGACTTATTGTTACTGGTTTTGGCATATTGAATATACCACTGGTAGCATGCCAGGCTCTGTCGTTCAGGCGCAATACTCTCGGTAGCTTGCCGGGCTCTCCGAGTGGGGCAGAGGAGTCGAACACAGGTTGGCCACATGCAAGGCGAACACCCAACTGGTGTGCTGTCCTCCAGCCCTTTCTAGGACACTGAACTTATATTGCAAGTTAATATTACCTTTCTCCTCTCCTTGTGTCTTCTGAATAGTTTACTTTAAAGCATTTTCCCTTTAGTTTACTTTAAAGCATTTAAAGAAGACAATATTATGCTTTTGTAATTTGGGATTAAATTGGCTTTGAATGTTATTCGTTCCCGGCATCTACTTTCTCGACTTAAGCCTCAGTTGCCCTCAGTTCCTAGCATCCCAAAAGCAGGGTCCCAATGAGGGATGGGATGGACCTGGGGCAAGTGGTGAGTTATGGCTACCCTGGTATCAAGACGGGCCTGGTCAAAGTGCCTAATTCTTAACTAGAAGTTAAGAGCTTTATCATGGACAAATGCTGTCATGATCCAAAAGTAACGATGAGACTAGGACCTTGCTAGGGATAGGAAAGACTAATCTGGTCTGAGCACTATAGTCTGAGATCAAGATGGTCCCAGGAGAGCAATTCTATCAGCTTAATGCATCTCTTATTGTGTCCATACAAAATGATTAATATCATGAATGCTTATATGTTTGTTGGATGAGGAGAGGAGAAACACACCCATGGGATTAGCCCTTGGGTGGATCGTCCTCCTGAAAGAGTCCTAAAAGCAGCATTCCCTGAGGGAAAGAACTTTAACCTTATTGATTGTGACCACACCTATGTGTAAGCCCCAACCTCCTCATGCTGGGGGGATTTAACTAGGCTGGAAGAGTAGGTTGGGGGCAAGATCAAGATCAAGAGCTGGGAGAGAAGCAGAGAGAAAGACAGGAGAGAATGGAATAAACGGCAACTGATCAATCAACTGGCTTGGCCCTCGTTTCCTTCTCCATCTGCCCCGTGGCCCGGGGTGCTCCGGCTGGGTGAGAGGCCAGGGACCAACCCCCTGAACCCCCAGGGCGATTGATGGGGAGAGCCAACAGGGCTCTCCCCTGATCGTGCCCCATGGCAGAAGTTTTTTAGCACAAGATGAGATTCAGGAAACTTCTACAAAGAAGAGAAGATGGAAACACATCTGAAAAGAAATAAACAGCCTACCAGAAAACTATGGAAGGAGTTCAAGAGCAACCAGGTAAGAAACAATGTAAAGAATCATCAGTACCTGAAGAATGGGAAGACAAATATAGTAAAGAACCACTAGTAAAAGGAATCATAGATAAGAACTTCCTAGAGTTGAGGAGTAAAGGCACAGAGATTCAAGAGGCTAAAAGAGTCATAGTCAATATAGGCCCAAATAGAGAAACTCTAAGGCACATTATACTCAGAATGACAAAAGTCAAAGACAACGACAGACCAGTGTAAGTAGCTAGATTAAAAATGGAACTTAATCACCTTTGTTTTTAGAAGTATGTCAGCAGTGGGAATCGAACTATAATACAGGATCTGCACCAATGTGTGGCCCCTCCTTTCATGGATACACCAGCAGCTGGAGGCATGGCCCCCTGGGTAGTATGGCATGAAGCAACAGCAAACAGCTCACGTGACCGCCAGTTAATTTCCCTTCTCATAGTGCATTGGACACATGTCTCAGCCTTCTTTAACAAACTCTTATGAGGGCTTGGCCTATTGTGACTAGGCTAGTGGGCTCTTGGCTACCCAAGTCACAATAGGCCAAGAGTCCACTAGCCTATTCCAATCACAATACCCCCAGAACTCACCAAAAATAATAGTGAGCACAAGAATCTGTACAGCCCTAATCCAAAAGAACACGTTCTCTGAATCAACACTAGAGGCCCCACACAAGTCACACAGGAGCACCAAAGAGGAAGGTAATATCTTTGAAGTGGAAAGAGGAGACTACCATCTACCAAATTAGCCCAGAGGCTTCCCTGGCAGTGAGAGGAGGAGGCTAATAATGAATTGGAAGAATCCACCTCCATATTACCACAGCATCATGGAGAAACAGTGAAAACCCCACCACAAAGTGTGGATGAAGAAAAGGGCCCTGAAGTCTCAGCAGGGAATATCCACATACACACTATCTCTGATAAAGATTTCAGAGATGAAATTTGGTAAGGATGTTTAATGAGCTCAAATAAACAGTATAAAGGACATCTAATAAAATACAAGAGGATATGAAAGAAACAGTGAAATAGACAGTAAAATATGGAAAGAAATGAGCATAAATTAAATAACTACAAACAGAAGTATCACTAATTAAAAACTTGACAAATTAAATAAAAAACTCAGTGGGTGTCCTCAACATTAGAATGACAAGAATCGAAGACAGAATCAGTGAGCTTGAAGATGAGCTCCTTCTGCATCTAGGCAACAACAGAAGATTGAAAAAAAAACCTCAAAATAGCTCAAAAATGGCAAGATATATATGGGATGAATTCATGAGAAACAACATAAAAATATCAGAGTACCAAGGACAGGGAGGCAACCCCAATGAGGTAGTAATAGTTAAAGACATCATTGCTAAAAAGTTTCCAGAGCTGAATAATGCAGGCATCCAGATCCAAGAAGCCCAAAGAATCCTAATAAAAAAGACTCCAAGACACATCGTAATCAGAACAACAAATGCTGTAGGGAGCCATTTTACCTTACTGATCTTATCCTGTCACTATTTGTTTAATCACTAGCTAACCCCATGCCACACCTAGCAAAGGTTGCCACTCCTAATCTTACTGATCTTATCCTGTCAGCATTTGTTTATTACTAGCTAAATCCCGTGCCACACCCTGCATTTCTATTGGGGGTCCTGGCACCACCTCCTCCCAACAGGGAGGTATAAATACCGTAACTGCCATAGAATAAACGCCTTTTCTGCCTTTTCTCCCTCCTCCGGGCTCTGCGTCTGTTCTTTCGGCTGCTCCCTACGAAGGGTTCTCCCTGCTGAACAGAACGAGACCTCCACATCGACTTCCACAAAATGCCATAGATAGAATAACAATATTGCAATCAACAATATGAAAGAAGAAAATCACATCACATCTAAGCATCTCTTAGATTTATGGAAGACTTATCAGTTGAAGCACTCCAGGCCCAAAGACAGTGGTGAAATACAGTGAAAAAACTCAATGAAATGAATGCCTGTTAGACTCTCATTCAGATTTGAAGGAACAACTCACAACTTCATGGATAAATAACACCTCAGGAGCTTCATAGACTAAAAATCAACTTTAAATGAAGGAACTGATGTGGTTAATGTCAAACAAGACAAACCCCACAAACACAACAAAATTCTACAGAAAGATGGCACAAAACCCCATGACAATAATCTCTCTCAACATCAGTTATATAAATGCACCAATTAAGATACAGAGTGGTAAAATGGATTAAAAACTGAATTCAACATTCTGCTGCCTATAAGAAACACATTTGGACAATAGGAGCAGACACAGACTCAACGTCTAAGGATGGAAAACAATTCTTAAAGCAAACAATTCCTTCAGAAAAGTCAGGCAGGTCATACTAGTATCTGACAACATAGATTTCAGGCTGAAAAAGATTAGAAGAAACAATGAAGGCCATTTTTTGATGATCAAGGGATAATAAGAAAGAAATTATACTCCTAGACATATGCACACAAATTGAGGGACCAACAAATACCTGAAGCAACTGCTAGTAGACTTCAAGGAGGACACTGATAGCAACACAATAGTAGTCGGAAACTTCAACATCACCTTGTAATCTGTTGATAGATCAATGGGACTAAAACTCAGCAAGGAAGTACTGGCTCTGAAAAATGAAATGGAAGGAAGAGGGCTAGTAGATTTATCATTCCCCAAAATCCAAATACACAGTCTTCTACAACTCATATGGAACATTTTCCAAGATAGAGCACATGCTGAGCCACAAAACATATCTCAATAATATCAAGAATATAGAAATAGTATCAACTATCTTTTCAGACCACAATGCACTAAAAATAGAAGTTAATTACATACATAAGTGGACAATCAAATTGAATAGTTGTAAAATAAACAGCTCATTGCTGAAGAACCAATGGGTTAAAGAGAATATAAAAGAAAAAATCAAAAGATTCCTAGAAACAAATGAAATGAGGGCATGAGCTATCAGAACTTGTGGGACACAGCTAAAGTAGTGGTGAGAGAAAAGTTTATAGCTCTGCAAGCATTTATCAGGAAGGAAGAGAGGGTCCACATAAACAAACTTCACTTCGCATTTTAAGATCTTAGAAAATCACCAACAAAAGGAGCCCAAGTCAGGCAGGAAGAAAGAAATAGCAAAACTTAAAGCAGAAATCAACAAGCTGAACAAAAGTTCAATGAAACCAAAAGCTTGTTCTTTGAAAATATAAATAAGATAGATAAACCACTAGCAAGACTCACAAAGAAAGATAGAGAACTTAATAAACCAAATCAGAAATGAGAAGAGGGACATCACAACAGATATCACATAAATTCAAAAGATCAGAAATTATTTTGAGAAGCTGTATGCCATGAAATAAGAGAACCTAGAAGAAATGGAGAAATTCGTGGATTTCTATAACCTCCCAAGGCTGAACCAAGATGACTTGGAATACCTGAATAGACCTACAACTATCAAGGAAATTGAAACAATAATCAAAATTCACTTGTGAACTCTTATAAACCTTTAAAGAACACCTATTGCCTGTACTTTTTAAGCTCTTCCAGGAAACTGAAGAAACAGAAGCACTCCCAAACAGTTTCTATGAGATACATGTCACCCTAATAATAAAAGCAGACAGAGATATGACAAATAAAGAAAATTACAGTCATATATCCCCAATGAACACAGATGCAAAGATCCTCAACAAAATATTAGCCAATAGAATCAAACAACTCATCAAAAATATCATACACTATGACCAAGTGGGATTCATCCCAGGAATACAAGGATTATTTAACATTCTCAAGTTAATCAACATAATTCATTTATCAATAAAATTTTAAAATAAACATATGATCATATCAATAGATGCAGATAAAGCATTTGATAAGATCTAACATCCATTCATGACATCCAACTCTCAAAAAAATAGGAGTTACAGGAACTTTCCTCAGTATAGTCGAACCATCTATCACAAGCCAAGGGCAAGCATTATTCTCAATAGGTAAAATTAAAAGCCTTTCCTCTAAGATCAGGAGCAAGTTTGCCCCCTCTTGCCACTTCTATCCAATATATACTAGAAATACTTGCCATGGCAGTTAGGGAAGAAAAAGGTATTATGGGCATCCAGATAGGAAAGGAAGAAGTTAAGCTCTTGCTATTTGCAGATGGCATGATGTTATACTTAGAGAACCCTAAAGCCTCTACCAATGAAATTCCTAGAAATAACACAAATAAATCTTGGAAGAGAGCAACAAGCTGAAGAGACACCTCCTCACCCCACACTAAGCTGATTTCATCCAGGTACTTTGGAGGGGGAAGGTGAGTCCCTCCACGTGCCCCAGTAAAGCCCCAGCAGCTGAAAAATCTCCAAAACCCAATGCTCACAGACAATCTTCACAGACAGGGGACAAGACCCTCAAGCACAAGAATGGATCTGCTGAAAAATTCAGGTATGCAGGTTTTGTGACTGATATCTCCAGGCATTCACAGAGTCAGAAATGGACATCCTCCCCCATCTCCCTGTGCTTCCAGATGCCTAGTTGTCATGCCTCTGGGTGCCACATAAGGTAATTAACTACCAAGACCCAGAGACTCACAGATAAATCTCAGAGGAGAGCAACATACTGCAGAGATGCTTCCTTACCCCCAAATCACCATCCAGTTAAAAATTTAACTCCAGCTCTATCACCCTATTTAAAATTTTAGAATTCCTGGAGTAACATCTCCTACTTTATCCCATTGATATACCAAGAGTAGCACACCACATTTGATGGGTTGCAAAGAAGAAGGAAACTTATCTTGATCAAAATATATATATATATATATGAACATATATGTATATATATTCTCATACAAGATTCAGCCTTTAACAACATGCTACTGATCTCTTATACAGAGTCCAAGGAGAGCTACAACAATTATCACACACTTTCATCTAAGGAAATCTTTTCTGGATCATTTTTAGCAGATTTTCATAACAAGTAATACAAAATAAATTATTTAGCATCAACCTAATTGGTGGTGGTGGTAAAATTTGAAATAATGGTGGTGGAAAGTTGTAATGTAGTGGAATTGGTGTAGAAATAGTGAGTGTAATAAATGATTGTGAACAACTTTATAAAAATAAAATTAAAAACAAACCTCTTAGAAACAATAGATTTGTATAGTAAAGTGGTAGGTTACAAAATCAATACTTTTAAATCCATGGATTTCCCTATATTCAAATAATGAAAGAGAAGAAAGTGACATTAAAAAAAACAATCATGTTTACAATCATTCCTCAGAAAATCAAGTACCTCAGAAACAGCTTAACTAAGAAAGTAAAGGATCTGTACAAAAAAAACTACAAAAGTCTACTTCAAGAAATAAAAGAGGACATACGGAAATGGAGTCATTGCCCTTGCTCATGAATGGGGAGAGTTAACATTGTCAAAATGGCAATACTCCCCAAAGCATTATACAGATTCAACATGGTCCCTACAATGATATCCATAAGATTTTTCAAAGAAATTGATCAAACACTCCTGAAATTCATATGGAACAATAAATTTCCATGAATAGCTAAAGCATTCCTTGGAAAAAAGAAGATGGGAGCCATCATCTTCCCCAAGTACAAACTTCACTACAAAGCAGCAGTAATTAAAAAATAAAAAAACAGCATGGCATTGGAATAAAGATAGGCCACAGACTAATGGAATATGGTTGAATATCCTGACACACACTCTCAAATATATGATCATTTAATTTTTGATAAAGGATACAGAAATGTAAAGTGGAGAAGGAAAGCCTCATCAACAAGTGGTGCTCACAAAACTGGACAGCTATGTGCAAAAAAAAAAAAAATGTATTCAAACCCCTATCTGATACTATGCACAAAAGTCAGATAAAAATGGATTAAAGACATCAACATAGAACTCGAACCCATATGGTACATGGGAGATAATGTAGACAAAACCCTCCACAGTATTGAAGCCGAAGATATCTTCAAAGATGAAATGCCACTGACCAAGCAAGTGGAAACAAATATAAACAAATGGAAGTACATTAAACAAAGAAGCTACTGAACCTCAAAAAAATAAATAAAACCGAAACAGTGACCAGGATACAAAGACAGCCTACAGAATGTGAAAAGTTATCCAATACCCTTCTGATAAGGGATTAATGACAAAGATATACAAGGCACTGATAGAACTTTACAAGAAAAAAAAAAATACAACTCCATCAAGGAAAGGGACAAAGAAACAAACAGAAACTTCCTTGAAGAAGGAATTCGAAAGGCCTAAAGGCACATGAAAAAGTGCTCTTCAACACTAATCATCAGGGAGATGCAAATCAAAGCAACAATGAAATCTCATATTACACCAGAGAGACTGGCACACATTTAAAATAACAAGAGCAACCCATGCTGGCACAGATGCAGGGGAAAAGGGACTCCAATTTATTGCTGGAGGGAATGTCGACTAGTCCAGCATTTTTGGAAAACAATACAGACAGTCCTCAAAACACTAGAAAATTGACTTCCCATTTGACCCAGCAATACCACTTTTGAGAATATATCCTGGGGCTCAAAATACACACAGCAGAAACACCATCTGCACTCCTATGTTCATTGCAGCACTAGTCACAATAGCCAGAATCTGGAAAAGAGCACGAGAACAGATGAATGAATAAAGAAACTATGGCATGTCTACACAGTGGAATACTACAGAGCTGTTAGGAAAAATGATGCTATGAAATTTGCATATAAATGGATGTACATGGAGAGTATCATGTGGAGTAAAATGAGTCAGAAGGAGAGGGGCAAATATAGAATGATTGCATTCATTTGTGGTATATTATATATATATATATATATATATATATATAGTAGAAGACTAACATCCAATGCCAGAGAAAACAGAGGCTAGAAGAACTGTTCAATGTTTGGAATCTAAGTATGTGTAGGGTGAAGGGTTAATAAGATAGAGAAGGTAGCAGTATGACAATAATAGTTGGAACTGATCACATTGAACAAAAACTGTTAAAGTAGCTAAAGGGATATATACATGATAACCTTTCAGTATCTGTATTGCAAACCACAATGCCCAAAAGGTGAGAGAGGCATAGATGGGGAGGGGAAGAAGTGATGGGAGAAAAACTGGGGACACTGGTGCTGGGAAATGTATACTGTTGGAGAGATGGGTGTTGGAACACTGTATGACTGAAACATAATGATGGATAGCTTTGTAAGGGTCTATCTCCCAGTGATTCAATAAAAAATAAATAATAAATTTTAAAAATTGAAAATTAAAAATGGAACTTACAGTTTTTCCAGAAAGTATCCCTGGAGGGTGAGTTGAGAATCATGTCCATTTCCATGCCAAAAGAAGCTGTCTTCTGCTGTCTAATGAACCACTTAAACCTTAACCAGATTACTGTAAAAAATTACAAAGGTGGCGCATACGGGACGGGGAGAGCACACGGGAGGGGGAGACACAATGATGTATGTCATATTGTTCTGTTTTCCGAGGGCACTCGGGGCAGTTCTCTCGCACGTGCCAACTGAGTTTGGTGTTCTCGTGCTGCTGTGTATGGACCGGATCTGGATGGCTCCTCCTTGTGCTCTGATTCTGTGTGTGCCACTGTGCTCTCTTCTGTCTGTCTCTCTCTATATATCTCTATAGTCCCTCCTCTTCTGTTCTCTTCCAACCTCTCTCTGTCTCTGCTTCTGTGTCTTCTTCTGTCTGTGTTGTCTCCTTCCCTTCTGTGTCTTCCCATGTGTCTTCTGTGTCGTCTCTGTTCTCCATGTCCTCTCCTGTGTCTTCCCCTCTGTCTCTTCTGTCTTCTTCTCCTGTCTCCCCTCTTCTTCTGTCTCCCTTGTCTTCTTCTTCTGTCTCCCCTGTCTTCTTCTTCTGTCTCTCATCTTCTTCTGTCTCCCCTCTCTTCTTCCATAGTCTTAGTTTATACGGCAAATTACATAGGGTAGTGACACAAAGGTGGGTTGAACATTAACAAATCAAAAAAAGAGGGGTCAAACCATTTCTCAAGGAGATTAACAAAATCTCATCTAGGAGATCCACTCAAGGGTGGGGCCCAAACAAGGGTGTGTCAGGGTGTGAGCTAGTAATCTGCTTAAATAGTTATAGTAAATTTACTTCTAATATTTCTAGCAGTGTTACTCTGTATGAGCACAGTAAGAGATATACCAGACTTAAAGTTTGGTACTTCCTGAGGACATTCACTATATATTCCAGACCACAGTCCTCAGGCCAGGTTAGTCTTCCTAACCCCAGCAGGGTCCTAGTCTAATCGTTACTTTAGGATCATGACAGAATTTGTCTATGAACATGTTCTCAATTTATAGTTGAGTATTTTGGTGCTTTGACCTCGCCCATTTTGATGCCAGGGTAGCTCACAGCTTGCCCTGGGTCCTTTCTGTCCCTCCTCAGGACCCTGCTTTTGGGGTGTTAGGAACTAAGGGCAACTGAATGGAGAAAGCAGATGCCCGGGAGTAAATATTATTGGAGTCAATTGGCTCCCAACTTACAAAGCATAACATTAACTGTCTTCCTGTGTCCGTACAGAAAGGACATTGCTTTAAGGTAAACTAAGTTCCCTGTGGCGGCGAGGCTAAAAGGACAAACCTCATGTTATCCTACAGATTACAGAACAGAGGAGAAAGTCCAGGTTAAAGGAGAAGGATGGCTTCTCTGAACAATCAAGAGAATTAGCTATACCCAAGATATCTCAGCAACAAGTACGAGGGGTAGATTTCTAGGTGAACTGAAACAGTCATTCTTAGCTGAGATACCAAAAGAATGGTAAAACATTATTGGGACATCAAATTCTTTTCAGTTTCAAAGATCCTGAAGCTTTATTGTGGATAGTGGACTCCTGGAACAGCAATCAAGACTACAGAAAAAAGCAGCAGAATGCTGCAGGACACTGACTACAGACTGAGACGTTTCCTGCAGGATGGCTAAATATTCATTGGCACATCTAAGACTTCTTACAAGCATATGAACTTAATTCACTGTGATTGCCATGAGTTCAGGAAAACCAAGCTAAAGAATGTAAAACAGAGTGTGAAGGAAAGCAGGTTTGGGAGTTTGTGTTGTTACATGGGGAGAACTGGTTTCCATAACTGCAGAAGGATTGCCTCCAGAAGATATTGGCATTGTTCCATTTCCACTGACTGGAGCTGAAGGAGGCCTCGGGATTGGCAGGGAAGCCGACAGAGGTATTTCAGCTGGTGTCCCAATTCTCCAACTCCTGCTGGATTAGCCAGTCTTGTCCAAGGGGTTGGAGGACCATTCTAACTGGTAATGACTCTTGTGAACAGCTGCTGTAATTGCTGCTACTTCCAGTATTGCAGGAGCCCCAACATAGTGCCCACCAGGATTGGGGATGGCACCCATACCTGTGGGCCGAGTGCCACAACTCCAGGTATTATGACTCCTCCACCTGGTATGAGAACATCTGTGGGCCTCCAATTAGACAACCCCTTGTTTGAGGAATACCAACAGCATACCTCCGCCATAAATGAGAACACCTCCCCCAGGAAGCAGAGGTCCACCTCACCCAGAAATGTGTTCACCAGGATTCTAGAATTCTATCAATCCTCTTCAGTCCCTTATTTTTCCTGCTTTGAGACGTGTGAAACTTTTTACAATGACTGTGAGCTTTCTGTCTCCTCCCTTCTACATAATATTAGTTAATACAGGCACAATATTAGTTAGTAAATGTATAGAACAAGTTTTAAATGGAACTTACATACAAAGGAGGACTCATAAGATTCATAGCAGATCTATCAAATGAGGCCTTGAGAGCCAGAAAAAGAATGGTGGGAGATAGTAAAAGCAAACCATTTGTATCACTTGTCATCTGTTGATCTCCTATTTGCTTAAGCAGGTGCCAATAATATCTCCATTCATCCCTGTCTCGTGCTAGTGTAACCCAATGGCTTCTGCTCACTCCAGGAACAGGAGAAGCCTCAAACAGTTCATTCAGGGTTTTGACAAAGAAGTCTGACCATCTCGTGGGTGGGAGGCCACGCGGTCTTTTGACGTCCCATAGAATCCAGTCAGTAACAGCTCTAGTCCAGTAGTTGTCTCTGAATCGCATTATGTGTCCGGCCCATCTGATTTTCGATGCCTTGGCAAACAAGACAGCATTGCTGATTCTTTATCGTCGACAGAAGTCGGAACTCCAGATTCCTTCTCTCACTTGAGTGAAATGAGATATTCCAAGCATAGCTCTTTTGATTCCTCTTTGGGATACCCAAATAGCGTTCTCATCCTGTTTTCGTAGGGCCCAGGTCTCTGAGACGTATGTTAGTGCAGAAAGAATGGTGGAGTCGAAAAGATGAGCCCAGAGCTAGAGGTTCTGCAAATGAAATGAACAACAACAAAAAAAGCAAATGCAAAAGCAAATGAACACTACAAAAACCTCAATGAAATGAAAACCTCACCAACAATACTCAATCCAGTTACATTATCCTTCAAATTTGAAGGACTGATACAAGCTTTATGAAAAAGCAACAGCTTAGAAAATCATAGTCTTGAAGCTAGTTTAGCAATAAACATTAGTGTCTTGAGAGTTCAACACAGAGTTCTCAACACTTTTAATGCTATTAATACTGAATTCTTATGCACATAAATCAAACACAAGATCCATTACCAGTATATCCTTCCTCTCCCAAATACCCAATACCACTTCCTCATAAGTGCCCCACCCTACTCATTGTGTGGACCAATTCTCCCACTATGTTGTCTAAGACAAACACTTCGTTTCATTATTTTCTCTATTTAATATATCATTATTTTTAATTCCTTTTACTACTGCTTTTAGTCTAATGCTTATTTTGGGTATAATTTGATGTTCTTTGAGATCATTACTTTGAAAGCACTTTCATTTTCTATCATAAGTGTTTAGTGTTATACATTTTACTCTAAATATTGGTTGCATCCTACACACTTTCATATGCTATTTTTATCTCAATTTCGCTTAAAAAATTTCTTTTCTTTCCATTTCTCCACAAATTTATGGGGTCATAAAAGAATCTTCAGACTTTTGTTTGTAATGAAATGAAGAGGGCTTTATCTTTTTTGAACAAAGCATTTCCAAAATGTTGTTGTTATTTTTTGAAGGTGGTGAGGTTGGCTCTCACCTGGCAGTACTCAGGGCTTAGTCCTGGTTCTGTTCAGGGATCACTCCTGGGGTTGCGCAAGGAACAAATGTGGTGTTAGGAATTGAACTGGAGTCAGGCACATTCAAGGAAAGTGCTTCATTTGTTTGTTTATTTGTTTGTTTGTTGGGGGAGCCACACCCAGCAATGCTTGGAGCTTCCTCCTCAGAGACCAGCCCTGGTAGGGTCCTTGGGACCACAGGGAGATCAAAACTCTGTCTGGCATTCAAAGCCCCTTACCTGCTATACTATCTTCCCGGCTCCTAGCAAGTGCTTTAATCGCTGCATTATCTCTCCCTGGTGCTGGAGCCATAGCACAGCAGGTAGGGCGTTTGCCCTGCACGTAGCTGACCCGGGTTCGATTCCTCTGCTCCTCTCGGAGAGCCTGGCAAGCTACCGAGAGTATCTCACCTGTGGCGTATTCGATATGCCAAAAACAGTAACAAGTCTCACAATGGAGATGTTACTGGTGTCTGCTCGAGCAAATCAATGAACAATGGGACGACTGTGCAACTGTGCATTATCTCTCCCAGCCTTACCCCCAAATATTTTGAGTTTTACTTTAATTGTATTATAATTCAAGACCATCTTCTGCATTATTTGAAATCATTTCAAAGTTGCATTTATTTTATGATTCAGAATAAAGTTTGTCAGGGTAAATGTTTTGTGTGCAGTTGACAAACATGTTTGATTGTTGTATGAAATGTTTTACTTATTTCACGAATTATTTCAATGATTTACCATTGGTTTGCAAAGTTATGAAATTTCAGGGAATTAATATCATACCTCTGTATGTATAGAATTGTCATCACTCCCACTACCAAAAAGATGACTCTGATTTTTCCTCCATCCCCCATCCCCATTCCTTCTGCTAATAACCACTTGGTTTTCTTTGAAGCTAGTACTTACTTAAGCTCCTAGGAGCACTACTGTTACTTGCCAGTTCTTTGCTTTAGTAATTTATGTTCCACAAGTAAGAGAAAACATCTAAATCTTCTTTTCTTGTCTTTTCTTTCTTTCTTCTTATTCTTTTTTTTTTAAGTGTCAGGGATTAAACTTTACCACTAAGCCACATTCCTAGCTCAGGTGAACCTATTTTCCTTTCCTTAACATAATCGCCTAAGCTGAGATGTGATCCTGGGGGCCGCACGTGTGTGGCCTCACCGCAGCTGGACAAGCATGATTCCAAAGGCCAGCTAAACTACTTTTGATACTGGCAGCTCCTTGGAGAATGTGTCCAGACTGAGAACTAAGCCGCAGCCCCATGCCTGCCCAGGAGGGGAAAGGTTTCTCTCTCTCTCTCTCTCTCTCTCTCTCTCTCTCTCTCTCTCTCTCTCTCTCTCTCTCTCTCTCTCTCTCTCTCTCTCTCGCGCGCGCGCGCGCGCGCGCATGCCTTTTCCTTGGCGGGGGGGGGGGGGGGTGCGTGTCGAAAGCCATATTATGAGGACCACAGATGAGAGATACAAGCTTGCAATGATCCAATTTCTGGAAGAAATTTCCCTGGACTTAGTTGCTAAAATACAGAAATCCAAAACCACACAGCCGCAATTGCAGCCGCTCAACCTCATATCTCTTCACAGTGGGTCTGACTCTAGTGGGGAACTCCTAACAAAAATAGTGAGGTTTTTGTTGAAATATTGAATGAACCAAAGTAAAGATAAAGTAAAGTGAAATTTATCAGTTATGGGGGGGGTGTGGGCAGGGGGGAGGATGGGGTGAAGGTGGGAGGGATGGGAGGTATACTGGGGTTTTTGTTTGGTTTTTTTTTTGGTGGTGGAATATGGGCACTGGTGAAGGGATGGTTGTTTCAGCATTGTATAACTGAGACTTAAGCCTGAAAGCATTGTAATTTTCCACGTGGTGATTCAATAAAAAAAAATAAAATAAAACATAATCACCTAAAGTTCTATTTTGTTCCCAAAGACACAAATCAGTATTTCTAATGGTATATTAGTATTCCATTAGTGTTCTAAAGTTTCTTTATCCAGACATTTTTGTGAGACTTGTTACTGGTGCCCACTCAAGCAAATCTATGAGCAACGGGACAGTGACATTGACGGTGACAGTGACAGTAACATTGGTTGATGAGTATGCAGCATTATTTTATATTTTGGCCATTGTAACTCATGCTACTATAAACACAGGGTTGCAAATATCCTTTCAAGTTAGTGTTTTTGCATCCTTTGGATAAATATCTAGGTATGAGTTTTGCCAGACCATACAGAATTTTGCATGAACCACTATACACTAAGTGATTACACTGAATCACTAAGATGTCTTAGATCAAGTTGTTTATAGATTTATTAAACTCCTTTATACCTTTATGAATTGTACCACTTATTTTACTAATTACTGTTAGGTGTTAAAATCTCCCAGTACAGATTTACTTTCCTCCTTAGCCCTACAGTTTTGTTTCATGTATTTTACACATCTGCTGTTAGAAGAATAAACATGTAACATTAATTTTAAAAATAAAAATAAGCACTGTTGAGATTAAGATAGTTTAAGAAATAATTATACGTTAAAGTGTAGCTTCAAAGAAGTGAGAAAAAGAGGGCAATCTAACTTAATGAAAGGATATCTTTGACATCCCAACACAAAAACAACATGTTGCAAAGTTATGCTTTGACCAAAGCTACCAGAGACCATATGGCCAATACAATGATAGACCATAAGTGACATTAATAATATCAGTTCCACACTCAAGCATCACTGGGATAGAAAAGGGGTATTCAGCCTGAATTGTCATGCACAGAAACTCACACTGTACAAAAAAAACGAAGAAGAAGAAAGAAAAAAACAACAAACCTGAGATCAGAAAAATAAAGCAATGCTCAGCAAACAGAAAAGAATATCTCTGGAGCAGAGCAATGCATGTTCCCTGACAGCTCGAACTCTGAATTTTCAGACTCAGATTCCAAAAATGATATGGCTACCCTTTCAATTGAGCTGATGGTGAATAATTACATCCTGTCTATACTTCTGCTCAAATTAGATGACTTTTAAAATATTAAGCTGACAGGCAGGTTTCAAGCAATCATAATTCAATATTTTGATAAAGAATTTTTTCTAAATGTCACAAATGTTTCAGCGGTTTGGCTGTTTTATGTAGTGTGGACTCTATGGGAAGTAAAGCTAATATTAAAGTAATTGCTTCTCCTACCAGCTTGGCATATAAAGAATTTTTTGAGGTCTGGGATTATAGCTCAAAGAGCTAAAATGCATGTTTTGCACACAGAACTACTACAGTGAATCCCTGATATCGCATGATCATATTTCTACCTCTAATAAGGGCAAAGAGAAATTCTGAAATGAAATGTATCTCGTGTGGTTTTCACTGTTTTTAAAGTTTACAAGGGATAATATGGTCTAAGTTTGCAATGACTACATTTCACAATGAAATTCTGCCTATCTATTCTAATGTCAGCCCTGAAAGATGAAAACTTGGGTTTGATTCATGGAACCCTATCTGTTCCCCTGAGCACTATCAGGAGTGATTCTTGAAACCAGAGTCAAGAGTAAGTCCTGAGTATCTCCGGGTTTGGCCCCACAAAAAAGAGAGAATTTTTTACAATTCACTATTATCACTTTTCATCCCGTTGATCTTCCATTTGTTTGAGCAGGCGCCAATAATGTCTCCATTCGTCCCTGTCAAGTGCTAGTGTAGCCCAGTGGTGTCTTCTCACTCCAGGAAGAGGACAAACCTCAAACTGTTCATTCAGGGTTTTGACAAAGAAGTCTGACCATCTCGTTGGTGGGCCGCCATGTGGTCTTTTGACGTCACATAGAATCCAGTCGGTAACAGCTCTAGTCCAGCAGTTGTCTCTGAATCGCATTACGTGTCCAGCCCATCTGATTTCTGATGCCTGGGCAAATAAGACAGCACCCCTTATTCTTGACCATTGACGGAAGTCGAAACTCCGGATTCCTTCTCTCACTTAAGTGAAATGTGATACTCCAAGCATAGCTCTTTCGATTCTTCTTTGGGATACCCAAATAGCATTCTCATCCTGTTCTCGTAGGGCCCAGGTCTCTGAGGCATATGTTAGTGCAGGAAGAATGGTGAAATAGAAAAGATGTCTAATATTATCATTTTTTCCTTTTGAGGGGAGGGCTGCAGGATGGCACCAGAAATCAAACTGATGTGTCCTACCATGGAAATTGCAATCTTCTCATTCCTACAACTGTAACACTAAGATTTTATTCCAGATTTTGAAGCTGAAGCAATGCATAAAAGACTGAAAAAATTCTATGCACATCTGCGGTCTCATAAGAACAGACATTTTACAAAATCTGCTTGTACCTTAATTTCATGCAGACATCTAAACACTGCTCTCTTAAAATTTTGATCACTGAATTTAAGTGGCGCATCTGAAAAAATTAGAATGTTAATTGGATTTACAATGGATTCTATAAATAAATGTATAACATTAATATTTTATTAATAATTATTATAATACATTGGAAAAGCACATGCTATCCAGATATTTAGTAATATATGCAAATTATCTAATGCAGTGCTGGCACAAAGCAGACACTTAGAAAATGAGAGCTGACCTTAGTATCTTGTAGAAAATAAAACAAATTGAAGAACTACCATTCTGTTCTTTTGGAATATGCCCTGACAACAATAAGTCAAAATTGACTGTCTTTTATAAATTTTGGCATGCTACATTCTAGAATAAATAATCATATTTTAACATGGGATTTTGATGTTTAATGAAGTTTTAGAAGAGCAACTATGAAATTTGTACATTTAAGTTTTTAACTCTTTTTTAAGGCAACTCAGAAATTTCTAACATTTTTAACCTTAGCATATGACAGTATAATGTCTTATCTTAGTGAATAATTATAAATGATAGAATATGTTCTTGAGGGTCTGGAGCGATAGCACAGCAGGTAGGATTCGACCCGGGTTTGAATCCCAGCATCCCATATGGTCCCCAGAGCACCGCCAGGAGTAATTCCTGAGTGTAGAACCAGGAGTAACCCCTGTGCATCGCCGGTTGTGACCCAAAAAGCAAAAAAAAAAAAAAAAAAAAAACCAAGAATATGTTCTTGAAAACAACTCAGTTATGGATGTAAGTATATAGAAACTTAGTATCTCTAGGCTGTATAGATGCATCATAATTGTCAGCTTTTAATTTTATGGATAGACTGGAGTGACAGCACAGCAGGTAGGGCATTTGCCTTGCATGCAGCAGATCCGGGTTCGATTCCTCCATCCCTCTCGGAAAGCCCAGCAAGCTACTGAAAGTATCCCGCCCATACGGAAGATCCTGGCAAGATACCCATGGCGTATTCAATATGCCAAAAACAATAACAATAAGTCTCACAATGGAGACGTTATTGGTGCCCACTCAAGCAAATCGATGAACAATGGGATGACAGTGCCACAGACAATGCTGTTTATGGATAGAATTCACGATTGTAAATTTTTAATTTCCATTCTCAACCTTTTACATTCAAGAAGTCTCATCTTCCTCAACTGAAATTGTAACTTTTTAATCTAGGGAGAAATATTTGGAAATTTGTATCATATGAAACACATGTATCTATATACATCAGTATATGTAAAATATTATGCATTAATTTTTGCTATGATCACCTTGGCAGAATATTTAATGCTTTGATGTTCTCTAATCTTTCTGAGCTCAGTCAGAAAATGTCTTTGTTAGACTTTCTACAGAATGGGAAAGGATATTCACACAATACCCATCAGATAAGGGGTTGATATCAATGGTATATAAAGCACTGGTTGAACTCTACAAGAAGAAAACATCCAACCCCATCAGAAAATGGGGTGAAGAAATGAACAGAAACTTTACCAAGGAAGAGATACGAATGGCCAAAAAGCACATGAAAAAGTGCTCTACATCACTAATCATCAGGGAGATGCAGATCAAAACAACCATGAGATACCACCTCACACCACAGAGACTAGCACACATCCAAAAGAACACAAACAATAGCTGTTGGAGAGGATGTGGGGAGAAAGGGACCCTTCTACACTGCTGGTGGGAATGCCGACTGGTCCAGCCTTTTTGGAAAACAATATGGACGATTCTCAAAAAATTAGATATTGAGCTCCCATTTGACCCAGCAATACCACTTCTAGGAATATATCCCAGAGAAGCTAAAAAGTATAGTCGAAATGACATCTGCACTTATATGTTCATTGCAGCACTGTTTACAATAGCCAGAATCTGGAAAAAACCCGAGTGCCCTAGAACAGATAACTGGCTGAAGAAACTTTGGTACATCTATACAATGGAATACTATGCAGCTGTTAGAAAAAAAGGAGGTCATGAAATTTGCGTATAAGTGGATTGGCATGGAAAGTATCATGCTAAGTGAAATGAGTCAGAAAGAGAAAGACAGACATAGAAAGATTGCACTCATCTGTGGAATATAGAATAACAGAGTAGGAGACTAACACCCAAGAATAGAAGAATAGTAGAAATAAGTACCAGGAGGTTGACTCCATGGCTTGGAAGCTGGCCTCACATTCTGGGGAGAGGGCAACTTAGAGAAGGGATCACCAAGTATAATGCGGTCGGAGGCCATGCGGGGGAAAGGTGATGCGGGCTGAATGTGGTCTAGAGACTGAACACAGTGGCCACTAAACACCTCTATTGCAAACCACAACACCTAATGAGAGAGAGAGAACAAAAGGAAATGCCCTGCCACAGTGGCAGGGAGGGGTGGGGAGAGACCGGAATGGGGAGGGTAGGAGGGATGTTGGGTGTACCTGTGGTGGAGAATGGGCACTGGTGAAGGGATGGGTTCTCAAACTTTGTATGGGGGAAACATGAGCACAAAAATGTATAAATCTGTAACTGTACCCTCATGGTGATTCACTAATTAAAAATAAATAAATTAAAAAATAATAATAATAAATTAAAAATAAAATAATAAATAGATAAAAAAAAGAAAATGTCTTTGTTAAAAGTACAGTAATGGATTTCCTATCAATATGGCATCTGATTCATCTCTTCTCCCTTTTGAGACACAATCATATTTGTATGGAAAGGACAGATAGACATAAACCAGTATAAACAAGGCAATAAGAACAGAATCACTAGTGAGGAAAAGATTGTATAAAATTTTGTCAGACAAAAAAAAAACAGGTGGATAATCTAAAGATTTATGAAGAAAAATGGAGAAAACAAAAAAGAATACCAATGCAATCAGTAAGAGAACAGATTTGCTTTGGAAGACTCACATATACCAAGTATACTGGTGATGTTGCTCAGTGGTAAAATGCATGCCTTGCATGTATGAGATCTGAATTGTTTTTCACATTTCATTTTAAGCAATGCAGTTTACAAAACTGTGACTGGTATGGTTTCATACACAAAAATTCCAGGACCACACTTTTCACCAGTGTCTACCTCCCTCTACAGATAGCTAGATAAAGAAACCATGGTATATACACATAATGGAATATTACTCAGCAATAAGAAAAGATGAAGTTATGCAATTTGCAGAAATGTGGATTGATCCAGAGAATATAATGTTAAGTAAAGTTGGCTAGAAGGAGAGGGACTGATATGTAGGATATAAGGAAACATGGAAGGGGAAATCAGATTGATAAAGAAAACAGAAACTGGGAAGGAAGGGAGGAAGAAAGGGAGGGAAAGCTGAAGGGAGGGAGGGAGAGACGGAGGGGGAGGATGGGGGAAGGAAGGAAGGAAGGAAGCAAGGAAGGAAGGAAGGAAGGAAGGAAGGAAGGAAGGAAGGAAGGAAGGAAGGAAGGAAGGAAGGAAGGAAGGGAGGGAGGGAGGGAGGGAGGGAGGGAGGGAGGGAGGGAGGGAGGGAGGGAGGGAGGGAGGGAGGGAGGGAGAAAAAGAAGGAAGCCAGCCTAAGTATAATGGAGAATAAAATTTAAAAAATCTTGAAAAGAGGATTATTAAGAAAAAATCTATAGATGGAATGTTAATACTCTTTTTTTTTTTGCTTTTTGGTCACACCCAGCGATGCTCAGGGGTTACTCCTGGCTTTGCACTCAGGAATTACTCCTGGCGGTGCTTGGGGGACCATATGGGATGCCGGGGATCGAACCCAGGTCGGCTGCGTGCAAGGCAAACGCCCTACCCGCTGTGCTATCGCTCCAGCCCCTGGAATGTTAATACTCTTCCTCACATATTATTATATGCAAAAATTTTACAATGTCATTAATCCCAAGTGGGAAAAATACAAATATGTACTCTCAATATGCTGAATAAGTTGTGAAGAAGTATGGAAAGCCAATAGAGGAATTTACAGCTTGGAGCAAATTCTTTCATTCTGGTGTCAAGGAGTCCTAAAATATAATCTTTTGTTTCCTACCATATCTTTATAATAGATGCCTTTCCAAGGTCCATCCACATTCACAAGACTCACATTTAACTTTTGGTGCCACATATGAGGGAATTTGAAGCAAAATATCCCAGAAAGTACAAAGATATTGAGATAGGAAATATTGTTCCACTGAACAATATATTATAATTTTGTATTCTCAAGCTACCAAGAGTATCTCACCCATATGGCAGAACCTGGCAAGTTACCCGTGGTGTATTCGATATGCCAAAAACAGTAACAGCAAGTCTCATAATGGAGATGTTTCTGGTGCCCGCTCAAGCAAATTGATTAGCAATGGGATCACAGTGACAATGGGATCACAGTGACAATGGGATCACAGTGACAACTGGCAAATTGTAGAAAGCATTTTATGATAACTACTGAAGAAAATGTAAATAATTTAACCCTTGTGTAAAAGGAAATGTGTAAGTGATCAAGAATACAATAGTATGATGTAGTGTAGAAGTTGAAAAGAGCATGAAATACCGACACTGCTGTGTTGTTTCATTGAAGTAAGTCAATGAATTTGGTTAATTGCTATTTAAAATAAATAAACTCATTGAAATATCATCTCATTTGCAAAAATGAATTACATAACACCAGAAACAAGGTTTGATGAGGATGTAGAGAAAATAAACTCATGTATTTCTGGTGGGACGGCAAGTTGATGCAGCTTCTGTGAGAAAGAAATAGAGATTACTTAAAAAAAAAAAGCTAGAAGTACCAGATGATCCAGCAATAGTTCTCCTGGAAATTTATCAGAAGATAAGAAGGCACAAATTCAAATGTATATATATTCATCTTACATTAATAGCAGAATTATTCAAGGCACAAAATCACAAAATGACAATCAACAGATGTCTGGTTAATGAAGTGTTATGAGATAGATAGATAGATAGATAGATAGATAGATACATACATACATACATACATACATACATACATACATAGATACATAGATACATACATACATACATACATACATACATACATACATACATACATATATACATACATAGAATTACTTTCAGTACAAGGAAATAAAAGCTCTCAGAAAGGAAAAATCCAACTGTGAGAACTTAAAAGAGCTGTTACTAAAGATAAAAGACATATTTCAAGAGTTCATGATACACTTTAAAAGAAGTAAGGAAATACATACATTTGGTTTTGATTCCCAAGGTGGGGCGGTTTCATAAAGGATATTCTGGTCAAGTAGTACTATGTCTATCTTCCCCTTTACTGAAGATGCAAAGTGTTAAAAATTTCTCCTGACTGATTTCTCACTTGAAATAAATCTCATAATTTAATTTCATTAGTTAATTTTACTCTTTCTTATAACGTTTCATGTTTTCAAATTCATTTTGTATTTACTATATAATTTGGACTTATTTATTTACATATTATAAAAGTAATGTAAACCAATGAGATATAGTAAAAAGTGAGAAGGATGGTTATGGATGGAAACTAGACTCTCTGGAGTATGTGGGTGTTATATATGTACATTTTACTAGGTATGAAACCGTTCTGAAACATATAAGCAATGATGCAAAGCAATGACACCTCAGGTAAACAATGTTAGGCTCATAAAGGTACAACTCTATAAAAGTAAAAAAGAGATCAATGTAAAAGGCATTATATTGCATAATTCTGTCAATATAAAACATATATCAGAAAAGACAATTTTTAGACACAAAATGGCAAATAATTACTAATAGCAGGTGGGAGTGGGTATTAAACGCAAATGGGCAAAGGGTACTTTTGGGGTGACAGAAATATTCCAAAATGAGGTTGAAGTAATTAATGATTACAAAAGTACAAATTTGTTAGGCCCACTGAATTTATATTATCAATGGGTTAAATTAATACATTTAAGTTAACACATCAATAAAAATTAATACTACCATTAATATTTTGTTGAATGCATTCCAATTTCCTTAAACTTGCTACATTTTATACAAAGTGTGCTCTTACAAAGTTTATAATTCTTTAACCTGACTAAAGCTTTGTTGAGAACAGTTTTGTGTAAGTTAATATTTTTCTCAAAAAATATTCAAAAAGTATTTGTCACAAAATATTCCCATTCTTGGTTTTATAATTTTTTTAATTTTTGTTATTGAACAATTCAAGGATTTTGCAGTTTCTGACTTTGTTCAAAAATGCATTGATAAATATCTTTGATTATGCATCTTTTTATATTTATTTATTTATTTATCATTGAATCACCATGAGAACAGTTACAAAGCTCTCAGATTTAAGCCTCAGTCATACAATGATCAAACACCCATCCCTTCATCAGTGCACATGTTCCACCACTAAGAACCTCAGTTAACCCCCTCTCCCACCCCCTATCCTGCCTGTGTGGCAGATGATTTTCACTTTACTCTCTCTTTACTTTGATTACATTCAGTTTTCAAAAGAAAACCCACTATTGTTATTTGGAATTTCCCCCCAGTAAGACCTGCTGAAAAGGCATCATTAGATCATTTGTTTTCTTTTGCTAACAATGAAAAGCATATGATGTCACACGGCCGCTATCACAGCCACATAGTTTTGGAATTCTGGTATTTTAGTAATTAAGTCCAGAGGTATTTTTGCCAGCAGCTGCTGCATTCTGAGACTGGTTTTTGTGCCTCTGGGATCATGGCTGTTAGGAGCAGAGGAGCTGTTTGTGGGCAGCCACTCGGGGTTCCGTTTGGGCGAGGAGTAGGTGAATCTACTGTCCACTGTCCTCCTGTTGTTCATCGATTTGCTCGAGCGGGCACCAGTAATGTCTCCATTGTGAGACTTGTTACTGTTTTTGGCATATTGAATATACCACGGGTAGCTTGCCAGGCTCTGCCATGCGGATGAGATACTCTCCATAGCTTGCCCAGCTCTCCAGGAGGGACGGAGAAATTGAACCCAAGTCAGCTGCATGCAAGGCAAATGCCCTATTGCTGTGCTATCACTCTGTCCAAGTAGGTGAATACACATCTTTATACACATCTCAAAAGATTTATCCAGAGTAAAGCTTTATATAAGGAATTACTAGGTCAAAGACCATGCACAATTTATTTTTTAATTAATTTTTTATTCAGTCACCATGATTTACAAAGTTATTCATAGTTAAGTTTCAGGCATACACTTTTTCAACAGGGGTCCCGCTACTGGAGTCAACTTCTCTCCACTAATCCATCAGTTTTACCACATTTCAAAACTTTATCAAAACATTTTACATAGTAACATCTGGAAACAGGAAAAAACAGACTGAAGAAATAGGGGAGGTGGTGGGTGGGGGTGTCTGCTGGAGGAGGTGAAGGTGAGAGAAACAGAGAGAAAGAGAGAGAGGGAGAGGAGAGAGAGAGGGAGAGAGAGAGAGAGAGAGAGAGAGAGAGAGAGGAGAGAGAGAGAGAGAGAACACTCAATTTCTGATTTTTGGTTCTAGGTTTTATCCCTGTGAGTCCTGGGGCAATTTTTTCCTATCACAAATAGTTACAGCCTTACTAAAACAAACAGCATATATTCATTCATATATATTTCACTGTATCACTGTCATCCTGTTGCTCATCGATTGCCCGAGCGGGTGCCAGTAACAAGGATGAATGGAGATTCATCCTTGTCGCATGCTAGTGTAGCCCAAGGGCATCTGCTCACATGAAGAGCACGTTGTTGTTACTGTTTTTGGCATATCGAATACATCACAGGTAGCTTGCCAGGCTCTGCCATGCGGGCAGGATACTCTTGGTAGCTTGCTGTGCTCTCCGAGAGATATGAAAAATGAGTAGGGAGTGTCTTACGATGTGTCCAGGAATATGTTCACTTGTATGTGAAGCTGGGCCCGAGCATGTGGAAAGTGGCCTGGAACGTGGCGGTGGTTGGGTAGTGAAGGCTGGGTCCCCTGGGGCGGGGAGGGCTCTCACCTGCCCCACTCTGGGGCATCCTAAGTGAAAACAGCCTGGTGCAGAGTCTGATTCATATATATTTGTGTGTATATATTTATATGTAAACATATAATTATGTCTCTGCACTTTTTTTAAAATTTGGAACCCTAATGTACTACCTTGAACAAGTTTTGCATAAGAACATACAAACCATCAGGGTGCAGGGGGGCAGACCTGTTGGTCTCATTGTAACCTGTATCATATTGTACATAATAGTTGTATAAATCCAGGCAAGGATTTCTATGTGGGAACATCTTACATGGTGTCTAGAGCCTTATCTTGGTTAGGAGCTGTCTTGCAGGTAGAACACTAATGTGCAGCGCACATGTATGAGGCCTAAATTAGCCCCGGGAGCAGCACTCTTTTCAACACGTTTTGCCTGCAGTTCGCATGCTGCATTTCTCTGGAGATCCCTGCTAAGGCATCATTTTTGGCCAGCTATGTCCCTTTCTGACACCACTAAGGCCCCCTTCGGAGTTCAGGTTCCTTGCTCTCCATTCTGAAAGACCTATTCTGAATTTCCTCCCTGTCTTTTGTGCACTCTGATGCTCTGATTCCTGTGTTCTTTATAAGAGATTATAGGCAATGCACACTCCATCTCCTGCATTCTCGCCTGAACATCACTTTTTAACTAAAGTTAATGGCTTGTCATTAAAGGGTGATGTGGGTGTCTGAGGAACAAGACATTTCATCTGCCTCAGCAGTACATCTGTGGCAAATGATAAAAGCTAGAAAAAAAATCAAACACTTGCTCATTTCTCCAGAAAAACCTTCCTTTTCTTTTTCTAAATTAGAAACATTCATTTGGGAAAGTATTTTTTTTTTCCTGCAAAGTGAATCTTTGACACCACATCATTAACCCAAATCCCAAGCGCAAGTCACAAGGTTGAAGGATCTGAGAAAGGATCTGATCTGAACATTAAAATTATTAGCTTCAATTACAAAATTGCTTGGTTTATAGAATTAATTATTCGTTCATTTGGATGTCTTAAAAACATGTTTAGAATAAGCAAACATGGCATTATTCTATTTTCTACTTTAGATGGGAGCAATGCTGGTTTTAAGCAACTGCTGGCACATGAACCTTATTCACTCTTTAATGTACCTTGGGTTAAATCAGGAGCAATATGCATAATTCTGTAGGTCTGGAAAAAACATATGGTAACCTTCCAAATCCTAAAAATCTTCGGTCCTTGGCATCTGCTCTAGCATCGAGGAAATGTTTTTTTTTATAAAAGTGGGTGCTTTTTGAACACTATTTGTAAAGAAGTATATTTTTCTATATTTCTTAATTCATGGGAATTTTTCACCTGAACCATTAATATCTTTCAAAAGCAGAACAATCCCTGGTGACCTATTTGGAGAATAAAGACTTTGGTTTTGAGATCTGAATGAACTTTTCCAATTTACCACATGAGGGCAGGAGATCAAACCTGTGAATTGAATTGATTAAAGACTGTTTCATCTTCACATATAAGACTAGACCTATGTGTAGAAAGAAAAATATCCATCAAATGTACTATCGACTACTTTCTATTAATAATTATTTATTAAACATGTTTCTGTCTTTTATGGGTCAAGAATGCATAGTTCTTTGCATAAGTGCTATAAATTATACATTTCAAACACTAAGCCAAAGATTAGGCAAAGGTTTAACTGAAATCAGAATGACCCATCCTTAAAACAAGGTATTTGTTTTTAAATAAAACTACTCAATTCAACAATAATTTTTATTACATTAAAATTAGATATGTATATCTACTCAATTCATCACCTTTCTAGTATAGGAAATGTTATTGTGCTCATCCAACAAAGATCAGTAGCTCGCCAACAAGATATTGAGTATTAACATACCTGTTGAAACTATAATTAAATCTACATCTAAAATAAACTTCACAAGATTCTGGAAGGGCTTCAATCCTGTATTTCACTGTAATGTCAAATAGTCTGTAATTTCCCTAATATTATATACTAAAAATGAAATGTCTGTTGAATTTACCACTAAATTCAACAGACTTTTGAAAAGCTTTAAATTATAATCCCACTTAAGTAACCACAGGCTTGTTGCTAAGTATTTGTTTTATTTTTAACAAACTCTGAAAAATCAGAAATTCTAACTGGCAAAAAAAGAGCCAAAAGTTCCCTGAGCCAATACCCTGTAATCACTACCAGTTTACCCAAGAAAACTTCCGGCTCAGTTACAGTCTCCATAGAGGTTGAAGCATCCGCATCTTAGCCTTAACTCATAAAGAAATAAGTTTTATCTTCAGAAAGAAATCTTTGTGACAAATATTAAGCAGATTTTTATTAACAATAATAAATGGTGATGAGAAGGGGATTAAATCATTTCTTGATTTGCTAGTTTGCTAGGAAATTATCTTAACTGAAAAATCAAAGGTATTGTACATATTTTAAATAATGTACAGTTTCTTTCCTAGCCATATGGAGATAAAATCATGAAATGTCATAATGTCTCAAATTATAGCACAAAAATAGAACACGTTACAGGGAAGTGAATTTTCCAAATAACTGATTTATCCCAATAAGCAGCAACTTTCTAAATGTTGGTGGAACAAGTATACAGAGACCCTTGAAACAGAAAAACACAGAAATCAACTATATATCTCATATAATATCACATCATGTTGCCACTAGAAAAATTTCTGATCAACCCACACATCCACATTTCTAAGGTAAGTGTCTGGGACCCCTAAAGTGTTGTTAGATCAGGAAGCTACAGGTCCATGCTCCTGCTTCAACATAGACAAAGAAAATTGAAGCTGCGGTGGTAAGAATTGCAGCTCAGATGGTGAATCAGTCTGGTCCTATGAGAAGATGGAATAGCAAGATATTTCTTTTTTTTTATTGAATCACCACAAAGCTGTTCATGATCAGGTTTCAGTCATATAATGTTCCTGACTGCCAGGGCTTCCAGAGGTACAGGGAGATGGCAGGGGGAGATACCCCATCCCAACCCAGAGACAGACTAGAGATTTCAGTCACAAAACCCATATAACTGAGTGTTCAGCAGATTGATAACTAGGTGAGGTTGGTCCCAAAAAGGTGGAATCTGGCAAGGGTCATGATGGTGATTTGGATTGTGGGAGCAAGCAGCTGCCAAGGGCCCTGCTTGGCCAACCGCTGTTGGAAGGATGTGGAGAGAAAGGGACCCTTCTACACTGCTGGTGGGAATGCCGACTGGTCCAGCCCCTTTGGAAAACAATATGGACACTTCTCAAAAAATTAAAAATTGAGCTTCCATTTGATCCAGCAATACCACTTCTAGGAATATATCCTGGAGAGGCAAAAAAGTACAGTCGAAATGACATCTGCACTTATATGTTCATCGCAGCACTGTTTACAATAGCCAGAATCTGGAAAAAGCCCGAGTGCCCAAGAACAGATGACTGGTTAAAGAAACTTTGGTACATCTATACAATGGAATACTATGCATCTGTTAGAAAAAAATGAAGTCATGAAATTTGCGTATGAGTAGATTGGCATGGAAAGTATCATGCCAAGTGAAATAAGCCAGAAAGAGAGGGGCAGACAGAAAGATTGCACTCATCTGCGGAATATAAAATGGCAGAGTAGGAGACTAACACCCAAGAATAGTAGTTTATAATACCAGGAGGTTGTCTCCCTAGCTTGGAAGCTAGCCTCACACGCTGGGGGAAAGTCATCCCAGATAGAGAAGGGAACACCAAGTAAAATGTGATTGGAAATCCCGAGCGGGGAGGGAGATGCACGCTGAAAGTAGACTAGAGACTGTACATGATGGCCACTCAATACCCCTATTGCAAACCACGACACCCAAAAGGAGAGAGAGAGAGAACAAATTGGAATGCTCTGCCACAGAGGCGGAGTGGGGTGGTGGGTATGGGGTGGGCCGTGGGAGGGATACTGGGTTCATAAGTGGTGGAGAATGGACACTGGTGGAGGGATGGGCTCTCGAACATTGCATGAGGGTAAACAGCACGAAAATGTGTGAATCTGTAATTGTACCCTCACTGTGACTCACTAATTAAAAAAATCAATAAATTATAAAAAAGGGGCCCTGCTTGGCAGGAACCAGGCAAAACTGCTCCCCTCCAATCTACCTCGGCGGGTCCAAGATTATCTGTGGCTTTTGATCTCTTTTGAAATTTATTCATGGGTCTCAGGAGCCAGGCAGTTAAATGAGCTTGTATGACTGAGCCAGGGGTGTAGTGGGCATGATTCCCACATTCAACTTTTTTTAAAATTTTTTATTAGTGAATCACCATGAGGAACAGTTACAGACTTACAAACTTTCATGCTTGCATTTCAGTAATACAATGGTCGAGTGCCCATCTCTCCACCAGTGCCCATTTTCCACCATCAATGGTCCCAGCATCCCTCCCACCACCCCCATCCAGTCCTAGCCCGACCCCACCCCACCTCTCTGGCAGGGTATTCCCTTTTGCTCTTTCTCTCTCTCTCTCTCTCTCTCTCTCTCTCTCTCTCTCTCTCTCTCTCTCTCTCTCTCTCTCTCTCTCTCTCTCTCCTTTTGGGTGTTGTGGTTTGCAGTAGAGGTATTAAGTGGCCATCATGTTCTGTCTATAGTCTACTTTCAGCCCACATCTCCCATCCCAAACGGGCCCTCCTAGCACTCCTTACTTGGTGGTCCCTTCTTTATCTGAGTTGCCTCTTTCCCCAGCATGCAAGGCCGGCTTTAAAGCTGTGGAGTAATGCTCCTGGTACTTATCTCTACTATTCTTGGGTGTTAGTCTCCCATTCCACAAATGAGTGCAATCTTTCTATGTTTATCCCTCTCTTTCTGACTCATTTCACTTAACATGATACTTTTCATGTAGATTCACCTATATGCATATTTCATGACTTCATCTTTTCTAACAGTTGCATAGTATTCCATTGTGTAGATGTACCAAAGTTTCTTTAACCAGTCATCTGTTCTTGGGCACTCGGGTTTTTTCCAGATTCTGGCTATTGTAAACAGTGCTGTAATGAACATATAAGTGCAGGTGTCACTTCTACTATATTTTTTTGCATCTCCGGGATATATTCCCAGAAGTGGAATTACTGGGTCAAATGGGAGCTGAATTTCTAATTTTTTGAAAAGCATCCATACTGTTTTCCAAAAGGACTGAAACCAGTTGGCATTCCCACCAGCAGTGAAGGAGAGTCCCTTTCTCCTTACATCCTCGCCAGCACTGGTTGCTTTTGTTCTTTCCGATATGGACCAGTCTCTGTGGTGTGAGATGGTATCCCATTGTTGTTTTGATCTGCATCTCCCTGATGATTAGTGATGAGGAGCATTTTTTTCATGTGTCTTTTGGCCATTCGGATTTCTTCTTTGATAAAGTTTCTGTTCATTTCATCACCACATTTTCTGATGGGGTTGGATGTTTTCTTTTTGTGAAGTTCAACAAGTGCCTTGTAAATTCTTGATATCAAGCCCTTATTAGATGGGTATTGGGTATTCAATTTTTGATGGTTTAATTTCTCTGAAAACTTGATCCTGAGTTTTTGGAGTCCTGCCAGAAAGTGGTGATTTTTTTCAGGAAGGCTGAGGGCACCATCAAGTTGCTGATGTCCTTGGCCCTCGTGTTCAGGTTGACCCACTGGTGGCGCTGCACCCGTTAGGTCCCAATGGCGGTGGCAGCCCCAGCCCCAGCAGGGTCCTGGACCGAGGCCAGGGCTGTCACCATTCACAGCTCAGGCACTCTGGGTGGGCTATAGCCATCTGCCCAGCAGAATCTGTTCAGGGGGCACATGCCCCCATCCTCAGTCTGCAGACAGTTGGCACTCAAAGAGCCCCTCCTCTCTAATATGCTGTGGATGGCACTAGCGCCAGGATTGGTCTGAGAAAAGATTGGTGATGGGGATACCCTGCAAGCAACAAGCTGCCTGGGCCAGCCTCCCATGGTGGGAACCCTCAACTATGGGACCTGCACTCCACAGTAGTGCCAAGTTAGACATAAAAAGCCACACTAATTCATGCTAAGCTTCTGCCACCATGCAGCTGGCTTCCCATAGCACCGAGAACTGCCATAGCTCTGTCAGCTTCGGGGTACCACAGCCACCAGTGTGGTTCCATTTACAGCTCCCCTTTTTGAGAGAAAATATTTAAAGGGCACTTGCAGTCATTCACTCATAGATTTTATGACCCTGTCAGCCCCACTCTTTAGAGGACTGAGAGGTGCTGCCACTCTGCCAACTCTCGCACTTACTGCCCACACTGCCACCATCTTCTCCTCCTAACAAGCTATTTCTCCCTGTTAAATGTCTGTAACAAATTACCATGAACAACTTTATAAACTATGGTGTTTACAGGGCTGGAGCAAAAGCACAGCGGGCAGGGCATTTGCCTTGCACGTGGCTGACCCAGGTTCAATTCCCAGCATCCCATATGGTTCTCTGAGCACCGTCGGGAGCAATTCCTGAGTGCAGAGCCAGGAGTAACCCCTGTGCATCTCCAGTATGACCCTCACCCAAAAAAGGGAAAAAAAAACTATGGTGTTTAAATAAAGTGAAAAGGGAAAAGAAATTTTTTTTTTTCTTTTTAGGTCACACCTGGCGATGCACAGGGGTTACTCCTGGCTCTGCACTCAGGAATTACCCCTGGCCGTGCTCAGGGGACCATATGGGATGCTGGGATTTGAACCCTGGTCGGCCGCGTGCAAGGCAAACGCCCTACCCGCTGTGCTATCTCTCCAGCCCCGGGAAAAGAAATTTTTTTTACCTACAAAAGGAAATAATTTTCTACTCAAGACAGAGACTGAAGAAAAAAAATTCTGAAAAATCAAACTCTTCTCAATGAACACCTGAAACCCTAAAATCACGAATCACGAAAATCCCGTTAATCACCGATTTCTCGGGCAGGCTCAGTCACCTCTCATTTCATCCTTTCCCTGAGATCTTAGAAGGCTATCTCGACTGGGCCCTCCCAATGCCAATGATGTCGCACGGGGGGGGGGGGGGGGGTTCTTTCAGAGTCAGGGGAATGAGATCCAGCTTGTTACTGGCTTTAGCATATAAATACACCATGGGAAGCTTGCAAGGCTGTCCCATGTGGGCAGGAAAAGCTCAGAAGATTGCCAGTTTCTCCCAGAGGGAGAAGCAGGCTACATGATAGCAAAGCAGCCTCGCTTCTGAGAGCTTGCTTTTAAGTCTCTCTCTGGATGTTGGCCGTTGATGGGATTACACACACCTGGGTTCCTCTGCCGGTACCTTCATGCATGAGGCCTGTCTGAATGTGAGGAGAGGGGCCTCCAGCATGGCTGTAGCTAGGTTCCGGTGGTCTTCAGCTGCTGGGAGCTCTGCTTAGGGTGGGGAGGGAAGCTGGAGCCTATCCCCTCAGAGGGGCCCCAGGGAAGACAATCAGGCATGGGGGCAAGAGACTTTCAGAAACCCTAAAAAAAAAAAAAGAAAGAAAGAAAAAGAGAAGTGTACATATTTAAAAACAAGGTCACAGTAATTCCTTTTGGAAAAACAAATTTAATTCTTAAGAAAGCTTAAATCTAATTATAAAATGCCTGAAAAATTCTCAGAAATCAATCTTGATGACATGGAAACAGACAATAAATTTAAAATAACATGTATCTAAGCCTTTTGTTTTTTTTTTAAATTTGTTTTTATTGAGGTGTCATAATTTACTATAGTTTATTCTTTCTCCCAAAAGACTATACTTTTCTTTCAGTTTCTGACCCATATCTGGCTGGGCTCAGGGCTAACTTCAGCATTGTTCAGGAACCATGTGTCATGCCAGAGATTGAACCTGGGCTGACTTCTTGCAAGCCGAGTGCTTTTACTACTGAACTCTCTCTACAGTCCCACTTCAAAAAACTTATTTACATTTAAACACTTCCATCATTTCTCTAATATATGGCAAAGAACCTTTAAAAATTATGCAACAAGAAAAAATCATATTTCAAAAAAATTGTGCCCGTGGATCACTCACTTTATGTTTTAGTTTTCACATAATAGACTTTATAAACTAAAAGGATTCAAATGGAAGTTGAAAGAAAAATTATTTAGGAAGTAGGCACAAACTCTTAAAACTCCTTAGAAGAGAAACCATCAGGATAATGGATATACTAAAAGATAAAGAGAAAGAAAGACATATACAGAGTGGCTAATCAAATTAAATAGACGAGAATGTCCTAAAAGTAAGGAAAATGCTATCCAGATCTATCCAGGAAGCTGACAGAATACTTAAATGTCTAAATTCAAAGTGACATATACCAAAGTACATCATTTTTAAGTTATCAAAGTCAAAGGATAATAAAATTTCTTAAAAGCTGCTAGGGGGAAACTGTTTATCAGAGAAAGACACACCAAACAGCCTCAGTAGAAATGTTCTGCAGAAACTCTAGAACAAAGTGGAAATACATACTCATAACTCTAAAAAATAAAAAACTACAGTCAAAATACTCTAGAAAAATTCATCATTTGGACACAGTGAAGAGAAAATACAGTAAATAAATAGAATAGAATTTGGGGTCAGAGAGAGAGTACAATAGGTAGGATACTTGCATTACACATGGCTGACCCAGGGTTCAGTCCTAGTCAACCTATATGGCCCCCAGAGCCCTGTCAGGAGTGATGCCCAAAAGTTGAACCAGGAGTAAGCCCTGAGCAACACCAGATGTAGCCCAAAAACAAACAAACTAAAAGGAATAAAAATAAATCAAATAGAGGAGCGATAGCACAGCAAGTTATGTGCTATCGCTCCTCTATTTGATTTATTTTATTAAGTTATTTATGGATTGGAGCCATTGCACAGTGGGTAGGGCATTTGCCTTGCACGCAGCCGACCCAGGTTCAATTCCTCCGTCTCTCCCGCAGAGCCCGGCAAGCTACCAAGAGTATCCTGCCCTCACAGCAGAGGCCAGCAAATTACCTGAGGCATATTCACTATGCCAAAAACAGTTACAAGTCTCACAATGGAGATTACTGATGCCCACGTGAGCAAATCAATGAACAATGGGACAACAGTACTACAGTGTTATTTATATGTTAAAATTTTTGTATTAAAATATATTTTATTGTTAAGTATAGTGAAACAGAAATAAATTATAGTTTTAGATTATAGTATGTTATCAAATTGCATATGTATAGAAATTATAAGTATTAATAGAGAAAAATATATGCTAATCTTTACAGTTACGTGAACAAGTAGTCACACTTATTATCACATTTCTCTTTTGTCCATTTTTGGGGTTAGTTTTTGGACCACACCTGGCAATGTTCAGGGGTTACTCCTGGCTCTTCACTCAGGAAATACTCCTGGTGATGCTGAAGGACTATATGGGATACCCAGGAACAGAACCTCTGTCGGCCCCATGCTAGACAAGCGCCCTACCCACTGTAATATCACATGGCCCCAAATTTTTCTTTGGTCTTTACTAAACTCACAGTAGTTGATGCAGTTGGCTAGGTAACATACTGATAAATGAGCTGTTAATAGACCATGGTATCACATAAGTTATTTTCAACTTAAGACGTAGAAAGCTATTCAAGTTTTGTGGCTTACTTATTTTCATCCTCAAATTATGTAATTTTGATGCACAATTTAAATAAGGTGTTATTTTATTGAATATAGAGTATAATTTAATACAAATACCAAAATACTAATTTATACACAAATGTTTGGAGGAAAAATTTAAAGTATATCAAGAAACATTCTTCTAAGGAATCTTCAAAGAATAGTAAGAGTCACAATTTAAAGTCCCAAGCAGAGTTTATTCACTTGTTCATGCATGCCTGGAGGCCTCAGAGAGAGATTCTGCTTCTGTAGTTAAAAGGAGGGGTGATATTTCGCTATGCTTTTAATTTCTCACAGTTAATTCTATACTATGAGTGAAAACCATGGAAAATAATTCTTCCACAATAAATTACTCCCCACGATACTCTTTTCCTGAATATGATATAAATATTTTGCTTGTTTTTCTCCATTTTCAATTCTTCTTTTCCCACTTATTCATCTACCTTTATCCGTCTGCTTCTTAAAATTAGGAGAAGCTCCAGTATGCTCTTAAAGAACTGTGGCATCCACTAACCTGTGATACATATGTAGGAGCAAAACAAATAAACAGACCATATCGAGGTGAAAAAACGTTGGCCTTGGATTACAAAATGGAGAATACCAAGCAATTGGAAGGCAAGGGGATGAAAGGTGGGCTGGAAGTAACATAAGGACATTGGTGGAGGGTCTTGCAGCTAAGAATCAGCAAGAGGGACCACCAGTATCACTTAAAAGGCCCCCCTCTAAAATCAACCATGATGTACCACATAAATATACACTATTTCTATTTGTCAACAACATTAATGAAAAGGGGCTTGAGAAAAGAAGTCATAATTTAAATAATTATTTTTCCATTTAAAAGATTACTGGCTAGGGCCGGAGCGATAGCACAGCGGGTAGGGCGTTTGCCTTGCACGTGGCCGACCCGGGTTCAATCCCCGGCATCCCATATGGTCCCCCAAGCACTGCCAGGAGTAATTCCTGAGTGCAGAGCCAGGAGTAACCCCTGTGCATCACCAGGTGTGACCCAAGAAAATAAAAAAAAAACACCTTAGATATGATTATTAATAATACTGAAAGGATTGTATGACTACTTCAATGTAAAAGTTGCTAGTACTTGAAAGTTAAGAGAAATTTTTTAGATGATATTTCACCACCAAAATAAAGTGGCAGTTATATGATATGATAGAGGTATTATCTAAAGCTAGGGTGGTAAACATTTGGTAAAATGTGTATCAAATCAACTCATTGTGTGTCAAATGTACACAACATGACATTCAATCATATCTCAAAACTGAAAATATTTCATTTCTTAAAAGAAAATTAAGATGTATTTAAGATCTAACTGCATTTGGAAACAATTTTATCTATAAAAATAAAGAAATTAGCAAATCTTGAAATGCTTTTTACTCAAACAATCTATGATCTATAACCTATGACCCCAAATTCTTTGAAGATAAAAATCCATATTTTAGAGCCAAGGTCAAAGATGTATGGTCTATGCTTTTACCCGGGAAAAAAGCCAAACAATAATATTTAGAAAAGCACGTTATTTATATCAGTATATTAAAAGTTGGCTACTTAGCTAAATACACTGTTCTTTTTCCAGTAAAATGACCTACTTGTCCACCCCATTTCTTCCACAGATTTCTTTTTTAGGTGTTTCATCATGTATACAATCTGAGGTTCCCAAAGAAGGAGCCAGAAACAGATAACAAAAAATGTCTTCAGGGGCTGAAGCGATAGCACAGCAGGTAGGGCATTTGCCTTGCACGCGGCCGACCAGGGTTCAAATCCCAGCATCCCATATGGTCCCCTGAGCACCACCAGGAGTAATTCCTGAGTACAGAGCCAGGATTAACCCCTAAGGTGTGACCCAAAAAGAAAAAAAAAATGTCTTCACTAGACTGACATCTCCCACAGCCAGATTGGCTAAACATAATTTTAGAAATAAAAATCCATTTAAGCATCGGACTTTCATTAGCCAATTTATCCCTAGCTTTGTTAATGATTAAAAACAAAGACATATTACAAGTTCTACTCAACTGGGAATATTTATTAACAAAGTTGTTTCTCTTCAGTCTCTCATCTCTAATTATAAGTTTATTGTATATTAGAAGTGAATTCCCAATTAATGTAAAAACAGGAGAATGCAATATTTTTTATTTTTGTTGTTTTCCTCTAGTTTCTAGCTCTACTTGCATCCTTGTTGTCCTCAGCTGTATCTTTCCTGTGGTGCTGATAGCTGGATCCTATCCTATCCAGCTACACTCTGTGACATCTAAATCTGTCTTTGTCCTCAGATACCCTCTTCTTCCAGGATAATTTCCAACTTGACTGTTCTTTACACCAAAGCACTGGGGAAGCACTATCAACAAGTTTTGGTGGCAAGAACACTCGCCAAAAACAACCAGCTCAAGAATTTCAGGCAATCAGGACAGAAAAAAAACGAACTGGAGACAATTCCGACCTCCTTATTATATTCAGTTCTGTACCATCTCCAAAATAAGTAAATAAGATAAAAGCTAGTAGTAAAACAGTTAATAGGTCAATAAATGACCACATGTGGTCTGGAATTTGGAGATATACATCTCAATGTATATTTTCAAGATATAGCATTGACTTTCAAATGGCATTTCCAATCAGGTTAAATTTGCATTCTTACTGTTTGGAGAAGAGCATTTTTCAATGCCAAGGAATCATACTAAATAAAGGGTGAGTGCAACCACCTGCAGGTTTTAGGCATACAACAGAGGGAACAATTTATTACTCTGGAAGAACTTAATCCTTCTACATCAAGATATCTATGAACATGATGGACTGGAGTGATAGCACAGCAGGTAGGGCATATGCCTTGCACCCGGCCAACCTAGGTTCAATTTCTCCATCCCTCTCAGAGAGCATGGCAAGCTACCAAGAGTATCCAGTCCTCACAGTAGAGCCTGGCAAGCTACCCGTGGAATATTTGATATGCCAAAAACAGTAACAACAAGTCTACAATGGAGACGTTACTGGTGCCCGCTCAAGCAAATCGATGAGCAACGGGATGACAGTGACAGTGACAATGATCTATATACCCAGAGGTCCATTAAAATTTTCTTGGACATAACAGGGCTGGGAGTGGAAAATGTTTGAGTCCCGGGGAGATGGTCAAATTTGAAATACTTCAAAGGTGATCTCTGGTTCTTGAAATGCACTTCACCCTTATTAAAGCCGAGATTCAGAGTTTATCAGATTAGCTATGTCAAGATTTTCAAATATAGGTCTTCTTATTTTGTTTCTATAGCAAGCATGTTTATTTCATAGTCCTTTGAAATCTAGGTGCTGGCCTAAACAAAGAATACTGAAAGGAGACCAAAAAGACACGATTTGACAAAAATGACCAGAGTACCAATCATCCATGACTTGCTTTAAAACTTTCCAAATACATAAAGGTGTGATAAGGTATTATTGGGGTGGTGGGCAGCAGGGGTGAGGGGGGATTTCCCAAGAGGTGTTCAAGAGACCTCTGGGCCCCTTTCAATAGTTCTCAGCTGACAGAGCCAGTAATTCAATGTTGAGGATCTGTCACTGTCACTGTAACTGTCACTGTCATCCCGTTGCTCATCGATTTGCTCGAGAAGGCACCAGTAACGTTTCCATTGTGAGACTTGTTGTTACTGTTTTTGGCATATCGAATACACCATGGGTAGCTTGCCAGGCTCTGCCGTGCAGGCGAGATACTCTCAGTAGCTTACCGGGCTCTCCGAGAGGGGCGGAGGAATCGAACCCAGGTCAGCTGCATGCAAGGCCCTACCTGCTGTGCTATTGTTCCAGCCCGTTGAGAACCTGAGGGGTTAATTTTGCTTGGCCCCATGGTGCTGAGCATTACCTGGGCCATCCTGATAGTTCTGGGGCACTCTAAGCTACGATTGGCAGTGCTGTGGGCTTCCCAGACTGCATCCAGCAATACTCATGGGACTATGTAGTAGAGGAGATCAAATCAGGTCCAGCTACATGTGGGGCCTGCACCTTACTCCTGTACTACTTTCCCAGCCCCATCAGCAGGTATTCTAAAAAGCCTGACTGCTCAAGAAGGATCTGGAAACGTTAAGGTGGGGCAAGAGAAATAAAACACTGGGCAAAGCTTTTGTCTTGCTTGTGGCTGGCTGGATTCAACTTCCCACAATTACATATAAAACCCCCCCAGGAATGATCTCTAAGTGCAGAGCAAAGAGTAAGACCTGAACACCAAAAGGTATGGCCCCCAAAATAAAGCAAACAAACCAACAAATAAATGTAAGTGTGCATTCAAGCATTAAGATATCATTAGTAATTTTTTTCAAAAACAAGTGTTTGGCCAACTGTTTCCATAGGATATGATTATTATCTCAAATTTCAGAGTAAATTAGGCCCTGGATTGGATCACATGAATTGGAAGAGGTTGTGAAAAAGAGAAATGGCAAAGATAAAATCTAAACACTCAGCAATATTTTTATTTGAATTTCCTTAAAATACCTAAAAACAAGGTTATGGAAGTTCAGATTGTTTTAAAAGTCAAAAGTTCAGAACCATACTACATTTCTAGTTAACAAAATTCATAGAAGAAAGCTAAGCACTTAAGATTAAATCCAGCTGATTCTTCTGATCATTTCCACTTAGCCAGTCACCTGAATGAGTCATAGACTCTACTTTCCTTTGTAAGACATCTGATTGCTATTACTTTAGACAATTTTTAATGGGAGGTCATTTCCTAAAATATGCATCTATAAGTTCATATTTACTGTCATCTATATTTTTGTCACAGCAGTTTCTGTACCATTTTTTCTATACTCCAATTATATAATTTAATTAAATATTATACAAACTGATAAAATATGTGTGGAGAGAATTTAGGGTTTTTATGAGAACCTAGTTAAATACATTAGAAAGAATTGATAAAAGTAAACCTGGAGACAAAATTATCAAACTGGGTATAAATAAGGTGTGTGTGAAAAAATGTGAGATATTCATAAAGTCAAGCAAATTCTGCATTTAGACCATTTTTCATCTTTAATGTTTAGTTTATTTATGCTTTTAATTCTTTAATTTGTGGCTTTTTTTTGGAGGGGGGAAGGGTTGTTTCACCCAGTGATGCTCAGGGTTACTCCTGGCTCTGCATTCAGGAATTATTCCCGGAGGTGCATGGGAAACCATTTGGGGTGCCGGGGATCAAACCCAGGTTGGCTGCCTGCAAGGCAAATGATAGTTTTGCCTTTAGTAAATTCAAAAGCATATTAGCCAATCCCAATCACATGATTTTGTAGGGATTGTACTATGTTCATTTACAGTACACCTTATATTCTATATCAATAAGATACCACAGTTATCAGTTTTTATGTTTGAACCTTTAAATGTTTTAGCCTTTAGCCTTGTCAAAATAGAAATTAACTCAACTTCAGTGTATTAGTGTGGTGATCAATTGCAAGATTTACTATCACTGGATCAAAATCAGGGCAAAGATTATGGAAAATTCTCCACTTATGATGCTTCTCTTTTACCCTTGATCACATAAAATATATTTATACTTGTTTCATATTAAATTTAAACTTATGAATTAATTATAATATCTAAAATTAAATATGCTGTGTCGATAGATGAACGAAGAAAAAGGGCTTATCCCTAGAAAATGGATGAAATTAGATGAACAGGAACTGGAATTCTGGTGATTCCAAAAAAGGGTAGTATATATCAAGGTTCATTTATAAGGTTAAGCAACTGAAATCTAAATAGTTTATAAGCTAAAATTGTTACAACAAAAAATTTGAATAATGTTATACAAGACCTCATGAAGCAATAATTAGTTCAAATTTTGAGAACTGAAAATATTTAGTAATTTTATGTACCTGACGTAGCTAAAAATGATCTATCTTTATTCACTTATCTTTCACCGTACCCACTTTATCACTTGTATCTCTTGTATCACTTGTCATCCTGTTGCTCATTGATTTGCTCTAGCGGGCACCAGTAACGTCTCCATTCATCCCTGTCGCTTGGTAGTCTAGCCCAATGGCTTCTGCTCGCTCCAGGAACACGAAGAGCATCAAACCATTCATTTAGGGTCTTGACAAAGAAGTCTGACCATCTCGTAGGTGGGCGGCCAGGCGTTCTTTTGATGTCCTGTGGAATCTAGTAACAATAATGAAATAATGTTTCCCGTGGAAACAGTAACAATAATGGGCCTCATTCCCCCTGACTTACTTTAAACATGACAAAATTAAGTTCCTGAGATAATAACTAAGTTTCTCGTGGCCACTATCTATGACATGAGGAGCCTGATCTCAAGTACTAAGTCTGGTGCTCATCATCATCAGGCTATCAGAAAACTCATAGAAAATATCATTTTAATACCATTCAACTAAAAGTTTCCAAGTTCTTTTGACTATGTAGATTTTGTAATGTTGCATGAAATGTTAAATGATTCTTTTTAATATGCAATTATAAAATTTTAAAAACAGTGTATCTCCCTTTACAACATATCCCAGAATGGAAAGGTGTGCTTGCATTAAACTAACAACAAAGTACTTCCACATAAAAATATAAAGAAAATAATTCTGGGATTTTAAACTCAGTCAGACAGACACCTATTCAGCCTTATGCACAATGCTAATACAAAGCTTTCTAATATATTGTCATTGTTCTTAAGGAGCCCTTGGGAAATGGAAAAGATAATTAAGTAATTATATTGATAGTAACTGATATCACTATAAAATGATAGCAATTCTAATAGGGATACATGCTAAAAGTTGTAGAAATAAAGAGGTGATAAAAATTCAACAAACTGACTTTAGAAGGAACACACTTTAATACAGAAAGGATAAATACAGGAAAAAACACATAAAGGAAAAATACAATAATAAATATAGAAAGCTAGCACACTCAACAGTGAAAAGTGAAAGTGTTTCCTCTGAATCAGGAATATAACAAAGATGTTCATTCTCACCGGTCATGTTCAGCACGGCACTAAAAGTCCTGGGTAGGGCAATCAAACAACAAGAAGGATACTATGCAGCTCTACGGAAAACCACAATCATGCAATTTGCCATGACTTGAATGGACCTAGAATATATCATGCTGAATGAAATCTGCCAAAAGAAAAGGGGTAGAGGCAGAATAATCTCTCTCATATGTGGGATTTAAAGATACACAGTAAAGTAGTAACAAAGGGCCACAGGGAACACAGCAGGAAAACTGATCCACACAACTGTGTTAGGCACAGCCTAATGTTGCCCCAAACCCAAATAATAAAAATGATAATACTATGTACAATTAAAAGTCTTTTTAGATTTTTGCATGATTTTTCTTTAAAGATGAATCTCCGCACAGCATAGCAGACATACGAGAACCAGCATACATAAATTACAGATCAAGTGCTGACAGAGGCCTGGCTTTCTCATTAGTAAAAATCTAAGTTTGACAGGTTTTAAAGGTTAAAAAAAACCTCGTTGTAATAAGCTCTGTGCCCTTCTGACACCGTGGGGACTTCCCTATTCTGTGATCTACTTTGGGGAAGGCAGGTAAGGAGAAGGACAGCAATTACAAGTTCTTTCAGTTGTCAATATCTGTTTTATTTTCATCTGGTTGGGTAAGAATGGAGAAAGATACTTCTCTAGTCAGGGATGTGGAAAGAGACTCTAGCTACTCTTTCTATTTGGTAGAACACTTTTTAAAGAAAGAAAGCATAGGTGAAGCTCCTTGATGCTGTGGTTGGCAATAATTTTTTTTGGATGTAATAAAAAAAGCACAAGCAACAAAGGCAAAACATTTCAGTGGGATTACTCAAACTAGCAGATTTCCACACAACAAAAATAAAATAATAAATAAAAATTTAAAATATGAAAAAGAAAATATGAAGTAGGAAAAATATTTGCAAACCACATATGAAGAACCCACATGATTGAGTAACAACAACAAAAGAGTTCAATTTTAAAAATGCATAGGAAATAGCATATACATTTCCCAAGTCATATAGGTGGCAAAAAATATGTTTAGCAACAATAATTAGAAGAAAAATGCAAATCAAAACCATAATAAAATATGACATCATATCTAGTAGAATTTTTATTATCAAGAAGACATAAGATAACCAGATGGTGAGGGGAACACTGGTAAATGTTCAGTGAGAATGCAATTTGGAAATTCTATGGAAAATGGTCTGAGAGATCTTAAAAGATTATAAACAGGATCAGAGAAATAGCAGAGCACATAGAGTGCTTGCCTTGCATATGGCTGATCCAGGTTCGATCCCCAGTACCACATATGGTCCCCCAAGCCCGGCAAAGAGTGATCCTGAGTGAACAACCAGGACTATGCCCTAACCTCAACCATATATACCCCCCCCAAAATTAAAAACATACATACTATGTGATCCAACAACCCCACTTCTGGATATTGATACCCAAAAAATAAATCTATCACATTTGGGCCCCTGAGCATCACCAAGAGTGATCCAGCACACAATGAAGAAGTAATCCCTAAGCATAGAAGCAAGAGTGATCTCTGCACACTGCCAGGTTGGCTCCCAATACAAAGAAAATAACAAAAAGTAATGAAATTCTCTAACTTAGGACATTATAGATGAATTTGAGGGGCATGATATTACATGAAAAAACTCTAGAAAGAAATATACAATATGGTAACATTACATGGGGATTTTTAAAGATCATTACCCATAGAAGCAGAGTATAATGGAGGTTACCAAGGGGTAGGGGGCTCAGGAGGGGAGCCTGAGGAGATGGGGAGATGCTTGCACATGGCCAACTCCTATCTGACCCTCTGCACCGCATACGGTCCTTGAGCGCTTAATGATTCTTAAGCACAGAGCCAGAAATAATCCCTGAGAACTGCTCGTTATGGTTCAAACCTCCTCATTCCTCCCCACAATCGCCACAAAAAAATATCCTAGTTATAAATTAAATAAGTTCCGGAGATTTAATGTACAGCATCAGTACTTTAGATAGTATTGTATATTTTCAAGTTGCTTTTACAGTAGATTTTTAACATTCTTGCCCACACACAAAGAAATATAATTATGTGATATGACAGAGGTGATATCCAACACTATCGTGGCAGCTACACTGCAATTCATACGTCTGTCAAATCACTATATTACACATCTTAAACTTACACAATGTTACATGTCAGTGATATCATTTTAATAAACTTGGAAAAACACAAAGGCATAGAAACTAACCAGGATGTACCCCACAGAAAAGAGTATTTTGACATCCTTTTCATTTGTTGGTAGACACTACTGATTAAAAAAAAATGGATGTTTTTAAGCAGTTTTGTTCTGTTATTCCCTGTGGACAACTCATTGCTCTGTATCCTCACACCAGGTGGATTATTTCCTCCATCACCATTCTTCTCATCCTGGCATGCCACTGAAGAATTAAACTGTGTCTTGCCAAATGGAGGAGTCAAGGTGAGTTATTACAGACAGAGACACTGTATTCCTATAGATGAATAAGCAGGATGGTATAAATATCAATTAGGTCAAGACTTTTGGTGCACTAAATTAAGTTATTGAGACCCAAGTTGATACATAACAATCAAAAGTTGAGCCAGAATGAGAACTGACTTTATTTAAAGACATTGGCTATCAGACCATTTCAACCCATAAACCAAGGTAATGATTTAATGCTTTTTCCCATATAGTTGTGTGGATTAAAGGTAATGACATTTGATAAATTCTCTGCATGGTGAGAGAAGACAAATATATCAGAGTTCACTGAACGACATGATTATTCGCATGGTTTATAAAGATTTCTCCCACAACAATATGTATTTGAGGTGATGAACAAAGAATTTTTATAAAAATACAGGAAAATAAAGGAAATATAGGAATCACAAGCAGCATAGCATCTGAAGTGTGTAAATCAGTTCTAGAGGTATGTGCAGAAGAACAGAGGTGGGCTAAATATGAGAGGGGGAAGGTGGACACAACATTTTATTAACCAACCAATCAAAATGATGATTCTAAATGTTTTTATTTTAAACATTTATTTTTACCTCCTCATTAAAAAAATGAATTTTGAGTAAAAACTCTCAGAATCAGGAACCAAGTACAGAAAGCTCAGGTCTAATTCAGTCCTGACTGACTCTGTGACCTGTGTTTCGATTTCCTCACCTGAAAATATTCATTCCATCTGTTCATAGGAATTTAAAAAGAATTAGGAATATCATTACTAATAATATTATAGGTTTTGTAAAACATATTAAATTAACAAGAATGCAACTTTCCATAGTTACTGAAAAGGTAACAAGAATGAAGCTATTTTTATAACCTTCCTGAAGTTATGTCTGAAATTAAATTATGCCTGAAGTTAGGTATGAAATTATTTCAAAATTCAAAGTTAAAACAATTGAAGGGTGTGAAAGCACCTAAAACCCATGTGTGAATCTAAATGGTTGTATTTAAGCTACTTTGCAGAGAAATGGCACCGTTCAAGCTGAGTTTAAATGACGTTCCCTAGTGGATTGAATGAGTGCCCAGTGACACACTGACTCTTGGAAGCTCCCTTTTGGCAATATGCTGAATGTTGTTCTTGCCAAACGTTTCTTTTCATGTAAGAATGACAGTGAACAGCCAAATCAAACAAGAACTCCTTGGCTTACTTTTAAAAAGCTTTTGGAAAACTGCTTTGAGCTGTCATTTGTCATTGCCACCAAATCCTGGAGATCTGAGGAGAGAAAACTGCAGTGTCATTCCTCAGCCCATCACCAGGAGATTTTATTTGTTCTTTTACAAGATCAGAAGGTCCATCTGAATATTCCCAATCTCTAAAACAAAAAGATATATGAGTTATTTTTTTAATTTAAGATTATATTATAGACATTGTTTAGCAATTTCCATTGCTCTGGAACAGAAGGATTTTGTGTGTGTGTATTTGTAAGGTTTTGACCAATAAGATACACTATTAAGAAAATAAAAGTTATATGTTTTTTACTTCTGAGGTCATTGGTATGAGCACAGAAAAAAAGCACTATCTAGAATATATTAAGCAATAGCATATTGCCTCATTTCCTTCTAAAAAGCTGACTTTACTGATGAGGATACAAAAGTTGAGGAAAATAAGGTGACTTGTTAAGAATTTGTTCTCTTGACAGAGTCTAACTTCAGAACTCATTCTAATCTAATTCATTACAAACACTATATATAGCAAATAGTCATGAATAAACATGTATACAACATCTAAAAATGAAAAATATATGCAAAAACAATTATGCTCAAAGTAGGCTTTCATTGCCATGAAATTAATTTGGGGGAGCAGACCTAAATCACCTACTCCTATCCAACAGCAGGGGAAAAAAAAACAAAACCTTTCGAATTCCAACTCTGAAGCCGAGTCCCACTAAGCAGAAGTAATCAATGATTACAATTCTCACATACACAAGTGCAAAGGAAGGGCTTTCAAATGAAGCAAAGACTCCATTAGATACTCAATTAAAGCCATTTCTAGAATGTGCAAGAATGTGATTTAGGTCACTTACATGATGTCAGAACTACAGGTTGAACCTCATCAATGCAATGAAGCAAAAGAAAATAAGATTGAAACCAGTTGTTTGGATTTGTGTAGCTAAAACAACTGCCTGATTAACTGATTTTTTTCCTATCTAACCGGTTGTCATGGTGTTGTGCTGATAAAATCGTAGACTGAGACTATAGACAATAAATTTGTGACACTCTGCCTTGACCCTTAGATTGCAATTATATTAGGGCTGTCATTCTCAGATGGCATGGAATCATAACACAAACTTAAGATTCAGAAATCTGAGGATGGGAAAGAAAGGGAAATAGTGAAATGCCTTATCACATTCAAATATCATGCTCACTCAACACTCAGATATATATATCAATACTGAAAATAAATTCAACTAGAAAAACAAAAATTAAAATAAAGCTCATATTGCATAATAAAATTTATCAAAACATAGTCATTTCACTGCAAGGGCATAAACTTCCTTATTCTAGGCAAAAGGCACTTCACTCTGAGAACTGCATTAAATATGGTAGTACTGTAGCACTGTCGTAGCACTGTCGTCCCATTGTTCATCGATTTGCTCGAGCGGGCACCAGTAACGTCTCCATTGTGAGACTTCTTGTTACTGTTTTTGGCATATCAAATACGCCATGGGTAGTTTGCCAGGCTCTGCCATGCGGGCGGGATACTCTCGGAAGCTTGCCAGGCTCTCTGAGAGGGACGGAGGAATCGAACCAGGTCGGCTGTGTGCAAGGCAAATGCCCTACTCACTGTGCTAGTCATTAATTTTTTTTTTATTGGACAGTTGTTACATATCAGATTGCAACATTAGATACAACATATCAAAGATACAACATTAGATACAACATATCAAAGTTTTTACATGTATTTTCTAATTTAGCCTTTCTACAACCATATGAGAGAGGGGTTATGGTGACCCCAGTTTTACAAATCTGCCCCCCACATTTTAAACAGGTTTTTTCCATGTTTGCCGGGACATTATAATGAAGACTTTTTCATACTCCAAGAATAATGGATTTTATGTACAAAAGGGAAATGTATGTAAAGAGAAATTTATATACACATTCAATTTGATCCTCTCTAAACATATTTTGGTTGGTGCCTTAGAGAAAGTCATAGTGGCAATTTGGCAATTACTTCTGAGTCTCATTTCCCAGACACTGCACGTGGACAAGAGCATTGGTGCCACGTTCTCTAGCACTCTAGAGATGAAAATATATACCAAAAGAAAGTTAAAGCAGAACACACACTGCAGCATAGGGACTGTTTCATTTGCTCCTAGAGGTTCAAAAGAGGAAGTCTGACAAAGCATACACCATGTCACCTTGGCAGAAGCAACAACTCATTATCTTAGAACACAATCTCTGATGTTCGTGGCTTAAAAATAAAAGGCAAGGGGAAATAATTTTTCATCTATAATGAGTTTGATAGAGCAGAGCTCTGATTTCCCCTCCCCACTGGATTATTAAGTAGAAATCCATCATGAATATGCAATGGAGCTGTGTCCTGCTTTCTTTTTTTTGGCAAACTGGTCTTTGCTCCTAATTCCCAGCAGTATCAATTAACAATGCATAATTTTAATAGAATGCTTGAAAGTACAGGGCTGGTGCTGTAAAAATTAATTATCTTGAGCTGGTTTCCTGTAGACACCATTAATCAATATTATGCCATCTCGCAAGCAGCTGCTCACCTGATTCCCAGTTATTCCAGAAAGGAAGGAATGTGAATAAGGTGGCCAAGTGTTCTGCAGGTATAACATCAATGACATTCGACATTTCAACATATTGGAATATATATTTTTTTTGCTTTTTGGGTCACACCTGGCGATGCACAGGGGTTACTCCTGGCTCTGAACTCAGGAATTACTCCTGGCAGTGCTCAGGGGACCATATGGGATGCTGGGAATCGATCCCGGGTCGGCCGCATGCAAGGCAAACGCCCTACCCACTGTGCTATCACTCCAGCCCCAACATATTGGAATATAAAATCTTGGAAATAAAATTCATAGTTTTGCTTCTTGAAGGTACAGCTGAAGTTCTTAAGAAGTTTTTGTTGTGATTCAGATTAAATAATTCAATTAAACCAGACATAAATAAAAACTTTGCAAAACAACAGAATCTGCAATTTGATCACTTAAAAGATGACAAAACTCTAGGACATATATGTATTTATGCCATGGAGAACTGTATGCAATTTTTATTCAGAAATACAATGATCTATACATATCAGAGATAGTGAAATAAATCTCTAAAACATAAAATAATTGAAAAGAGCATTCACTTTTTAATTTTATTTTATTGCATTTGTTTATCAAATAATTTTGATGATGCATTTGTCTTTATCTTACCAAAAGAGCCAACTGCATCTGTTTATCAAATAATTTTGATGATGCATTTGTTTTTATTTTACCAAAAGAGGCAATATTATTGTTTCACTATGTACAGTGCCCACCAGAAAATATGAGTCCCATGCTTGGGTCTACTAAGTTACCCAGCTTCTAATGAGGTAGAAACTAACATTTGTTCTTTTTGAGGAAGCAAAGTTTCCTCATCTAGGGGTAGAGGAATAGTACAATGGGTAGGGCACTTGCCTTACATATGGCTGACCAGGTTTGTTCCCCAGAACCACATATGGCTTCCCTAACCTGTCAGGAATGATCCTTGAGTGCAGAACCAGGAGTAAGGCCCGAGTACTTCCAGGTGGCCCAAAATCCAAAACAAAACAAAGCAAAAGCTTCCTCACCTATAATCTATAATAGGAATGCAAATTTTCTCAGGCTGCTATAATATTGTCCAATACTGCAACCAAAAGGCCCATGTAACTGTTGAGTACCTGAGATGTGCTTTAACAGTCAAATATATATCAGATTATAAATACAGTATTTTTTAAAAAAGAATGTAAAATATCTTATTAACAATTTATCTTGGCAAGCTACCCATGGTGTATTCAATATGCCAAAAACAGTAACAAGTCTCACAATGGAGACGTTACTGGTGCCTGCTTGAGCAAATCGATGAGCAATGGGATGACAGTGCCAGTGATACAGTGATATATGATGTGATAATGCTTGAAATACATTGGTTTAAATGCATTAACAAAATTAATTTTACTATTTTTAATGAGTCTAACAGAAAAGTTTAAGTTTGCATTATTTTATTGAGTAGTGGGTAGGTCCTAGTTTTTAGCAGCAAATAATCAAAGAAGTTGTTTTTTCTTTTTAGTCACCGTGAGATACAGTTACAAAACTTCCATGTTTGAGTTTCAGTCATACAATGATCAAATACCCATCCCTCTACCAGTGCACATTCTCCACCACCAATGTCGCCAGCATTATCCCTCACCCCTTTCATCCCTCCTTCTGCCTCTATGGCAGACAATTTCCCCTATATTCTCTCTCTACTTTGGGGCATTATGGTTTGCAATATAAATACTGAGAGGCTATCACGTTTGGTCCTTTATCTACTTTGAGCACACTTCTCCTATCCCAAACAATTCCTCCAACCATCATTGACTTAGTGATCCTCTTTCTATTTCCAGCTGCCTCAAAGAAGTATTCTTAAATAAAAAACAGTACTCTGATAGACAGAAAAAATGATGCAAGTAAATAATTTTAGAATGAAAATGTCCCATGAAGATAATAAAATAGAAAACCATGACATAGTATTTTCTTTAAATATGGCTAGAAACTGTCTTTAACTAAGACACCATTGAAGCTGAGACAGGAAAGATAAAACAGGACAGTTTGACACAGATTAGGTAGAGAACATTCCAAGAAGAGGAAAGAGCAAACTAGGAGGTGGACTTGAACTGTTTTGTCAGGCTTTGAAACATTTTCATTTTTAATACAGTACTTTTTGGAAGCGGGCACCAGTAAAATCTCCATTGTGAGACCTGCTGTTACTGTTTTTTGGCATGTCAAATACTCCACGGGTACTGGTGCCTGCTTGAGCAAATTGATGAGCAACGGGATGACAGTGACAGTGACTTTTTGGAAGAATTATTTCTCTCTTTGTTGGACTGTTCTTCATAGGACTGAGTTGGACAAATAAAATTTCCAACATCAAATATTAGACAAATTGGGAATACAATCTGCTCAGAGGCACTACAGTTATTAGAAAACATTGTTCATTTTTAGAAAAAAAGAAACTCTTAATCTCTTCCCCTTCCTCTCTTCATCTTAATTATAGAATGTTCACAGTATTCATTGCATTTCTTAGATACTTAGCAAGCATTATTTGTTTATAATTTAAGTGATCCTGGAGGGGAACTTGAAGGATACCAATCCAGGGGAAGAGAAGATCTGATTTGCACTTCCTCAACTCTTTTACTTACAAGCTATATGATGTTGAATATCCAATATTGACACTCTCTTAGTTTCTTCATATGCACAAAGGACATACAAATACCTCTCCAACTTATGATGGGGTAAATCAGAAGATCTAGAGCAAGTATCCTCCCAGAATCTCAGAGTAGCCCCTCAATTAATTAATGATATACAATTCTATGTGTTCATATTTTAGGAAAGGTACTCTTATTGCACTCTTATCCTGACCAAAAAAGAAAAAGTAAAGCATGGGAAGTTGAAGTCTACTAAGATTAGTTTATCCATCGCAATGTAACTGATAAGCTCTGTAAATAAGAATCCTAGCTCGAGTGCCACTCCTAACTCTAGTGCCAACCAAATCTTTTCTGCAATAGCTATCATTCAGGCAATTGAAAAATTGGGAACCATCCCTATCCACTGGACACTTCTTGTGACTAAAGAATGACTCCTTTTATGAATTGGAAAGTGACACTATCATCATGAACTGAAGCAGTTCTGAAAGCAGCAGCACTACTTTATTTGACATTCCAAAGGGAATGTCTCCATGCCTTCAAATAGCAGATCTTCATCCTTTTGACTAGAGCACTGCTTCCAGAGACGTATGTTTCTCCTAAAGAGTATAGCTTATAGGTCTCCAGCTATGTTTCCTTCATGCTATGATGAAAAATGCTAAGCCCTGTTCCTGGAAAACAACTTCTTTGCAAGAATCAAAACTTGGGAATTAAAGAAGTTTGTAAGCCAAGAAATTAGTGGGAGCAAGGGTAAGTCAGAAACATCCTGAAGATATAACCTCAAATGTTATTGTACAACAAACTGATAAAACTCAGTTTTATTTTTTAAACTGAAATATTTTTTTTGAAATATTTTTTAAAATTTTATTTTTTAAAACTGAAAAATTCCAACTCGCAGTTTCTTATATTTTGAACCAGCCATAGCAATAATAAACAATATGTAAATGTGCTTAAGATAAAAGGTAATATACTTTCATTCCTGTCTAATTGTGTGAGCAGATATCTGTCTATTAAAAATGTGTAAATTTGTTCAACCCCAAAACTCTGACTCCATTCAAAACCTCTGACTCCATCTTCTGTGCTCCCACGTAAGCCTTTTGTTGTTTCTTCGTGTCTCCATAACAGTCTATCATCACCCACAGGTAACTTCTTGTAAGTATTAAAACATTTCTGCAAGCATTAAATGGAGGTTGGAATTTGGGAAAAAGTAAAAGGTTTTTTGTTTGTTTGTCTGTTTGTTTCAGTTGAATTGTGGTGAGCATGGCAGATAAGATGTCTTTTAAAATGAACCTGTATCTTCAAGGGAGTCTAGGTTTCTGTCCTGAATTGCTTCCCTACCTCAGTTTATTTCTCATCAAAACACAGTCTAGAGTTAAACTGTGCCCCTTTCCGAGTACTGCAAATTCTCCTCAGCATGATCTTAACTCCTCCACCAGATCTGCCAATATTTAGAAAGAACACCAAAGATCCAGTAGTGTATTCTGTTATGGATCAATATGTTCTTGGAAATTTTTTGTATGGAGAATACAGGGAGTGCATTGAAAGATGATTTTATTCTCAGTAAAATTATGTTTAGCTTTAAGAAGCGTGTATAAACTCCAGTATAGGTCAGTTTTAGACCTTATAAGTAGACCTAAACTGAATTTGCATCTTTATCTCATGGTATCAAAGGACATGAACTTTCATTTCTTTCTGAAGACAGTTTAGTTTTTCTTCTGGCTTTTATGTTGGCTTTTTTGTTTCCTTTTCTCTCTAATCCTTCACCACAATTAGACCTTGAGCTGAGAGGTAAGATTGAGAGGTCATTTAGCTAAAACCTCTAAGCAGAGTTCTCTCCAAAATGGTGCATATATGAAACTCACAGAAGATTGGCATTGACTATTAACCATAACAATCTGGCTGCCTGCCAGCTATGAGTTTCCCATCATCCTCCAACTTTTGATCCATTGAAATACTTTCAAATGATTTTCAAGTAGTCCCTACAGGAGGCAGTGAAGATAGGATGTGATTTAAAGCAAGAAAAAAAAATCTTAGAGTTCATCTGGTTCAATTTCATCATTTTACTGAAGGAGATAAAACCAAATTGATTATAACTTGTCCCACGACACTGTTATTATAAGGCCAGTACTTAAGATCATACTCCAAGTCTCATGACTTCCCGACTAATGTTCTTTTACATTATCCAATTTGCCAGATCCAGGAAGAGCTCAATAGCTCTGTCTCTTATCCTAGGACTTGCCTTCAGCTGTCCATGGAAACCAAAATGTGGAAGATTCAGCATTGAGAACTGAAAAAGCCACTGCTTTTGGTGACAGGGCCAGGGTTAAGACTAATTATGAGCTTGGTACTGCAAACAACCTTCCTGAGTGCTGAGTGTGCGCTTGATCTCTCTCTCTCTCTCTCTCTCTCTCTCTCTCTCTCTCTCTCTCTCTCTCTCTTTCTCTCTCTCTCTCTCTCTCTCTCTCTCTCTCTCTCTCTCTCTCTCTCTCTCTCTCTCTCTCTTCTCTTCCCCCCCCCTCTCTCTCATTAGTAGTGTTAGTAGAGTGGCACTTGGTGTCTAACTAAATTTTCAGGAAAACCAAAAGATAAAATAATGTGAAATTGTCAAGAAAATTAAGTATAACTATTTCCAAATTTCACTGACCAAAAAAGCAGAGCACTAGATGCTGGAAATAAATATATACTACACCTGCTAAAAGTTCGCACATCCTGGGGCTGGAGCAATAGCACAGCGGGTAGGGCATTTGCCTTGCACGCGGCCAACCCGGGCTCGAATCCCAACATCACATATGATCCCCTGAGCACCGCCAGGAGTAATTCCTGAGTGCAGAGCCAGGAGTAACCCCTGTGCATCGCTGGGTATGACCCTAAAAGCAAAAAAAAAAATATATATCCCACATCCAAACAGATAGGAAATTATGGAAAAGCTATTTCCCAGAAGCTCCTGGAATACCAGAAGAGATACCAGAAGGAAAAAATAAGAGGGACAAAAGCCATATGATATCATGGTATCATTAGAGTAAGCAACTATCCCAATGAACCGGTTTTAGAAATAAAAGTCAGGTGTTCTCAGAGACCCCTCAGTCCCAGGTAAAGAGGGAGAGTGAACTATTGTAAAATACAAAGGGTTTTGAAAACAAAATGTTATTAGGACTTTAAATTCACATGTAATTAAAGATGCTTTGGTAAAGAATTATTCACAAGCCAGATGTAAAATATACATTATCCCTCTTCTTGGAGATTAAAAAATGTGAGCTAGGTCTAACAAGATAGTACAGAGGTTAAGTAGCTTGTCTTGCCTTCGGTTGACTCCGAAGTTGTCTCAGATGCCTGAGCACCACCAGGAGTGATCCCTGAACATAGAGGCAGGATAAGACCTGAACACCACCTGTTGTGGACCAAATATCAGATAGAAATAAAGAAACAGTATTTAATCAATACCATTGGTATGTTCTAAGTTACTGTGCCAGAGAGATATTCTAGGAGGTAAGACACTTACCTTGCATACCCACTCACCCTGATTCAATCCCCAGCATTGCATATGATTCCCCTAACACCATCAAGAGCAAGCCCTAAGTACAGAGTCAGGAGTAATCCCTGATCAGCAGTAGATGTGGCCAAAACAACACAAGCTAAAATTTAAAAAATAAAGACCTTGAAAAAGGCTTTAAAGACATTTTTCTACTTCTGAGAGTCATTGGCTTTTTTCCCACCAAATAGACACTGTACACAGCAGAACAAAATAGCAAGAGGCAGTGTACAGAGATAACACCCCTACACACACACACACACACACACACACACACACACACACACACACACACACACACACACACACACACACACACACACCCTCATGCAACTATGTAGCCTTTCTGCTCTACCCAGTCAGGTAGTGACTCATTTGTCTAGGTAAGAAGGTAAAAAAAAACTTGTCAAACTCAGTATATCTAGCATGTTATCTAATATTCCATTTTGCCCACATTCTTCTAAAAACTATAGAGAGGGGTCAGAGCAATAGTACAGCAGGTAGGGCATTTGCCTTGCACATGGCCAACCCGGGTTCGATTTCAGGCATCCCATATGGTCCCCCAAGCACTGCCAGGAGTAATTCCTAAGTGCAGAACCAGGAATAACCCCTGAGCATCACAAAAAAGAAAAAAAACAAAAAAACCATAGAGAAGTCACTGCTTCTTAACATGCAATATTTCCTGCATCAATTGTTTTATAAGTACAATTTGAAAATACAAGACATTCTTTCAACTCTATTTAGTATAGATTCCCTTGATCAAAACTGGAAAGAGTGTCGCATTCAATATCCTAAACTATTCATCCCAAATATTAAATAAGGAACAAGCAGTCAGTCTGAATACATGCCAATTATGAAACCTATTCTGAAGAGGTAGTTGTTGAATGGGAAGAATAGCTTCTTTTAAACGGTATGCAAAAAGATTACCAAGTAAAAGTAAATATTTTGGAAAATTGTAGGTGTGCAAATACATTCAGAGGTTCCACCAATATTTATTCTTGTCCCTCCATCTCTCCAGGGCAGATTTTTGAACATATGGATTATGGACATTTTCTCTACATTTCTGTCTTCCAGTTGATTCTGTATTCCCCTATGTTCTAGTTTTTAAGTAAAGACAGGAGAATGATATGCATCTTTCATTAGTATAAAGAAAATAGAAAATTAATTATACTACCATGTGGAACTCATATAAAAACCTTGGGATGAATTCTGCTGATATTCAAGCTACAGTGAGCACCTGAGATTTTATCTAGTATTATTCTATGATCCCTTATAATATGCCAATATAATATGCCAATATGGAGAAAAAATAGCTTTAAATTCTGGATGAGGTATAAAAACAGGATAAAGTTACAGGCCTGGTACACTTACTAAAATAATCAATAGTACCTCATACTTCTGTACTTTCAAATCTCCTTGAGGAAAAAAAATGATCTATATATGCCAGAGTGAATTATTAGCTGGGGAAGAATGAAATAGCCCCTATTTGCCCATGATAAATTAAAGAAAAACATAAGAGGGCATCATTAGTTTTTAAAAATAAATCTAGTAACATGCCCTACATATTTTACCATTGGTATAAGTTTGTCAAGACAAGTTGTGTCTTGACAAAAAGGTATTCTGTTATGTGGCACTTCTAAAATATATCTATAGATTATTTTTCTGTGAGAAGTCCTTTACATATTTTGGATATGTTTATCTGGAACTATTTATACATACAATCATATATCAACAAATATAGCTACATAAATGAGTTAGTAAGTGCAAAGTATTACAGACTTTATAAGTATAAATAAATAATCCTCATAGTAAGAATAATAGATACTATCCTTGTCCTTGCTATGCAGATGAAGAAAATAAATACAAAGATGATGAAACACTTACCAAATGTTATATTATTGAAACCAGATTTCTAATACAAACAGTTAAAATTCAGCCTTGAATTTCTCTACCACCTCCGTAGCATGTATTTATTACTCTCTATATTCACACATTCTTTCTAGTCTCTCAATCCCTCAAAAGTTTTTGCCAACTTTAATGACATTGGCCATGTTCTTTTTACAAACAGAATTCTTTCTTTGCATCTTCTGGTTATTTCTCTGTGAACCTAAATGGCATGTCTTTACATGTCCTTCCAAAACACACACACACACACACACACACACACACACACACACACACACACACACACACACCACTCCTAAATTAAATATTTCTTTCCTTATATCCTCTTTATGTTTCTTGCTAATATCTTACATAGGATTTATCTCAACTTGTGATAATTTTATTTATTGCTTGTATATGGCAGACTTTCCTGTGGGAACATTATTCTTACAAAACCACAGACTATCTTAGTCACCACAGTATCCATAGAATTAAGCACAGTACCTGACTCTTCATAGTATCCGGAGTTTTCGTAACTTATTTGACCTTCCACCCTCTTTTCAGAAGAAAAAAGAATTATTCAGTGTCCTACCCAGAAATAAGCACACAAACAGAAAATTCCCACCCTACAGCTGGCCATTGCTACCCCCAGGGGATGGATTGCCCTTTTTAAGAAAGAGAGAAGGCGTGGGAGGAGATATAAAGTGGGTAAGGTACTTGTTTTTCAGTGGCCAACCCAAGTTCTATCTCCAGCATCTCATATGATTCCTGAGACCAAATTCTGGAACACAGAGCAGGGTGTAGAATGGTGCTAACAGGATCCATGGAGGCAGCAAAGGAAATAATTCAGTATAGTGAGCCCTCATGTTACATGGAGAAAAGCATAGTGAGTATGACCAACTGACCGAGTATTCCTGAAACTTTACCAGATTAGCATTTACAGTTCTGTCTCCCACAGAACCCCTAACTGGGAGTAGTCAGTCATTCCAACCTCCAAAATGGGCCAGGAATGCCAGTGGCAAATCACCACTGGACTCAGAAGAAGTTGTTCTAGAGAATGAGAGAAGAATGCAAATTTGTGTCTTAACACACCACAACTTGAGAAGGTTCTGATAGACTTGTCCTCCATGTGCAGACTAAAGTGGTCAGATGACAAGATTTTTGCACTATCTCTGTCATTTATCATTGGATTATCATGAGCTTCTTCCTTTGATTCCAAATCTTCATCTATAAAATGAAGGGACAAGAATGGACCAGTAGTAACCAAAGCACCTACTACTTATTAAACACTTAAGAGCTTTGATACAGAAAAAAAAGCCATGACTACATATATTTTAAATGCTGCATATCATGACTCTTCTAGAAAATTCTTTGAGGGTGCTTGTATCCTATAAGTTCTAAGAAGTCATGTGGATAAGAGAACTGTTTGATTATGTGACCACAAATCTTCTCCCTCTAAGTTGTATCCTGTAACATTGCACAGATGTGGTGTGCCACAGAAAGGGCTTTAGAAAATGTTATAGCAGTTGATTTCTGTTGTCCCCTCCAGCTCTAGCATTATGACAAGTAATGACATGATAGGCCTAGGACATATGTGGCTGAAAGTAAAGTAATAATATTGTCACCTTATATTAACTACCATTACGTATCCAATTATAGCAAACTTTGCAATTCAAGATGAAGTCCTTGGCCAGTGAATTAATAACTTTGGAAAGGAAAAAAAAAAGGAAAAACTTTTTAGGTAAAATAACTGAAATTCATCTAGATTTCCTTTTTAAATGAAAATGAAGGTTAAAGAAAATCCACAAGAACCTATTAATTGTCTTCCCATAATCTTGATTATGACAAGGGGTTCATACCAGATGCTCCTAAATATAATGACACTAATTTGTAAATGTTCCCATAATGCACTGATTCTAAAGGAACTTGCTGTCAGGGGAAAGTTTCTCCTGACCTCAGTTAATGACCTCTCTACATCATGAAGCATGAAGATTGATAGATCTTGTAATTTTATCCCTGTTAATTTAGCTGCAGATGCTATTCTTGGGCAACCTGGTGATAACAAGATTTCAAATATTGATAAGAGAAGATAGGACAGCAGTAAAGAAATAGTGGTTTTTAACAGACTGTGAAGAAACTTACAGCTCGTTAAAGAAAACTGGCTGCAGCTCAGAAAATGCATGGGGAACTGACAGTGTGGGAAGCATTTAAGACAGAGTCAGGAAAGTAACCATAAAATTTGTATTTATGAAGTTAGCAAAGCCAAATGAGCAACAGGAACCAATGTGGCTGAGTGTGGAATAGAAGACATATACGGCAGCAGAGAGGCAAGGATTATTGGAAAAGTGAAAATGCACACGCATACTGCAATATTTCATCACCTCAACATTGCAGCCGGAAATAGTCGAGAATATTCCTGAGTAAGAGGCAGCTCTACCTGGACCAGTGATGGACTACCCAGCAACAAAACCAGCCCGGCACCCGAGAAGGGTATTTACTGGTGATTGCTACACATCTCCAGCTCCCTACTTACCTAAATCTGCTTCTTGGATCCCAAGACATCTGTATATCAAACACTCAGTGGTTGTTGTGTTGGGAAATTCAACTGAATAACGCTCTGGGCTGTGAAAGATAACAGCCTTTGTGAGAAGATCTCCTCAGGGTGTAAGGAAGTGCATTTTGTACAAAAGAGATCTTTCAGGCATTTTCAGGTAATGTTGTTTTTGTTCAAGCTGAAATAAAGGTAAACTCTGAAATGAAAGGTAATTTTGAGTCTCAGTTAAGGGGGAAAAAAAGAGTTTTTGGTAATTATCATTTAAATTCCCTGAATTCTACCCTAGAACTGTATTGTCTCTACCTTCTAGATGAAGAAACCTAAACAGAGAGCAGCTCAGCAAGGGACCTGTCAGAGGGGCAATGAGAAGTCATCATCTTAACCAAGAGGGAGAGAAACTGTTTTTTATTTTCACTGAAATATTTATCCCTAGAATTTGAGAGGTAAGACACAGGAACTTAAAATGCTACCTTGAGCTCTTCTTTCATCTCACTTTTCTCATTTCTGTTGACTTTAGAGGATGAAATTAGGAAAGAAAAGTAGAGAGCATCAAACAAATAAGAGAAAAAAGAGAGTTTGCATAAAGTCAAACGGTTAAACTGGTAGTTACAGCAGCCTCAATCTGGTATGGAAAATCCTATAGCTGGAGCTCTTTGTGGCACTGGTTACCATCTGCTCAGAAGCAAAGAAATAGAATAGCACATACATCTTTAAATTAGGCATCTGACACAAAATATCGGACTTAGAGTATAGTGCGTGAAACTGGATTCTAATCCTAATTCTGCTACTCTTGAGGACTGTGGGACCAAGAGCAAAAAGCTAAGTACTTTCTGGCTATGAGGCTGTTTGCCAAGGAAAAGATGTTCCTTCCCACTTCCGTCTCCAACTCCTCAAGCTCTGTTCATAACTGAAACATATTTAAACTAAATGGAAATGCAGAATTGAGCTTTTATTAGAGTCTCCTTCCAGACCGCTGAACAACCATCTTTCTATGATTTCTGTAAGCTAAAAATTATGCTTTGCAACAAAAGTCCCCTGAATCACAACCAACAGTTTTTACTTTTCTAAATTCTCTGAGATGACTGAGCCCGTATTTGTCCACCATGCCCTTGATTCCACAAAGTTGCTGGAAAGGGTCCCAAGTGAAAAAGTTCACATGGCCTGGAAAATCAAGACCAGATGCTGTAACATTAAAGACTCCTCTGAAATTCAAACACCCCACCAGCATAATGGAGTCCATGTATCTACTCCATGTACCACAACTCACAATACAGTTGAGAAGACTTTTATTTTTTCCGTCTGTTTTCTGTAAGTTCTGAATGTCTTAAATTCAATATTAGAGGTTTCCTTTGTTCCCTTGTAAAAGACTTTGGCTGGCAAGTACAGAGAAAAGTATAGTGACATGTTTTTATAGAACATATCACCAAAGCCTTATTGTGAAGCTTGAAGCATTATGTTTTTGAATATATATTTTAAATAAATAGAAAAGTAATGATGGACTCCCAACAATTGCAAAATTAGAGGTTCCAACATTATTCTAACAGATGGAATTCTGCTTTGTGTTATCGTGTTCCAGTTAGCAACAGTTTTCATTATACAGAGATATTCTTCATTGTGTGATCTTCATAATAGGGATTAAGGAAAGGATATAAATGCAGTAATTTAGCAGATCTTATTGTTGGAAAGTGTTCATTTACTTCTAACTTGCAGCTTAATTCTGTTGCTTAAAAAAATGTTTTCCTGCTGGTTTTTAACAGCAGGGAGAACACAACACATTGCTGTTAAGGTTTTGGATTCTAACTAGCTTTTATTAGATATAAAACCCATAAAGAATCAACAAATACTTTGTGTTTTTATAAAGCGCATTCAAGGGTGGGTACTGTTAATGTGATCGCTGTGTCCAAACAGTATTAGCCTAAGAGAAATAATGAGGAGAAACATGAATAGAAAATGGAAAATGTTAGTAATGCTTTCCATGCAATAAAATATTTCAAGTCAATAACTTGCTTACCACTTATAGATGAGCACAATATTAAAAATAGATCCCTTACATAACTGGCCATCCATACTTAATGAGCTTTTCTGCACAATTATTACCTAGCTCCTGATGGAGCGATTAGCTGTTTATGGCAACTGTCCATCCAGCTCCAACTGCTCTAAACTTGACTTACTCATCCTTATACCATAAGGCTAAGTAACCAATTAAAACAAAATTTTGTAAGTTCTTTAGTTTTTATTTAGGCATTCCCTATTGACCCTACAAGGCCTATTAAAAGCCAATGAACATTTTAGGAGCTTATATACATGCTTCATGGATATAAGTTAATCCTCCTTAAGAACTATACCTTATTTTCTCAAAATTGTTTGCGTACAGTAAAGTTATATTTATAAGAACACCATCTATGAAAATGAGATGGAGACAATTAATAAATTTATTTATTAACTAATCATTTTAAGATCATAAAGTCTTTTGATAAATTGATAGAATAAACTCTTTCCCTAGGAAAATGTACATGTACACATACTTGATTTTACATACAATTTTATGTGGTTTTTTTGAATATGTTGAAGCCACAGGAAAAATAAAATTATGCAGTTTGTGGCAACTTGGAGTGAACTGAAGGGTATCAATTTGAACAAAATAAGTCTACAACTAAAGGACAATGCCAAAATGACCTCACTCATCTATAGTATATAGAGAAACAAAGGTATGGACAATTTGAATTTATAACAAAAGTTGGGCACTCAATCATAAATCTGAGAATACAGTGTTGGGAGGGAAGTGTGGGGGTGGCAATGAGGTGGACTGAAAGTAGCGCACGGGAACAGGCAGAGGGGTCTAGGGAATGTTGGTGGTAATAGGATAAGGCAATAGTGTTCACCAAAACCATAGCTGTCAATCAACAAACAGTATGTGATGGAGTGGGATTAGAGAGGAACGATAAAGGAAGGGAGAAGGAAGACTGGGCCAAACATGGATAAGAACAGATACAGAGCATGAGAGATATTAAGATTAAAGGATTTGCCTCATATGTGGCTGCAGCTATGACAACGGTTCAAATTTTAGAACCACATATGACCTCCCAACGCTGCCAGTTGTAGCCTATGATAATGACCAAGTGTGGGCAAACAAGCAAATAATAAAATAAACGACAGGGGTAGAGGGTCATTAGCACTTTGATCTGAGCAAACCATAACAGAATTCTTTATAGTGACATGTAATTTAGTTTTTAAGAACATCCATGTTATGAGACGTTGTCATTAAGAGGCTGATTATTTGTTTCTCAAAGAGTTTTTCAGACTACCAATGACCATATGCATCTTGAATCCAGGGGTTCCAGGCTTCTGAATCTGCAGTCCCTCCACAACTGGAATTGGCCTTCAGTAAGCATTTACTGTGGATTTGATGAATAAATGCTTCTAACAGCTATGCTGCATTTAAGTGTTTGCATTTAGCTCATTAAATGCTTGTAGGGAAGTGCAAGAGGCCTGTGTCAACTGAAAATTACTCAAGTAAGAAGAAAAAGCATATCTCAAATTGTAATGTGAGTCAATGGGAAAAGTGATTTACTTTACAAAAATAAAATTTACACAGAACTAGTGCATAAATCAAGATCTCCTCTCTCTCATGAATAATTTGAGTCACCAAGTATAATTTATAGCCTTTGTCATAAAACCAATTTAAAACCCTATTCCAATTTTAGTGCATCTTCCTTTTAAACTAGCACAAACCCTGATTCAGGAAACTTACCTGAATTGTGAAAACTTTTTCTTAGAGGAAGGGATGTAAGTTCCTCAAATATCAAGCTTTTTGTGTGTTGCTTTGTTTATAATAAAGAATTCTCTTGATGTGAATGTTATAAATAACTTGTAGCTCAGCATATTTAGTGATTCATCATTTCACTCTTCTTACAGTAAATTCAAAGTCTACAAATTTGTGAGAAATATTCATGAAAGGGATTTTTTATACTGTAAGCAAGCTGGATTATCATCTACCTTTTAGGGTTCTTTCTCTTTCTCCAAGAAACCACTCAGTTTTAAGCTGCCATATTGATTAGCCAGGAATTTCGCTTACTCGATTTTTTTTCAGGACTGTTACAACAGAATACCCAAGACTTGTGGCCTTAGCAACAGAAATTTATTTTCTCAGAGTTCTTAGACATTCAAAATCAAGGGTGGGAAAATTCCGTTTTTCCTGAGGCCTCTCTTTGCCTTGTAGATGACCATCTTCTTGTTGTTTGTTCCAAGGTTGTCTTTCTACACACACATTACTCATGTCTATTTCTGTTCTTATACAGGCACCAACCTATTCGACCAGAACTGCACCCAACGGACCCCACTTTCACTCTATTAACTCTTTAAAGAGACTATCTCCAATAGGAAGCCTTGCTTACTGATGGGGTTGCAAACTGAAACAGTCTCTATGGAAAGCATAGGGTGATATATTACTCAATTCAACTCCTAGGAGTACATCCAAAAAATATATAAACAGTAATTCAAAGAATATTTGCACTTCTGTATTTGCTACAACACTCTGCAATAACCAAGATGTGGAAACAACCTAAGTGCTCAACATCAGATGAATAAATAAGAATGTGTTGTTTAAACATAGTGAAATACTTCTCAGCTACTAAGAAAAGATTAAATCTTGGAAGGAGAGGGAGAGATATTAAAAGTGTTAAGATGCATGCCTTGATTGTAACTCACCCCAATTTGATTCCTAGCAATATTTGGTCCCCTGAGCATCAACAGGTTCAGTTTTGGATGCTCCCATCCACACTCCAAGTGTGTCTCTGCAGGCCCTCTAACATTGCCAGGATGGCTTATACCCTGAAGCCTAAGAAGGAAAGTAAAACATGGCCATTCTTCAAGAGAAGAAGTAAAGCAATTCAAAGGAGAAAGATCTGATGATTTCACTCACATAGAATATAAAGAAACAAGGAAAAGAAACCGCTGTTGGAGAGGATGTGGGGAGAAAGGGACCCTTCTACACTGCTGGTGGGAATGCCGGCTAGTTCAGCCCTTTTGGAAAACAGTATGGACGATTCTCAAAAAACTAGAGGTTGAACTCCCATTTGACCCAGCAATACCACTGCTGGGAATATAACCCAGAAAAGCCAAAAAGTATAGTCGAAGTGACATATGCACTTATATGTTCACCGCAGCACTGTTTACAATAGCCAGAATCTGGAAAAAACCCGAGTGCCCTAGAACAGATGACTGGTTGAAGAAACTCTGGTACATCTATACAATGGAATACTATGCAGCTGTTAGAAAAAATGAGGTCATGACGTTTACATATAAGTGGATCAACATGGAAAGTATCATGCTAAGTGAAATGAGTCAGAAAGAGAGAGACAGACATAGAAAGATTGCACTCATCTGTGGAATATAGAATAATAGACTATAAGACTAACGACCAAGAATAGTAGAAATAAGTACCAGGAGAATATTTCCATGGCTTGGAAGCTGGTCTCTCATTCTGGGTAACTCAGGGAAGGGACCACCAAGTAAAATGTGGTTGGAGGACATGTGGGGGAAGGGTGAGGCGGGTGGAATACAGACTAGAGACTGAACACAATGGCCACTCAACACCTCTATTGCAAACCACAACACCTAATCAGAGAGAGAGAACAAAAGGGAATTCCCTGCCACAGTGGCAGGGTGGGGTGAGGGGAGACGGGTCTGGGGAGGGGGGGAGGGATGTTGGGTTTACGGGTGGTGGAGAATGGGCACTGGTGAAGGGATGGGTTATTGAACTTTGTATGGGGGAAGCATGAGCACAAAGATGTATGGATCTGTAACTGTACCCTCACGATGAATCTCTAATTAAAAATAAACTAATATAAAAAAAAAAGAAAAAGAAACACATCACTTGAATTCTGACTGCAGAACTGAAGTCACATGATGGGGGAGGAAAAGCAGGTAGAACAGATCCTATTGGCTATGCTAAAGGGGGAATTGATGCTTGAGTGTGGTAGTGCTAAAATTTGAAGAGGTGTTTTTTTTTTATTTTTAAAACAAATATAGTTTTGTAAACCAATGTAATTGAATTTTTTTTAATTAATGAGAAACTACTCCAAATAGTTACATTCTAAGAAAACTGGAGGTTGGAATTTTAATGTATGGATTATTATAGTTATATGCCCCATAATACTATAATCCAGGAATCTGACGAATCTGACAGTTTGACTCATATCCTGGTCTTCACTGACTATCTCTAGCTCTGCTTATTCTTCTATAATCAAGCTCAGAATCCTCTGACTTCTATCTGATGGTCCATGAAGTCACTGAAGGTACTACATAGAAAATTCTGCATACCCTTCTACTACTGCCAGAGGAATCAGGGGTGAGGAAGAGAATTCTTAGTGCCTGACCTGTTTTAATTGACTGTATAATGTGTAATATATGCACCTATGTGAAAATGTGGATATGTTTTCTATGGGGAAGGGGGGGTTTAGTCCTTTGGATTTAGGCGCCAAATCAGTGACAAAAACTTCACCTTCACTTACATTTTGTGTAGAACTCTACAAATGAAAAAAAAATGGAAACAAATCCAATAAAAAGAAAGCAAAAAGCGACAGTGGGGCAGAAATTGTGAGAAAATGACACTAAAGGAATAAAGAACAGAGATTTAACTGCTTTGTACATGCCCTCAAGAATCTGACAAAAAAAGATCAGATGTAAATTAAGAAATTATTGAAAATTTCAAAAATAGCTTGATTTAAATTTTAGTGCATTTGAATTTTAAAAGTCAAAGTAAATGGTTGAGAATTTATTGAAAAGACTGAATATTAGACAATGTTTTATGACACAGACCAAAAAATAAAACACAAATAACCTGGATGGCTGTCTGCAGAACATGGAGTGCAGAATAATGAGTCTGTACATTAACATAGCCATAGGCCTAGAGTGGGAAGAAAGTATAAGAAAATTAATGAAGATTTAGATTAATAGAAATGTTACAAATGAAATAAGGTTAAGGGATAAGAAAAAGCAAGCAAGAGGTAAGGGACAGGCAAGAAAATAAACTAGGAACTTGCATGGAAGATTGAGGAGAGAAGAAAATCTTTCTCCTTCCTTTATGGGAAATACTGGTTTAGGAGGATTGTCATTATGACTAAAAGAAAAGGCATCTCAGCCTCTTTTGTGGTTGGCAATTTAGTTGTTCCCATTCAGTGCCCATTTCAGATGGTACATGACATATGCCAGATGGTAGCTGGGAAAAGGAGGCCTTGTGGGAAACGACTATTCTTCAAAGAATGACTCTGCTGAAAAATTAATTAAGGAAAGAGAGCTACTAATTCACAAAACTTATCAGTCTATTTAGATAGGGTTTTATTTGTTTGTTTGTGGATCATACCCAGCAGTGTTCAGGTTTACTCCTAGTTTTGTGCTCAAGGATCACTCCTGGAAGTGCTTAGGGAATTCTGGGAATCAAACCCTGGTTCACCATGTACCAAACAAGAACCTTACACTTGGTACTATCTCTCCAGACCCTACATGGGTTTTTTTTTTTTTTAATATCTATAGCTATAAGCATTCTCAGCCATACGACCTCTTATTGTCTAGTTCTCCCTCTCGGAGAACTCGGCAAGCTACCGAGAGCATCCTGCCCACATGGCAGAGCCTGGCCTGTCAAGCTCCCCGTGGCTTATTAGATATGCCAAAGACAGTAAAAATGATGGGTCTCATTACCCTGGCCCTGAAAGAGCCTCCAGTGTGGCACCATTAGGAAAGAAGAGTAAAGAGAGGCTGCTAAAATCTCAGGGCTAGGACGAATGGAGATGTTACTGGTGCCCACTCAAGCAAATCAATGAACAACGGGATGACAGTGACAGTGACAGTGATGGCTATAACATTTAGTAACTCTTATATAAATAAGACACTTTTGGTTAACTGGCTTTTACTTTGTTCTTTTTTTTTTTTTTGGATTTTGGGTCACATCTGGCGATTCACAGTACACTTACTCCTGAATCATACACTCAGGAATTACTCCTGGCCATGATCAGTGGACCATATGGGATGCTGGGAACCAAACCCGGAGCAGCCATGTGCAAGGCAAATGCTCTACCCGCTGTGCTAATACTCCAGCCCCTTACTTTGTTCTTTATATTGCTAAAGAATATTAAATTGACAAAGGCAAAGTGTCCTAGGTGCTTTAAACCAATTATGATCACATATACTTTCTAAGAAAGTATATTGATATGTCATCAAAATTTCAGTTGTAGTGACCCTAATATATTTTACTCATTTTTTCTTTTGCTTTTTGGGTCACACCCGGCAATGCACAGGGGTTACTCCTGGCTCTGCACTCAGGAATTACTCCTGGTGGTGCTCAGGGGACCATATGGGATGCTGGGAATCGAACCCCGGTTGGCCGTGTGCAAGGCAAACGCCCTACCCACTGTGCTATTGCTCCAGCCCCCTATTTTACTCATTTTTATCTTGTCCATTCTTTGCCATATTTGAGATCCTTTTGTCAATATTTCAAATAGACTAACTCACTTAAGATCTTTTATACTCATTTATAGCCAAAAGCATGTAGAATGGATGTCATTTCTCCTTTGTTACTCTGTCCCCCACCTCCACCAAATAGTCATCCCAAAATGCAAGGGAGCAATGAACTTGTCAACTATTAGGTATAATTTACCACAGAGAATTCTCCCTTGTTTTGAATCATCCAATTGAATCTCTTCTGTGACTTTCAAAGGCTACAATTTATAAAAGTTTATTCTATAATTCAGTACACAGCTGTAATACTTGGGCTCTTTATGACTACTGGAAGATATGTTTGAAATGTGCTGCCAGTACTAAAATACTAAAATACAGAAACCCAAAACCGAGAGGCCGCTAAGTGTGGTCACTCGACCTCATACCTCTTCATCCTCAGCAATGGAAAACAAATTATCTAATGCTTCCTTTTCAGCAGGTCTGTCTTTAGGGGAGAGACTCTCCAAACAATAATAGTGAGTTTTGTTGAAATATTTTATGCAATCAAAGTGAAAGTAAAGTGAAATTTATTAGTTACACAGGTGAGGGGGGCTAAGGGTGGGGGGGCTGGGGGCGTGGGGGGTTAGGGGTGTGGGGGTGCGGGGTGGAGCTATACTGGGATTCTTGGTGGTGGAATATGTGCACTGGTGAAGGGATGGGTATTAAAGCATTGTATAACTGAGATTTAAACCTGAAAACTTTGTAACTTTCCACATGGCGACTCAATAAAAAATTTAAAAAAAAAAAAAGAAATGTGCTGCCAGGGTATTGGGACATAGGGCAGCATTTGTCACAAGGTAACTAGGGAACCTGTAATTCCAAGAATAGGATATATGATCAGCTCCATAGAAAGTTGAACTATTAGTTCATTGGAGCCCAAAATATTCCTGGGTAGGAGAGAAAACCTGGTAACATTATCAATTAACTTATTATTTTATCTCTTCATCACAGTTTTGTATTCAATTTAGTTCAAATTCGGAGTTCCAATAATATAGTTCAACTAACGGCCTACACCCTCATGATGATCTCTTCTAAGCGGCCTTGTTTTCTTCCCCAACTTTGAAACGGGAACTTTTCCATTTTCCGCACTTGTCAACAAGTTGACACCTTTAGATGGGTTACATAGCAGCACGAGCTTTCATTTGGTGAAGGATTGATACATACTACAGAAGTGCCAAGATAAATTTTATTTGGGTCAAAAATACACTTCTCAAGCAGTGAAGAATCCTGGCCGGCAGGCACCTCAAGCAGGAGAATGCTTTGGACCCCAGATCAGGCCGACAACACTAGGGTGCCAGACGGAGGAGGTGCAGAGTCCCTGCCTTCTCTGAATGGAACCCCAGCGACACTGAGCTTCTACTAACATGGCTCCGGTATGTGAGGACCGGGACTATTTCTCCAAACCACATGTCCTTTCCTGATACACCAAAAACCACTCAGGAATGGCTCATCTGCCCCGGAGTGGCCATGATCCCAGAGGCACACAAACCAATCTCGGAATGCAGCAGCTGCTGGCAGATATACTCCTGGGCTGTGAACTAAGCTATGGCCCCATGCAGCCCTGGGGGGGAAGGGTTTTTGTCCCTCGGCCTTTTCCACTTTGTGCCAGCATGGCGACCGCCACCTTTCAGAGCCAATTGGACAGAGAGGTAGGAGCTTGCAGTGATGGGACACATTGCAAATGTCACGATGGGTGGGGCAGACCCGGCCCTGCTCCCCACCCAAACAGACCCCAAGCAGCTACCCACGAATAACTCCTCCACTCCTAACAGCCATGATCCTAGAGGTACACAAACCAATCTCGGAACACAGCGGCTGCTGGCAGAAATACCTCTGGACTTAATTATTAAAATACCAGAATTCCAAAACTGCAAGGCTGCTTTCACAGCCATGCAACGTCATATGCTCTTCATTATCAGCAATAGAAAACAAATGATCTAATGATGCTTTTTTGGCAGGTCTGATTGTTGGGGGGGGAAATTCCAAATAATAATAGTGGGTTTTCTGTCAAAAACTGAATGTAATCAAAGTAAAGAGAGATCAAAGTGAAAATCATCTGCCATACAGGCAGGGTGGGGAGTGGGGACTGGGGGTTATACTATAGTTGTTGGTAGTGGAACATGTGCACTGGTGAAGGGATGGGTGTTTGATCATTGTATTACTGAGACTTAATCCTGAAAGCTTTGTAACTGTTCCTATGGTGATTCAAAAAAAAAAATTTAAAAATACACTTCTCATTAATTATAGTATAATAAATTGTGTTGTACCAACATTTTTATAGAGTCCTTTAGGGATAATGAAGATACCACCTGTTCAGTGGCCTTGTGAGGAATCTGGTGCATAGAGCAGAATCATAGTGGTGGGCCTCATTCACAAAATCAAGAGCAACTTAGATAACTCTCAATTGTTGGACTGGAGCGATAGCACAGTGGGTAGGGTATTTGCCTTGCATGCGGCCGACCCGGGTTCGAATCCTCCGTCCCTCTCAGAGAGCCTGGCAAGCTACCAAGAATAGCCTGCCCACACAGCAGAGGCTGGCAAGCTACCCATGGTGTATTCGATATGCCAATAACAGTAACAAGTCTCACACTGAAGAGGTTACTGATGCTCGCTCCAGCAGATCGATGAACAAGGGGAGGACAGTGCTATCAGTGCTCAACTGTTAAAATAACAAGTGGAAATGGATTTCTCAGGATTTGATTTCTGAGGAATCCATTTCATAGGAAATGGATTTCTTATATTCTGTTTGCAATAAATTTAGATCATTTATTATTTCATATTTGATGGGTTGTTTTAAAGTATTTCTGCTTCATTTTCAATTCATAAAAATAGTTGGTGACTGTATTAATTTATATGTGTGAGCATAAGTATATAAAGACATAGAGATATAAATATATAATGCTTGGAATATAATATGCACTTTAGAATCATACATTTTACTTGGTGCACCTTTCTTCCCTTTTTGCTTTTATAAGAAAGGCCAAAAAATATAAAAAAATTATATTCAAAGTAAATTATTTCCCTGAGAGAGAATTCATTTGTTTATTTGGGAAATATTGATTGACGCATACCAGACATCATGCTTTGTGCTGAATGCACAAAAAATAGCCAAGAATAGAACCAGTGTAATCTCTGACCTTGAGTTTACAGTTTAGTAAAGGGAGGATCTCAAATTATAAATAAAGTACAATTAAAATTCATGTGATTAATAATATGAAGGAAATGAAGAGATGCAAAACAGATGTGAAATTCAAAACATTCATCAGTTTAAAACTGCACATTTATAAACATTAGGCAACCTAAACTGTTTCTATGCACATAAAGAAATATTTCAATCTCCTCTATCTTAAATGATATACTCATAGAAAATTAATGAGTCAGTCAAATTATATTATGACTAAGAGATAATTTAAATAATCCAAAGGTAATCCCATTTAATACAATTTCATTTGGGTATGTTGAGTTGGCTACAGCAAGATTTACTTATCTCAAGTGAGAGTCTACTTTAAAGCAGTGAAACTTTTCCTTAAAAGTAACCTGCATACAAGTAGAAAAAGAAGCAAGTAATGTGTCAAAAAAAAAATGGAGAGAAGAAAAGATATTCCCCTCTCTCAAAGACTAGTTGCCTCTGTCACTAAATCACCTTTGCCCCAGACTCATTTCCATGCTTTGTTTAAACTCTAAAGGGTGGCTAGCAGATGCAAAAGAGCATTCCAGAGTCTGGGGCTCTTGCACACTACTGACACATGGACATTGCAGAACTAACAGGTCATGGGTGTATCTATTTCTTGGAAATAGTTATGACAGTCCTCCCCACGCTCTTGTTTGTATGGTACTGAAGATTCGAGTCTCAGTTTACTAGGGACAGAGTGGTGCCCCAGGCTGTGAGACTTCCAGTGATAAAACTAGAGCTAATCAGAGCAGTTGGCCATCCTCAAGTGTGAAGTTTCACAAAGGCCCAATCCTCATGAGGAGTATCTCCTGATGAGGAGTGGGGCCTCTAGTAATGAAAATATGTGGGTCCTCTAGTAATGAAGTATCACTGTATCATTGTCATCGCATTGTTCGTTGATTTACTAGAGCAGGCACCAGTAACGTCTCTATTACACTCAGCCCTGAGATTTAGCAGCCTCTCCTTATTTGTCTTTCTCAACTATTGGAGGCTCTTTCAGGGTCAGGGGAATGGGACCTATTGTTACTGTTTTTGGCATATTGAATACGCCACGGGTATCTTGCCAGGCTCTGCTGTGCTGGCAGGATACTCTCAGTAGCTTGTCGGGCTCTCCAAGATGTATGTATATATCTGTTACTGTATTTGGGATGTGAATACACTATGGAAGCTTGCAAGGCTCTCCTGTGCGGGCAGTAGACTCTTGGTAGCTTGTCAGGTTCTCCAAGAGGGAGAGCAAGGCTATTAGATGTCTTCCAAGAGCTTGGTTTTATAGTCTCTGGATGTTGGCCGTTGGTGGGATTACACGGTACTGGGGGCAATTTGTGGGTGTGGCTGCCAAGCTACAGGAAAATGGGCGGTCTGGGTGGAGAAGGCCCAGTCCCAATCCAAGCAGGCTTCGAGATCTCAGATCTGGGTCCCACACACCTGGGTTCCTCTGCGGGTCCCTTCAAGCGTGGGGCTCGTCCAAACTTGTGGAGAGTGGCCTTGAGCATGGCTGTGGCTGGGTTCTGGAGGTCTTCAACTGTCAAGGCTCTGCTTGGGGTGGGGAGGGAAAGGCAACCTGTCCCCTCCGAGGGGCCCCAGTGAAGACAGCCAGGCACAGGGGGCAAGAGACTTTGTGTCACTCTCTTCCAGGCAAGCTTCACATATGAAGGGACAGGCAGAGGAACCCAGGTATGCGGGAATCAGGGCTGAGATCTCCAAGTCTGCTCGGATTGGGACTGGGCTTTCTCCACACAGACCCCCCATTTTCCAGTAGCTTGGCAGCCACACGCACAAACTGCCCCCCCACACCGTGTAATCCCACCAACGGCCAACATCCAGAGACTAGTAATGAAATGTGGCAGTTAAATCTGAGGAGTTTGGGGAATAGGAGACAAGTTCAAATCCAGAGCCCACTTATAACTGGGCAACCCCATGATCCTCTTACTTTTGAGAGTCAATGCCCTCATCAAAATAATAATGATATACTGTGCCAATTTTTCTAAGTATTAAATAAAACAATGGATACAGAGTTCTCTGATTGCCACCTGGCACAGTGAGTCCATTTATTGATTTAATTTGCTTTTTCTGTAGACTCTTAACAAATATTTCTTTAATTACTATATAATTGCATGTACTTTTGAAAACTATTATTTTTCCAATAGTTAAAACTGGTTGGTCTTCTGGAAGTTTGGGGGAAAAGAGTAAAGAATTTGACATTCTGAATTGCTCATCATCTTTATCCCAGAGTACTACAGATCATAGCTCTACTTACAGCTGCCTAGATTTTTCTGGATCCAGTCACATTCATTTAGTTTCTATATCTTACCTAGCATGTTTTGAGCAAGACATTTCATTGTTTTAGCAATGGATACTCAATTCTCCCCATCCCTTTCTTACCCTCAATTCAGGAATTACTCAAGAAGCTGAGCTACTTTGTCACTGTCACTGGTCACCGTCATCCCGTTGCTCATCGATTTGTTTGAGTGGGCACCAGCAACGTCTCTCATTGAGAGACTTATTGTTACTGTTTTTGGCATATCCAGTATGCAAGAGTAGCTTGCCAGGCTCTGCCGCGTGGGCTCCATACTCTCGGTAGCTTGCCGGGCTCTCCAAGAGGGGTGGAGGAATCGAACTCGGGTCAGCCGCGTGAAAGGTGAACACCCAACCCCTGTGCTATAGCTCCAGCCCTGAGCTACTTTGTAATCATCATAAATGTTAGCATTGGACATATTTGGCTACTTTTCAGAAAATAGGTACTAATCATTAAGGAAAGAAGTCAGAAAATGACAACAATGTTCTCTTTCAAAGTTTGTGAAATCTACAGCCAGGAGCCAGGTCACACCCAATCAGGCAAAACAGCAAGGTTGCCTTTTATAGGGAAGCAAGTTGACTTTAAACCAAATTGAAAATGATTCATAAGACAAAATGACCATTGCATAAATGAATTAGTTGATATATTTTATATAAAGTGTAGGTCTGATGAGAAAGCATTTTAACTTTCAAAGTGAAAGATTTCTGGACAACAGAGAAATATGTGGGAGATATAGAAGGCAATTGAGCGAAACAGAAGCAATCGAGCAATACTATCCCTACCATATTTTTTAGCAGGAGATTTCTTAAAACTCCCTTGAGATTTCTTGGAATACTCAGGGGAGAAGTATAATTAGTAGAGGGAGGTAGGCATTTGGATTGCATGTAGCTGATCCTGGTTTGGTCCCTAGCACCACATACATTCCCCCAAATTTCACCAGGAGTGATTCCTGAACACAGCAAGCTGTGGCCCAAACTTCCTTCCCCAAATAAAATAAAATAGAACTGTACTCAGAAGTCCCACCCAAATTCTAGTATGTTCTCTTTGGAATCTCACTCTCTGCCACCCTCCACCTACCTCTCCTACATAAACATACACATATCACATGAAAGTCATTGGTTTGGGGATCCATAGTTACCCACGGAAGTATGTCTTATTCATCAGGAGTAATGCAGGAGGGAAAGAGAAACTGAGAAACCATGACTGGTGAATAGAGTGTTGGGCTAGTACAACAGAAATTTTCATTTCAACATGAGCAATGTGTGGCTGTCATAAATTAACCACTGTTTTGTTGCATAGCTACTACATCTATTTTTTTGTTTTGTTTTGTTTAGAGGGCACATGGAATGGTACTCAGGACTTATCCTGACTCTGCACACAGGGATCTTGGTAGGCTCAGGGGAATCATATGGAATGTCAGGGATAGAATTGAAGGCATGCAAGATAAACTTCCTTCCACTGTACTATTATTCTGGCTCCCAGCTACTATACCTTTAAAACAGTCATAGTTCTGTTTTCCTTTCTTATAGAGAGACAAATGAGATCAATTACATGAAGACACCTAGAAAAGAATTTAGTAATAATAACCATAATAATAATAGCACTGCAGCACTGTAGCACTGTCATCTTGTTGTTCATTGATTTGCTTGAGCGGGCACCAGTAATGTCTCCATTGTGAGACTTGTTGTTACTGTTTTTGGCATATCAAATACTCCATGGGGAGCTTGCCAGGCTCTGCCATGCAGGCAGGATACTCTCGATAGCTTGTCAGGCTTTCCAAAAGGGACAGAGGAATCGAACCAGGGTTGGTCGCCTGCAAGGTAAATGCCCTATCTGCTGTGCTATTGCTCCAGTCAAATAATAATAATAATAATAATAATAATAAGATTAAAATTTCTTAGAAAACAGTTCAAAAACCAGGAAGTATGATTCCTCAATAAAGATACAGGTCCTTTGTACCACCTAAGTTTTGGAAATTGAGAATTATTTTTAATCAATAGAAGGTCAGTATATATTTGCTCTCTACTACATTTTTTCTCGTCTTTTCCAAGCTGATTTTAACTTTATTTAAATAATGTCAGAATTTTTAAATAGATATTAAATTTACATTTTATATAATACATGTCTTATAATTTTGCTTTTATTGTATAAAATATTTTATTTACATGGAGATAGTGGCTTCTGATTAAAAATCATATTGGATATGCCAAAAAAAGTAACAATAAGTCTCTCAATGAGAGACATTACTGGTGCCCGCTCGAACAAATCAATGAGCAATGGGATGACAGTAACAGTGACAGTGACTTTAAAACACAACTATCACCAGACAGTATATGTTGATAAATAAGTATATTTTTTGAGTCATGCTGGCAATTACTCAGTGGTAACACCAATAAACAAGAGAAAAATTTTCACCCCAAGTATTTACTGAAATGTTGCATGTAATCCTGTATATTTTCTGATTTGTTGGGTTCTGAATAGTGTTCCTTAAAGGAATCAAAATAATGTCTCCTTTCAATTATGCTTGGAATTTGAAATTTTACTCACTTGAAATTCACACATGTAACAGGTGGAGTCCTTTGTAAGCCTATCATTCTAGCTCTATCAAACAAACATTGTCATCAATAAAAGTATGTGCTATTTTCTGAGTCACTATGTCTAGTGACACTCTTTTAGAAAAGTACCAGCAAATGAATGGTCAATATTTCTTCATCTTTATAGAAGAAGCCAACTTACCACATACTTATGCTTTTTAGACCTACCACCTCTTCATGTCCAGGTAGGATCTGACAGAATTAGCAGTCAATCAATAGTTGTTGACAGAGATGCCTTTCTACTTATTGAGTAGTGACTCAATCTATTATTCTAAATTGACTTCTTTCTAAGACATGCTTTCTATTCTAGAGAATTTTCTCTCTGCTAGGGAAGTTAAAATGTTTTTTGAAAATTAAATAATCATACAAAATATAATGAAGTGACTGAACTATATGAAGTGTCATACAAATGCAACTGGCTGAATGCTAAATGAATGATATTGATTGATTTGCACTGTTTCAGGTACCCCAAATGATCAGGTAAGGTTGCTCAGGTAAGGTAAGGCTGTAGCAGAAAAGAATAAATGTACCAGATGAGTAAAGTTCCAACCAAGCATCTCATTCCAATTTCCATCCACACCCACCAGAGAACCTCTTGAGGTTTAAATTGTTTGTTTTTTCACTTTCTATAGTGTGTCTCATACATGATCTCAGGAAAGGACCCTGAATTCAGTTTTTGTCTTAAAAATTTTTCAAACTGCTATTGTTAGACCATATAAATTTCCAAATTATACTGTAATTACTATGACCTGTTATGGTGTGAAAAGTTTTCATAGAAGAGTATTTTGAAAACTTGCTGTGTGCCAACTATTTTATTAATTAGAGACCTTCCATTTTATGATTTATGTAAAAACACTAAGATTCTTTAGCAAATGATAGTCCATGAGGCTGGATCTTGGTTAAGGTATGCCATCCTGTGGTCTAGATGAGCCTAAAAAGCACAGTATCAGTTGTTAATAAAACTCTAGTAGAAAAGATAAAGGGTGATGGAAGGCAGGGGATTTCAAAAGATTCTCTAGAAATGAAACAAATATTAAATTTATATAGTCATCATCTTATAAGAAAAATTCATGTATATAGTCACAAGAGGAAAAAAATCAGAAAACTCACAGAACACAGTTTCCCAGTAAATGGGAAGAGCTTCAATGCCCTGACAGGAAGCCAGTGTGGGTGGGGTGTCTGGCCCAACTAAGTCAAATGTCAGACTTTAATCAGCTCCAGAAGCTAAGAATAGGAGCCGTGGCTTGTGAAGAAACACTGGAATAGCAAAATATGAGGATTTAGTACTCTTCTCCAAAATATTCTTTACTCTAGAGTAAGATATCTACTATACAAAGAAGTGAACAAGAGAAACTGCCCTGATACCATTTTTTTCTTTATCTGACCTTTGTATTTAGTAAGCAGAAGAATATTAATTCCACTATTATTGCCTGACGAAAAAGTTACAGAAATAAAACACATTATTTGTAACATTCGCAGCCAATAACAGCAGAACTGGAGCAGGTCACCTAAGCGTAAGTAATATGGTTTCTTAGATTACCAAAACAGAACAAAATAATATACAAACATCATAAGCAATAATAAAATGCAAGTACAGAAAGGGTAATATAGGTAATGTGAGCATAAAAATATTCAAATAAAACAGTATCTTCTTATAGAATTAGAGATGAGTAACCAAGTCTCAGGAAGGCTAAGAATAGAGCTAAAAATCTTAGTAGCATAAAACCGAAGGAGCCTCATTTTTGTTGTTTGGTTTTTCCTTTTTCTTTTTTTTTTTTTTTTTCGGAGAAAGGATCACACCTGGCTGTGCTCAGCACTTACTGGCTCTGAACTCAGAGATAATTTCTGGTGGTGCTCAAGGAACTATATGAGATGCCGGAATCAAATCCAGACTATCTCTCTGTTCCCAGGAGCCTCTTCCTAAGATTTAAGATGTTGTTAAGGGTTCCAACATGTTTTATAACCGCATGAATTTAATCATAGAGTTTTTTCAAATTCTCAAAAAAGAAATCAAGATAACCTGTTAGCAAAGAATTGAAATCCTTATTAATCACCTATGGGGAGAAAGCATGTATGGAATGAGAGAGATTCTGTGAGGTAGGGAGTCTCCACAGTACATGACTATAATAGCATTATTCACTGATCTGGGTGTAGTAACAGATGAATTACTGAAGTGTAATCAATCCAAACATATTGGTCTTAATGATGAGGTATATTCATAAAATTGGAGAGGTAAATGGAGAAATTTTGCAATTCTTGAGCCCCATTCCCTAGCTGAAGAAAAATACTTAATATTTTACTTTCTATATCAGCATTTGTTAGATCGGGTAATGCCAACCATTAAAGGCACAGGAAGAATTTTAGGAGAGGAGGGGACAGTAGTGACCATGAGTGCAACTGTGGGCATCTGTTTGTTGGCTTAGTAAGTAAATTTCTAGCAGCCCAGTGAGTATTCTTCTGAAAGGGAGGCATTAGATCAAATAAGTTTGGAATCCTCTGTCTTATATAATCCAACTGCAAACTGTTATGAAAAACCTGATTTCTAGGCAATTTGATATAATCTCTACTTCCCGTGAAGGTTTCTTCACCCTAAAGGCAAAAAACTTTTCCTTTCTAAATCAAGAATCATGTTAACCATATCCCTGACCACCACTACAGTTTGAATGATAGAAAAAAATATCTCCACTCCAGCTAAACAACATTGCTTTTCTGAAGAACGTCTTCAATACAGTTAGTTATCCTTCCTCCAAATACTTGCAAAAATTCAGGTCATTGGTGATTACCCTTCAAGTTGATTGATCATGATTCTTCATGGATCATATTAAACTCTGATTATTTTAAGATAAACAAACATGAGTTATAATAGGACTGGCAATGAGTTCCTTATGTAATTTCTTAAAAATATTGTTCACAGTCATAAATGTCAGATCTTTGAAATATCATCTAAACCAAAGACCACTAGTGGCCAGGATAAAGAATCCACATAAAAGACACAGTTGAGACAGAAAATAGGGGTTAAAACCCAGAAGAAGAAATTTCATTTCTTCTGACAGAAAACACAAAGAAGGAATCTGGGTCAGGATGCAGACAGTTTCTACAGTAGCATTAGCATCAAGGAAAAATGATGAGAACAGTACTAAATCTGTATAAATAGGTAAAATGTAACACTACCTAAAACCAAATAGCAAACTGTGTTCTTTATAAAAGTATTATCTTGTCATTTTGGGAAGCATATATCTAAAATTATTATAATAATTTAGATTGTTTTGAGTTCCTCTCAGAAACATTTTGGTAAAAGATTGCCTTAAATCACATTTGAAAAACATGGCATACTTTTACCAAACATAGACACAAAGATCATAAACTGAAAATAGAAACCAGAAGACAGACCAATTAGAAAGTAAGGAAATATTGATATTGTAGTGCATTTGGCAGAGAAAAAGTAAAAAAATTACAGTGATTTACTGCTTTTACATAATAATAAAACTTTCATAAAAATGTTTAAGCTATCAGAAACAGTAATAAACTTTCTAGCAATAAAGAAGAAAATTTATTTAAATTTAGAGAGGGTTGACAAAAAAGAACTAAAATGAAAAACAATAATATCACATATTAACTTTGTTCTTAAACATTCACATTTAATGTATCAACTTTGGCTGTTGTTAAATGACTTGACAATTCAATAAAGTTACTGAAATGGAAAATTGAAAACTTTTATTGTGATATTTCCAATTTCTTCGCTGGTAGAATAGTTTGATAATAAGCCATTGCATATGCTTTCAGAATTCTTATTAAAATGAGTATACTATCATTTGTCTTTCTATTCCTAGTTATCAGCAACTTTACTTACCAGTGCATATTAAGTAGAAAACAAAACTCAGCTAACCATTTGTGATTATACTTTATATATAAACGAATATTATTTATTGAAAAAACAGTTTTATAGTTATAAAAAGTCCTAAGTGGTTTCATCTTGCATATCTCACATTTATTACTGGAAAAAAAAAACTGAGGCTCAAGAAGGTTAAGTAACTTGTCCTAAGTCAATGGCTTGGTGATTGCAGAGAAGATGTCTTGTTTCGATAATATCTATTATAGCATAATACAGAAGAATGAAAATATTTCAACAGTATCTGCTGAACATAGTCTACACACCCATAGGGGCAGCTGGTGTAGTGGGGAGGAGCCTTAGTTTACTAAAAGTTTACTTCGTCTACTATAGGAATTTCATGTTGCAAAGCAATCAGAGTCCACTATTTGGACCCATATATTTTCCTTTAGGTTTTTATGGATCTGTACCTGGGTTTACTTTTCCCCCCTCCTTTTTTTTTCAATTTGGTCTCTGCTTTCACAGCAGCATCATATGGAATAATGATGATCCTCCACTTTGTAAAATGATAACTTGTAGAACTGCGTTTATTCCATTGTTAAACTTCGCAGAGTAAATCTACTTCTAATCTTGTACTTTCCATTAAGCTGCTCATATCACAAATGTATTTCTCCTTCAAAGAGCAGTTTGGATATGTTTTCTTTGGCTCGGGATCTACATAAAACATTATATTAACTATTATCTTTTCTGAGGAAGTGGAGGGCTGGAGCGATAGCACAGCAGGTAGGGCATTTGCCTTGCACGAGGCCAACCTGGGTTGGATTCCTCCACCCCTCTCGGAATCCCCAGCGAGATAGACAAGCTACCAAGAGAATCTCACCCAAATGGCAGAGCCTGGTAAGTTACCCAAGGCATATCCGATATGCCAAAAACAGTAACAAGTCTCACATGGAGATGTTACTGATGTCTTCTCGAGCAAATCGATGAGCAGCAGGATGGCAGTGATACAGTGATACAGTGAGGACGTGGGATGAATCAGAAGAGAAATTGAAAGAGTCCAAGAAACTGAAAGAGCCAAGGGTAGCTCCAACTCTCAGTTCAGGTGCTTATAAGTCTTACAACCTCGAGCAAACCATTGATCGTCTCTGCACCTTTCTTCCTATGTAAAATGCGGGTCAATTTCATGACCCCTTGGAGTTAAAACTGTTTTTCAATTGATCATTTGTAAGTGAACAACCACAATAATTATTATGTTCATACCCTAAACTTGCATCTTATTTACCTCTATACACCTGGCATATATTTTAGTCCTACCACAGAGGCAAGTAAATAAACTACAACAATATGTGGTGTTTCCCATACCACACTGTGATTAGCATAAAATTTTAATTGCTTTTTATAGGCTCAATGCCCAGGAAAATTGACATTCTATAAATATTTGATATGTGAATGGATGGATGGGTGGGTGATTGCCATAATGTAATAGTAAGAAGAGTTTAAGTGTATGAGTTTATATTATTTCTGTCAATAGCTCAGTTATCATTATTCTGAACCTGATCAGAAGGGCTAGTACTTATATGTCATCTTTCCTGTTAATGGCTTATTGGATCCCACAATATATCTCTTATAGTATGATCTCTTCTTGCCAAGTCCTAGACTTTTAACTTTCCTTTTTCTGATCATCATTTTATAACTATTCTTACACTTATGGGATCTCTCATAAATTTTAACTAATTAAATAAATGAAAAAGGGTAGTCTCGATATAGTGTGGTCAACTAAATAATATATTCTATAAGAAAGTAACATTTTTTTTCCAGGGGCAAAAAAGGGCTTGGAAAGAATTATATCTTTGATGATTTCTTTCCTTTCACTTTTTATTAATCTCAAAAACTTACCAGTACAAAGTTATTCTTGGAACCAAGGAAACAGCATGAGAGTCAGGGAAATGTGTTTTGCCTGCAGCATTTTGACCCCAGTTTAATGCCCTGCATCAGTGTAACACTGGTGGTTCTCAAGCACCACTAAATGTGATTTAACAATATTGTATACGATTGTATAATATTGTTATACAATATTGTATAACAACAGTTTCATCAATAATACCAAATGTATCATATCAATGTAATATGTGAAATACTAATAATAGAAAACATTGGAAAAGTGGGAGTAGAAATATATGGGAATCCTGTACTTTCTATACTTCTAAATTACTTTTTGTATAGTCATCACAATTCTAACTATAAAATTAATCCATTATAATTACATTTTTATTACAAATATGATTTGTTTATGTGAATCTTTGTTGTTGTAAATATTACTGTTAAAAACGTTACTGAGTGCCAGAAAGATAGTACAGTACACAGGACATTTGCCCGGCATGTGTCTGACCAGAGTTTGATCCCCAACACCCAAAACGGTGCACCAGCCTGGAGTGATCTCTGAGCACAGAGCCAAGAGTAAGCCCTGAGCACTTCTGGGTGTGACCCAAAAGCCAAAAGGAAATAATTACTACTGAGAAACCAGAGAGAGTATAACAGGTAAGTTACGTGTACTGCATATGGTGAACCATGATTCAATCCATATTATGGCATATGATCCTCGGGACAGTGAATGTGAGCAAGGGAAAAGTTGTTTGAGAGATAGAACAGAAAATATGGTGCTTCCCTAGAAATTAGCTGACCCAGGTTCGATCCCCAACACCCATCTGGTCCCCCAAGAACAGTAAAAAGTAATCCCTTGAGCACAGAACCAGAAGTAAACCCTCAACACAGCCAGGTGTGGACCCCAAAATAAAAAGCAATAAAAATTAAAATTCTACCAACAAACTATATTTATTAGAAACACCCTAAGCCAGAGAGATAGTACAGGGAGATATGGTACTTTTATTGCATCCTACCAACCCAATCTCCAGCAACACATATAATCTCTTAAGCACTATCAAGGGTCACTTTTAAACTCACAGGCAGGAATAGTCTCTGAGTACCGCTGGAGCCCAAAACCCCACCCCTAAAAAAGATATGTCTCTTAACATTTTTATTATTTGTTTCATCAAATCCCAATAATCAATATAGACTTATTTATGTCTAATTAACTTCAAAGGAACTCTACTCCTATAATAATATGTTAATAAAACTAATAGCTAGTATTTATTAAACACTTAGCCTAGCTGTCTTCACCTGGGCCCCTAGGAGGGGGGCGGATAGAGTTTCCCTTCCCACCCAAAGCAGAGCCCTGACAGCCAAAGACCTCCAGAACCCAGCCACAGCCATGCTCAGGGCCACTCTCCACGTTCTCGGACAAGCCTCACGCATGAAGGAACCAGCAGAGGAACCCAGGTGTGCAGGACCCAGGGCTGAGATCTCCAAGCCTGCTCAGATGAGGACTGAGCCTCCTCCACACAGATCCCCCCTTTTCCAGTAACTAGGCAGTCACACCCACAAACTGCCCCTGGTGCCGTGTAATCTCATCAACGGCCAACATCCAGAAACTAAAACAAAGCTCCCAGAAGCACCTGGCCATATTCACGGCCATGCAACTTCTTATTGTCTAGTCCCTCTCAGAGAACCTGGTAAGCTACTGAGAGTATCCTGCCTGCACAGCAGAGCCTGCCAAGCTCCCCATGGCATATTCGATATGCCAAAAAAAAGTAACAATGATGGGTCTTATTCCCTTGACCCTTAAAGAGCCTCCAATGTGGCACTGTTGGGAAGGACGAGTAAAGAGAGGCTACTAAAATCTCAGGGCTAGGGCAAATCGAGACCTTACTGGCACCCGCTCGAGAAAATCCATTAACAATGGAATGACAGTGACAGTGAACAGTGATACAGCCTTGTAACAGTTACTATGCTAGTGCTAAATGAATTAATGCAGATTATCTCATTAATGTCACATGTTCCTACAAAGTAGAAACTTTAATTATCCCCATTTACAAATAAAAAAAAAACTTAAATTTAAGGCCAGGTGATAGCTCAAAGGGTTCAGGCACATGTTTTGTTTTTAGGAGAACCCAATTCAAGCCTTGGCAGCACATGCTCCTCCGAATCCTTTCAGGTGTGACCCAAAGAAAATGAAGGAAAAGGAGGGGGGGGTGGGAAACAGATTTAAACCAGTAAAATAATTAATCAAATATTTATACCCAATGACAGAGACTGATAGGAACCTACACAACATCACAACACAATATAATGTTTGTGAGAAGAAAGTAAGTATGCTCGTTTTGGAAGATTTCAAGGGTTTTGCAAGTAAACAATTATTTCTCTGAACTAAATTTTCATATCATTTAAAAATTCTGTAAAACCTAAAGGATATAGAATGAAGATTGAAATGTTTGCAATAGAAATTACAGGCTATGGGGGGCTGGAGTGATAGCACAGCGGGTAGGGCGTTTGCCTCTCACACGGCTGACCCGGGTTTGATTCCCAGCATCCCATATAGTTCCCTGAGCACCGCCAGGTGTAATTTCTGAGTGCATGAACCAGGAGTAACACCTGCGCATCGCTGGGTGTGACCCAAAAAAGCAAAAAAAAAAAAAAATTACAGGCTATCAAAATATAATGAATTGTTATTACTATGAAATTGCAAAGTAAATCAAAGTAGGTATATAATATAATTATAAACAGTTTCCTAACTGTGAATTTGCTAGTGTTGATTGATTAATTTTACAGTTAATAAATTTAGTAACTATGCACCTTAGCAGCCTTTTTTTAGTGTTAAGATTTAGAGTTTTATTCACAAGGATTTTCCAGTGCTAAAAGATAATGAAGCAAGAAGTTATAAGTATCACTGTCACTGTCATCCCGTTGCTCATCAATTTGTTCGACCGGGCACCAGTAACATCTCTCATTGAGAGACTTATTATTTAGACTTATTATTACTGTTTTTGGCATATCCAATACATACGAGTAGCTTGCCAGACTCTGCCGCGCGGGCTTGATACTCTTGGTAGCTTGCCGGGCTCTCCAAGAGGGGCGGAGGAATCGAACTCGGGTCGGCCGCATGAAAGGCGAACGCCCAACCACAAATGTTTTTATAGTACTATAATATATCACATACATTTATGAATTAATTTTTATAAAAATTTTTATAAACAGGCAAAAATGTATATGAATTGCTTTCTTTATTTTCCATTTTTCAGTCTAAGTAGTGTCATTTTTATAAAAGGTATGTATATAAAATAGGCATTAAACTATTTCTCAAACTTAAGGAATACAAAAGTCTTCTAGAAAATAAGAATACTTAATATATTATTTAAATGACGATAGCTTACAAATAAATATATCCACTTTTTTACAATCTGAAGACAAAAGAACATCAAACTCAAGAGACAAATATTTCTAGCTTTTAAAATTATAAAACCAATAAAAGGCAATTTACACTGGAAGCAAATACTCATTTTGAGAACACAAGAACTGACCCCAAGTATCTTTTAAAACAATGGTACACTCGAACCCATATAATAGTTCATTTTAAAATCATGATTTTATGCATGAAAAAAAAGAAACTTGAGCATTTGGTTCTGACACTTTTTTTTTTGGTCACACCCAGCAATGCACAGGGTTACTCCTGGCTCATGCACTCAGGAATTACTCCTGGCAGTGCTCAGGGGACCATATGGGATGCTGGGATTCGAACCTGGTTTGGCCACATAAAATGCAAACGCCCTATCACTGTGCTATTGCTCCAGCCTCGGTTCTGACACTTTCATCTGACTTTCTCATTCCTTTATTTTTCCTTTTAGGCAGTGTTCAGGAGTTCAGTTCCCACAAGGGATTCAATTCAAAGGCTCAAGGATGTATTTTCTTGGTTTCTTTGACATAAATTATTGATTGCATATGAGTGAGTTTATTTCTGGTATCTCTATTCTGTTCTAGTAATCTATGTGTCTACTTTCAGGCTAGTGCCATACTGTTTTTATTACTATAATTTCTGTCACATAGTTTAAAATCAGGGAACAAGTCTTTGGGTATATTCTTCTCTCTCCAAATTGCTTTAGTTATTTGATGTATTATGTATTATGTATTATGTCTTTTATGTTGCAAAGAAAGAAAGTTTAGAGTTATCCATTTTATTTCACTAGAGAAAATCTCATTAGAATTTTGATAGAACTTATGGCTTACTTTGAAAAGTATGAACATTTTAATAATATTACATCTTCTAGACATGAGTAAAGTACTTTTCCACTTAAGAGTCTTCTCCAATTTATTTTATGTTACTTACAGTTTCTAGTATGCATAGGTCAGTAGTTAATTTTACACAATATTAACTATAAGAATGAGCCACATAGGGGCTGGAGTGATAACACAGCAGGTAGGGCGTTTGCCTTGCACGTGGCCAACCCGGGTTCAATTCCCAGCATCCCATATGGTCCCCCGAACACTGCCAAGAGTAATTCCTGAGTGCATGAGCTAGGAGCAACCCCTGTGCAATGCCGAGTGTGACTCAAAAAGCAAAAAAAAAAGGGGGGGGGGGGAATGAGCCACATAAAACTTCTGCTTTTGCAAGTTAAAAAAAACAGTTACTCTCTCTATCAGTGTCCATATGTAATCTCAAAATGGTTCAGAATTCACTAAAAATGCAAATAGTAATACCCAAACCTAAGGATTTAGATGACTATCACATCTGTCATATACACACACACACACACACACATATATATATATATATATATAGCACAATCCTTGAATTATGGTATTCAAGAATTGCCAAGTGAGCTACCAATTATATGTTATGTGGTAAATATTCCAGTTTTACACATTGTACATTTGCAGTGTCAAAACCCACCTTCAAATAATTTTGTTCTCTCGGGGAAAATTCTGTTTTAAATAACTTAGTTGTAGGTAATGAAAGACATAGTCAATCTTCACGAATTGTGGGCTCTTCATTATTTCTAGGATACATGAAAGATTCACTTCCTAATGCATGTGAAGTTAGCTGGGACCATGTTATTAGGTGTGACCCATAAAATGTGAAAAGGAATAATGAGTATTACTGCTCAGTTCTAAAGCCAGAAAAAAGTCATTAATTTTCCTTTCTGCATTGCAACCATCAATGAACACTTGAATTAAGATTATAGAATCAAACTATCTAAAGAGCTTGGGGCTGGAGTGATAGCACAGCTGGTAGGGCATTTGCCTTGCACGCGGCCGACCCAGGTTCAATTCCCAGCATCCCATATGATCCCCTGAGCACCACCAGGGCTAATTCCTGAGTGCAGAGCCAGGAGTGACCCCTGTGCATCGCCAGGTATGACTCAAAAAGCCAAAATTAAAAAAAAGAAAAAAAAAGAGCTTGAATAAACAAATAAACTCAAGGAAGAGAAAACTGCCCAAAGGAGTCACTCAAACTCACCAAGTCTTTCTAGGAACAAGAGATAAAATTTTACTCTATTAAGGCATTGGTAGTTTGGGGACACTTCGGAGCTTGTTGTTAGTAATAGAATCTATCTCAACTACTAGATGCTTCTTAAATAACAAAAACAACTTATGTTTGATATACTGCTTAAGAGAAACTAGGCTTTGGGAAAATTCATAGAAAAACATAAAATAGAAAACCTCTAAAATGATATCAGGTATAAAAGCAAATTTTTTTTTAATTTTCAATTTTTTTCTGTTGATTCTCAAACAGAAAATTTTAAACTTGTAACATTTGCTATATCCTCCACCACCGACCCACAAACACACCCACCTAACTCTTTTCAGAAAAGATTTGGCTGTGTTGGTTTTGGGTTTTAGATTAGTCTTGGTTGCTTGACTTAGTTTTGCTAAAAGTTTATTTTATTTTTTGAGGCTGAAAATTTGAAAACTAAGAACTGGTAAATGAGAGGAAATATTCCCCAATCCTGTTTTCTAAAGCATATCTGGAAAGGACAGGATTAAAATCTTTGAAAGCCTACAATCTGAAGACATTTTGCTGGTCCCATTTCATCATCCTACATATAAATCAATATGGCAGAAAAAGTCAGAATTGTGTGTAAGAAATTCTAACCAAAACATTCACCTAATTACCATAGTGTTCTATCCCAGAAAATAATAGTACCCATGGGAAATAAATCGTTTTATATTTTAACTTGCTAATATATTTGTGTCATCTTTTCTGATCACATATATCCTTCCAAGGTGAAATAACCTCTCTGATATTGACTGTAAGGTTATAGTTTCAAAATTCAAGTTTGCTACTGTAATAAATTATAGGCTGCACAGTTTTTACCGATAAAGCATGGTACAAGTGGGAAATGAATATAAGTATAAATAATTTAATAAAACACTGCATATTGTAAAAGCCAAAAAGGTCAGAGTCACAAACAAGGACATGTCTTCTTTTATGGAAGGAAAAAAGGTATTGGCACATGTAGAAAATTCATCTGAACAAATGTTACAGAGCTGTCATTTTACTATCCAATATCTTCTCTTATAATAAAATCCAGAAGGGACGGTACTGGAAAAATATGAACCTTACAAATTATGAAAACTTCTTAAGAAAATTAAGTTAAACTTTCTATAATGTATTGGAATTTGAAAGTCATTTATAGAAACTACAGATGAACTTTTAAGTTCCTTTTAGAAATATTCTACCTCATTTGCATCTTTCAAAGTACAAGCTTAGATTTCAAACATCAGATTACCAAACAGTGGGGGGAATATGGAGGGAATGATGAAATGAACTTCCAGTGACATATAAACAGTGATGGTGAGTCTCGGTGTTATGGTGGTGGTGGGGTTTGATATACTAAATTTGTATATTAGACTACATATGTTAACACTATTGTAACAATATTACCAAAACTATATAAAAGTAAATTATAGAGAGATACCTCCAGATCCCACAACAGGCTGAGTCTCACCTAGGGCAACCTGGAAGGGGTCAGGTGAGTACCACCAGTAGTTCCAACAGAGCCCTTGCAGCCAAACACCTCCAGAACCCAATTGCTGCCATGCTCAAAGCCAATCTTCACAGGATTAGGATGAGCCTCATTCATGAGAATGAATCTGAGGGGTCAGAGCGATAGTACAGCGGGTAGGACGTTTGCTTTGCACAGCCAGCTGAGCCAGGTTCAATCCCTGGCATCCCATATGGGCCCCCAAGCACTGCCAAGAGTAATTCCTGGCTGCTGAGCCAGAAGTAAGCCCTTAGCATTGCTGGGTGTGACACAAAAAGCAAAATAATAATAATAATAATAATAATAATAATAAAGAACAACTGCTTGGAGGGAAGGATGGAATAGGAAGCAAAAATTCAGAGAATGAAATGTGCTGAAAAATTTGGGTTATGTGGGTTTTGTGACTGGAATCTCCAGGCTCTCACAAAGTTGGGAATGGGTGGCCTCTCCCCCAACTGCCTGTTCTTCCAGGAGCTTGGCAGTCATGGCCACCAAGTGCCTCTGGTGCCATGTAAGCTTATTAATGACCATGATCAAGAGACTTACAAATAAATCTCAGATGTGAGCAATAAACTGCAGAGATGCATCTGGACCCAAAAGTCACTATTCAGTGAAAATTTTAACTCCAGCTGTATCACCCTATTTTAAAGTTTAGAATTCCTGGAGCAACATCTCATACTCTACACCATTGATGTACCAAGAGTAGAACACCATATTTGATGGGGTAGAAAGTAGAAAGCAACCAAACTCAATCAAAAAATAAAAAAAATTAGCACACAAGGTTCAACCTGTAACAACATGTTAGTAATCTCTTATACAAGGGCTTAATGTAAGTTCCAGGATGAGATACAACAATATTCACACACTATCTTCTAAGGGTTCGGACAAACCTCACGCATGAAGGAACCAGCAGAGGAGCCCAGGTGTGCAGGACCCGGGGCTAAGATCTCCAAGGCTTCTCAGATCGGGATTCAGCCCCTTCCACCCAGATCCCCCATTTTCTAGTAGCTAGGCAGTCCCACCCAGAAACTGCTCCTGGGACTGTGTAATCCCATCAATGAACAACATCCAGAGACTGTCCTGGCATGCCACATCCAATAGCCTAGTTCTCCCTCTTGGAGAACCTGACAGGCTACCAAGAGTCTGTTTCCCACACGGGAGAGCCTGGCAAGCTCACTGTGGCGTATTCATATCCCAAATACAGTAAAAGATATATACATACCTCTCAGAAAGCCCAGCAAGCTACCAAGAGTATCCCACCCACACAGCAGAGCCTGTCAAGCTACCCATGGCGTATTCGATATGCCAAAAACAGTAATGATAGGTCTCATACCCCTGACCCTGAAAGAGCCTCCAATCATTGGGAAAGACGAGTAAAGAAATGCTGCTAAAATCTCAGGGCTGAGTGTAATATTGGTGCCCGCTCAAGTAAATCGATGAAAAACGGGATGACAGTGATACAGTGATCCTCTAAGGTTACTTTTTTGGATAATTTTTAGGAGATTATTCATAAAAAAGCAATATAAAATAAATTAGTTAGGACCTGCTTTGGAGGCAGGTTTGGAAGGTGGTGGGAAAATTTGAAATAATGGTTGGGGGAGGGGGCTGGAGCGATAGCACAGCGAGTAGGGCGTTTGCCTTGCATACGGCCGACCTGGGTTCAATTCCCAGCAGCCCATATGCTCCCCTGAGCACTGCCAGGAGTTATTCCTGAGTGTATGAGCTAGGAGTAACCCCTGTGCATCGCTGGGGTGACCCAAAAAGCATAAATAAATTAATCAATTAATTAATAATGGTGGTGGGAAGGTGTAATGGTGGTAGGATTGGTGTTATAATATTGAATGTAATAAATTATTGCGAACAACTTTATAAAAATAAAATTATGAAAGTAAAAAATAAATTAAAATTAAAAAATTAACAACAAATTACAAAGTACAAGGTGGGAAAGAACCTTATACTTTTTTTCAAGAGATGAGTATAATAAAATCACTGCAATTTTTCCAAAAATCCATGCCATAAAGTCTATTATTAACTAGTTTGTCAAGATTGTCATGGAAAATACAACTAATAACTTTAAAATCTGGAGTTTAGAGTCAAAAATTCAAGTGTAAGTAGAAAACATAAGCACTAAGGTGAGTTCCAGAAGAGTGTCTTAGCAGGAAACTCATTCAGCATATTTTACAACTAAATTGCAAAGTAACTTAAGGCCCCTGGAAAGAGGAAGTCTTTATTTTCTCAAAAAAATAATAAAAATAAAAAGCACACATTCCAAGAACCAAGACAATTGTAAGTAAGGAAAGGCCATCAGAGAAATTAGATTAACGTTACGATAGACTCTTCACTGCTTTATGTGGTCCAATATTTTTGCACTTCAAAAAGTTGAGTTTCAGTCGCTCTCCTTGGAAATTTTCTGCCAAGCTATACATATTATTACTAAGTAGTAAGTGATGATCCCAACCTATGCGTTTAAAGTATTCTGTCTGCCTATGTCTTACTGACACTTTTATCTCTATTATTTTTTAGAATTGTATCAACAAAATTAAGTGTTTTATGAAGTTTAGAGTTTTTTTTTGTTCATGTGGCTTTCTGTTTTTGTCATTTTGAGGCCACTCCTGGCTATGCTCAGGACTTACACCTGACTCTGCACTCAAGGATCACCCCTGGAAGGCTCAGGGAACCACATGGGGTGCCAGGGATCAAACCCCAGTCAGTGGACAAGGCAAATGCCCTACCTGGGATACTATCACTCTGTCTCCCTAAAGGTTAAAGTTCTGACTGGAAAAACAGCAGCTGGCAGTGGCTCAGTACAGAGTTTTGCTCTAAAAAACCCGAGAAGAAAAGGAAATTGAAGGGTCTCATTTTGCTGGTCATTAACTGCAAAATATCTTGCACCACAATGCTTCATATTTCCATTAGCTTATATTTCAAAGTACAATATAGTTAAGGCAAGATTCACTAAGATAAGTGAATGTATGAAAATTTGCATTTCATATGTTCTAGAATATTTCAATAATAAAGAGATGCTTTTTGTACAACTGAATTAAGTAGATTATTAGTGTCATTTTCCTTCTATTATGATTATTCTTAAAAGTACAGTAGGAAAAGCATCAATGCCATCAAGTTCTTATTGTTTGCTTATACTTACTAGTATCATCTTCACTACAACAGATAATTTTCTCTAAGCCATTTCTGACTGCTGATTTGATTAAAATTGAATAAATTCACTTAAATCTTACAATGCACAAGTGTAAGCAGCAATAAGACACAAGCACAGTGGAAATGAAAGATGAGGGAACACATTGTAAGCCTGGTACATTATGGGCTTCTCAATATTCCTCAAGGTGCTTCTGTGAAGGTCAGGGTACAGTTACCAGCCAGTATTAAACTACAAATTTTATTTTTAAGAGTCTAGTTATTTAATAGAAAAACAAATAATCCAGAGAGATAGTACAGCAGGTAAGGTACATGCTTTCCACAAGGCAAACCTGGGTTTGATCCTGGGTACCACATATGGTCCCCTGAGGATGCCAAGTATAATCCCTGAGTGCAGAGCCAAGAGTAAGCCCTGAACATAGCTGAGTGTGATGAAAGAAAGAGAGAAAGAAAGAAGGAAAGAAGGAAAGAAAGAAAGAAAGAAAGAAAGAAAGAAAGAAAGAAAGAAAGAAAGAAAGAAAGAAAGAAAGAAAGAAAGAAAGAAAGAAAGAAAGAAAGAAAGAAAGAAAGAAGGAAAGAAGGAAAGAAGGAAAGAAAGAACTAAAAAGAAAAACAAAACAAAATTCCTGATGTTTATTCCTCAGAGTTTACTTTGGAGACTTGTAGTCTAAATAATTATTGGTAGATAGACAAAGTTAATAGCTGCAATGTTGGATACTTTGCTTGAAAATCAACGGTCATGATAATACCTTAAGTACACAGTATGTGAATCAGTAGAAAACGTCTATGGAGTTTAGACTTGAAACAGCATTTTTTTACCAAGGTGACTGCATCATTCCATTTCCTCTGAGCTTACTCAGTCATGACCTCAGCATCAAAAAAAAAAAAAAAAAGGAGTTGAGAAAGTTATCTGTTTATATTGAATACTTAATTCTTTTCTTAGGTCAAGATAAGATTAATCTTTGAGACCTGATTATTCTGGAAGGCACTGCAAAGATTTGTTCACTGGTTAAAGGTCACACCATTACACCAGTCCATGCATTAGTGATCTTGAAATGATTAGTGATAATATACACTCATAGATTATATCTAAACGCCTTTTATATCCCTGTAATTTATCTTTGTCTGCTCAGGCTGCCATAACAAAATACCATAGACAGGATAATTTAAACAACAGAGAATTTTCTCTCACAGTTCTAGAGGTTCAAGAACAAAGTGTCAGCCAATTCTGGTCCTGGACAGAGCTTTCTCCCTGACTTGGAGATGGCTGTCTACTCACTAAGAGTTCACATTAAGGTTTCCACAGCACAAAAGGTCATCTGTTAAGACTGGAGTGATGGCACAGCGCGTAGGGCATTTGCCTTGCATGCGGCTGACCTGGGTTCGATCCCTGGCATCTCATATGGTCCCCCAAGCACTGTCAGGAGTAATTCCTGAGTGCAGAGCCAGAAGTAAACCCTGAGCATCACTGAATGTGACCCAAAAAGAAAAACAAACAAACAAAAAAAGTTATCTGTCTGGTGTCTCTTCTTGGATGTACACTAACTCTATCAGCTTAGGAACCTACCCATAACCTCATTTTATTTTCATAAAGACCCTAACACCAAATTCAATTACTTTGGGGATTCCCACAGCAAAATGAGTTTGAGGGCGCAAATATTCAGTTCAAAATGCATATACTTTCTTTTTGAACAGATATTTGTTGAGTTCCTTCTGTATTTCTGGCAATATAGGTGTAGGAGGTCTCAGGGACACAATAGACAATAAATATATAGACATCCATAAACACAAATGTATGCATATTCATAACAGGACAGGAATAAATCACTGTATCACTGTCATCCTGTTGCTCATAGATTTGCTTGAGCGGGCACCAGTAACATCTCCATTGTGAGACTTGTTGTTACTGTTTTTGGCATATCTGATACGCCACGGGTAGCTGGCCAGTTTTGCCAGGCTCTGCCGTGCAGGCGAGATACTCTCGGTAACTCGCCGGGCTCTCCAAGAGGGGTGGAGGAATCAAATCTGCGAGGACCGCATGCAAACGCCCTACCCGCTGTGCTATGCTCCAACCCAGGGTATCTGCTGTAAATGAGGAGTATGCCTCTACAAAATGAGATGACAGTTCAGTCTTAAACATCTAGTGGCAGGAGCAAGTTGCTTGAATGAACAACCAAAAGGTGAGAAACTACAGCGGAGTAATAGGGGTAGGAAAAGTTTGGAAATTAAGTGAGAGAGAGATTAAAACAAGAAAAGAAGGCCTAGGAGAGTGGGGATAAACTTAGGTGGCATTCTGAGAGCAATATCAAGTCACTATGTAGCTTCTAAGCAGAGGATTGACAGGAGCTAATCCATAAACTTTCAAAGGGTCACCCTAAATTTTATCCAGTCAATAGTCCCTCAAGCAAGGTTGAGACTGGGAAGTTAAGTATAAAAGGGTTTGCAGTGGCTTTTTTTGTTTATTTTTGATATCTTGTGGAAATCCAAGTGGGAGGTGCCTGTTTACAAGAATGGAGGGGAGCTGAATTTATAATCTGAAAATGGAGGCATCAGAATTTCCTAATGGATTGCATATGAGCTATGAAAGGGACGGACAGAAAAATAATCTTGGTAGGACTGAAAATAATTCTAGGGTTCAAGTGAGAAGAGGAATCGAAAGCCAGACCACTTGGATGGTATCCTCTCCTAGAAATCCATATTTCCACATACAAATTTTCCCAGGTGTGATTAATTATCTTTGCGTTTCTCTATTTAGCAGCTGTGTCTCCTGCAGTGGAATGTGAGCTGACAGAAAATAAGATTTATTTCTATTCATCTAGTTCATTCTTATCTCCAATTCCATTCCTGACACCTTTGGAGCCTTCACTGAATACTTAAAAGGATGAATCAATCTCCAAATTTTTAAACAATCTTAAAGTTATTCATTTTTAGAAAAGTCTGAAGGAAATTGGGAGCATAAAAAAGAAATGATTTCCTTAGATTTCAGGTAGGACTATAAAAATTCTATAATGCCCCTAGCATATTCTTTCTTATTATTGTAACTCTAAAACAAAACCAATTTTATCACTCTGGAGAAAGGTTCTGTCTTCTATACTATCAACCTCTTTGGTTTAACACATTGTTCTGTAGTTTTGCCCTGCCCTAATTTCATAACCACTTTTGTTTATTTGGTCCATTTACTAATTCCTAGAATGGGATTATTATTTCTACTAAAAACAACAGAAAGGGCTGGGTGATAGCACAGCGGGTGGGGCGTTTGCCTTGCTGGAGGCTGACCCGAGTTCGATTCCCAGCTTCCCATATGGTCCCCTGAGCACCACTAGGAGTAATTCCTGAGTGCAGAACCAGGAGTAACCCCTGAGCATCACCGGGTGTGACCCCAAAAGAAAACAAACAAAAAACCAACAGAAAGCACTAGCCCTTCATTACTCAAACTCATGCAAATGATTAAAAAAAACTAAAAAGTGATGTCTATAGATGACTTTTTGATATTCAATTATTGCAGGCTGTCTCTCCCATAAACTTTTATGTCTGCTGTTAAAAACTCGTCAAATTATTTTTGCTATATTTCCTTCTCGCTCCTCTCTATAGCAGAAGAAATAAAAAAGACAAGAGCAAAGAGACCAGAAGTTCTGGAGATGCGGCTTAAGTGCTGGCCCTGGGGGAACCACCCCCGCCTCCCCCGGGTCCCTGAAGATCTGAACTATTCAGAGGAGAATCTGAAATAGAGTTTGGGTCAGAGCTCGCATGCAATGCGCTGATTTCTAGCATTGAGTTGTCTTACTTAAAAATCGAGCTTCCTTTAACCCTCTCCAAGAGACGCACATCCGTCAGCGGGGGCTTTCCCAGTGCAGAAGGCAACCCTGGAGTCTGTGTAAACTACACAAGACAATCCCGAGTGCTGTGTGGTCCGTGGTGTCAGCAGAACCTATGCACAGAATTGCCTGACTTTCCGTCTCTCGGCTAGAGTGCTCCCCTAAAGCCCTTGACACCGGCAGAAACTTTGCCCAGACTTGGCCTTGATTTTAGCAGTCGCTCCCACTGGCGTCCCAGAGGTGGGTGGTGGGGACGCGGCACTGGAAGGCGGGGTTCCAGGCACTTGGGCCAACAACAACTGGGGCTGGGGGAGTGGAGGAGGAGGGGGGGTGCGGGGATGGATGGGGGTGAGAAATGGGGAGGGCAGGGGGGAAGTGGCGCCGACGATGCGGGCAATAGCGGGGTGACAGCCAGGGGTGGCAGGCGGGCTCGTCGTTGGCACCTGCGCCCCGCCCGGATGACTCCCTAGCAAGCCTCCGGGATCCTGCCGGGAGGAGGCCGGGGTGGCTAATCTGGGCCGGGCCGCGGGGGAGGAGGAGGCCAGCGTCGCGGTGGGAGCGGGCGGCCCGCAGCAAGCCTGCCACTGTCCCGGCCCGCGCCTGCGCCGAGCCGCCAGCTGCGCGCCCAGGTAGAATCTGCGTCGGGGGACGGGAGGGGCGGAGCGGGATTGCACCTGCCGGCCCAGAGGGGCGCGCCAGGGCCCCAGGGGTGATGAGGGCGGAGGGTGGGAGTCTTTCGATGCACCCCTCCCGGCTACGAGAGCAGCAGACTCAGGGAACGCAAGGGCTGGAGCATCCTGGTTACTCCACATGGACTTTCTAAGGACTGCTCAGCTGCCAACGAGCAAGCTGGGGGCGGGGGGGGGGGGGGGTGGCGGGCAGGAGGGTTCTCCAGAGTGTTTGTTTCCCAAATGCTTCGGGTGCCTTTTTGCACCCTCCTGATTCTTTTACACACACACACACACACACACACACACACACACACACACAAACGCACGCACGCACGCACGCACGCACGCACCGCACGCACGCACCCCGCAGGCCCAAGTAGGGGATTCTAGGGATAAAAGTCCCAAGGATCAGAAGAGATTAGAATCTGGACTGACCAGATCCTTTTCAGAGTGGTGAGAAACTTAACTCAGCATCTGCTGCCACTGGAGTCCGGGGGGTCTCCGGTGCTTGCGTGTCCCAAATTGTAACAAGATTTGGATCCATAGAGGGAGGTGTGTGTGTGGGGGGGGGGGGGCAAGGGAGGTGGGGTGCTTGTGTTCCGCTCCCAACCCCTTTGGTGTCTGGGGAGGGGTAGGTTAGCGGAGATCCTAACAAGTTTGAAGTGGACAGTCCAAGAATTGTGACTTACTAAAGCTTGTAAAGTGAAGAAAGGTGGCGGTGGGGAGTTGGGGGTGGAGGGCACATAAAATACAAACTCCGTGTTAGCGTGTTAGGTTTTAAGCTTCAATATGCACACATGCATTATAAAAGAATCAGTTTCTGGGGCTGTCATTAGAAAGGTGAGTTCAGAGAGTGTGCCGACCTTACAGATTCGAAAACAAGGTTGACTATCCTTTTAGAAAAATTGGGCTTTTCCTTGTGCGCCTATTTAGGTAATGTATTATTGGGATTTGTTTTTGTCTGGAATCCTAACTCATCACCTTAGTCTGGAGAAGTTTCCCTTCGTGTTGGCGGACCCGCGGTAGAGCCCAGTAAATTCTCTTTACTCTCAGTGTTTCAGATGGGTGATACCCCTTTCCAGGCCTCTCATTTTGATCTCTGATGGAGGGGAAAGGATCCGAAATGTACTCTAGGCAAGTTTAGTAGAAAGGAGGGTTTTTTTCTCTCCCATTAAAACGTTCACATATTGGCAATTTAAAACTCCAAGCATTGTTTACCACCTGTCAGACTCACTGGAAAGCTTAGAGATTAACTAATAAGAGATTTGTAAAATGTTTCCCCGATATAAAATTCCATAAATATGCTAAATAGTAATAACCCACCCATTGTTAAATTTATGTCGCTGCTTCTGCCATGCATACAAGATGATTTAGAATATGTTTCCTGTCAATTAAACAATGAGTTTGAAGTAAAATAATGAATTCAGTTTGCATCTTATAAAACTTATGAAATAAAATTTCTCCCATAAGGCACCATCAGCAGAGAATCATAAAGAAAGCAACATTTCAAAGAGCTAAGTATGAGATGGCATTTTCCTTATGGTTGGGGGAAAGGGATCCAGTAAATTTCTGAAATTAAGAAATATTCAGACATGGGTCATGTGTGCCTGAGACATAAGTATTCTTATACATTTAAATCTACAGCAATGAGTGCAGGGTGGCCTTCTAGATGTCTGCTTTAATACATAAAATGCAATATTTGGTGTTTCAAGGCTGCAGTCCAATCTGTGGTTTTGTTCCTAGACAATAAAGAAACTCTTCAGAGTTACTTGGATGAATTATTCATTCTGCCACTATTGTGAGCTAGGTTTTTAAGAATCCTTAACACCAGCGGTCATTTTAATATCCTGCAGATAATTTAATTAGTTTCTTCTCAGTAGACTGAGTGACATGTTAACATAACATTTTCTCTTTGCATGTATTTAATAATAAAATATGACACTGTAATGTTTACTGGTCTAAAATACATGTTTCTTATATGATAATTGGGGGGAGGGATTTTACCTGGCAGTAGTCAAGGCTTACACCTGGCTCCACTCTCAGGATTCACTCTTGATGGGGTTTGGGGGGGAGCATATGGGATTCTGGGTATCATTCCTGAGCTGGCTGCATGCTAGGCAAGCACCCTACCCATAGTCCTATCTCTCTGTCCCCATTATGTTCTAATTTAAAATATGTCTATGGACAGTCTTCTCTATTTTCTAAGGATAACTCTAGATTTACCTCTAGCAAATTAAACTGTATGAATTTCTTTCCCTCGTCTCAAATGGACAGTAGCTCAACAGCTCCCCCACACCCCAATCCAAAAACTTCCCGTATGCCACCACTCTTCTCTCTCCAAGTTATTTAAACCCTGTCCTATATTTTTTTTAATTTTATCTTATTGAGTCACCGTGACAAAAGTTACAAAGCTTTCAAGTTTAAGTCTCAGTCATATAATGATCAAACCCCTATCCCTTCACCAGTGCACCTGTTCCCCCACCAAGAACCCCAATATAACCCCCTCCCACCCCCAACCCCCCCACACCTGAGTGGCAAATGATCTTCACTTTATTCTCTCTATACTCTATACTTTGGATACATTCAATATTTCAACAGAGAACTGATTATTATTATTTGGAATTTCCCCTCAACAATCAAACCTGCTGAAAAGGCTTCATTTGATAGTTTGTTTTCCATTGCTGAGAATGAAGATTATAGGAGCTCGTTTGAATTTCTGTTGTTTTAGCTCAGCTCAGAGTCTAGATGCACTTCTATAAGTCTCTGGGTGCCAAAATGGGTTAGTAGACCTCCTGGATCATAGTCTTTAAGGAGCAGAGGGGCTGGCCGTGTCATGTGCGGCTGCTCCGGATCTCATCTGGGCCGAGGGCATGCCGGTAACACCCCCATCCCATGATCTCTTGTGCACCACATCACGATAAGCAAGTACCTCTGAAACCCTGTCTATTTTGTTTCAATTTTTAATATCTTAATATGGGTGAAAGTGCCCTAGGTTAAAAAAAAAGTCTTAAGAGCTTTCAGCTTATGATGTATCAGGCATTGTGTCATATTATCTTATTAAACCCTTGTAATAGTCCGATGGAGGAGCTATCTATGTTTCACACAGATAAATCTGAGTTTCAAGGAAGCCCTGGGACCCAGGGATAAGCAGCTATGAGTCAACAGTCAGAATTTGAACCAAAGTATTCTGGTACTTCCTGCAGTACCATGATTCCCAGGAAGGGTTTACATTTTGGATGAAATCAAGGTCGTTTTCCCATTAACTAATTTGTCACTTCATCCTGAATATGTCTCTTAAATCCTCTAGGACTCTGATTTCCTTTCTCTATCTGATTTCCTTTCTCTAGTTTGGGATTAAGTGGACACTTAGAGGAAGATGCTGTCTCAGTATAATAGTCACCAAGTACCCACACATGGGAATCCAGGGGACTGTCCCTTGTCCTGTCTTTCTTCTTGTTCCTTCCCATACACCTTATTCACCATCAGGCTCAATATCACTCTCAAGAGGTTTTTCTTGAACATCTTTCTGTTATTTCCCATAAGTCCACAACAACTCCTCATAACACTGACGTTTTTCCTCTTCTCCTTCAATGGTTCCTCTTAAAATTGTATGCTGTTTGAGCCCAAACTCTTTTCTTTCTGTTGTTCTTTCCCCCCAATACTATATATTTCCAGGGATAAGCACAGTAACATTCAGCAAACAGTTGGAAAACAATAATCATACATGGAATAAATAATTCTGTCCTATAAAATACATGTATCGGTGGTCAGATTAATGTCCCTTCCTTGGGGAAATGCAAGTGAAATGTGATCAGTCTTACACTACACGAGCCAAACTAGGAAGAGAATCAAGTATGGAAGGGAGACAACAGAGCTGCCTTCAGGCACAACTGATAAATGTACCCACTATTCATAACCCAGTCCCTGTATGTTATAGCAGAGAAAACTGAACCTCGGCATGATAATAGGAACTTGGGTTCAGAAACCTGTTAATAATCCAAACAATTGTTTCATTGACAAGAAGACTTAACCTCAGAATGAAGTAGAACCCAAAGTACATAACCTAAGTTTACAGACTTGCAGATCTCCCTCTTTTCACCAAGGGGTCAAAATTTTCTCAGGAACCACCAACAAGAGTAGGAAACTTTCAACTGTAACAATGTCTTTCTAAGATTCTGAAGAATTTTTACACTCTCCAACCCAAGCCTTGGTAGCAGCACTAGTAGATGGCTCAGTATTCTACTTCAGATAACCTTATTTTAAAATTCCTTTGGAGCCAAAGAGATAGGACAAAAAAGTCAAGGTGTGTGGTTGTCTCACACTCAGCAGAATCCAGTTCAATCCCGAGCACCACATACATGGCCCATCACTGTAAAGAGTATCGTGACCCCTGAACAAGGCCAGGTGTAAGGTCTGAACACCAGTGGTTACAACCCCAAACATATAGGTATGTATGTATACATATATATATGGACTCTTTAAACATAAGTGATACATTTATTATTGTAATGAACCATCAGGCAGCATTTTAATACCTATCATTATTTACCAACTCTGGTTAAGTCCTTGGAACTTCCAAATGTTCAACAATGTTTAATGCATAAACTAATATAATAGATTCAAGGTGCATTTAAAAGATGATTGATAACTCTATCTGATGATGGTTTGTTTTAAGGACTAAAATAACATTTCTTCTATAATTTACATAGCAATCTTTGCTAGATTATTGTCTCATATTTTAAAGGCAGTTATTAAACTTTAAAGGGTATAAAAATCATAGAGAAGGCGATTTTGAAAAGTTACTGCTTGGAGACATTCTGCACAATTCTGAATATGTGAAACTGGACCTGAGAACTGAACTTTTAACAAACACCTTTAGTGATTTCTCAAATAGTGCACAAATCTGACTGTGAGGTCCAATAATTATTTGGTCGTGTTACAATTTTCCAAGATTCTTCTTAAGAAGATTTTTTTAAAACAGATAAATTTGGGAGGATTTCAGTAGATCTGAATCTAGAGATAGAAGATGTTGATCAAAGTTTATTTACTAAGAGTGATGGGTGTCTGTTCCCTTATAACAAAATAAAACCACACATGTAATCATGGTAGAGTTATTTAGTTTGATATTGGTTACCAAATAAAGAAAATTCCAAAATGTTTCTGCTGAACCACAAAAAAACTACTCCTTGGTTATCACGCTTCCCCCCAAAAAAATATAAAGCTAAACTAAAGTAAATTTCTACTGTTAAATTATGTAAAGAATTAATAAAGGGACTACACTTGAGAATGATCCCTGAGTGTAGAAGGTGTGTCCCCCAAAACACATCAACAATTCTCCATAATTCTCCTTGTACTCTAAATGATTACATTCAGGATAGTTGAAATACAACATTAACATCCACAAAATATTCAAGGTCAGGATTGCATATCAAGTACAGGATGACCAGTTAAATTTTAATTTCAAATATGCAAATTATGTTTTAGTATAAGCATGTTCCATATAATATTTTAATTTGCTAAATCTGGCAGTCTTGCTCAAAGAACTACTTAATGTCATTAGTTTGTCAAAAGGGAGTGTGTGAAGGAGAAGCAGACACTGCTGAGTGATTTTTAGGCTTTAAGAAACTGAAAATAACTCTCAATCTACTCATGTAAAATAATACCTCGTGGTAATTTTCAATAGAACTACCAGAGTATTCCACAAATCCTAGGCTGCAGAAGCTTCTGGAAACGCGAGTCTTCAGCAATGGTTGCCAACAAAGGCTGGATTTTCAAATACTTAGTTTATTGTGAGAAAATTTGTAAGGCAGACTGGAAAGGTGTGATTTTACAACAGTAGAATTAATTGGTTGAATCTAGAGTATTTCTGAAGTTTTGAGAGAAGGTACATTCTCTTTTGGTGCTTTGAGGGAATTTCAGGTGGTATACTAAAAAATTAGTCTGGGAACATGACTTCTATGCAAGAAAATCTCCAGCATTATATGGTCCACTATAGGAAGCAATCTCAGAGCACAGAACTTGGAGTAGTCCCTGAATGTAGACAGGTGTGTCCTCCAAGACACGCCAACAAAAAGTATGTCATTGGATAGCTTTATATTCAGAAACACTTAAATTGACATGTTAGGAAATAGAGTGTCCTCATTAATACATCAACCAGGGAAGAAAAAATAATCACTCAAAGGGAAATAGTAAGAGGAAATTATAGGAGACCTAGGTCCCTAGTCTAGAAGTCTATAACACGATCCTCCACTAGCAAGCTGAGAAGCGTTTGATATTTGAACAACTTCTAAGAGCTTTCATCTCCTGAGGTTGGAATTGGAACCCTACTAGAGGGTACTAATAGAGTTGTTGTGAGAATAAAATGAAGTTCTACAGTTCTTGGCACAGTGCTTTATAGTAATAAACATTCAATTAATAATACCTCATACTCCTTTATTGTTGCTACTACTGTTCTTATATTTAGGATCAATTGGTCCCTCAGCAATTTACATGAATGATTTGGGGGAGTGAATAAAGAGTAATAATTGTTTTTAATTTATTTTATTATTTTATTTGTTATATTTATTTGTTATATTTTTAAATGTTTATATTTTAAAAATCTTCGCTTGTCAAGTTGAAATTTCACTATAAAGAAAACAATGAGAGCAGAAGCAACTTGGTAAAATCTTTGTACTTCTAATTAATTTAAATAAATAGATTCTGTTATTTATTATTTCTTCTAAGAAAATATTATGAATAATCCAAATCATTTGTTCTGTTCCAAAGTCAAAAAACATTTTAAAATCTGTACTATTGGTCCAGAGAGATAGTATAAGGCACTTACCTTGCATGTGGCTGGTCCCATTTCAAGCCCCAGAACCACATATAGTCACCCTGAGAAACACTTGGAGTGATCCCTGAGCACAGAACCAGGAGTACTGCTGGCTGTGACAAAACACCCTCAAAAAAAAAAAAACTGTGTGCTGTGTGACAACTGTGTGCTACTCTTAATAGATTTGTCACTTTATTTTAGTTAATATTTAAATTAATTTGCACATAAACTCAAACTTAAAGTTCAGCACGTTTTCCCCAAAACTCTTACACAACAAGGTAAAAAAGTTTATCGTAGATAATTGACAAAGCACCCTTCCCTCTTGGGGAGTTGGTTGATAATTATGGAGGTTGGGAATGGTATCATGGAGGTTTACAGTAAACTGATGAAGTTCCAGTTCTTGATGACTCCCTAACTAGGTCTGTTATCTGCCAAGAACGAATATTGAATTCTTATGCCACAGCTGGCCCACAGTCCCACATAAATTTATCAAAACCTCATTGTCATCTTTTCCTTACTAGTGCATTATTTCTTTAATATATTCATGTAGATTTTAATTTAGGAAAACATCTAGTGATGTGGACAATAGTTATGATCATTGGTCACATTTTAATTAGTAGATTTAGATCAATATTTCCCAATATGGGTGATACCTGCCCCAGGAGGGGGTGGGGCATTGGAATAATCCAGAAGGAAAAATAGTGCCCATAAGTGCAATTTGGGGTTGATGGGTACTTCATGCTTATTCACTTCAACAAGGTAGATTTGTTATTTTTTAGTTGGGGGGGGCCACATCTAATAGTGCTCAGAGCTTACTCCTGGCTCTGTGCTCAGAGAACACCCCTGGCTGAATTTATGGAAGAACACCACTGGCTAAATTTATGGAACCATACGGGGTGCCACGGATTGACACTGGGTCTGCTGTAAGCAAGGCAAGAGCCCTAACAGCTGTACTATCAGCCCTCAAACGAGGTAGATGTATGTGGGGTGCAGAGTGATCTTTTCTTCTGAAAATGGGAAGGTAAACCAAATAAGTTTAGGAACTTAGGGTCTAGTCAGAGATATTAGAGTGCTTCCAAGTCTTAGAGTAAGTATTCTTATTCCAAAGAATTTGGGAAGGGAAGGGTGGATCACCCAAGTGGTTTAGGGTGCCCTTCCTAGGACTCTCAGCCAACAGGGCTATCAGATAAATGCATAGACTAAGGATGCAATGTTGCTTGGGCCTTGCATTGCCAGAGATTATCCACATCAACTAATGATGCTTGGGGGTCTCCAGAGATATACCTTATGATGCTTGATGCTTGGGGGATATATGGTTCTGGAGACTGAACCAAGATAGGCAACTTTTAAAGCTGCACCTTTACCCATGTACTCTTTCTACAACCCCTCAAATAATTTTTAATCTCAATTTTAATAATGTATTCCTTTTTCCTATTCATCTATCTTGGATTTCTAGAGGACAAATGCTGCCTTTTTAAAAATTGTAGGCTTAAAACTTACATTAAAGCATGAAGGTCTTAGAATTAAATTGGCTTGGAAGCCTGCAGTATAATAGAAAAATACAAGACTACTTTTAGGTATATTATAGTCATTTGTATGAAAGTTATATTTTATTTGGTGTATATTGAGCACTTTGATAGCATCTCTTACAGTGCCTTTAAGATAGTAGAAGTGAAATTTATTATATTAGCTTAATATATGATAAAACATATAGTATTCTTTTTCTAAGGATATTTTTTCTTTTACATAGGAAACCTAAAGTTCATCAGAAGAAAATATAAACAAGGGGAAAGTATCGAACCTTCATGCAGAAAATTATTAGCTTGATAATCCTAGAATGAAGTATTGAAGATAAACAAAATGCATAACACGTATTTGGGTGCTAAAAAGCTAGCTCAGTCATCAAGCACAGGTCTGGAAACTTCATTCAGTCCCTGGCATAGCACAACACACAAAAATATGACTTTGGAGAAGCACTGTTGATATTTTCTAAAAGACCTCTTGATTAAAGCAAGTTTGTCTCACCTTCAGGGTCTCTTCATTAGCTGGTTCCTATTATTCATGCATTCTCCTGTTAGATATTGCTTGACCCAGGTCAGATGACATTTCTTCAGAGTAGTATTTTATGAGTATCCAATCTCAATCATCTTCAAGTATATTACCATATATATACATATACATATATATGATGCTATAACAGTATGTTATCATCCAGCTATTGTACTTTATTTTTTTGGTTTACCTCTCTTCTCATTAGATCAAGATACCAAAAATCTGATTTTCTAGGGTTATTCTACTGCAGAGAAGTAATTTTTAACCTTTTAATTCAAATTCAGCTTTCACAATTAGATTAGAATTATAAGCCTTCTTTAAAAAAAGTTAAATGTGCAAAATGTTGTATGCAGTTGGAGAGAGTCCATGGACTTCAGGCTAGAATTCCCAGCTATAAACATGTATTATAAATATTAAGAAAATCTAACTGAAATGCTGAGCTAAATATCATACCCCAAATTACAAGAATACCAATACCAAATGTTCAAACATTTATGTTAGTAAATCATGTGTTCCCTTAGGAAATTTTTGCGACCCTCCAATCGGAGATTGGGGGGAGACTATAAATGTTGTATATTTTATTTATACCCCAAAACAGACTTAAGGCTTATAAAAAAAAGCTAATAAAAAACATACTGCACAGCAATATAAAATGTATTTCAAACAGATAAGAAAAAATGAGTCAAAGAAAAAAAATAAAGCTGAGAACATAAGATGGGGCCAGGAGAGAAATTCATCCTCAAAATTTATGCCATGAAATTCAACACTCTTGCTAGAAGGTAGTAACAAATTTTGTGCTCAGAGTTTTAGTAGCCAATGTGGAGGACGGAAAAAAAATCAGTTATGCCTTGCTGAATGCCATATTTTATGCTTCTGTATGAATATATGCATATGCAGTGAATGGCAAACTGCTTCTTGAAAATAGGAATCTTGAGCATAATAATAAAGAATACATAAATAAGGAAGAGTGTAGAATAAGAAATTTATTATAACAGTAAGAAATATTTCCAATATTTGTTATTGAGATGTGCCCTGTCCCTGGAGTCTGAAATAACCCTTAATAAAGTCTCCAAAAATAACCAGAACTTTGGGCTGTTGGAGGTGTAACTCAGTGATAGAATGCACACCTTGCATGGGAGACCTTGGGTTTGATTGCCAACACTACAAAATAATTACTCATTAACTTTTAAATAACTAAAACTTTTCATGTTAATAATTAAGATTTTGTGCTTTTCTGATATTTTTGTTAGTAGAAAGATCCTCCTCAGATCAGCAAGGCTTTCCCCTTCAGTATTCCACTCTCCCCAGTTGTACGCTGTTTAAAAATATACCAAAATGACTCATTCTCTCCTTTAAAGGGAGGGTCCTGCACGTAGGACATTGACTAACACAGTTATTCTAGCTAACCTTAATTTTCCTGGAGAGAAGTCCACTGGGGACTTCATGCCATCTCTCTTTGAGAGCAAATACAATAACTAGCTTCTCAGAACATGATGTGGATGTGTAGCATTCTCTGAGGAGCTATAAACGGATCACATTGACAGCTTTATTTGTCATTCTTAAGTGGAATGTGTTTCTCCCCCTTTGTGTTAAATCGAAATCAGATGGCATTTCCTATTTCAATGTGGAATGCTTTTACTCCCATAATTGCAAATGTACATTCATGACTGATACTATTCTAATTTACAAAATTTGTGTTTCATTATTGAGAATGCATGTACTTGGAATGTAATGGAGGGAAAACAACTGTGCAACATTTTTCCCCAAATTTACTAAGATCCTGATACTGTTGCTAGAACTCTGTCACCATATGGAAGCAGAGACAATTATATTGCATGTAATGACATGGATTTTAGAAGCAAGAATATTAAAAAAGGAATATCAAGAAGAATAATCATAATCCTGAGATTTAAACAGTTTTTAAATCTCTTTCTTACTTCTCCCCTAGCATATCTTTGATCCAAGTCCTCTCTTCCTCTTCTTCTCTTCTTACTCTAATTGGTATGTACACCAGCAAGGAAAAAGATTAAGAGTAGAGTTGGAAAGTACTACCCATAGATATATACTGATTGTATGCTAAAACCACCTACTTTAACCTAGACGAGATTGCTCATGAAAAATTTTCATCATCTTTATGCACATTATTAAATCCAGGTAATAAAAGCCTTTAAGTTTTAAATCCTCCAGAAGCTAATGCCCTTGTTAGTGATATCAGTAACTGTGCTAATTTTTAAATGCTAGGCAACGGGTGTATGCACTTCTTTTTATTTTCAGACTCATTTTATATATTCATGCCTTAAAGTATGCTGTTTTTTGTGCTACATGCCAGATACTATTAGAATACAGTGAATGACATCAAGTATTCCATACTCATATTTCATTGCCTACAGGATATAGGGAAAGCAAACCAACCAATCAAAGAATGACACAAATAGTTATGAAATGGTTTTAAATGCTATAAATGAAAGTTACAAAGTTCTGGAAAATTAGATCTAGATGAAACATATGAAGAGTATCATGCTAAGTGAAATGAGTCAGAAAGAGAGGGATAGACATAGAAGGACTGCACTCATTTGTGGAGTACAGAATAACATCACATGAGGCTGACACTCAAGGACAGTAGATACAAGGGCCAGTAAGATTGCCCCATAGCTGGAAGCATGCTTCATAAGCAGAGGGGAGAAGGTAGATGGAATAGAGAAGGGATCACTAAGAAAATGATGGCTGGAGGAATCAGTTGAGATGGGAGATGTGTGCCAAAAGTAGATAATGGACCAAACATGATGACTTCTCAATGTCTATGTTGCAAGCCATAATGCCCAAAAGTAGAGAAAGAGTATGGGGAATACTGTCTGCCATGGAGGCAGGGGGAGGGGGAGAAAGGGGGGTATACTGGGGATATTGGTGGTGGGGAATGTGCACTGGTGAAGGGATGGTTGTTTGATCATTATGTGATTGCAATGCAAACATGAAAGCTTGTAACTATCTCACAGTGATTCAATAATTTTTAAAAAAATCACTTAGGGCTGGAGTGATAGAACAGAAGGTAGGTCATTTGCCTTGCACATAGCAGACCTGGTGTTCCATCTCCTGCATCCCATATTAAGCACCACCAGGAGTAATTCCTGAATGCAGAGCCAGAAGTAATTCCTGAGCATCACTAGGTGTGACCAAAAAAACAAAGCAAACAAAAAAAAATCACCTAGTTAAGGGATACAGATAAGCAGAAGACATGAAGTCTCAAACATGATGGACTCTCATTATCTGTATTGCAAACCACAGTATCCATAAGTAGAGAGAGAGTAAGAGAGAAATTGTCTGCCATAGAAGCAGGGTGGGGGGTGAGAGTGAGAAATGTGAGAGATACTGGGGACAATGGTGGTGGGAAATTACACTGGTTAAGGGTTGGGTGTTCCATCATTGTATGACTAAAACTCAAACATAAAAGTTTTATAAATGTAGCTTATGATGATTCAATTAAAAAATAAATAAAAATCACTGTATCACTTTTATCCCATTGCTGATCGATATCGATTTGCTCTAGCAGGCACCAGCAACGTCTCCATTGTGAGAATTGTTGTTACTGTTTTTGGCATATAGAATACACCATGGGTAGCTTGCCAGGCTCTGCCCTGTGGGCGAGATACTCTCGGTAGCTTGCTGGGCTCTCCAAGAGGGGTGGAGGAATCGAACCCAGGCCGGCCGCGTACAAGGCAAACACCCTACTCTCTGTACTATCGCTCCAGTCCAAAATAAAAGTAAAACTACAAAAATGAACACTGAAAAAATAGAAAATTACAAAAGGAAAAAAGATACATGAGGTTTCAGGAAACTCGCAAGAGAGGAGAGATCTGAGGCAATATGAAAGATGATAGTCATTAAGGGAGGAAAGATGATATGTAGGTGATATCTGAAAAAGGGAATGAATTCAAGAGAGGCAGTAAAATTGGAGGGTGTTTATATGAAATCCATGAGGAAGCACCAAGGAATATTAAAAAACAAACTTATGATGACAGATGCTAAATTCAATGTTGGATGTATTGAGCTGAAATGTCTTAAAGTTAAGTAACACAGAAAAGATCAACACAGAGATTGGATGCATGGAGCTTGAAGAACAACTCAGGGCTAGTATTAAGACTTTCGAAGGAAACCTCGGAGTCTGGTGGATCCTGGGAGAAAAGGAAGAAAGGATCTAGTTCTGGGGTTTGAACTGGAGAAAAATATTAAGCCTGAAATGAGGTCATTTTATAAGCACAGAACAGCTGTCCCTTCACCCAAGCAGGACTCATGCTATGAGGGTAAAGAGACCAAATGTTTACAAAGCAATATTGACTCACCTCACATTTGCTGACATTTCTGTTTGAAGAAAGGTGGCTGTGGTGAGCTGTCACAGAGCACACTCCCAAAGACTTGTCTGAGATAAGCTGCAACCTCAGTTTACCTTCTCACACCTGCTACGATATGGAAATTTGAGCCCTTTCAGAGTAAGCAAAATATAAGTAGCTATCTCAGCAGAGTGAGTAACATGAGCAAAGTGTGACCACAGAAGTCAAATTGAAGTAGGGTGAATTTCAAACAGGAGGTAAGAAAATGAACGTTGGTGATTATTTGCTGTCGTTTGGCTAGAACAATGAAGAGAGATTGGAAGGCAGCTTGAGACAGATAAGTGAATGAGTACGTAGTTATTCATTCAACAAATATTAAACCATCTTGTATGTGTCAGGCAATAGGAGAGTCACCAGGAAGACATTTTTCATTTCTACTTGTAAATAGGTCATAAAATATATTGCATGTGATAATCTCAAATGTACTATGACTACATATTTTGTAACCTGATTAATGAAAACAAATGCAACATTTTTCATCAGATAGAAGCACTTTTCAGAAAGGGTTCGAACACATTTTTGTTTTACTTTTTTAATAAAAACAGTATGCCTGACTATAGTTACTTTTTTCTCATTCTTTATCATTTTTGTGAAGTAATACACAATAATTGTATTCCTTTTATGTGAAAAATATTGAGAATCTTTCTGTTGTTACTTATTCAAAAATATTTCCTACTTTTATATTTTTATTTTTAAGAAAATGTTTTCTATTTTTAAGGAGTGGTGTCCATATCACTATGTTCAGAGAATTTTTAGAATTATTTAATCTACTATTTACAAAGTACCTACAAATCCAAACATTAAGTATTTTCCTCTGAAAGTAAAAAGAAATGTAAATAAAACAGGGCTTTCCTACCTATAGTATAAGCTTCCTGTGAGCTCTTGACATTGCTGTATATAGAACTATCCAAAGTAGAGGAAGAGACCTATTAATTGTGAATTTTGTTTTAAATTGAGGCTGCTGTTAAGGATCCTTGGTTTGTTGAGGAGGACTATTAGAATTATTTAATCTATTATTTACAAAGTACCTACAAATTCAAGCATTAAATATAACCCTGTGAAAGTAAAAATATTAATAAATCGTTTTATTCATTTTTACTGAGGAAAGACCTCTAAAAATATTAATTATTTCAGACACTAGGGAATGAGTAACAAAAGTCATGGCAGCAGGAAACATCTTTGTGGAAAAGAGATAAAATTATATGCATGACTAGAGACGTTATATGGAAAGTGGTAAATGTATTGATCTCAGGTATTCAAAAGCCATGTTGAGAAGTTTTCAACTTGATCCTGGAGATATCTAGAGAGTTTTCAAGCAAGATAAGAAGTGTAAGATAAAAGATGTACATCATTATGAAAGCTGAGAAAGAAGCATTTGGGATGGGAGGTCTTTTGGGGGGGTAATGGTGGATTATGGGTGAATTTCTCATATAAAAGTATTGTTGAATGTTTAAAAGGAAAATAAAGATTATTGTGAGCAAAGTGACCATGATCAGTAGGGTCTGTGAGATGCAGGAAGACACAGTGATAGAGAGGAACAATAAAGAATTTGATGGATAAAATAAAAATAAAATGAATAAAAAATAAAATAAAAACCAAGCATAAAATGAATTCAGTGACATTGATTCTAATTATAAAACAAAAGCTGGAGACAAGATGGAAATAAGAGAGGATGGGAATGAGGATCTCGCCAGGAAATCAACAACAACAAAATAAAGATAGATAACTGAATCCACGGTGTGCACGAAAGTGCTGCCAATTGGGCAGCTTTGAGGAAGGGCCACATTTAAGGGGGGATAAGAGAGAGAGAGAGAGAAAAGAGGACATTTAGGTGTACTTTTTGCGAGTTTAGAAGAAAAATTTCAAGGAAGTCAGAAAGAAATACATAGGTTTCAAAGGTAAGGCTATAGTGCTTTGATTCGTTATGTTTATGCATTTTTTCAGTTGTATCTTTTCCATTTCTTTTCCTTTCCATTTTTGGAATAGTCTATGAAATGGTCTATGCAGCTGTCAATTACGATATCAGATCTGGGTCCAGGTCCACACTGCAGCTTTGCAGCTCTATCAAGCAGCAGCTGGCTTAGAATAACCAGCATCAGTGACTTCCCTCCTTACTATTAAGAAAATGACTCAAGAATCTCTTTGTATTTAAGAAGGCACAGCAAGAAAGAGGAGAACTAAATAACCAGAAATTGGGGGATTTATACTTAGTATTTTTCTTAAAAACTTAAGCTTCAGGTTTTTCTTTAAAAATAATACAATTTTACAGTAATTATAACTACCTCCATGCAAAAGCACTGTTTTCCCCTTCAGTGTTCACAGTGGGTAAGTCGATCATATTCATGTAAAATAGAATAGTTGACTATACTTCAGTATCCCCATATCATATTTTACATAATATTTTTGTCTAACAGACAGATAAAATGCTTGATTTTTTTGGAGAGAAGTGGCATCTCTTTTTCCCCATAAAGGGAGTTATAGGAAAACACTATTTTTTCTTTCCTACATTACCAAAAAATTAAATTGAATACAAAATATAACTTCAATAATTTAGCTATATTAGTAGCATATTTCTTCCTTTCTCACTGCCAGTACTGTCTTATTTTTATTCATACTAAATACTTCAGAATTCTCTTCAAATCCTTAAGATTAAGAGTCAGTATATAAATAAAAATGTTTAGTGTTAACAAAATATCTTTCTACCTAATATCTCATTTGAAATCAGAATAGTTGGCCAGAGAGCTAGAACAACAGGTTAAGGTGCTTGCTTTGAATGTGGCTGACCAGGTTCGATCCCCGGCATCTGAAGTGATCCCCTGAGCACCACCAGGAGTAATTCCTGAGTTAAGAACCAGGAGTAGCTCCTGAACATCACCAGGTGACCCCAAAATAACAAAAACAAAAACAAAAGAAATTAGAATAGTCTGTTGAATTGCTGGTGTTATTCCTTCTACCTGAAAGATGGTGGAACTGAGTTTCAGTGAAGTTAAGGACTTAAATTTCACTTACAGGAATATCGAATGGAGTTATTCCCCAGGTTATATCCGAGGTTTTCCCCAGCCAGTGCCATTTGATCTTACTAGATGAAACTTTCATGGACAGTTGGTTGATTTGTAAATGGCGTATGTTTGGCTAGAAAAGCTCTCATTCTAATGATAATCATTGACATAAGAAATGAGACTTGTTGGAGCAATTTTCTTCTTGCTGATGAAGCATTCTATGTTTATTTTCTCCTTTCCAGGTTATATAACAAACAACAAGTACATGACAGAGGGCTTTCATCAGATATTCTTGACTAAGTTAAGAAAATGGAATTGAAGCTTTATTACCCTCTTTGTATGGTGAGTAGTTCTTAATTTAATTCATAGAACTGACTTTCTCCCTCATAATTTTCACAATATTTATAAAAGAAATGAATGTGCTTCTTATATAAAAAAATAGCATGATATAGGCATAATACCCAGATTTGCCTTTATAATGTTTCTCTAAAAAGGAATATTCTGTTTTTAAATTAATTATAATTTTTATAAATTCTAGCTTAATGTGGCTTATTTATATGGCTATAATTAGACTCATTTGGGACTACACATGAGTTTGATTATTAAAATGGTATGACTGCTGGGTCAGAGAGATTGTACAGTAGGTAAGGTGATTGCCTTGCATATACACGACACCAGATCAATCTCTGGCACGACATTTTGTTCCCCAGTTTTACCAGGAGTGATCCCTGAGACCAGAGCCAGGAGCTAGCTGCAGAACTGTAATATTTATATATATATATATATGTATATATATACATATATGTATATGTGTGTGTGGGTGTGTGTATGTGTGTGTGTGTGTGTGTGTGTGTGTGTGTATTCAACTTGTATATATTCAAGCCTGCTCAGATTGGGACTGGGCCTCTTCCACCCAGATTTCCCGTTTCCCAGTAGCTAGGCAGTCACACCCAGGGACTGCCCCCATCACCGTGTAATCCCACCAACAGCCAACATCCAGAGATTTAAAACCAAGCTCCAGGAAGTGCGCGAGCGGCCTCGTGATATCTTGTAGCCTACTTCTCCCTCTGGGAGAAACTGGCAAGCTACCAAGAGTTTCCTGCCCACATGGGAGAGCCTTGCAAGGTCCCCACGGCGTGTTAATATGCCAAAACTAGTAACAATGCTGGGTCTCATTCCCCTGACCCTGAAAGAGCCTTCAATATGGCATTGTTGGGAATGGTGAGTAAAGAGGGGCTTCTAAGATCGTAGGGCTAAATGAATGGAGATGTTACTGAGACCGCTCGAAAAATTCTACCATCAATGGGATGATGATCATGATGATGATGATACATATTCAAATATATATATATATATATATTCAACTCTTATACCCACTTTACAAACACTTCAAAATTCTTTAGTGAGTAGCATCTTGTGGGGAAAAATTGACACGTCAAACTCTGAGAAGTTGGGCTCATACACATGGCACATTAAGAAAAGCCAGATCAATGAGAGGTGGCATTTATCTTTGGCCCAGATGCCCTAGTTTCAACCCCTTTTCACTTTGCAAGTTATATAAGTCGAATCATCCCAAATGAGTGAAATTAGCTTTTGAAGAAGGGGCTATTATATTGTATTTCTTCATAGAGTGTTATGTCTAAAGGACCTGAAATATTCGAGACAGTTCACAATGTTTTATCTATCCACAAAATCATTTATATTTATTTACTTAATTGTATTTGTTTCTCTTTAGATGAACAAGTACATATTTAAAAGAAAAATTCTCTTTACAAGTACAGCTATGAGTAGTGTCAAATTTTATTTATTCTAATGAATTATGGAGTGGGCATATCTGAATTTGTGGAAAGGCTGAATAACAGATAACTTTTAAACAAATATGGCTTTTATTACTTTAAACTACATATAGCAACTTCAACAAAACATTACAAAGTAGAAATCCTTAAGGAGAGCTGAAATAATAAGTCATATAAACATTTTGTTATTAGCATATAGATTGGGTGTATGTAAGAGCTTGTAAAGTGCCTGAGGTTCATTTAAAATTGTTTATTCTGTGTCTAAAAAGTGTATATAAGATTGAAAAGAAATGTTTAAAACATCTTATATAAACTAACTATAGTGTTTGTAAGACAAACATAAACATCAGCCTAAGTCATGAACAAATTATTAAAAAATTTTAAATTTATCAAAGTCCTCGAATTAATGAGATATTACCATGTGTGTATAAATAATAAAATTTGCTGATCCTTCTCTCATATGGGTATTTGTGCTAATGAATCAGGATCCTATTTACACTATTAGTCCCCAAAGTAATCGCTTATCTGAAGAAATTCTGTCTTATGGGTTTTCAAGTTAATTAAATCCATTTGCATTTTATGTACACATTTTAAATTCTCAAGTCCTATTTTTCATAAACCAGATTCAAATATGTTCATGTAATAATATCTCTCATTAAGGCAATACTCTTTAATTTTTCAAGGAACTTTCAGAATAGCCATATGTAGAAAACACTAATTAATAAAATCCAATCATATTTTAGAAAAGTCAACCCATTAAGTCTTATTTTTTAATTTAAATTTTGCTATTTGTAATGGTGATTACTATGCTAAACATACCTACATTTCCTAATTTCTTGGTGTGCTTAATTTATTCAGTGAATTTTTTTGCTTTGATTTTGCTCAGCAGTTTTAATTTCTAGTATGCTTTTAGAATGACAAGCAACCTTTTTCTAAAAGAGTAGTTTTTCAAGGTATGCGCATATTTTATGATTGGTTGATCTAAACCAATTGAGAGTCGCTAAATAGAGAGCAAAGTTTTTCTAACTCTGATATTGAGGAACAGTATATAATTATTCATAAAGTTAGGGATGTTTTAAAAGACAATTTTCTGGGCCAGAGAGATAATACAGATATAGAGGGATTAAGTCACTTGTCTTGCACTGAGCTGACCTCAGCTCACTCACTGGCACAACATAAGGTCCCCTGAGCAGTATCAGAGGACAGGAGTGGCTCTCTCTTTCTCTCACTCTCTCTCTATATATACATATATGTATATATTATATATGTATATATGCATATATATATAATATATAAAATGTTCTTTTTCTTATCATAGTTTCAAAAAAATTGAGTTAGAAATTACACTAGTGATAAACTTCTTTTTCAGATCCAAACCATAGAAAATTTTCAGCACTTTTCAAGTTAGGAAAATGAAAAACTTAATGAAGTTAGAAGAGTAGAAGAAGCAGATGAAGCAGTCTTGAAAAGACAGAATCTACGCCTTAGACCTAGGCTATAAAATCAAAGATGTATAAAGTGTAAAACTATCTTCATTCTGTAAGATAGTACAGGGTTTAAGGAGTTTACCTTGCATTCAGCAGATCCTTTGGACCAATATATGGTATCTCCAGCACCAACAGGAATGATCCCTGAATAGAGAGCCAGAAGTAAGCCCTGAGTACTTCTGGATATGACCCAAACTGACCCCCCCACAATAAAATGAAATAAAATAGCGTGGTAAGGCCAATCACTAGGAAAATTCCATAGGGACACAATATGGAAATTAAAATTTGAAATCCAATTTTGAAATTTTACCTAAACTATCTCTAGGTGGTTATAAGCATCTAATAAATTCACTTAAATTATAAATTTAACTAGTTTATAAATGATTAATTATAAATCTAGTTAAAACTGTATAAATTATAAACTAGTTAATTATAAATTACAAATGTGTTACCTAGTTTATAATTTATACAGGTTTATAAATTTTCCTTTATAGAGAAATAATGCAGAATCTAGATATATTTAAGTTCAGATTTCAGCCAAAAATTAAACCAAAATCACAAAGGGATAGAAATATAAAAATATACATCTTAATATCAGAATAAAAGATTCCTTGTCTTGTCACTTTTAGCATCATTGGATAATAATGGAAATTTTATAAGTATATTCATATAGAATTATGGCACACATATAAAAATTAAAAGCATTTAACATGCTAAAACACGTACATTTTATAACAGACATTTTGATTAAACTTAATGAATTTATTTAAATTATGATCTATGTAAAAGTGATGCCAATGGTACTCTAAGAAGATAATATTTTCTTTGTATTTAGAATTGCCCTTAGGAAGTGTCTCTTTTCATTTAGAGAAAGTAGAAACAAAACATTTGTGTTAATATTTTTATGCTCTTAATAGCAAATAAAATATTGGTGTTTAGTGTAATATTGATTTCAATGTAATAGACCTTCATAATGGCACACTAATTGGTTAGAATTAAATCAGACATACGCAAAATCCCTGGAAATAGACTATCTAACACTTGTGATTTTTTTTATTAGTCTCCAGAATTCCAATTAAAATGGTAATAATCTATCATAAACCACAGTACAATAAAAGTTCTGTGAATGATGTCATGCATACCACCTTTTTCTTCACACTATTGTATTTTCGTAGAATGGGAATGTGATGGTAATAAAGAGAGGAGTAAAAGAAGGACGGATGACACTCACTTGCAAGTTTCAATCACAGCATTTGAAAGTCAATCTGTGCTATCCAGTTCTGTAATTGTGAGATTTTCAGCAATTTCCTTAAACTTCTTGAGGCCATAGATTTCTCATCAGAAATATTAGTAGTTTAATAGTACTGATATTCCAATGTAGTTGAAAAGTCGAAGAGAGATTCCAAAAAACAGATTCCCAATTTTGCCCAGTGGAAGATATATGGGAAAGTTTTTATTTATTTTTTTGCTTATAATATCCAAAGACATATGGATATAGTTTGGGTTGTCACAATGAGAGTGGGCTGGATATGCTACTAGCACTTGGGAATTAGAGGCTAGGGATATTGCTGATCTCCCTAAAATACACAGAACAACTCCCCACAGCAAAGAGTTATCTAACCCAAAGTATCCATAAAGCCAAAAGTGAGAAATCTTGGAGTAAAGTGAAATAATTTTAAGTGTAGTGATGTAATAACACAAGAGTTGATACACAATAAGCCCTCAAAATATTCATGTAGTTATTTTGTTATTGTTGCCATTTATTTGAGAAGTATAAATTACCCACACAATAGCAAGCTCTGAGTAATATAATTTGGTAAGTCCATCCTAGCATAATTTGTCATGCCTTATCTGCTAAATCACATCCTTAAGGTAATCAACAATTTTTAAGGTGCTGTGAGGAATGGACTTGCCCCCTAAATAACTGACTTGGTCTAGCAAGTCAATAGATAGGATTATACCAAACTTTGTGATCGATCATTTCATTTGTACCTTCTCAAAAAATTAAAAGAAAATTGGAAGACATAGATAGTACCAGGTGACTGTTACCTTTTAACTTGTGGTATTAGCTCAGGAGACTCCTGATCATTTACTTTATAAAATAAGCATGTTTGAAGAAACAGAAAGAAAGATGGTATTTTGGTTAATACAAGATCTTGATTAACTGTTTACATAGTACATTATTATCAATTTTAAAATCAGAAGACTCTAACAAAAATAGTTTTAACTTAATGTTAAAACATTGTAAGGAGAAATTCTTACTTAATGCACTATTTTCAAGGTCAAATATATCAGAGTTTAATTTTAGTGTTAAATCTTTGGACTATGAGACCTTGAATTTTTTTTGCCTAACTTCCAATGAATCACTCCCTTCTCAGTTTAGTAAGCATAAAATTATTTACTGGTATATTGAAAGGACTAAAGGGGGAAAACAGACCTTGACACATTTTAATAGTGAATAAACAGTAGCAATTGCTATTTTTATCATTATCATTTTTTCTGGTCATCGTGTAGTCACTACCATAACCATTAGTTCTAATTGTAAGCAATACTAATTATATTTTAGCTACTTTTTATTAACAAAGGTAACTGAAATTGTATCTCAAATAAAAATCTTAAACTTAAGTCAATAAAATTTATTTAAGAACAAAAAAGAAAACACATATCACAAATGAAATTTCACAGTGAGAATTTTTCTTAAGCAAAAGATGGTTTTTTTAAATTAAAGAATGACTGATGTACACATCTTCCTGGCATATTTTAATATGGTTGATAATATACTTTTTAATTAGCCACTTAATTATAATTCGATAGAAATTTCCCTGGGTAAATGTAGTAACCTACTTCCGAGAGGAAAATGGCACTCTGAGTGGGCACTCCTACTGTGAATTTTGACACTTTCAGGTTCAATTTGTTCAAAACCTAAATGTCTCAGGAGAGACAGAGAGAATTCTATTTCATAACCTAATAATTCTAACTGCCAGGAAGGCAAAATCCACATTTTATCAGTGATTTTAATTTTCATTTTCTTTTGTGACTAGGGATGTCTCAACCATATTTTTCATTTTCTACACTCTTTTCTTTTATATGTGCCATAAAACATACTTAATTTTATCCAATTCATTTCTTATTTACTTATATTTGTCCTTATAATTCAGTTATATAATAAACTTATTGGCAGCTGTGTTAGACTCATGCCTGTTGTTTTTTTATTATTATTAGTGAATCACTGTGAGGTACAGTTACAGACTTATAAACTTCCGTGCTTGCATTTCAGTCGTATAATAGTCGAGTACCCATCCCTCCACCAGTGCCCATTTTCCACCACCAATGGTCCCAGCATCCCTCCCACCATCCTCACCCCTTCCTCCCTCCCACATCTTCTACATTTTTATACTTTAAATTTCAAGATATAAATGCTTGTGATTTCCCAAGCTGTGGATTCTTCTTTTTCTTGATAGCTTGCTTCCTCTTAATTTCAAGTTTGCCCCACTTCCAAGGAAAAGCACTTGGACTCTACACTTTTGGGTAAGGGGAGATCAATGCTGAATTATCTGAAGAAATCATTTTATTTTATTTTTAAAGATGTTTTCCCCATTTTTATTGATGTACCAGGATTTACGATACAGTCAATGACGGGTTTCACGCATACATCATTTCAACACCACTCATCAACAGAAACCAGCTTCCCTCCACCAGGTCCTAAGGACTTCTCCTAAACCCCACCATGCAGCCCCATAAGTTCAGTTCTATACACACCATCTTAAGTTCTAATGACTTTAGCCATTTGTTTTGTTTCCTTCTATCCCATATATGAGATCTTTAAAAAAATTATAAGGTAGAAACACCTACACACATATAAATGAATAAAGCTAAATTCTTATAATGCCACAAAATTTTTAATTTGTTGATAATTATTCCAAAAACTAGACATCTCTATCTGCTTACACATATAGATTTTTAGAATCAGTAATAGGAATGATTCTCTGCTAACAAATTTAAAATATACTATTCAGTAAAAGTGAGAAAATGAGAATCAAGGTAAATTATAAGGGAAGCCTGAATAGACATACCAAATTTTTAGAAGTGTTTCATCCTTACAAGGGAAGACTGGCTTTATTTTAGAAAATATGTTATAGATAATGCTGAAATATCTGCATTAATAAATAAGATTATAATATAAATCTCCATAGATATAAAAATATCACCTGTATAGACACATCACATACAATATAAATTTTTAAATAATTCATTAAACTTATGTGGAGAGCGGGACTAAAGAGATCATACAGTGGATAGGGCATTTTGCCTGGCATGTGTCTGAACTGAGCTCAATTACTGGTACCCATATGGTCTCCTTAGCACCACCAGGAATGATCCCTCAGTGCAGAACCAGGAGTAAGCCCTGACCACTACCAGGTGTGGCAAAAAAATAATTATTATTATTATTATTATAACAGTAATAATAATAAATCAAATAAACATCTGGAGAGGAACACTGAATTTTTTTATTTTTTAATTTAATTTAGTTTAATTTATTTCCCTGCTTCCACTCTAACCCACCTAGAGTCTAATTTTAATGAAATGTAAGTCAGACAATTTTGTTCCTGGACTCAAAACTCTCAGATGGCTCCCGTTTTGGAGTAAAAATCATGGCCTAACAATGTCCTCAAGGTTGTATTTTTTTTCAGCCACTCTGACCATCTTCTGTCACCACTTTTGCCACCATATTCACGTTGACTCCAGTACTCCTATAGTTGGTATACAACTGGTTTCCTTACAGTCATCAGATACAACTCTGGCGTAGGGCCTCTGCACTTGCTCTTTTCTGTATAGGATACTTTGCCCAAAAATCTACTAACTTGATCTTTTGTCTTTTATAGACTCCAAAATGTTAAGTTCTTCATAAGACCTGTACTGACTATTTTTTTAAAAATGCAACTCTTTCCCCACAATTCCGATCCTCTTTCCAAGATTTATTTCTTTGATAGTTGTCACCCATTTTTAAGTCCATTTTTCAGTTATTATTTACTTTCTCTTCATCCACAAGAATGCAACTTCTATGAGCACATAAAGAAATTTTTATGAGTTTTTTTGTTTTGTTTTGTTTTGTTTTGGGGTCATACCTGAGCAGTGCTCAAAACTTACTCCTGGGATCTGTGCTCAGGGATCACTCATAGTGGTACTCAGGGGACAAGATGGGTGCCGGGGACAGAAACCGGGTCAGCAATATGCAAGGCAAAGGTCTTACCCATTGTACTATTGCTCTGAATTTTTGTGAATTTTAACTGATGAATTTCAAGCACCCATTTCAATGCCTAATATCTAGCATAATTATTTAATAGATTATTAAACTGAAACAGAATTGGACTCTTACTGGCTTACATTTTGTTTCCCTCAAAATGTAACTCTACTTCAATTTGTGTTAAATTCTTATAATATTATCTCATTTCACTTAAGGTTTTGAGGGGAGGGGGGGACAGAGGGAAGTAGGGACCACACCAAGTGGTACTCAGGGCTTACTCCCAGCTCTGTGCTCAAGAATCACTTCCGGCAGCGCTCAAGGGACCATATGCTGTGCTTGGGATAGAATCTGAGTTGGCCACATGCAAATCAAATGCTTTATCCCTGTACTATCTCTCCAGCCCTTAATGTGTTTTCTTTAGAAAGAAAAAAAAAAATGTGTGCCAGTTTAGATGTATGAAACAAAAAAAATAATTTCAGTGTTTCCTTTTTACCACTGATTTACCAGGATGTTTGCATTTTAGTCACATTCTTTTTTCTATACTTTTTCCTATTAGATAGGGCGACTAGTATCACCAAAATCATGAATTGATGGGAATAAATTTGACCCTGGTCAGAACACTTTCAGAGAAATCCTGATTCAAAGAGGTGTGGGAGGGGAGTGGGGGAGTGAAGGTTGGGGAGAAATAGGGAGATGGAGAGAGATTTAGCTCTACAAATCAAATGATATGTGAAGATTATTTTCCTTTGGATCTAGGTATACTTCTTATAATGCATGCATCCTCACATAAATATTAGAACCTTATTCCTGATTCAACAAAATACCCCACAGATAGCAAGAACGTCATAAATATGGTTAGGACCAAAGATTATTTCCTGTTTACTATTGCTGGAACACATGAAACACTGGGGAGATCTGACAGTATTTTAGGCATCTCCTGTCAGTCGTTTATCATTTCATGATGAAACATGAAAGAGGTATTCCTATATTTTAACGGTCCCTATAAAAAGAGTCAAAGGGAATTGTCAGCGTTAAAAATGCAATGAGTGAATTACAGATTTTCTACTAGTCTTCTAAATAGTAAGACTATTTTTTTAAGGAAACATGAAAAGTCGGTGAATAAAGAACATATGTTCTGTGTTGTTTAAGTTCTCCTATGCCCTTGGGCAATGTTTCTGGACTTGAGCTAAGAAACGGAGCTTGAATTATCTTTAAAGCTTGTAGCAGTGGGAGCAGCAGGATGACCCTGTGCCCTGCTGAGCCAGTACCGCAGAAAGTTGAATGCAATGTGAAGAGATTCACATACCAGCACTTCCTATTTAGCATTACATTCCTATTTCAGTCTGTAACTTAAAATGAACGAAAATATGGTGCATGTTTGTAACTTCTGCCTAATTAAGAAATTCAAACCCATGTTTTCTTCATAATTACTATCTTTATACAAATGAAAGACAAAGCATGAAACTCTGTGAAAGAGAACCTTTAAAACGGGGAATGGCAATGTAAACAGCCAAGAAATTTGGTCTTAGAAATGGTTGGAATAAGCCACTGAAAAGTTTTTAACATACTGATAACTTCCACAATGCTCAGAAGAATTCTGAAGACAACGTTAATAATTAAATAAAAAGCCTCAGATTGGTCTTGTGTACGCTTCAACAGACAAAAGGAGATGTTTAATGCAGAGGGTGTTGAATCTGAATTAGTATAAATATTATTAATTTAATGTTCACGCTGCATTTTACGGTTTATAAACTGCTTAGCAATAATTTTATATATATTTCCCCACAGCACCACTGTAAAATATATCAGCATTTTATTTTCCTCATTTTATAGATGAGGCAACCTTTAATAAGTGATCTATTTCTTTCCTGTGCATATTGGTTAACTGGTAAATGATTAATTTATGTCTACATGAACTTCTCCATGCAGAGTATTTATTTTAGTGTGAGTTGGTATTTATTTTACCCTCGAAGCATTACAGCATCCAATTATATATACATGTTTTAAAGGCAGTAAAGCAGCCACTAGTAGTTAATGAAACATTAAGTCAGAGATTTTAAATTCACAGTAAATTCTGATTTAGAGTATTTAAATCAACCATCTCCCAGCCCTGGTTTGTATGGGCGAGAAATAGTCCTTCCATAAAAAGACCATGGGGCTCCTGTGCAGTGACTCGGAAAAAAAATGCTTTAAGATTTTCAGAATTTAAGATCTTAACTGTAAAATAAAGAGTAAGGGGGATTATAATTATGTTTTGCAAAAATATAAGAGTAAATAAATTTCTGATCATTTGTATCTGTCAGTGAAATAAATGACAAGTGCAGAGGTTCTGTCTAGTTCGTTCCCTTCCATTTTATTATACCTCTGTTTCTTTTGTTTTCTTTATCAGTTGTTTGTATTGGTAATATGGTTGTAGCTGCTAGCATGGTAAAGTATAACTTACTACACAGAAGAAATACAAAATCTCCTGCAACACTGTCATATGCATTATTTTTCCATCTTACACTCTACTGAGCAGTAAAACTACTTCTTTTGGTATTTGTGGCAATTCAAGTACAAAGGTCTCAAAATACTCCCAAACTACTTTAATTACTTAATTTTGAAGAAAAAGCCCCCCAAAGCTTAGTCACTTAATTATGTCATATTTTTCTTAATATTGGTTTACTGGGGTGCAGGGCACTCCCAAACAGTGTTCCAGAGTTTTGGGGACACTCCTGGCAATACTAAGCCTCATTGGTCAGCTGAAGATTGGATGCTAGCACCCAAGGATACAGCCCTTGGGTCCTATTGTGCCCATGGCACCTGGGAAACACCTGATCAGGGCCTTCAGGGCCATACCCAGAGGTTCTGTGCAGAGGGGATCAAATTGGCTTCCCTTTTCTTTTGTTCTGAGATCATAACCCAGAAAGGCTCAGGGGCTACTCCCAGGAGTTTTAGTGAACTGCAGTGGGATGGGAGTTGGGAGGGAATATGCAGTGTAAAGAATCCAACCGAGACTCCTGTATGCAAAACATGTGCATTAGCTATTTGAGCCATTTTATACACTCCTGACCCTTGTGCTATCTCCCCATCCCTTTATCATGTCAAATATTTTAATTAATTAGAAATCCACTTTCTTTTCATGATCATGTTTAAATATATCATTCTCCTTCATTTTTCTTGATCTCAAGACTCTGAAATGTAGTCAATAAAACTAAGCTATTTTTCAATTTATTGCAAGGAGTTCTTGGCCTAATTTCACATGCAGAAGTTTCTAATAAAGTCTAAATATTGGCATGTTAGCTGTCAGAAGCAGATGATTTGAAACACATTGTGTATACTGGTATTTAAATTCTTGCATAATACAGAAATTGTCTCTTTGAAAATTAAAATGCATTTTGAAACCAGAAAAGCATTTAAAATCCAAGGAGTCTTGTGTAATATTTTATCACTAAAATTTTTGTGTTGACTAAAGTATAAAGTCTATTGTGTCATATCTACCAATTAGAGAATAAGATGTTTTAATTTGGCGATTTTCTATGGAATTTGTTCCTCAGTAACAGAAATAAATTATGGCATTGAAGTTTTATAATTTAATTTTAAAACAAGGAGTATTATTACCAAATAAATGTCATTGAAATACTCTCTTTAGGCTTCTCGCTTAGAGATCAGTTACAAAAGAGGTAAGCATTTCATTGTATACTTTTCTATCTCAGCGCTAGATATACTTAACCCTTAAATGAGAATGTAGAGAGGCAGAGTGATAATATAGAGGGTAGGACTTGCCTTGCATACAGCTGACCTGGGTTCAATCCCCAACACTACAGGGGTCCCCACGGTCCTGCCAGAGCTCATCCTTGGGCTGAGAGCCTGGGGTAATCACTGAGTGCCATGTGCTTAAAAACAAACAATAAAAAGTAACTGTGTAGATTATTTTCATATAATGAAGGCTTATATGTATATATAGCATCTATTTTATACAAGGTACATGTTTTCATTATAATAAAACCATCTTGTGGTTAATCAAAAGAAACATTTCAATTATTAGAGTATAAATTAGTACATAATAAATTAAAATGTTGAGTATAAGCATAGAAGCCTTATTCTTTTAGAAATCCTTCTAATAAAAACTCCAAGTGAAATACTATTAAAGCTTTCCTTAAACATCACAGTTCCAGTATCTATACTTCAAGTCTTTTTTTCAGGCCAAAACTTTTCAGCAGCATTGACTATTTTCATTTACTATTTATCTGACCTGGGCTGGAGCGATAGCACAGCGGTAGGGCATTCGCCTTTCCGTGGCCAACCGAGTTCGATTCCTCCGCCCCTCTCAGAGAGCCCGGCAAGCTACCAAGAGTATTGAGCCCGCTCAGCAGAGCCTGGCAAGCTACCCGTGTGTATTGGATATGCCAAAAACAGTAACAATAAGTCTCTCTATGAGAGATGTTACTGGTGCCCGCTCGAATAAATCGATGAGCAACAGGATGACAGTGACAGTGACAGTGATTTATTTGACCTATATTGCACTTTCTAAAATGAATATGTCATCCTCCCCTGAGAACTCTGTGTCCTTACATAGCCTTACAGGAGAATTGTTAATTTATATCACTTTCTGATGCAACAATTTACTAAATGGGCAGAGAACTAAGTAAGATTCTCTTACATTTGCTCATTTTCCACGATACCCTCACAGAAAATAAAATACAAGCAAATGTCCCATTATTGTAAGTGTTGAACTGGGCTTGATTCCCAGGTTCCTAATCTTGTAACCCCAGAACCTATTATTATGGTGTTTCTCTTTTGATTGATTATTATTTTTATACCACTCTTTTAGCTTTTTCCAAGTAAAGAAAACATTTTAAGGAATGAATTCTCATGTGGAAAACTGAAAAATCATTTTTATGCTAACTAAACGCTGTATTCCTTATTGAGACAACTTATATGAAATCAAGTGTTCCTGATTTTTCAGAAATGCCAATAAAAATTTTGTTGAAATTTAATCTTGCTTCTAATGTTTAAAGCACAGAATTTATACAATAATTTCCTAACAGTTTTATTAAACAAATAGTATTTCACCTTCAGTTTTTATTTCGGTCTACATACAATTTAAAACTCCTATTCATAAAGACTCATTTTTTTGTTTTAATTTTAAAAAAGGAAGTTCAAAGAGACAGATGTGAGCAGTGCCTTACTAGCAATGATAGAGTAAGATGATACTTGCTTATTAAAATATGGGTTTCTAGATCAAGCATTCCCTGGAGAGATAAGAGTCCATTATGTTGTCATGATTTTGAAATTCCAGCATTTACAACCTCCAACCCGTTCCCCTAATTTTGAATCTGGATTCACTCAAAACATATCTGCTAGTTAAACTTTTTTCCTCATAAACTAATATAGTATTCATACTTACATTATTTCTCCCTATATAGTTTTGTATAGTGTCCTCACCCTAAAATACTTCAAGAAAACCATTAGCTCAATTGATGTATTTCCTTATTATAATTAATATATTGACAGTCTTCTATAAAGAAACTTTTTAATTCATGTGAATATTACCAATGAGGCCATTTTAAGACCACGTAAGTTTTAGATATACATTAAGGTAAAGTCTTAATTCCTGGAAATGTAACTAGATAGAGCAATTTCTCATCTACAGTTGCTTATTAAATATAGCTATCAAAATACCTTCCCTTACCAGAGGAAATGGCATTAATACTAAGAAATGAACACTGGCTTAAACAAATAGTTACCTGTGCAGTTTCACCCAGGCAGGAAGTAACAGAGGTCAGACAAAGCCCAAATATGACATATAACTAACTAAAGTAAATTCTGCACTTAGAATCTACTACAAGCAATACAGGCCTATCTAGTAGATGCACACAAAATTTCTATGACTACTACAAAATAAACACTGATCCTACAGCATAAATCTTCCAAATGAGTCTAAACCCAAATATTCCACTTAAGAAATGGGAGTTCAGGGGCCAGAGTGATAGTACAGCAGGTAGGTTATTTGCCTTGCATGCAACCAACTGGGGTTGGATGCCCAGCATCACATATGGTTTCCCAAGCACCATCAGGATGATTTCTGAGTGCAGAGCCAGGAATAACCCCTGAGCATCACCGGTTGTGACCCAAAAAGGAAGGAAGGAAGGAAGGAAGGAAGGAAGGAAGGAAGGAAGGAAGGAAGGAAGGAAGGAAGGAAGGAAGGGAGGGAGGGAGGGAGGGAGGGAGGGAGGGAGGGAGGGAGGGAGGGAGGGAGGGAGGGAGGGAGGGAGGGAGGGAGGAAGGGAGGAGGGAGGGAGGGAGGGAGAAAGGGGAGGACTCTCATTTCAGGAAGGGAGAGAGGAAGGGAGGGAGGGAGGGAGGCAAACAAAGGAAATGGGAGTGCAGTAATTCATACTTATTTCTGTGGGTAAGTGGTGAAACTTTGTCTGGTAATTTAATATATTTTGGGGTCTCATTTATAATGGCATGAGTCAGAGAAATAGTGCAGGAAGCCCCATTCTATCCCTAGCATTTCATGGTCACTTAAGCACTGCTGGATGTGACCCAAAAATTACATAAATAAATTAATAAGAAGATTAATAAATAAATTAATGAAGCAGTGCAAAACATTTGTCCAAGATGAACTTAATACTAATGCCAGAGAGAAATATTATAGTGGGTAGGATGCTTGCCTATCACATACATGGCAGATCTGGGTTCAAACCCCAGTACCCATTATTGTCCCCTGAACTTGCCAGGAGTGATCTCTGAATGCAGTGTAATCCCTGAGCACTGTCTGGTGTGGCCTTCCCGAGAAAATAATTCATTGTAGGACCAGAGAGATAGTACAGCAGGTAAGACACTTACCTTCACACAGACAACTTTAATTTGATCCCCAGCACACAGCACATGGCCCCCAAGCACACCCAGGAGTGATTCCTGAGAACAGAACCAGGAATCAGCCCGGAGCACAGCTGGCTATGGTTTAAAAACTCGAACCTCACCCCTCCAAACATTATAGGAGTTGATATCCAGAGATAAGGGCACATACCTGGTGTTAACCCAATCAGATTTGATTCGCAGCACCACAAGTCCCCATGCATAAGGGGCAGCCCTAGAGGCTCCCCATGTCACCTGAATGGCCTGGGTATTCCTGACACCATGGGACCTTTGAACTGAACTTCCGGGAACCAAGACAAAAGTTACAAGTGAGGCCCCAGTGCAGCCTGAGAACTACTTGGGAGAAACAATTAATATGCAATCCTTATCTGAGAATTAGGAAAGTAAAGAGAAATTTTATACATATGTATATATCTGAGTATATATGTATAAATATGTGTGTGCACTGCCAAGCAGCCTTGCATCTATCTTTCACTATCTATTCATATCTCCCTATTTGATCTAACTATACAACAAGTGATGAGTACAATTCCTAATTTTATTTTTTATTAATTTACATGTAGCTTACACTTTTATTCCAGGTAAATATTTATGCCATTTACCTTATATTAATTTAACAAAACTCTTAAATCTATTTAACTGGAGCTAGTAGGGATAAAAGATGAGGGCATTCCTAAGTATAAAGTTACTGATATACAGATGAAACATTTTGGATTTTGACCATGCAAATGAGGTAAGATGAGTATAATATTTATAATATTAAAATAAATAGAAAATTCTAGAGATGGTGTTTCCATCTTAAGGAATCGGGTTTATTATTATGCAAGTTGAATTGATCATCCTTCCAATCTCTTGATAAGTTTTTGCCTGAACAACATTAACAATTTTTCCTATGAAAAATATTTATAAGAAGATTATCAATGGGAATAAAGAAATTGTGTTATATATATGCACAATGGAATACTATTCAGCAATAAGGAAAAAATCATGCCATTCACCACTGTAGCACTGTCGTCCTGCTGTTTATCGATTTGCTCAAGCGAGCACCAGTAACGTCTCCATTGTGAGATTTGTAGTTACTGTTTTGGGCATATCCAATATGTCATGGGTAGCTTGCCAGGCTCTGCCATGCGGGCGGGATACTCTTGGTAGCCTGCAGGGCTCTCCAAGGAAGATGGAGGAACTGAACCCCGGTTGGCTGCGTGCAAGTCAAACACCCTACCTGCTGCTCCAGTCCCCATTTGCCACTATATGGATGAAACTAGAGGGAATCGAGTTGAGTGAGGCCAGCTAGAAGAGAGGGACAGCTAGAAAATGATCTCTCTCATCACTGTCACTGTCATCCCGTTGCTCATCGATTTGTTTGAGCCGGCACCAGTAACGTCTCTCATTGAGAGACTGATTGTTACTGTTTTTGGCATATCCAATACGCACGGGTAGCTTGCCAGGCTCTGCCGTGCGGGCTCCATACTCTCGGTAGCTTGCCAGGCTCTCCAAAAGGGGCGGAGGAATCGAACAAGGGTTGGCCGCGTGAAAGGCGAACGTCCTACCGTTGTGATATCGCTCCAGCCCATCTCTCTCATATGTGAAATATAGAAAAACAGCAAAGGAGTAACAAAGGGCCAAAGGTAACAGAATCTGAGGTCTGGTTTACAGAACTGAGCGTGGCAGGGGCTGCGGGGTGGAGACAGGGGTGGGCGGGCAGGACTTCGGGGAGATGGGAGGGGTTCCTGTGACATCTATAGAGGGAAGTGGATACTCTGCAGATGGAAGTGGTGTTGAAACAATATATGCATCAAACTATAATTAACAGTAATATAAACCACAGTGCCTCAATAAAAATGGGGGGATCCAACTGTATAACCGACATACGGGTAGTGTAATATTAACTCGCTTTCTTTATCCTTGATTGTTTTCATCCTATAATGGTTTGAATCTTCTTTGTTTCATCTCCTTTCACCAGGCCTCTAGGTTTCCTCCAGACCAGTATTTCTTTTTTGTTTATTTGTTATTGGGCCACACCCGGCAATATGCAGGGTTATTCCTGGCTCTGCACTTAGGAATTATTCATGGTGGTGCTCCAGGCACTATAATAGGCTGCTGGGAATCAAACCCAGGATAGACATACAGAAGGCAAGCGCCCTGTGTGCTGTACTATCTCTCTAGTCCTAGCCAAGTATTACTTAATAGGTTCTTCATATGCCTGAACCCAGCATTGCAGTTTTTAGGATTGAGTATAAAACCCAAAGTGTAAAGTCTTCTTCACTGGAGTTTCTATATTTCTATGTCTCTTTTCTTCCCCAAATCAAATTTCATTCCTATGTAAGTATTCATTAAAAACAAAACAAAGAGGGCTTAGATAAAATTCAAATATAATTTATGTGGAAAAAATTCAGGAAGATAGTGAATAGTTTTTTTTTCTCTTTAATATTATTTTAAACAGAGACAGGAAGATGAACTAAATGGCCGCTTGATTATCTCTGGCGCTGTGATTTTGTAATGCTCTTAGCTTCCAGCATCTCATTTTCTCCAAACACCAAACTCTAATCGGCCCTAAGATATGAAAGTGCTTAACAAATAATAACCTTTAATGGATAAAAGATGCTGCTTGTTTCTAAAAAAAAGTAATTTCCTTGGCAGCCTTTTACATTTATACTTGAGGCAGCCCCTGCTAAATCACTGAGTCAAAAAAATAATTTTAAAAATTAACAGGATGCTAGGTAATGACCAGGAATTCACCCCTTGACCTGTGGCTTTGTTGCTTTGTCCTAATAACATTTACAGAGATGTGGTGAGAAAATTCAACTCTATTTCTTAAATCTAAAATTATTCTTTCTGTCATTGTTCTATTTAAACATTAGAACTCTGCTAACTTCAGTAGATATTTTACTTCCAAATGAGGCTACCTTCTAAGAAGGACTGCTATAGAGCAAATTACTTCTGACAAGGCTGAAGATTAGCAGTAGCTAGACTAAGCAATCTGTGAATTTATCATTTAATCCACCACTATTGGTTTTGTGCAATAATAAGCCAATGAAGTTATGTGGAGGCAAAACAATTAAGTATTAGTTTTCATTTACTCTTTAATCAGTCATTTCTGAACCAGTGGAAAACTAGATTTGAAAATAGTGAAAAATAGTGCTTTCACATCTCAAATAGTTAATTGGCTTGATTCTAGATTTAGTTGCTACATTATTATTTATTACATATTTCTTCTACTGAAGAAGATAAGAGAGTGCCATATAAATTAGCTGCCCTGAGCTAATATTTGGCAATACTTTCCATATATTATTCATGTTGAATCATCACAACTTCAACTCTCTGAAGTTTTACCAAAATTTTTTAAATGTGGGATACACATAGATTCTGAAACAATTTTTCTGTTACTGACTTTGAGTGTCCATGAATATTTTTACAATGAGATTTCAAACATTAAGTTGATTTCGTTGTTGCTGTTGGTGCAAGTGCAATTTGGATATTAAAGAATAAGCATAGAAAACCATAACATTAATCTTGAACTGTAAAGCCCTATTTGTGTTGTGACACAAATATAAATGTAAAGCAAGCAGAAAATATGCTGTGTAAGCTCTTTGAAGAGCTTATTACTGTTAGAAAATGTTTTAACTCCTATGTTGTTTAGTGGCTTTTCTGCTGCATGCTTTGTAAATGCAAAAAGAATTATTCTAGTTTCAAAAAAGATTCTGAAGTGAAATATTTTGTCAAAACACAAATTCTTAGGTAAATCGGTAACTAAATATAATTGCCAAGAGTGATGATTTAATATTCAAATTATGTTTCAGTTATATTAATCAACAAATATTTTCTATAAGGCTCTAAAAATAGTAAAAAAGAGCACTATTATCAATATTCCTTTATCTTTCATATTAATGGCCTAATAATAATTTTATATACTGCAAGAGCATAGTATTGGTTGACTCAAATATAAGCTGTGGGCTGGAGAGCTAGTACAGGGGTTAATGAATACCCTTGCACAACAGCCAACTACAGTTTGATCCTCAGCGTTGTATATGATCCCTGAGCACCATCACACATGATCCCTGAGCAAAGAGTCAGGAGTAAACCCTGAACATGGGTAGGTATGGCCCAACTCCTCCCAAAAGCAAGCAAATATGAACATGTAAATTCCATTGTATACAAGACAGGAAAACATTTTTTTGTGCAAGGAATTTGACTAGAATATACTTGCTCGAACAATTTACATGTGTGTTTTTTATAGAACTGAGAAAGACTGACATTGACTATCACAGACAAATGACCATTGAACATGATGACATCCTGCTAAGTGTCAGGGAGCCGGTGCCCCCTAAAATACTGAATGAACTCTCTTCCAGGAAAAATTGAAAAGCACACTAGAAATGCAGTTTGTCAGTGACACAATTACCCAGTATTTACCCAAGATCTTGTATATATCAGTCAAGAAGTTGCCCTAATTTGCCAATTACATCCTTGCCAACATCAGAAGGGTTAAGGAATAAAATGTTGCAAGCCCATTTTCCCCTTAGGGCTTTCAGATTACATGGATCGAAGGTCTCTATTGCTCCATTTCCTTAAATCCTACAAAAGTCATAGCCTAAAAGTGTACTCAAAAGACTAGAGTACATGTCTCACATGCTCAAGATGCAAGTTTGTATCCCCCACACCAAACACAAACCACAAACACACACACGTGCGTACAAGCACACACACACATACACACACACACACAGCTAGTGCAGCCAATGACACCCTTGACCACTGGGTGTGATCAAGAAGTATTGTATCTCTGGGCCAGAGCTTCGAACCATGTAGCCTAATTCCTGAATACAGAAGGACATATCCCCTGTGTGCCTTGAGCCATACTTAGGAGCTTCCCCCACACACACACCAATGAAAAAGAAGTGAATGACTTTGGAACTAAAGATGACAAGGTTAAAGGAAAATTATCACTATCACTGTCACTGTCATCCTGTTGCTCATCGATTTGCTCGAGTGGGCACCAGTAAGGTCTCCATTGTGAGACTTGTTTGTTACTGATTTTTGGAAAATTATACATCCATTACAATAACAACACCTTAAAGGTCAGCAATATTGACCTTAATCTCTTCCGATGACTGATGTGACATATCACTGATAATAAGGATCTCTAGGTCTCCCAACATATGCATATTCAGAAAGTCCTTAAATAAAACTATAATGTTATCTCTATAAAATTCAATTGGTTTGAAATGTAATCTTAAATTTAACAAAATGTTTATTTCCTCTTTAATAAACTGACAAGTTCCTTTACCATGCTTCCTCATTCTCTAATGTTCTTCCTTTCAATAGCTTAAACGCTTTCTTCTGAGCAGGCTCTATTTTTGTTTTTGGTTTTTTGGTTTTGGGGACACACCCAGCATTTCTCAGGGGTTACTCTAGGCTCTGCATTCAGGAATTACTCCTGGTGGTGCTCAGAAGGCCCTATTGGATGCTTGGGATAGAACCTGGGTTGGTCATGTGCAAGGTAAGCGCCCTACACACTGTAATATGTCTCTGGTCCAACTGTTCTTTAAATTTCGGAGCCACACCCAGCAGGGGCCAGGGCATACTCCTGACTCTGTGCTCAGGGCTCACTCTTGGCAGGGCCCCAAGAGTGACTATATGGGATGTGGGAGAAGAATCCAGATCAGCCACGTGCAAGGCAAGCACCGTACCTTCTGTACTATCTTTCTTGTCACTATTTTTTTTTTAATTGCAAAGCCAGGAGCATAATCTGATCTGCAGAATTAGCAATAGTCTTATTCCAAGGGCTGTCTTTCTGTTAAAACTGAATCTGCTAATTTAAGGAGATCAGGAGAGAAAATATTTCAACAACTATTTAAAAAAATTCACAGCGGGTGGGAGAGATAGTACAGTGGGTAAGTATCTGGCTCCACTTCGATCTGACACCACATCTGGTCCCTTAAGCATCAACAATAAGTGATCCCTGAGCACAGAGCCAGGAACAAGCCCTGAGCACTCCTGGGTGTGACTCTGAAACAAACAACCACAAAATTTAAGAATTTATATTAACCAACTGTACCTTCCAACTGGTGATCTTGTAAATGGTCTACTCAAAGTGAAGTTCTCACACATTGCTTCAGCCTGGCCCTGAGTGGTTGAACTCACTGTAAGCTTTTCCTGACCCCAAAGACTTCTTTTCTCACTTTGAGACTTAGGGTACTCATTATGTAAAGGGGCTATGGGGATGCCTCAGAAACAGCTAAAATGAGTGAAATACTAGGTTATAAGATTTGCTTATGTATGCTACTCTTCACTGTTACTGTCATCCCATTGTTCATCGATTTGTTCAAGCGGGCACCAGTAACATCTCCATTGTGAGACTTGTTATTACTGTTTTTGGCATATCTAATATGCCACGGGGAGCTTGCCAGGCTCTGCCATGCAAGCAGGATACTCTCGGTAGCTTGCCAGGCTCTCCGAGAGGGACGGAGGAATCAAACCCGGCTCGGCCTCGTGCAAGGCAAACGCTCTACCTGCTGTGCTTCGCTTCAGCTATGCTACTCTTAATACCCATAGTTTTTTCTTTATTATAACCATGTCTCAGTTGAAAAGAAACTTTAAACTTTCAAACCATTAAATCCAAAAATCCAGAGATCAAAATCCAATTAATAATGACATACAAAATGAATCCAATGACTGACCCCAATATGAGAGATTGACAAATGGTTAATTTGAGATATGTGTGTTTATGTATGTATGTAATGTATGTATTCCCATATATGTTGTTTTGGCACAGCTTAAACTTAAGTGAAATTTTACACCTATGTCAAGCTTTTGCTTTTGTGGCATTTGATAATTTTCTAAAGAAATTGGGCCTCTTGAAAGTTTGGTTCTAATAATATGAGACTGACACCCAAGGACAGTAGAGACAAGGGCCAGGAATATTGCTCCATGGTTGCAAGCCTGCCTCATGAGCTGGGGGAGAAGACAGCTGAAATAGAGAAGGGATCACTAAGTCAATGATGGCTGAAAGGATCGCTTGGGATGGGAGATGTGTGCTGAAAGTAGATAAAGGATCAAACATGATGGCCTCTCAGTATCTGTATTGCAAGCCATAATGCCCAAAAATACAGAGAGAGTACAGGTGAAATTGTCTGCCATAGAGGCAGGGGAAGGGTTGGAATAGGGGGATACTGGGGAATTTGGTGGTGGACAATGCGCACTGGTGGAGGGATGGGTGTTCAATAATTGTATGACTGAGACTCAAACATGAACGTTTTGTAAGTGCATTTCATGGTGACTCAACAAAAAAAGAATTTTTAATTTTTTAAAAAACTGAATCTGTTTTGTCACAACTACATCAAATTGACTTTGATATCCCTATTTCTCAAATATCTAAATTAAGTCACATATAGCCCATCTCAAATTTTAAGGGATTTTATCTTTTTGTTTTGGTCCTCTATAGATCTTATATTTGTTTTAATTAATTTACTTCATAAAATTTATTCCATAACCTCAACTTTTTTTCCATTTTAAATTGACAGTGTATTCTAATTTTATCATGTAACTTATTCACTAAATAAAATTCTAACTTGCATCATTTGTCAGGGCTGGAGCAATAGCACAGCAGGTAGGGCGTTCGCCTTGCACGCGGCCAACCCGGGTTCGATTCCTCCGTCCCTCTCAGAGAGCCTGGCAAGATACCAAGAGTATCTCACCCGCACGGAAGAGCCTGGCAAGCTACCCGTGGCATGACTGATATGCCCAAAACAGTAACAAGTCTCACAATGGAGACATTACTGGTGCCCGCTCGAGCAAATCGATGAGCAACGGAATAACAGTGCATAGTTAGATATCAAGTTTGACCATTTGGATTCTTAAAAATAGTAGGATGTGATCAGATAGCAAAGTGTTCCTTTGTCCAATTCAGAATACTAATGAAAAATATAAATCAAATATAAAACCAAACCAAACAAGTTTTATCCAGACATATACAAACATATAAATATATAAATCATATAAATCAGTTTTCAGACATTAGTCTGTATGAAGTTAATACTCAAAAATATTTGAATTTATACTTAAATATGGACTGGAAAAATTGACCTGGGTTTGATTCCTTTGTTCCCTTCAGAATGAATTCCCTTTGCCCTCTATTTTTCTCCAGAGCCACATTCTCCTAGACCCAAGACTCCCTTCTACTGGCACAGTATGACACATACCTCTTCTTTCATCAGCTTCCTTAAGGAAATATAAACTAGAGCAGGAGAATTTAGGTGAGAGAGCTTCTAAAGATAATTAGGAGATGGTGTCCAAATTTTATGTTTCAGATAAATCCTGGTAATTGAGATTACTCAAAATAATTCTAAAAACATCAAAGTTGTCTCTTTGCCCCAGTGTTTTGCAGTGGGGAAAGAAAAGGACACCCAGGAATGCCCAGGAATGCCATGTAATGTAGAATGTAGTAATGGACAGAAATGGACACCTATAATTGCCAATCCAAATAGTATTCCCTTCATGGCCTACATGAAAGAAATAGAAATCTTAAAATTTCTTTCTCACACATAGTATGACCATGACAGGTCCATATTTTACAGGAACATTTAAGATCCTTGAACTTAAACCACAAGAAGTTTCGAGTATTCTGAGATTTTTCTTAAATCAGTTTTATCCTTAGGGATTATCTTTTCTCCTTGTTTTTTTTCTCGTGCCCCCATGTCTCTTCATCTGGATTTCCCCAAATCCTTAGCCTCTAAGCCTCTGATGAAGAGAAACAGCATTCCTGAAAGAAAACCCCATCTCCAGTCCTCTTGTTTGAAGCAAAAACAACACAGCATTTGCTCTCCCAAACCCTGCTTTATTTTTCTTAAAAGCACCATTTTAGGCCTGAGATCTAGCTCTATGGTAGAGCACTTGTCTTGCCTGGATTTAATCCCTGCCCCCCCCCCATAAAGGCACCATTTGGGCAGGGGCAGGGTGAGGGGGCCATGTCTGGGGTCTAGGATTTACTGTCACTGTCACTGTCGTCCTGCTGTTCATTGATTTGCTCGAGCAGGCACCAGTAACATCTCCATTGTGAGACTTGTTACTGTTTTTGGCATATGGAATACGCCACATGTACCTTGCCAGGCTCTGCCATGCGGGCAGGATACTCTTGGTAGCTTGCTGGGCTCTCCGAGAGGGACAGAGGAATCGAATACAGGTCGGCCACGTACAAGGCAAACGCCCAACCTGCTGTCCTATCACTCCAGTCCCTAGGGTCTACAAGATGGCTTAATAGCTTAAAACACCCACTTGGCAAGGAGAGGTATATATTTCTTTATGTATACCCAGACCGCCAAGGAAGGGATAACAATATATAATCTCCACTGTTGCCTGGATTAGAAATATACTTTGTTAATGTGTTTGCTGTCCTTTTTTTCCAGAGTACAAACCCTCTAAAAACAAGGATTTTGTCTTGTTCACTTTTATGTTTCCAGGGCCCAGAACAGCACTGCCAAAGAATTTTTCAATAAACATATATTTCATGAATGAGGCAATCAATGGATTATTCAAAATAATCTGAGTGGTCATATAACAACAACCATAGTGGTTTCTTCTTATAGTCTCCAGATTTCCTTCAGTTGAGAGTTAAGTAAAACTGGGAGCCAGAGAGATAGCATAGTGGGTAAGGTGTTTGCTTTGCACTCGGCTGACCCACGTTCAATCCACAGCATTCCATATGGTCCCCCAAGCACCACCAGGAATAATTCCTGAGAACAGAGTCAGGAGTAACCCCTGAGCATCACCGGGTTTGACCCACCCACCCCCCCAAAAAAAAGAAAAAAATAAGAAGAATTCTGTAAAACTAGAGGCGGGAGTTATATAGTACAGTGGGAAGGATGTTTGCCTTACATGGAGCTGACCCAGGTTCAATCCCTGGCATTCCCTATGGTAACCCAAGCCCAACAGGAGTGATCTCTGATCGCAGAACCAGAAGTAAGGCCTGAACACTGCTGAGATGCTCACTCCACTCCACAGGTTTCTCACTCAAGCCTCAAAAACTGCTTATTTTAATAAAGTAAGCTTAAATTTCAGATTATGATAAAAATTGCTCTGATTATCTAAAAACCACTTTAAGAACAAGTTACAAATATAGAGAGATGAAATCCGCAAGTATATGCAATCCCGATAACAGGAAATAAGTTTGCAGAATGTTTAAATTTGTTTGCAACTTCTCAATCTTGTCAAGGTCTTTCCCTTTCAAATTCTTACACTGATAGAAGTCTTATAATCTGTTCCCTGAACTTTTAAAATCTGTTCTTAAAAATTTGTCATATTAGTATGATATTTTTCAGACTTATACCCACACACAGTTCTAAAGTAATTGGTTTTGTTGTTCACTAAGTTATCTGTTACTTCTGCATGGTCAACCAGTTTCTCCTTCTGAGTTAAAAGCTGGGTTTGTTTTTTTAAGTATCAGTTCCCTAATTTGTTTCCTTTATTTTTTTAATAATAATATTACAAACAAGTCAAGACAGATTCTTTGGATTTAGCTGAAAATGGATTATAGAATAAATGGTAAGAGACCAACATCAATACTGCATCTCATAAACACCTATCTCATTTAGTCTTAACTTTATTTCCACCATAGTGGACAATCTACCTAAATTAAGGTAATTTTGATTACTCAAAAGAGACTTCTCAAGGGACCAGAGCCATAGTACAATGGATAGAGCGTTTATTTTGCACGCAGCCATGCTGAGCACAGTCGCCAGCATTCCATATGGTCCCCGGAGCTTGCCAAGGGGTGATTCCTGCATTCAGAGCCAAGAGTACTCCCTGAGCACTCCCCAGTGTGTCCCCCAAACAAAAAGATACAAATAAAAGAATCTTCTCAAGAAACATATATTCATTCATTCAGTAATTAATTATTGAGGAACCCATTATGTGCCAAACACAGAGATACTTGTGGTAACAAAGCAAAGACGAGTACAGTGGTTAGGGCCCAGATTTGATTTCCCCCACTCCTTCCACGATAGTGCATATGGACCCTGAACATCTCCAGGAGTGATCCCTGAGCCCAGATCCAGAAGTAATCCCTGAACCTCCCTAATCTAGCACCAAAACTAAACAAAAATACACTATTCAGGAAAAGTTCCCCAATCGATTCTTTTCCAAATATTTACTGAATACCTGCTATGTGTCAGGTACTAGGATAGGCACATGAGCAGGGAGGGAGCACAATGTCTACCTGACAAATACATGGGGTTTAAATCTCTACTACACACCAATTCCTATTCTGCTGAGTAATTTATCTATAAACCGAGAATAGAACACACACTTAAAAGATTGTTATTAACCTTGAGAAATTAAGTCCAAGGCACTGGAATATAAAAACAAGGGAAACAAATTACCTATTCTCAAGGCCCTTGAGATGTGTGGATAATATACATAAAACTAAATATATTTCCCTTAATAGTTATTAAATAAAAAATAATACAGGGTAAATTGGACTGGAGCAATAGCACAGCAGGTAGGGTGTTTGCCTTGCATGTGGCCGACCCGTGTTCGATTCCTCCGCCCCTCTCGGAGAGCCTGGCAAGCTACTGAGAGTATCTCACCCACACGGCAGAGCCTGGCAAGCTCCCCGTGGCGTATTCAATATGCCAAAAACAGTAACAACAAGTCTCACAATGGAGACGGTACCAGTGCCCGCTCGAGCAAATCGATGAACTACAGGACGACAGTGTGACAATGCTACAGTGCTATAGGGTAAATTAAGATACTGTAGAATTAATTCTCTATTTGACTATGTATGTGTAGCCTAGAACCCAAAATATATCTGGTAGGGAGCAGGGGGTTATGCGGGTCTGCCCAAGCTGTGCTCAAGGGGGCCAGGGGACCGATCCTGGTAATTTTGGGGGACACTGACAGAAAGGATCAATGCCAGGGTCTGAGGAGGTGAGACTGCTCTACAGAGCCTGGGACCACCATGGCCACCCTACCATGTTAGGGGCATGTAGGTCAACACCTAGCAAAGGCTCCAAGGCCAGGAAGTGCCAGGGATTAAACCAGAATCAGGTACCTCTAACCTCTGTACACTCTCCCTGGTCCCACATTTTATTTTACGAGCAATGAAATCTAAATGAACAAATAGATCTTTCACAAATGATGTTTCATAAGTAACAGCAATTATCACCCTAAAAGTCATGGTACTTTTAAGGCAGAATGTTTCCAGAAATTTCATTTTAATATGAATCATTAAAATTCTCCTTTAAGCTTTTAAAAATGAAAGAGGAGATAAATTTTTGCCTGTAAGGTAAGGTTTCAATAGATAAAATTCAAAGTCTTTCAAGTTTTATATCAAGGTTAAATTAAGAGTATTTTACATTGGATCTCTCATATAAAATACACAAGTTGATTTTTGTTCTTCACCCTGAATTAGTGAGGCTGCTTTGACCAGAAATAACTTAACATCTTGGCATCTTTGTAAATATTTGCTTCTTTCCCACTCTATATGGCCTCTTTTACAAAGAACAGCAAGAGAGCTGGGATATCTGATGATTTCTGAAGGATTCAAAGATCAAAGTTAAATGTATAAACAGTGACAGACAAAACATATAAACAGTTGGATGAGAAGACAGCCAATTGAATGCGTAGACAGCTAGTAATGCCTTATATAGTTTTTGACTTCCTGAAGGGGGAGGGGAGTAACTTTTTTTTTTTTTGGCTTTGCCATACTTCGTAGTTTCTTAATGGGTCAAGAAATAACATGTTTACTGGAGTAAGAAAATTAGGAGAGACAAAATAAAGAACTGTTGGGAGTGACTCTAAATTATCTGACCCTAGAAAATCATACAATGTAAAGATTTTTTGAGGATTAGGTTTGATTATTTTTATTATTATTATTATTATTATTATTATTATTATTATCTTCCCTAATAGGAATTGGATAGGTAAATGTCTAAATCTCAAGTTTTTAGCAGAAAATCCTCTGACTTTATTTCTTTTCCATGTTTCCCCTAGAGGGCAGTAGTTGCCCAAAACACAAGAAAGGGTTTACTATCAGTCTGTTATCCTATCTGGCATACTCTGGTCTTTTCACCACTTCTCAGAGATACATTACATAAATTGGCGGCGGCACATTTGTTTTTGAATACATAACTAGAGAAGAAAACATTAAATATTGATAACTCATGAAAGAAAACAAAATTAAATAAAACTTATACTTTATGTTGGTGTGTATCACTTAAAACATATGTATTGAATACTTAGTACTTCAGAATACAGAATGGTTTGGAGATCACTGAAACAAACTAAGATGTGGCAAAGCCAAAAAAAAAAAAAAGCAGGTTTCCCTCCTTCCCCACTTTAAGAAATTGGAAACTATCTAAGGCATTACTGGCTGCCTACTCATTCATTCATTTATTCACTCAGGAGTTAACTAATGTGCAATAATATTTCTAGTATAGCTGTATTAAATAATGGAGAGAACAAAAAACCTACAAGTAGCCTATAATTAATAAAGTGATGCTACTTTAGTACTTCATACAATAAAGAATGACAAAGAAGTGTATCCAACTAGTTGTGAATTTTGCTAGCAATATAAGATGAAATTCTTTTCTCCAGGACCAAAGAAATAGCTCAAATAATAAGCCTGTGTTTTGTGTGCAAGAGATTCAAGTTTGATCCCTGGCACCACATGGTCCCCTGATCACCACGAGGCATGACCCCACGCATACCAAGCCTGAACTAGCCCTTGAGGACCACTAGGTGTGGCCCAAACAAAAGAAAAAATATCTTTGCTACTTTTGCAAATGTTTTCTATTTCTCTTGGAGGATAACAGGTTCAGAGTATTTGCTCTGTTCCAATAGAACACATAGCTTTGTGTTTAAAATGTGATTACAGAACCTTAGGAAGCTTCCTAGAAGGAAGAAAGATTTTTTTTCTAATTGAATCATCGTGAAATACAAAGTTACAAAGCTGCTCATGATCGAGTTTCAGTCATACAATGATCTAAAACCCATCTCTCCACCAGTGTCCATTTCCCACCACCAATGACCTCAGTTTCCCTCCTGCCACCCACTCCCCTCTCCCCCAAAAGGAAGATTCTCAGTATATGCTTTACTAATGATGAAATTTTCTGTCTTAGCTAACGTGGCTATTTAAATATTTTCTTCGATTCAAAACTATTTTTTATGCAAAGAGTGCAACTTTCAAAAGATTTTTTGCAAGGCTTAACTAACACACACTCACACACATATGAATTTTATCTTCAGGACCTCTTTTGTTGTATTCAGATTACTTGCTCACTAAACTTCTTTATTCATTTTCATCTTGTGAAAGTTGGAACAAACCTCAAGTATGTAAAGAAAAGGATTAATGGTATCAGAATTATAATTGGGTCAATATTTGCTGAACCATTTGAATTTTTGTATGAAGCAGAAGGTAATGAGAACTGTCTACCTTTATAGGAACGTGTGACTCAGAACATTCCTGTCATAACTTTTGGTCAAACAGAATGGAATGGTTTGTTTTTGTCGTTGCTTGTTTATGCAAAGAACTTTGGCTGAAAGTCATAAATATTTGCACTCCTTCCCGGAAGGTTATTCTTCCTTCCATCATGTCTGTAGACATATGTAATAATTAAGACTTCATTGAGATGTTAGAAAATCCACTAATTTTGTACAGCAATATGGGTGATAAATGTCTATGATCTTCTAACTCTGCATTAAGGATCACTTGTTTTATAGTATATTGAAACTGGTGGTTGAAATAAGTGGAATTACTTGGAAGAATTAAAAGCAGAATCACAGTATTTTCAGTTTATAAGCTATATTTATGAACCAGGATAAACTCAGGGAAGGGTAAAAATTGTTACCATTGTACCCGGTTCCATAACATCTTTTAAGCTATTTCTATTTTTCTATAATTAACAGAGTCACTGTTATTTTCAGGGTCTGAATAAATCATTTTAAGATTTTGTCAAAGGTCAGACAACCTTCTAAGTACTTTGTCAAGTAGAAAACTTCTTTGGACAAAAACAGAAAATTATGACTATTTGAAAGAAGCTGACATTTAACACTAGACATTTTGTGAGAGGCAGAAAAACACTATATAATTTGCTTCTTCCTGAGGGTGTGGAGTCTATTCCCTAAAAGAACAAAAGAACAAACAAAAATAGGAAAAGTAGATTCAGGAACCAATTTGGACTCCTTACTTTATTTTGCATTTTCAGCTGGAGATGAGTCTATAAACTAACTTCTATTGAATAAGGAATGTGGTGGAGGGTTTTTGGCACTTCGACAATGTGAAAGGGAAATAAAGTATATAATAAAAGCATTTACATTAACATTTTGGTAACCATGAGAACTGAAAAAATAGCAAATAAAAATAAATAGAAATATTTAGAGGTACTGGAGCAAAATAGTCATTCCTCTCCTGTTCGTGCTTTTGTGTCCTTATAGTTCAAAGAAATTATAATCATTACTTATATTTTCTATGTTGTCTATTGTGGGAAAGTGTTCTTTATTTTTTTCTGTTGGGAAGGGTGAGTTGGAGGTCACTGACAACCACATGATTTTAATATTGATTCCAACAAAGAAACAGCAGATCATTAACTCCATATAAGTTTTAAAATCAGCAAATATTTGCTACTATTTGAAAGTTTCCATTCAGTAGAGTTCTACCACCATGGCAAAGGCAAAAAAGTAAATAAATAAATAATAACAGTTCGTTTAAATTATTATTAAAAAACATTAATTAAAGAATAGGCTGTTTTGCCTGAGAAGTTACAGCTCACAAAATCTTCCATGTCTAGCAATGCTCTTGAACTTCATTCACAGTGACCTTTGGTGAGTTTAGTTAAGCTACACATTTCTAAGGATTTGGGAATTTGGGGCAGCTTTCACAAAGCCTGAAAATGTCTAAACTCATTCCATTTGCAGACAAGGACTTCTTACTCTGAGCCTGAATCTATGAATATATTTGGGTAATGCTGTATTTACCAGATTATTGCAGCCATTTTATAATATAAGGTAAAACCTATTTATACGTTAATGTAACATCTACACAATGATGCTATTATTATTAGTGCCATATAATGTGCTCAATGCATGAGTCATTTTAGAGGGAAGGAAGCAGGGTCTGAAGAAGATGAAATAACACATCCAAAATCACACTACGAAGAGGTGGAGCCAGGGTCCTGGTCTAGGGACATTCAGTGCCTTTGCCCGCCTAGGGAAAAAAGAAAGAACTTTCTTTCCAGAGCCATGGTTATTCAAGACTGGACTTTTAATCTGTTCTATTTTAAAACTTCCTCATGCTAGTGCTGCCTTTCTTGTATGTTTTCACTGAATACAAGGTTTCTATGTTCCAGATGACGTTGATGTGACCTCTCTGTTTTGAGTGTAATTTGTATGGCACAGGAAAGCCTCTTGAAAGAAACAGAGGATCGCCTGACATTATTTAAGATGCCCAAGATCTTTTTGGGAATGAGTGTAGCCTTGCCCCTCTTTCCTTGATTGGCCGAAGAGTTAGGGGGTGAGTGGGGGGGAGATGATTAACACACTTGAGTCTGAGCTGGAGTTAGAGACTCTCTGATCTACAAACCCAATTCCTACTGAATAATAAAAAGAAGGACATAAAAGGGAATTTGAAAAGGACTGCACATTCTTGCTCCTAGTCATTGGTAATGGTGACAAGGCATTTTCCAGAAGTATAACTAGCAAGTTCATGGGTAACAGACGGGATTACCTATGAAGCAGCTATCAAGAACCTCAAGTATACAAACCAATGAGGATAGCAGTCTTCCATACTGCTCAACAATTCAACTGCTGTCATTACAAGTTTCTCATGAATTGAACTCTGATTGTCTACTAGAAGGCATAAATTCCTAATAGGGACATGAATAAAAAGTAATGTTTAGACCTCTCTCATGAATAATTTCTATTTTAATATTTGGTCCAAACCAGTAATTACTCTGGGAGGGATACTATCAATATGATTTGGGGGAGGGAAGTAATCTATTTAATAAAATATGTTACCTTCCAAATTCATATGATTAGATTTCCCATTCTGTAATAGGATATTTAGATCACATGGAGAAATTTATTTCTAACTGACAGTGGACGTCAGACTCTGTTGGATTACTGAGTAAACATACTATTTGATTAAATCCACCAGCATAATCAATAGGGGTTCTGGTTGTCACATTAATTACATTCTATGGAGAGTCTATGGATGCATCATTTAATTAGATTTTTCACTCAGTACTTAACAGCAGAGAATAAGAAATGTTATCATTGTTTTTTTTTTCCACATGGTAATGAAATCACTGGTACATTTCCAGGATTAAATCACATAAGAATATCTACCCTTCTGTGTTTCTTCCTGTTAAAATTCTTATAAAATTTAAGCTTCTTATAGTACCACCTGTGATGATAGGCAGGAATATGAAGAATTTTAAAGCTTTCCACAGCACCTACCAATCTCCATGTCAGAATAAAGTAGTATTTCCAGTCTACTGTTTATCATCATGGCATTTTAAATCTTAATAGTTAATTCTTTTAAAATATTAATAACATCAATCTTTAGTGAATGTTTAGTGTGTGCAGTGAATATGTTAAGTGCTACATTTACATGATCTTATTTAAACTGCAAAGATACACTTTGAGGTTTCTATTATACAGGTACAGAAACTGGCACACAATCACACAAATGGTAAAAGGTAGAGCCAGAATTAAAACTGGGGTATCATGAATATAATGTTCTAACCCAGGTTCTCCACCTGAATGTCCGCTTCCCTCCACCATTGTCTTAGCACCCTCCTTCCTGAAACCATCTCTGTCATCTGCCCATCATGGTAGGCCCAGGTCAGTTGGGTAGGCCCATTCTTGGGTTCTGTTGCCTTTAACCATTTGTTATTCCCTGGCTATGTTTCTTTATATTCCACATATGTAATAGATTTTTCTGTGTCTTTCCCTTTCCTTTTGGCAAATTGTGTTCATCATGATACTCTAGATCTATCCACATAGTAGCAAAGTATGTGATTTCATAATTTATAGCCAAGTAGTATTCGAGCATGCATATACACCACAGTTTCTTTGTCTAACCATTTGTTCTTAGTCACTTGAGTTGTTTCTAGATCTTAGCTATTGTGACTTGTGACTAGTGCTATTGAACAAAGGAGTTCAAGTGTCCATTAAGAATACAGTTTTCTACACAATGGAGTACTATGCAACTGTTAGGAAAAATGAAGTTATGAAATTTCTTTATAAATGGATGATATGAGGAGTATCATGCTGAGTGAAATGAGTCAGGAGAGGGATAAACATAGAATGACACCATTCATTTGTGGGTTATAAAAAACATAATATGAGACTAATACCTAAGAACAGTAGAAACAAGGGCCAGGAAGTTTGGTTTATGGCTGGAAACCTGCCTCAAGTACTGGAGGAGAAGGCAGTTGGGATAGAGAATGGACCACTATGACAGAGGTAGTTGGAAATGATCACTCTGGATAAGAACTGTATGATGAAAGTAGGTAAAGGAACAAACATGATAACCTCTCGGTATCTGTATTCCAAACCATAATGCCTCCAAGGACAGAGGGATAGAGAAGGAAAGTGCCTGTCATAGAGTCAGGTGGGGGAAGAGGTGGTGGCAGGAGGGAAAATGGGGACATTAGTAGTGGGAAATGTACTGGTAGAGGGATGGTACATTGCTGGATGGATGGGTGTTGGCACATGGTATACTGAAACTCAATCATTAACAGCATTGTAACTGTGATTCAATTTAAAAAAGAAAAAAATAGTTTGGGGCCCCTTAGAGTAGTTGCCAAAGAGTGAAATTCCTGGATCATATGGAAGTGCAATTCTTAATTTTTTGAGAAGTGTCATTATTGTTTTCCAAAATGGATGAACCACTGGACACTCCTACCAGCAGTGGATGAGGGTTCATTTTTCATCACATCCCCACCAACACCGGTGGTTTTTGTTGTGTGCCTGTTTCAATGGTGTGAGGCAATATCTCACATTATATCATAAATAGTATTGTCAATCATGGTATCTAAATTTTTTTAACTCAGATAAAACTATTCTGATGCCCATATATTCTAATCCACTAATTTTAAAGATACATAAAAAAGCCCAGAAGGAGAACTTATCTTTCCAACAGGTATATAAGTGGCAACAAACAATAACAAGAAAACTTAGACTGATTTCTGCCTGTTTTCTTAATTGCTGTTATCATCACCATAGGCCTGAGGTATTAAGCTTTTTACTGTGTCTCATTTCTGTTTCAGCATACAGCAACCAGGCTCACAGACATGTTAGCAATATCCATTAGCAATGCTGTCTAGGATGTTTAGAGCAATCGCATTTTTAATGGAATCTGTCTGAGTCCTTGCTTGTCTGCATAGCTCTTAAAGTGGTCTGGAGTAAATCCATTGCTCACTTGACAATCAGCATTTGGTTCGGTTCATCAAATGGTAGCGTTGGATGTCTATGAATTTTCCTTTCTTTCATTACTCTGGAAATTTTTTCCGGAGAATGTCAGACTATATCTCACTCCTCCAAGATCAAGAAATGCAATTGCTTCACAAAGCACTTCTATGGCAGCAGAAGCACTGAGCATCCTTGATCTGACCATGCTTTTCTCTGGCTTTACATACTCAGAATATTTTTTATTATAAATATGTGTCGGATTCTATCAATTCTATCCCTTGTCTGTATATGTTAAGATAAACATAAGATTTTTTTTGTCTCAGAAAATTGGTTTACAACACAGTGTCATCATCAAAATAGCAATGTCCTTTCAACACAATACACTACCCCACCCCCTCACCCCCAGCACTTGTTCCCTCCCCTTTTTCTTTCTGGTAACATCAGTTGAGCAGTCGTAATCCAAAGGCTTGTTTTGATTTGTTTTTTGTCTATTTCTTTGCTTTGTTACTTTATATTCCAAATGAGGAAACTCATGCAGTAATTGTACTTTCATTTTTGATGTCTTCTGTTAGTACAATTCCCTTTAGTTCCATCCAAATCATCACAAATAGCAGGATTTGATTTTAGTAACTGAATAGTATTCAATTCTCTATATATGTCTGTATACACATATATGTGTATATCTATCTATATATATACATATATACATGTATATATACGTATATACATATATATCTCTTCTATATCCATTTACCTATCGTAGGCCACTTCATATTTTGACTATTATAAATACCAGTGCAATTAACATATTTGTGCATATATCTTTTCTAATTAGTCTTATAATTTTTAGATAGATAATCAGGAGCTGAATTATTAAATCACACGGTAAATCTATTTTTAATATTTAAGGAATCTTCTTTTTTTGGCTTTTTTTGGTGGTCACACCCAGTGATGATGAGGGGTTACTCCTGGATCTACACTCAGGAATTAGTCCTGGCAGTGCTCAGGGGACCTATGAGATGCCAGGGATTGAACCCAGGTCAGCTGCATGCAAGACAAATGCCTTACCTGCTGTATTATGGCTCCGCCCCTTAAGGAACCTTCTACTGTTTTCCACAGACATTAATATATAACCCCACCAACAATGTATGAATCTCAAAGCCAGAGAAAACCAAAGCAAAGTTATATAAATGAGGCTGCTTCAAACTAAAGAGCTTCTTACAGCAAAAGAGACTAGATTAAAACAATAAGACATCCTACAGAAAGAGAAAAAAATATTTTTACAACATACACCTGCCAAAGATATACAAGATTCTTAGTATAGGCAAGACATACAAAGAATTCATACAACACACCAGCAAAAACAAATAACCTAATGAAAAGTAACAGAACTGAGTAGACCTCTCTCCAAAACTGGCAAACAGGCACATGAAAAAAAAATTCTCATCATCACTGATTATCAGGGAAATGCAAATAAAGTCTAAACCTGTAACAATGGCCCACAGGGCCTGGAGATATTGTATAGAGAGTTAAATGACTGCCTTGAATGTAGTTGCCCCATGTTGGAGCCCTAGCACCTCATATGGTCCCCCAAGCACTGCCAGGAGTCATTCCTGTGTGCAGAGCTGGATATGGTACAAATACCCCACACCCCACCTCCCAAAAGGAATGGCCTGTAACAAGACTAGAAACAGCAAGTTGTTTAAGGTAGAACGAAAATCACATGGTTTTCTATTCTGATGTGGTATGATGTACATTACAATAATATTACTTAGTATTTGAGGACCAAGACAGATAGGATCATTATCTCAACAGGTTAGACCAAATAGCAGTGGGTAATTGGCCTATGTACTATGCACATGTACCACAGTGCATGTCTAACACCACCAGATCTAATGACACATTTTTACAACATATTGCTGCAGTTTAGTTATGCTTAACTGTCCTGATTCTTGCAATATTAAAACCAATCTCGCATCTCTAACCAATGCAGATATTTTACTATAAATCATACTTCATTTAAGTACAATTATTTTAAGATAATTTAGATCACCTTGCACTCAAACTAAGTTCATTTGAATTTTACTTAAGGCTTTAATCTGCTTGCACTGCTAGGAAATTCTTTGTTACTTCATCTTGTACCATGACCTCAGAAGATCACAGTTTCTTAAAACTGAAATTCTTGGTCCAGGGCGATAATACAGAAAGTAGGGTGCTTGTCTTGCACATGGCTGACCTGGGTTCTATTCCCGGCATTCCTTATGCCCCCAAGCCCACCAGGAGTGAATCCCATAGTACAAAGCCAGGAGTAAGCCATGAGCACAACCAGGTACAATGCCTCCCACCCCCACCCCACACAAAAATAAATAAATAAATAAAAGCAAAACAAACTAACATATTCTTTCCATAGTGTCAGAGCTTTGAAAAGTCTTCCTTCGGCTTAAACTGACTCTTATTCTTGTCTTCCTAACATCTGGGAGAGTTCTTTCCAACCTTCAGGTCTGAAACTAATTTTCTTTCTAGAACATTTTCTAGAATATACGAAACTCTTCTCCACAACTAAGGAAGGATTGATCTCTTCTCTGTCTTGCCATTCTGTGTTCACAATGTACTCTCACAGAAGATCCTGTGTTAGAGTTTTTCTATCACCCTTCTTAAGTTTTAAGTCTTTTTCTCATCTGTGGCTATCCAGGGCCCAACAAAACCCAACAGTGTTGTAGTTGGCCAACATTTATTGAATGAATCAATACTTCCTCCAATAAAAGTTTGGAGGGAGGAGGAAATGATAATATAGCTATAATACAAGTCTATAACACCAATAATACAATAAATTAATGCCTAGTTTATAATAAATTAGGAGAAAGGGAAACTAACTGGTATAATTACATTTTTTGTAGTGCTACATAACTCAAGTAAACTCAAAACTTAGAGGCTCAAAACAACAACCAGTTCATTTATTTCCAATTCTGCAGCTTAGACAGAGTCCTGTAGAGACAATCCATCTGCTCTATATGGCATCAGCTTGGGTAGTTTAGCCGAAGCTAGAGGATCGGTTTCTAAGATGGCTTCATCCACCTGCCAGGCTCTTCGAGTAGTTCAGTGAAGGACATTTTCTGGAGCTTGGCTTCTTATCCCTGGTCCTCTCCATGTGGCTAGGTTTAGAGTGCTAAGAGTGTTAGCTCTGTTACAGCCCAACTTCTCATGTAGTGAGTGACTTCTGGGGCACACAAGAAAAATTCTTCCTGCCTTTTTAAGGCTTTGGCCTAGAATTCTTCAGTACACCATACTGGCTAACTGATAACAGAACAATCCTCTCCAGTGGGAAATATCCAAGGATATGTTGTCCATGGGCAAGAATATTAGGTGGCATGGTTGATTAGGGGAACACCAGATTAACATTCTATCATAGCAAGGATGTTACTATGCTGATAATTTAAAAAATGATCTCTGTTCAGAGCCAGCATGCATGTGCCATCCCATACATCTAAGCAACAACCCCCATGACAAATGGAGTTATTAATGTGAATAAATTTTTACTGCGTGTTGTTAAAAAAAAAAGAGGTAGAAATCAGAAGGGAACACCTAGTAGAGACTATTGGGAGGACCCACTCAGGTTGAAAGCTGCGTGCCAAAAGTAGACTATAGACCGAACATGATGGCCACTCAATAAATACCTCTATTGCAAACTACAACATCCAACAGGAGAGAGAACAAAAGGGAATACCCTGCCACAGAGGCAGGGTGGGGTGGTGGGGGTTGGGGTGGGGGTGGTGGGAGGGATACTGGGAACATTGATTGAGGAGAATGGGCATTGGTGGAGGGATATAAATGAAATGCAAACATGAAAGTTCATAAGTTTGTAATTGTACCTCATAGTGATTCATTAATAAAAAATTTAAAAAAAAAAGAATATATATTGAGCAGCTGTACTTTTCCTCTGACATTTTTTGCAAAATAATAAACTAAAATCGAAAAAAAAATGATCTCTGTTCAAAATGTGTAGCACTGTAGCACTGTCCTTCCATTGTTCATCGATTTGCTCGAGTGGGCACCAGTAATGTCTCCATGGTGAGACTTGTTATTACTGTTTTTGGCATATCAAATGCACCACAGGGAGCTTGCCAGGCTCTGCCATGCGGGTGGGATACTCTCAGTAGCTTGCCGGGCTCTCCGGGAGGGATAGAGGAATCGAACTCAGGTCAGCCACATAAAATGTGTGTTATGGTTAATATTTAGTGAGATTTTTCTGAAATAAAAATATTTTAGGAAACATTTTCCAGACAGTTTCAAATTCCGATATTTGCCTTATATTTAGCTACACATCAAATGAAAAGAAATGGACTAATTACTAAGATCTGTGCAAAATCAAGGTCCCAGACCCTCTTAAAGCTAAAACATTATTGGTTTTTAGCCACCAAAGATTAGTTCAGGAATCCTTTTCTAAAAGAAATGGTTTAACATTGTTTATTGGACAACTTTTCAGAAAATATACAATTGCACTTGTATCCTTTAAAATATGTTGTGCACTAAACTAAATATGTTCATGTTTTAACCTTATATATACAAAAAAATACTCACGTCAAGTTCCTGTGATTTCTCTCCTCAGAAGCATGACTTTTTCATCATCTTTATTTTATATTAGCCTTTTATATGATCACTCTTTTATATGATCACCCGGGGAGATTTATGTAGGGTCTGGAAAAGTGCAAAAAAGACGAGTGGTGTCTGTTCAAAATAAAACTTTCCATTGCAATAACATTGTATAATAATAATAAAGAGATAAAGAAATAATCTTACAGTAGGGCATCTAACCCCCTGTGTGTGCCTAAGTTTCCTCACTGTTCTGTAATGTGACTTTATTTTTTTCATTTATTTTTGTTTTTAGGGCCATACCATTTTTTTCAGAGCTTCCTTCTGACTCTTATGTTCAGAGATCACTCCTGTGGGGCTCAACGACCAAATTTTGCTGCAGGGACTGAACCAGAACCAGCTGTGTGCAAGGCAAGCGTCTTCTCTGCTGTACTATTTATCGGGTCCTGAACCATGTTTCAGTGAACACACATAAGAATCAGGCCCTGCTCTCTTGAATCCCTCATCTACTTACAGCCCAAGGAATTTGGAATAAACCATACTAGGCCTGGAAAGACAGTGCAGGGGATAAGACCCCAGCACAACATCTGATTCCCCGAGCCCCACCAGGAGTAATCTCTGATCACCCCTGGGCATAACCCAACTGTCTCCCAGCCCCAGTTCTTCCAGAAAGGCAGGGCTTCCGAGTATCCCAGGCTTTAGCACTGCTATGGTTAGAATCAGAAAGAGCCAGTTATGGCCTTTTCCGTAGCTGGAGAACTTAGAAAAATGCCTGGGAGGAAGTGGCCCAGCACTATGACAAGTGTGGATCAAGTAAACCCAACTGGGTAATAGGGTGGAGAAAGATCATCTTAGGCAAGGGGGCTGTGTGCACTGTAGCAGAAGCAAGCACTGATTTGTTTAAGAAATGAAGGATGTAAGGAGAGATAGTACAATAGGTAGACTGTTTGCCTTGCACAAAAAAAAAGAGAAAAAATAATAATGAAGAGTTTAGGTCTGAATTTAGAATTTACTTGAATTCCTATTTCAAGGGATATGATCTGTACAAGTGACTCAACCTCTCTGTGTCTCTACTTTCCAACATGTGCAATGGGGAAGATAAGAATACCTTACAGGGCTGTAATAAGGATTAAATAAAATAAAGTTTGTAAAGCACTGAACAGAATGTGGATCATGGAGTAAGCAGTCAATAAGTATTATCAATACATTAGACAAATTATTAATACTCTTTAAGTTATTCAGAAGTGAATTAGTAAATATACATAAATATACAGTTATTTAAAGAAACTAATGGTTGTTTTCTCTTTTCCTTAATAACTTACTTGAACCTGTCTTTTGGCATTCTGTTCTCAGTTCACAATTGATTTAAGTTAGAGGATGGGAGAAGGAAGAAATTTAAATTGATTCCTAAAGCTAAGTGATGGTGCAACAAATTGACTGGGAACTACTGAAATCACAGAGAAGACTCCCAACCTATTAACAAATAAGACCCAATTGAAAAACACTCATAGAATTCGACATGATAGTAATTTAAAGAGTTCACTGAGAAAATGACAAAAATAATTATGGATTTAATTAAAAATTTAAAATTAAAAATACATCATCACGAGATTGGAGAGATAGTCCAGTGGATAGAGCGCTTGCCTTGCTCACAGCCAACCTGGGGTCAATCACTGGTACCCCATATAGTCCCCCAAGCACCGCCAAGAGTAATTCTTGAGTACAGAATAAGGAGTAATCCCTAAGCATCACCAGGTGTGCCCCCCCAGAGTAAAACAAAATACAAGAAAATAATTTGTCCTTTATGACAATATTTAATTTTAAAAGCAGCAAAATTCTTTTTCAAGCGGTACACAACTGTGGTTTCCTGTTTCCTTTGCAAACACAGTCTCTTCTGAATAACTATCATAAAGTTAAAGATCACAAACTTAGACTATGAAGATGTTCTCTAATACTGGGTCAGCTGCTATGAGGTTATCCGAACCTGTTCCAATATTTTAAGACAGCATAACCGATATACTGAACTGGCCATCTAAATGAATGTACTGGTGCTATGTAATGATAGCTAGAAATTATCTGTAACGTGGGGTAACCAGGACAGCTTGCTCCTTGAATAACTAACCACAAGGACCCACGTGTCTGCCCAACTAAAATGAAGGCTCCTGGATTGGTGATTAAAAAGTAACTGATTCTGGGACCAGAAAAATAGTACAGCATGCAGCATGCTTGCCTTGCACAATGCCAACCTACGTTCAATCTCCAGCACCACATATGGTTCCTCAAATCACCAAGAATGAGCCCTCAGGGGCTGGAGCGGTAGCACATCGGGTAGGGCATTTGCCTTGCATGCAGCCTACCCGGGTTCGATTCCCAGCATCCCATATGGTTCCCCGAGCACCACCAGGAGTAATTCCTGAGTGCATGAGCCAGGAGTAACCCCTGAGCATTGTCGGGTGTGACCCAAAAAGCCAAAAAAAAAAAAATGAGCCCTCAGCCCTGTCGGGTTTGATCACAAAACAAAATAGAAAATACTAAACCATTCAAACACTGTTTTTATGTTGCTTACTCTAAGTTCATAAAGTTTACTCCATGAAACATTGGATTGTTGATATTCTAAGATCACAAAACGTTCCCTGGTCAAATAGACACTAGTAGTTCAACATACTTTATTTTCCTCTTATTCTTAATTTCCACATATAACTGCTCTGAGAAGTCTTGCAATAAGAAATAATTACTTTGGGGGGCCACACCCAGTGGTGCTCAAGTCTTACTTCTGGCTCTGCATTCAGGGGTCACTCTTAGCACACTCAAGGGACCATATAGGATTCCTGGGATCACACCCAGGTGAGCTACATATCAAGACAAGCACCCTACCTGCTGTACTATCTCTCCCAATATAACTTTTTAAGAAAAGAATAGAATGCAAAATATCACCTCAGCTGACCACTTTTTAAATAAAAAGAGCACCATTCTCCTTTATTAACAGATCCTCAATTATAGTTGGTCTAACCAAACATGCTTTGGGAAATGTAACTTGTCTAATTTATCATATCTTCTTTATTATAGTAAATTCAATATCGGATATTAAAAAATGGCTTTGTTCACTTTCCTTCTTTCCAATTTTTATTACCTCTTTGGACCCTTCCCAAACCATAATGTGTAAAGATTTAGCAAATAAAAATACAGGATACCAATTTATATCTAAATTTCAAACCAAAAGATGATATTTTAATGTAAAAATATCCTAAATACTCTAAATGTTAAACACTTAAATGCAATCATGTATACTGTATTTTATTTGATAATCCTAAACTCAAATAAAATTAAAGCCATCATTAATTAATTAATGGAGGTCAGACTAATTTAGTAATAAGTACATGAAAGAAACTCATTCAATTCTTGCTAAATGTGTTCTTTTTAATCTTTCAAACACCAAGAATATGAAGTGATTTTCAAGAATACTGTATCATTGGTGTTTCTGTAATAATTTTAACAATAATACTATAATCATTCAATCGCCCTGACAAGTGTTTCTCAACCTTTTTTCAGCTCTTCCCACTCCTGACCTGTTTCCTTCCTGCCCAACCCCATCCTACAGGTTGGCTTTCTTATAACATCCCCATTTACACAACTTCACCTGTGCCCCCCTTGGAAAATCCTGTACCCCCAGGTGAGAAACACTGACAACCATAAAATCTTTTACTCCAGTCAGAGCTCTTAATTTTAAAAATAAGTGGGATGAACCCTAAGAAAAGTGACTTGCCTTGCTTAGGAAACTCCCCATTAAAAGCTGATCATGAATTCTCCCAACCTTAGAAGCCAAACATGCTCTCTTTATTGTTATTCCATGTCTTTACTCCACAGGATAAAAAAAAAAAAAAATCCCAGAAAAAAAACCTCAATTAATGGATTATTCAAACATCCTAAATAACAGAATTAACTAAGTTTACCATTTTAGTTAATGAAATCACAATGAAATTGAATATATTAAAATAAATATAATTTTCAAATTATACTAGATATAGCCATAGCACAGTTGTAAGGCATTTGCCTTGCATGCGGCCAACCTGAGTTCGATTCCTCCATCCCTCTTGGAGAGCCTGGCAAGCTACCCGTGGTGTATTTAATATGCCAAAAACAGTAACAACAAGTCTCACAATGGAGACGTTACTGGTGCCCACTCGAGCAAATCGATGAACAACAGGAAGACAGTGCTACGGACTAGACATAGCATAATCTTTCTTTCAGAAGATACATATCCTTAGTATCTCAGTAACATTAATTACTACAACGTATGAGCATGCAAAAGTACAGGTTTAAAGAAAATTTTGGAGTGTCTTTTGTGTATCTACGTGTTTCTAATTATAATTTTTCAGGATATATATATATTTTTAATTCATTAATAATCTCAAATATTGCCAGAAGAAATAATCAATCCCAATACATATTACTACATTAAATATTGGTTATAAGATCAACAGCTCTGATAGGTTCCTTTTCTATATATATAAAACTGAAGAACTGTTAATATTTACAATAGATGGCATATCACTATACAATTAAAAAGAAGAATAAGTATGGAAACCATCTACAAAAAGTCACTAAAATATTGCTTTTTATTTCCTGGCTGTCATATTTAATTACCATCCCACACAAATACCATTATGTCCTCAGGTGCCATGTAACTTAGACTGACAAAAGAATGCAATGCAAAATCAATGAGAATTCCAGATTGGCCAATAATTTTTTAAAATGAACATTCTTTCATTAAATAATGAGGTCTTGTGTGTATACCTAATTTACCCACAAGATAGATGTGCATATTTAAACATCAAGGAATTTATTAAGGACCAGAGAGATAGCACAGGGGCTAAGACCTCACCTTGCACATCACTGATGCCAGTTTGATCCCCTGAGCAGGATTGACCCCTGAGCACAGAGCCAGGAGTTAGACCCAGCAACTTCTGCATGGTGACTCAAAAACAGTAACAAAAAATATCTTAAATAATTTAGAATAATGAGAATAATAAACTTACTAGGAGTCAATGGGCTGGAGCGATAGCACTGCGGTAGGGCATTTGTCTTGCACGTGGCCAACCCGAATTTGATTCCTCGCCCCTCTCGAAGAGCCTGGCAAGCTATCCGTGGCGTATTCAATATGCCAAAAACAGTAACAAGTGGTCTCATATTGGAGACATTACTGGTGCCCACTCAAGCAAATTGATGAGCAATGGGATGACAGTGACTGACTAGGAGTCAATCCATGCCTTACCCATAATACCTATATATTTAAGTCAAATTCCATAATTATGTCATATTGTGAAATGTGCATAACCTATCTCTCTTATCTCATCAAGCTGACACAATACAGAATCAATGTAATATCCCACTGGTTTCATTAGGAAATGGAGCCATCATTTTTCTTAAAGAGATACCAAGAAAAAATCAGAGACTGCATTGTATATTCTCCAAAAATTACATGTTTTCCTAATCTGGTGGCAGAGGGGTCAGATTATTGATAGATACCAGGTCCATCTGGTTAATCTTTTATTTTTTTTTTAAATTTTTTATTGTGGAAAGTTGCAAAGTTACAAAGTTTTCAGGTTTAAATCTCAGTTATACAATGTTCGAATACCCATCCCTTCCCATCTGGTTAATCTTAACAAGGTGCCCTCCATTCAAAATATGGTGGTGGGAAGGTGCAATGGTGGTGGGCTTTGTGTTTGAATATTAAATGTAATGAATTATTGTGAACAACTTTATATGTTTATTTTATTTATGAAACATTTTATTTAGAAATGTTTATTTAGGGGAAAAAAAACCGCGAAGTGTAGTTTTCCTTTAAAATTGCAGCTTCTCCATAAGTCATATGGATTGTATGTGTGTGTTTGTGTTTTTGTGAGTGTGATTAGAAGAAATTAGAACTAGGGTGTTTTGTAAAAGTCACCCCAAGCATTTTTGGGTGTGGCCTTGAAGGCCCCCAAACACCACCAGAGTGGCCCTGATCCATCCTGGAAGCAGAGTTATGCATCCTCTAGGCCCAGCCTTGAACCACCAGGCCCAACTCGCTAAGTATTGCTGAGAGTGACCCTTAGGTCCCCTGAACACTGCTTGGAAGCCCTCCAACCCTTAATAAAAGTTTATCATTATTCATATTTTTTTGTTATTAAAGTCACTTGCTATGGGCTTTCTCACCCAAACAGGGTAAGTTGGGTATAAAGATACGCCCAGCTTTCATGCCGCTCAAAAAGACTTCACAAGCTTTTCAGATTGATGCTGTGAAAGGAAATGAGATTTTTGTCCCTGACCCTGTATATTTACAAGCTAAGGAACTGGGCTCCTTCCTTGTTGATGTGTTCAATTACTTGTACCACTCACATATGATACAGTTAACTACTTGGCCATAAAAAAGAGAGTTTACCTAGAGGCAAATTATAGGTCATGTGAAATATTAAGGTAAACATAAATATTTACAGAGCTGGGGAGAGACTGTAATTGTGTACCTGGAGACAGATGTTCCTGACTCTAGCACAAGTCAGGTCCTCTGTGCTTTGTGATAAGGAAACATTATGAAAAGAGGCGCAATGCCAAATAAGGAAGGAAAAGTCACCACAATTAAGCTTTCATTTAGGTACTGATTAGTAGGTCTCCTTACAAATTATTGGTGTTTAAAATATATATATATATTTATATTTTAAAGTACAATTTGTACACAAATTGTTATACTATGTACTAAATATCTTCAAAATCTTTGGTTGAAAGATCAGGCTTAGAATTCTGTGTTAGAATTCTGGTTTCTACTTTACCAACAGAAGAAAGTCACTCACCCCTTAGAAAACGCCATTTCCCCATTTTATTATTTAAGATAGCTGTTGTCATAAAGATTGAAGAAAATTTATACATTCGTTCAATAGTAGGCCTCATATGTGAAGATATCTGTGCATAGCCCCTTTGTTTTGTTTTTGTTTTAATTTGTGGAGCTGGGACATACCTGGTGGTGCTCAGAGCTTATTCTTGGTCTGTGCTCAGGGTTCACTCTTCTTGGTGCTTAGGGAACCATATGTGATGCCTAGGATAGAACTTGGGTTGGCTGAGTACAAGGAAAGAGCCTTACCCACTGTATAATCTTCCTGGCCCCTGGCAGTTTTTCTAGAATTTAGGTCACTGCCAGAAAAAGGAACAATTGAAAGTAAATTATATAGCAAAAAAAGAAAAAACCTTCAAATGTCAATTACTAGGCTTTCTCTTTTAGAATATATAGAGACGGATACATCTAATTCTTGGGATTGGCAGGGCCGGGGGAGAGTGAGGACTGAGTTAGGAGTGAGGCAGGTCCTTTATGATTCATTTGGATACTGCCAAGTCAGATGATATCCTGCAATGCACAGGTTTATTTTCCCTTGTGCTTAGAGTTTATTTCACTTGGTTATGGTTATAGGGTGAAGGTTATGGTTATAGGGCAAGGCACTTGGTTATGGTTATAGGGTGAAGGTTATGGTTATAGGGCAAGGCATTTGGTTATGGTTATAGGGTGAAGAAGACTGGCTGTGGTTTGGATAGTAAATAGTGTCATGGGGATAGGGTAGGATGGGGGGAGGAATCTGCTAGGTTAATATTTTGTGTTTTGGTACGAAAAAAGCCAGTTCTGGCTTGTGGTAGTCATTGGTTGGGGGAAGAACTACTGCTGAAGTTCAAAAGCTCTGGAGAACTCTGAAAAAGAGCAGAGTAGAATTCCCTGAGAAAAATTCACTAACTAGTGAGGGGACCAACTGACGCCTTGGGGAGGATGGCTTCACTGGGCTGGGAGGAAGATGGGTTTCCTTGGAATTATGGCACTTGGTTAGGAGCTATTAGTGGAAGTGGCACTCAAGTACCACAGGTAGCACTGTAGCACTGTTGTCCCGTTGTTCATTGATTTTCTCCAGCAGGTACCAGTAACGTCTCCATTGTCAGACTTGTTACTGTTTTTGGCATATCAAATACACCACAGGTAACTTGCCAGGTTCTGCCATGAGGGCGGGATATTCTCGGTAGCTTGCCAGGCTCTCTGAGAGGGATGGGGGAATAGAACCTGGGTCGGTTGCATGCAAGGCAAACGCCCTACCTGCTGTGCTATCGCTCTAGCCCGTGTGGCACAGGTATTGTCAGGAATGAGCCATCCAGGACCCCATGAAGAGATGGCCTCAGTGCTCCTCTGGGGGCTGGTGGGAATCGTGACAGCATCTCCTCTGCCTGACACAGTATTTTTAAATGGCCTAGTACTGAGTCTGTTTTCATACTTAGTAGTGGGTATAGAGTTTTTTTATTTTATGAGATGTTTCCACAAACTTTATCCAGAGACTATAAAACCAAGCTCCCGGAAGAGAGCAATGCAGAGAGTTGCTTGCCCCCACACCTGGCTATCTTCCCCAGGGCCCCTCGGAGGGGGTGGGTTGAGTTTCTCTCCCGCCCCAAGCAGAGCCCCAGCAGTCAAAGACCTCCAGAACCCAGTCACAGCCATGCTCAAGGCCCCTCTCCACACCTTCAGATGAGCCTAACGCATGAAGGAACTGGCAGAGGAACCCAGATGTGTGGGACCCGGGGCTGAGATCTCCAAGCCTGCTCGGATCATGACTGGGCCTCTTCCGCCCAGATCTCCCATTTTCCAGTAGCTAGGCAGTCACACCCAGAAGCTGCTCCCCCAACCCCCCGCCACCCCCCTAGCACCGTATAATCCCATCAACGGCCAACATCCAGAGATTACAAAACCAAGCTCCCGGAAGCGACATCTTATAGCCTAGTTCTCCCTCTTGGATAACCTGGCAAGCTACTGAGAGTTTCCTGCTCACATGGGAGAGCCTGGCAAGTTCCCCGTAGCATATTCATATGCCAAAACCAGTAACAATGATGGGTCTCATTCCTTGACCCTGAAAGAGCCTCCAATGCAGCACCGTTGGGAAGGACAAGTAAAGAGGGGCTGCTAAAATCTTAGGGTTAGGATGAATGGAGACGTTACTGAGACTGTTCCAGAAATTTGACAATCAACAGAATGATGATGATGATGATGATGTTTCCACAAACATTTGTCCATTCAATGTTCTTAACAGCTTTCTAGAAAGTTATTATTTTTCTTCTCATCTTATGTATGTGCTAGTGAGATATAGTGAGGATTGATATCAATGAAGAATTAAATGGCTAATTATAAGAATGGCCAAAATACAATTCCTACACTTTCCCCTGCACTTTTCTACCTTTGAAGTGCCTCACCTTTGTCCTTTTTTCACTTGCTAAGTAATGAGAAACAGTCTTTTTTTAAATGAAACAGCTGATCAGGCATTAAAGATAAATAGCCTTAAAGATAAATCTTGTCATTTATATTTAATTAGGCTCAATTGAAATGTAGCATTTTTAAATATGAGGAATGTAGCTTATGGCTAAAACAATGTCCTTTTCACATGCACTTTTTTAGTGAGAATTATATAATTTAAATAAAAGATAAATACTCTACATTGTCTTTCTTCTTTTAGAAATATGGCATTCACATTTTCTAGTTAGTAATAGCAACCTAAACAAAATTAGAAAGATGACACTAAAAACAGTTTTCTGACACTTCTTATACATGTTGAGCTAGACCAGTGCAAAGCAAACACAGTTTGTCAGAATGAAGAATGTAGACAGAATTGCCGAGTATGCAGTCACTTTTAAAAAAAAAACCAAACTCATCTCAACAGAAAACCAAAGAAACAGATCTATATGAAAAGGACTATATGCAAACCTGCAAAAATGCATGCCAAAGCAATCCATTCCTCCTGTTTCCAGTTCATAGTGTATTATTCATTAGTACCCAGTAAAATAACACGTCCAAGATAAAAGGTATTTGTCTTCAACACACTGCAACACAAGCCCCACAGTATTTAATGCCTCCATGTTTAAATGGATAATCATATTTCAAAAATAGGATCAATTAGATTAGTCTATGCATTCATATATGCATATATTTTCACATATATGCACACATATTTTTGTGTATATATATGATGCTTTAAAAAATGTTAAAGCTCTGGGGCTGGAGCAATAGAACAGCAGGTAGGGCGTTTGCCTTGCACGTGGCCGATGCAGGTTCGATTCCCAGCATCCCATATGGTCCCCTGAGCACCGCTAGGGGTAATTCCTGAGCACAGAGCCGGGAATAAGCCCTGTGCATCGTCGGGTGTGACCCAAAAAGCAAAAACAAAAAAAAAAAAACATTAAAGCTCCTCCTAAGGGAAAAAAAAATCCAGATCAACAATACTAGAGACTACAAATCAAGACTAGGATTTAATTTCTACTTTTGGCTTTTAGGCAAAGGACATCTCTTTCAGTTTGCTAGCCAGTCAAAACACCTCCAATTTCCCAAAAACAGTAGATGTACAATTGGAGATTCTGAGACATTAGCTGCTGGTTTGAAAAAAAAAACAGACGGCATCATTCCCAGGGAGTAGATACCTCACCCAAATGGAATGAAGGGACTTATCCCTCCCAGAGATTCACGCACAGCTTACCTTTAAACTTTAAACTGGGGATGGATAAGGGTTCCTGATGGTGGGTTTTGCACATTGTTGCATACCTGTATTTCCTGATTAGCTGGAGCACGCTCGCCCTCAGCCTTTTGGGTTCACACTTCAGACTGACATCATTTCCCAGAGGTAGAAGCTAGAGTCTCAGTTCTTTGGGGAAACTGGCACGTGTACAAAGACCTACCAAAACTATTCATCTAATCGAGGTGCTCAAAGGCCTCAGTTCGACTCTGCAGCCGAAATGTTCCGCTCATCAAACGCAAATGTTTGGCATTTCCTTAAAGCCCAGAATCTTGAGACTATGAGGCAGCATTTGGTATGTGTCACAGGCCACTACATTTTTTATAGTACAGCAAAGTTGTGTCCTGTGGTGAATGAGGCTTTGCTAACTTCAGGAGTCGGCGCCCAGCACAGCTGTTAACTTAAAACGGGCTGGCTGACGCGGGAGCTTCTTCTCTTTTACTTCTTCAGACGAGGTAATAACTTGCTTAAATTTCTTTATAACTTATGGAATTCCCCACCCAAGATAACTTCTAAGTAGCGAGCAGCAGCAGCAAATTTTGCACCCAAGGAAGGAGAAAAACCGCCTCTTCTTCTGCAGCCCCTCATGTATTGCCGGCTGGGGCCTCAGGAGAAAGCGTCTGAACTGCGCCTGCGCCGATGCCTGGCCCAGGCTGGCGTTTCTGAGGCGGTGGGCCTGGGAGCTGGGTTGACCGTTACCCACGGATGAAAGCCAAGCTTATAAAATAAGGCTGAAACTAACCCTCTGTGTAGGTGATCTTTGTAAGTACTTAGTATGATTCTCTTTATATAAGTCCCAAACATATGCTCTTTAAAACTATCTGAAATATATAAAGAAATGTTGACAGATAGTGATTGGCTGGAAAATAACGTTATTTGAAAGTCGTGTCTCTTTTCTGGTAGGATCTCAGAATATAATTTCGAGAAAATGCCAAAACTCAGTAGTAGAAAATGAACATTGAAGTATAAAACAGGTCAAAGATAGAAGCAGATACTTAAAGAAAATGTATGGAATAGAAATAAGCACAGTTAAAAAAAATGCATAGTGTAGCCACAGTGAGTTGTCCCTGTAAAACAACTGAATCATTGAATTTTTTAAATTATGATAATACCAAATGTAGGTGAGAATGTGGAAAAACTAGATCTCTCCTATATTAGTACCTATCACTCAAACATATCATGACAATTTCTAGCATATGACCCATCACTCACAGTCTTGGGAATTATCCTAAAGAAATAAAAATTTACGTTCATACAAATATCTAGACAAATATTTATGAAAGTATTATAATAATGGTAAAATACTGGGAGCTACTCAGATATCCTGAAATGGATACTGTAGCACTCTAGCAATGTCCTCCTATTTCTCATCATTTGTTCGGGTATGTCTCCATTGTGAAACTTGTTGTTACTGCTTTTGGCATATAGAATATGCCTCGCATGGGTAGCTTGCCAGGCTCTGCCATGCAGGCAGGATACTCTTGGTAGCTTGTTGGGCTCTTCGAGAGGGATGGAGAAATCGAGCCCGTGTCGGCCGTGTGCAAGGCAAACACCCTACCTGCTATGCTATCGCTCCAGTCCTGAAATGGATACATAAATCAATAAATTCTGATGCAGCTATCAGATAGAAATGTATTCCATCTCCAAACATAGGATACTGCATAGTCCCATTAAAATCAATCTGAAAAATCACATAATCTAGTGCTAGAGAACAGAATAATAATTGGTGGCGAGAGGCAAACACAAAGAGGTAGAATTAGGAAGTCCTTTTGTGATCAGGGAACTGTGTCTGAATTGTGGAAATAATTTTATTAACATGTAACTTTGATAAATATTTGAAGTGTTCTAGCAAATGTGCCCCCCAAATTTCCTAGCTTAAGTCTCCATTTCAAAAGCCTAGCAGGCTGAGACTCTTCTTGCTAAAATAATCAGCTGTAACCAGAAGCCTCACCATTGCTCTATTCTGCCCCATAGTTGCTAGAACTGGCCAGGCACAGCTACCTTATCAGTTTGGCCCAGCAAAACATGCATTATACACCTTTGTTACCCAAATTCCTAGAATTGACCATACAGCTTCTTTTCCAGAATAGGCTATTACTACATGATTGGCTCAGAACATTTTGTAGTTGATCCAGATTAACATGTTTTATTAAGTATGGCAATTTTAATTACCATGCCAAATTTCTTTTTTATTCAATTGGTTTAGGATGATCTATATACAATGTGCTTTCTTCCCCAAATTTGGTACATGTCCCCTGCAATTTCCCTCCCGGACTAAATAATCTTTAGAAAAAAGAATTTTCCCACCAAAGCACCCAAAAGTTATGCTATAAAAAGTGTTCCCTAAGACAGCCAGACAGACCTCTTTCTCTGGAAGCCCCCACTGTGTCAGTCAAAATAGTGTGCTATCTCTCTTCAATAAACTTGCTCTGCTCTAGTAAATTCTTTTACCACTCCATGGCTCAGACCCAGCGTGACTGGGGTTTGAGAACCTCCTCCTAAATCTTTGATATCTACCATAACAAGTTATTACGAGTTTATGGAAGGGGCAAGATAAACAGCTCAAGGGTCCAGAATTTGATTTATCGCAGGCACCAGCACTACATGGTCCCCAAATATCACCAGGAATGAGCACTGAATCAAGAGTAGCTCCTGAGTCCTACCCGATGTGACCAACCCCCCAAAAAATAATATTACACCACTTTTATTTAGCAAAACCCTGTAAGTGTTGAAATACACTGTTAGTTTAATTAGGCTTATGTACATAGTTTTATATTTATTAAAAGCAAATAGTATTGTTTTATTAGCAAGCATAATTTTAGTATACAAATGTGGATGACTTTATAAGAAGAATATAGAAGTGATTTAGGGGCTTATTTGCTTTTGTTTCCTTTCCTATTGCCAAAATTTAGTCTATACTCCTTGCTACATATTCCTTTTTTCAAGTTTTCCAGAGTCAAGGGTTTCTTTCATGTGTTGAATTTGAAGACTACTTCACACCATTGTGGCTACCTCGTCCTCAAATCAATTTCCATGTTTGGAAGGATTTCCTAAGACAGTAATTTTTCCTCTGCCATATCTGAATGAGTGATTATACAGATACATTTTCCTGAATATTCTTCCAGTCAGTTTCCATAATTTAGGCATGTTGCAGGATAGTCCTGTGGTAACTCTTTGTTCTTTACACCCTATGCATGAAGCAGCTCCTATAAGGCCTATGGAGAATGGGCCCCTGTATTGTGGTCACTGTCACTATAACACTGTCATCCCATTTGCTTGTCGATTTGCTGGAGCGGGCACCAGTAACGTCTCCATTGTGAGACTTCTTGTTACTGTTTTTGGCATATCAAATACGCCACGGAGAGCTTGCCAGGCTCTGCCTTGTGGGCAGAATACTCTTGGTAGCTGGCCAGGCTCTTTGAGAGGGACGGAGGAATCAAACCCAGGGCAGCCGCATGAAAGGCAAACGCCCTACTCACTGTCCTATCGCTCCAGCCCCCTGTATGTGGTGGAGGGCACTATCAGGAGGGTATCCTGCCACCTGGAGTCTCTCTCCAGGTGCCTCTCTGGTATTGGTAGCTGGAGTGTGTGTACATGCCATTTACCTCCCTATAACAAAAAAATGAAAGAAACTGGAAAGATCATCACATCAAAAACAGATTCATGATAAAATAAGGCCTTGGCATAGGCTTACCCTAACTCTAATGCAACTGTCAAAAATCTCATAAAATCACTTATTTGACATGACTTGGTGTCCTCATTTATAAGTGGTCTATGATATTGATCATCTAACTTACTGATTGCTGTGAGGATTAATCGAGAAAATGTCTTTAAACTTCCCAGCCCATTGCTTGCCACATGTGAGGGCTGCGGTACATGCTGATTCCCATTGCTTTTGAGTTTACCCTATTCCTTAGCCCCCAGGCCAGTTTGAAAATAAATGGTTTGCAATAAAGAGGACTGATTGCTAGGAGTGAGCAGGGTTAATTAACTTTTACCAAGAAATGTGTTCCTAAAAAGAATTATATTGATTAAACCTTTCAAAATGAAATCACTATTAAATAGACTAAGGAAAGTCAGTTTCATGCCAAGTGTATCTGTCTTGAAGTTCTTAGAACACTGACGCCATACTTAATCATCTCTTCTGGTATAAATAATTAGGGACTGATTAATTCTGATTCCAAAAACAATTCAGTGAAGAATTAAACTTAAAGCAGGTAGCCTATATACCTGTGGGGGGGGGGGTGGAAACTATTGAATTTCTCTGCATGCTGGTTTCTGGGAGATTTAGAACTTTAACCTCTGGAGGATATATAAACTAGTAGGGAAGAGGCAGAATACCCAATGGACTAATTTCATCTGGAGATGCTAGGAAAGAATAGTTTGTATTCCAACTGTGAAACTGATGATGATGTCTTGGAAGAATCAAAATGACAGAGGAGAGTTTGTTAGTTTGGGGTTTTCTTCTTCTTCTTCTTCTTGTGTTTGGGCAAGGGGCAGGCAGGAGAATACCAAAAAGCAATCACCCTTGATGAAACATAGGTTTCCTGCGGTCTGTCAATTCCTCTAGAACTCCTTCCTTGGGAACTTCTAGAGGGCTAGTGACACATTGTATTCCAGTCCCATCCTAGTTCTTGGTACAAGTCGGCTCCACAAAGGTTTGCTAAATGAACAAAGCTCCTAGGGTAGCCTTAAGGTTAGCTGTGTATTTGAATGTTTTTAGACTCTAGCTATCTCTCTCTAAAGCCTGCGTGCGTGCGTGCGTGCGTGCGTGTGTGTGTGTGTGTGTGTGTGTGTGTCTGCGCGCGCTGTGCTGGGGAGCGGGGGTGAGGGGTGGAGGTGGGGGCGGGAATCAAACAGTTGTAGCAGGCGGGACTGAAAGCTCCTGGAGGGTCAGAAACCGGGTCGATTGCGTTCTCTGTCACCCGCACAGATCTTGACAAGGCGACTACCACTGTAGGCATTCAGTGCGTATTTGTTGCTTGCAAGCACGGCAGTGATCCCAGATCCCGTCTTCCCAGATCTCTGTCAACTCCAAGAGTGCAGAGGAATGGGGTCAGGGGCGACCACGAATCCTGACAACTGGGGAACAGCCCCAAGTCAATTTCACTTCCTCGTTCAGCCTCTGGCGGGAGGTTGTAAATCGCCCCTGGACTAGGGCTGGAGAGGAGGTGGGCGGGGGGTGGGGGGGTGGGAAGGAGGGTGGGCAGTGGGACGTCTCAGCGCCCCCCTGCGGGGACCTCCAGAGCCCAGGCACCGAGCAAGGTAACCCGGTGGGGGGAGCGCGCCAGCACGTGCAGCCGCCCAGGGGAGGAGGAGGCAGGGCCAACGCAGCCCTTAGTCAGCAGCTGGGCTCGGTTTGGAAACAAAAGCCAATGTCCTCCCTCCGCGTCCGCGGCCGGTCAGCTCCCGGGGGGAAGAGAGCCATGCTGCCCAGCCGGTTAGTGGCCCAACTTACTTTTCCAGAGCCTGGGACCAAGGGCCAGCAGTTGCAGGGGAATGGGTGGGAGGCTGGGGAAAGGGGGTGGGGGGCCCTGATGGCCCTGACCCTTCCCCCCACCCCACCTCAGGGCCGTCGGGGAGCGGGGCCAGGGTCTCCCGAGCCCTGCGCGTGCGGATCCCGGGTGATCCGTCTCCGAGCCGGGGCGCCCCCCCACCACCACCACCGCCCCGAGGTCTGCGCAATGCTGAGGCACCTCTGCCACCCGCGCCCCGGCGCCCAGACACACCAGGCCCCGGTTTCATGAATGAAATCCAATCGTGTGGATATAAATAGCAGCGAGGGTTGCTAACGTCACAGTGCGAGCCTCCCAGCCCCGGCGGCGGCGGCGGAGCTCGGTGCGGGGCGCTCGCTTCTGCCCGGCCGGCGTCCGGGAGCGGGGTAGGGGCAGGACGAGGAGGGGGGTGTGCTGCTGCAGGGGAGGGGTGGCGTGGAAAGAGACCGGGACCTGTCGCCCGGACAGCGACCCGCGGCGGCGGCGGCGGCGGCGGCGGCGGCGGCGGCGGCGGCGGGCGAGCCCGCTAGGCGAGGCAGTGCCATGCTGTCTTTGTGCAAAGTTGGGCGGCGGGCGGCACGCCGCGCGCAGGGGCTCGGCACACCCGCGACCGCGCGCAGTCGTGGCTGCTGCTGAGAGGCGGGGGGGCCCCCCTTACCCCCCAGCTCTTGAAGGCGGAGAGAGCTCGCGTCTCGCTCGGTTCCAGGGTAGGTTCTGTGTCGTGAGTGCGCTGTGGTATGAAACTTCTGCAAGCAAGCAGCCGCCGCGGAGCCCCCCACCCGCCACCGCCCGGCCCCAGCCCCAGCGGGTGGCTTCTGCGGGCCGGGATAGGGGGTCCCCCCGGGCTGCGCCACGCGGCCAGCAGAGTCCCAAGGGAGAGTTAGGGGACTGAGCTGCTTTAGGAGCCGCCCTCCCCTCCCTGTCTCCTATCTGAGGCTAGCAGAAGAGATTCCTAAGAGCGCCCGCACAGCCGCACCCCTAACTTGGAGCTGAGCAAATGCACAACAGGCACTCTTAGCAGGCTCTCTGTGCAAGGGAGGGGTGATGCCGTGCTGTCAGGAGGGTTATTTCCCCCTTGGAAGAAGAGTGGTGGGGAACATGGTGACCCGAGAAGGGTGGATACTCGAACCCCTTTAGCGCTTTGCACCCCCATGAGGGTGGACAGGTCTGCCCACAGTGTGGCGATCCCCACCCCCAATCCCGTGTCTATGGAGTCTGTTGTGAGTTGCTGTGACAACAGTAGCAGCTGCCATGAGGGGCTTGCAAAACTTACCTTGTCTTTGTCTGCTCGGCTTTCAGGGAGTACAAAGGGGGTGGGGAGGGGGAAAGCTCCAGACCAGGGAAGAGTGGCCCCTCCCGAAGAGAAAGTGGAAGGCATAACTATGTAAAAATACTTCTTTGGGTTCTGCTCCTACTTGCCGCAGTTTCTTTCCTCAGCAGTATCAAACATCTCAACTGAGGAGCAATGTCAATATTTAGACTTGGACAAGCCAAAAAGTTAGAGGGGAGCGCCCAGCGCAAGGTTTTGACTTGGCTTTGCACGTCAGCACACAAGCTGTGCCTTTCGAGCTGACTGTACACATTTGTTGGGGGGCCGGGGGGGTGCATGAAGGTTGACATGTACACAGAATCACCCAGCACTAGGAAGATAGAAAGGTAGGACCAGAAACATTTCTTTGACTTTGAACTTCCCCCAACCTGTGCTAGTCACAAGGCTCTATTGAACCCTCGCCAGATGCTCAGCTTGAGGTTTTGCTACTTTGGGGCTCCCCCAACCCCAAATGGTACAATACAAACCTACACTGTGTAGGGTATCCTCTCTAAACTGCAAAACTTGGTGCTGTCTTCTCGCTTATCAGTAGATATAAATAGGCTATGTTTGTCTGCTTGAGGCAAGCTCTGAGTTTTTCTAAACATGCGCTGATAAGTTTGTTTACAAACACTCTTTAGAAACTTGAAATCATATTTCATTACAATTAACCGTGTAGAGGCTTGGGAGTCACTATTTGCTAGAAAATACATACAAGTTCGTTTCTGTATAACTCTAATGCCTGCGCACTGTCCTGCAGGTGAAGGGAAGTGTAGATCATGACATTAAGATTCCTCTGAGATTCCTGATCATATTTGAGCATAATAGATAAAAGAAACTAAAGCTAGTTCATCTCAGTGTGAGAGGCTTAGGAAATAAGAAAAGCCCAGTTCGTATTCTCCTAAAAATTGCCCTTTCATTTCCCCCCCCCAAATTTTGAGGGTAGTGTAGACATACATGAAAGATTATGTGTGTTTGTAGAGATAAGAGTAGAACCTTACATAGTGCAATTAGCTTCATAAAGTAATGCATTAGCTCTGCTATTACAATTTAATAGGAAAAAAGAATCATTCGGTCTTTTAGTTATGATATTTTCTAAAAATGCTATTTTGTAGAAATAGCTTGTCCATATCTGTGACTTCTTGTCTGTATAGTTTTCATTCTTCTCATCCAAGGACTTAAGGCCAAATTCTTTTTTCTTTTTTTGGATCATCCACAAATGCTCAGAAACATATTTTCACAAATGCTACAAAATGTTAACCTAGCTATTTCGGGATATATTTGACCCAACCGTACTTTAGCACAGGCACTTAGTGAAAGTTAAGCAGATTCTGTCCTTTATGGTCAGGGAGAAAAGAAAACATGTCCGCCGAAATTGTCAGTGATTCCCATCCACTCCTGATAAGCTGCAGGACTGATGGTCTTTCTCTCTTCCGAATAGGTAAGTACAGCTCTCAGCAGGGTGCTCTATTCTTCACTTCCTGTAAGTGAGGTCAGTGTCTTTGTGCTAACCTATGACCGCATATTTGTGATATTTTGTGTCTACATCTGAGCATGCATTTCAGAACACATTCCCTAGTCATTTGTCTTGAAACAGTTTGTCTTTGTCATTTTTATGGGCCCAAGTATAACCGTCACAAATTAATGATTCTTATGTCCTATTTATTCTGTATAAAATGACACAAAGAAACATGGTCATTAAATTACTCTGTCCTTTGTAAAAATTTGGGGGGAGGGGGCATTGGGGGTTAGAGTGGATCTAGAATAGTTAAGGATATTGAGGATCTTAAATATCAGTCACTACTGATAACTAAGGATTTACTCCCTAATTTTAGCACTCTGTCACTGGAAAACTTTTAATATAATAGTTATTTTTTTTTATTATGAACCAGAGTTAGGGTAATGTGTGTCCTCAAAAAAAAATTTCTGTGAAGTTAAACCTCTCTCTTGATTTCCAGGTAACAAGGAATTAGACATTTAGAGTGGTTAGATGGTATATTTAGTTCCTGCGTCTAATAAGTCAGAAAAGTGAATTTTTTTTATTACATCCTACTCTAAAACCTAAAACTCTTGTTGAAAGGCCTTCTCAAGTAGGGAAACTGGAGCCAAAAAATATGACCTCCCTAAGATAATTTGGTAATTACTGATTATGTAACATTCAATGGTCCAGCTATTGCAAAGAAATTAATTCCATTCTCATAACTAAAACAGTGACAATAATACATATTCATTCGTATTTTCTAGCATGTACTGTCAAACACTCAAGAAAATTTTTATCCTGAGATAACATTTTTTTGGATGGGGTTCAGAGTATACATCCCAATGCTACTAGCAGCACACTGATATACTCCCAATGTTACTAGGCCTAGGAGTGCCAAACTGGACCCCTGCATCGTGGTGCTGCTGGGCTGGTGGTTTTATGGGGAAGGGAGAAAGGCAGCGATCGCTGTTTTTAAGGATTTCATAAACAGATTCAAAAGGGAGTATATTAAATATTCATGTGTGAAAGATTAGCGAATAAATCAAGATCACACATGCCAAAAGATTGAATTGGGATGTTAGTCTATGTTACATTTATGAGTTCAGCATTTTCCACTCTGTGGGATTACTTTACAATTCCATGTATGTGTGGAAAATTTTTCCTAAGTACATATTTTTGTCTGGATAAATGATAAATGAGTGAGACTTTAAGAAAAGACAAAAATTATAATTTAACCCAAATGGGAGTGCTTGTGCAGTCATCTAGAACCACTGAATTACTGTATATAAAACTCAGAAGCATTATTGCTTCAAAAGCATTGTAACAAAATTGTGAGCTGTTTGAATCTGCATAGCATCTTTTTTTTTAAAGCTTTACAATTTGGCATGATGCTTAAAAGCATGGGTTCCTTTTGGAACTTCAGTTTAAAATGTGCTGTGTAGGTAGATTTTGATACATTATAGATAAATCCCAACTAAAGTTCTGAAAATGTCCAATATTTAAAGATTCATCAGCTCATTTTTGGTTTTTGTCTGGATTGACAATCCTCTTTTCTCTCTGTTCCCTACGTTTGGCAGAATCATTTAAGCAAATGTTACTCCTTCCAAGGAGTATTTTTATTTTAAAAAGGGGGGAGGGGTAATAATAATGAAATAAGGAACAGATCCTAAAAAAGTCCTTAATATATTGCTTTTTAAAAATGTATTGATAACACCAACCCAAGCTAACAAGCCCCCTATACATTTAATTAGTTAAGACTTTCAATAGCCAAAAGAATGTTATGAGTTATCCTATAACAGCTTTTTTTAAATAAAGTTTTTATATCATATATCATCACAAGCTAAATTATAAGAGCACTATTATATTGCTTGCTAAAACCTCGCTATCAACTGACATTTGATTAACTGTGATAATGGTTATCACGAAATATCAATGTCGCTGCTATAAACTTACATACTAGAAAGTGTAAAATTATGTTCTCGCTATAGTATATTAACACTAAAAGAGAACTTAGCAGGGAGAGATAAGATAGTGGGCAGGGCACTTGCCTTGCCCACTGTTGACCTGGGTTCTATTCCTGACACCCCATATGATCCCGTGAGTCCCACCAGGAATGACCCCTGAATACAGAGCTAGGAGTAAGTCAGAACTGTCGGGTGTGACCAAAATCAAACAAAGACAAACAACAAAAACCTTAGACTTACCATGGTGTCAGTAATAATAAACTAACAGTCATTTATTTTTTCTATTAGTACACTTGAATTATCTCAAAGCATGTCTGTAAACATTTGGAATGCTAATCAACAAATATCATTGTTAAGTTGATCTTACTTTTAGGAAGCCAGTATCTTTTTTAAGACCTCACTAGCTTCTTGTAATAGGATTCAAAAAGTATAGGTGATTTGAATTTGATTCTTGTGTTCATCTTTCATACACCCCTCCGCCCCGGGCCCACCCCCACCCCCACATTTACCAGCCTCACAATACAGAAACAAAACTTAAAGAGGGAAAGAAAATTAAGTCATAGAAAGTGGAGTATGTAGAAAGGGCAGGAAATGAGGAGAGAGTGTGTGAGAGTTGTGGAGAAAAGGAAGGGAAAAAAGAATGTTTTTGTAGAGAGGACATAGATAGTCATGCAAGTGGATGTGTATAGATTGGTTATTTATATATTAGTATCAAATTTGTATAGAGGTTTTTTTTTGTTTAGAAGCAAAGTAAAATCACTTACCCCTCTTCCTAGAATCTTATGTTTCTGGTGCACAGCAGACAAAAATGGAAAATAAAGACACTGAAATGAACTGCGGATATGACAGCTTTCCAGATGCCTAGGTTATCCCTAGCTTCTCACACCCGCCAGCTCTAGGGTCAAGTACTTCAGCATGTCCCTGTTATGATTTTATGTACCGCGGGGAGAATTAGAAAGTTTTATAAGGAAAGAGATGCCAGTAGCTCCAGAAGTAATTATGTGTCTCTGTTTGCACCTGACTTTACTTATTAGAATGGCAAGTTCCTCATGCTGATGAGGATACTTTCTTGACTTCCATCCTTCTGTGGATAAATTTTCTCTGAATTGTTACTCAATCGTTGTGAAAACCCCCCTTGAACTCTGTAATAATGACAATAACAAGCACTTATTATGCTCCTACTGCATGTGAAACTCCTTACTATTACAGCTAATATTTATTATAAATTTTGGTTGTACAAAGACAAAAAAGGGATATATATTAATTATAATAGAGGCCCTACTTTGATTTACATGCATATATCCCTAAGAACTTTAATAATAATTGTTTTAAATAAACTCTTAGGTGGGGGAAACTCCTTTATTTCATTCCAGGTTACTCCAACACTTTTCATTTGGTGACAATATGGAAATTAAATTAGCGATTCTTGTGAGCATTTTATTTTTAAAGTAACCTGAAGTAGGTAGTAGGGTTGTTTGGACAAATGCTAAATCTTTGGGTTATTTGTAATATATTTTAACAGAAATCATAATCTTAAATAGTAAGCCATGGAGAGTTGAGTCAGAAAGGTCCTGAGGATACTTAGTAAAAACTTCATGGAGGTAAAAAAAAAATGCCACCCAGAGACATAATGTAACTCACCCACTTTCATAGTTAATAAGTGACACAGCAGGAACTGAATCCAGGTTTCCAAGTCCCAGCCCAGGGCTGGACTCTATTATGTAACACTGCCAGCAGAGTGTCAGTCTTTTAACTCATCAACTTAGCCAACATTACAACTAGTATAAATAAATCTGAAACCTAAAGTACACCCAGCAATGGATGACAAAAAGTACCAGCAAAATAAAGATACGGTAGGTACTAGAATACCCCCTCACTTATCTGCAGTGACACCTGTAGAGAATAATCATTTGCTCTGACTCAATACAACCATCCCCTGCTCTGATCCCTTACAAGCGGTCTTTTTTCAACAATCTATTTTAATAACACTTGAGGCTTTTTCATTTTGTCCATGGAGCTCTGACTTTTGATTAACTGTGTAACTTGCATAAGTTCTTCGTTGGACCTCATTTTGCTCATCTGTAGAATGAGGACAATATGGCTTCTCTTGGTGAATTATGCAGATGTTATAAAACCACCCATGTGTAGAACACATGAGAAGCCCACAATAATGATTAATTCTCGTCTTAGCCTTCTAGAGTATCTCAAGGAAAAATGTTGTGATACATTAGAGTAGCTATCATTTCCCCCTAAATTTACTGGAGTAATTTGAGGGAAAGTTAAAGTAATGTTTTTCTTGGCTAACAACAGATGTGGTGATCTCTCCAGGGCTAGTCGCAATTACCTTTAGGTTTGCAAGATTTGCTTAGATTATTTCATTGTTTCAGTTTCTCTTACTAACTAGTATTAAAATCCTCTTGGAGATTTGTAGCTCTCATTTCTCTTCAGACTCTATGTTTATATCTAACATGTTTTCCAAATAGACCATTACTTCTCAAAGCAACTCCTATATTTTCAACCAGAGTACTCAAAAATATTTCAGGAGAATATTATTGCCAGTAGAACATTTTTGCTTTCCGTTTCCCAACTTGTGATACATTCCTTCCATCATTTCAGCTAACTCTGATATTGAGTATTTTCCACATGCTGGCCTCCTCTCTTCTTTCTGTCTTGCACTGCAGACTGATACATTGATAGGGTAAGCATAAGCCCTACAATTTCCCTCTTCCACCCTCAGCACTTGATAACTACTCTGGCCTAAATTATATCTCTGGGAAGTGTTTCATCACACTCCTCTCCCCAGCTGCCACACTTTGTCATGTGGCACATGATGCCCTGCTTTGGATTTTTGGAACCAAGTCTTTGGCAACTTGTCCTATTCATTACATGCATGGAGAAAAGCTATTACTGGGAATTCTTTTCTTTCTTTAGCACTTTTTAAAATTAATAACCCAAGTGACTACATTAGACTTTATTTTCCTAGTAGCAGTTTCTCTTTTACAAATATATTGTACAAATGTATATTACAAGACAAGTGTGCTTTTGGGTTTAGAGGTAGAATTGTTTTATCCCTAGGATTTTTTCGCTTGGTCCATTTTTGTTTTAGGACCAGCTCAGGGCTTTACCCAACTTGGGGAGTCATTCTTTGTGTTTATGAGTCATTCAGGGGATCATGAGGTTGCAGGGATTAAACCCAGGACTCCCACATGTAAAACACGCATGCCAGCTTTTTGAGCTATCTCTCTGGCTCTTTCCCCCAGTTTTATGAAGGTGTAAGAAAATACTGGATACTTATATATCACAAATTATTTGGTTGCCCCTAACATGATTCTAATTTTGAAATGATTATATAAATTTGGTTCATATCAAAGAGTTTGCTTTTAAACTAGGGTTTCTCAAATGTTTATTTACATACAAATCAAATGAAGTTTCTGGTTCAGAAGTACTTAGAGAAAACCAGAGATTATACATTTCATTTTTTCTATTGAATCACGTGAGATACATTTATAAAGCTGTCATGATTGACTTTCAGCCATACAATGATCATTTGTATCCTTCCACCAGTGTATATTTTCCACCACCAATGTCCCCAGTATCTCTCCCACAACCTCCACCCCACCCCAGCCCCTGCCTCTATGGCATGCATATTCCTTTTTACTCTCTCTCTCTATTTTGGGCATTATGGTTTGCAATACAGATACTGAGAGGACATCATGCTTGGTCCTTTGTCTACTTTCAGCACACATTTCCTTTCCGAGCCATCCCTCCAGCCATCATTGACTTAGAGATCCCTTCTTTATCTCAACTGCCTTCTCACCCAGTGTATGAGGCAGGCTTCCAACTGTGGAGCAATCCTTCTGGCCCTCTCTACTGTCCTTGGGTGTTAGTCTCATATTATGTTATTTTATATTACACAAATGAGAAATTATACATTTCTTATAAGCTCTCCACTGATGTCAATATTGCTGATCTGAGAACAACAACTTTAAATAGTAAGACTCTAAAAGCACAGTTACTTTTACTTTATACTGAAGCTCATTCCTTGTAGTGGCTCCCACCTTATTTGGTCGCTTGTTTTTTAAATCGTAATAGAATGTTATAAAGTTTTACACATAGAAGGGATATAGACAGAAGCGTGTTCGTAAATTAACCAGCTCTCTGGGGGAGCTGTAGCTAGAGGGAAAAGATGCATTTATGTACATACATAAGTTGATTATAAATTTTACTGACAAAACTTGGGTAGCATACAATTTACAACAAGTAATAAACTATATATATAATACTCTATGGCAAACTCCATTTCGCCAAATGGATTCACAGACTATTGTTGGTATTTGTTGAACTTATTTTTCATGGTCTGCCTATGATACAATTTATGTAGATATAATTCTAATAAATGCTGGTTGATATTGTCGTTCATGTTAATAAGAAAAATGAACCACAAAGATATATGTGAGAACTTTTGTATTTATCAAATATGTGAATGATTTGTTTGCTACACCAGGTAACAGCTTTAAAATTTCAAGGATATTTCCTTGAACACAATATGTACAATGCAGCAGCTACACATAAATACACTTTCAAATTTAATCTGCTTTGTCACTTCTTTAAATCGTTTTCTTAGGATATGCAGCAAAATTTAAAAAAGCGAGCCCTAATGTGAGTGATTGCCAATTTCAATGGTGTAAATAAGTCTACCATAACCAGTTTCAGGCTGCCAGTATAAATAAGCATGGAACCGGGAGTGATGGCACATTAGTTTTCTATTACAAAACATTTCTACCATATACATAAAATTGGCTAAATAACCTCACAAAGTTTTTATAATATTAAGTGCAACAAAATATTTGAAAGAAATGTAAGTATCAAACCTTTATTTTAGTATAATTTACTTAAATTTTAATTTTAAATACTGTCACAATTTGAAAAGTCCTACAAAAAAATAACTGTTCCTTCTGGGCTAACAGAGGTTGACACCTATACACAACTCACTAGATGGGGACAATTTGATTCAGTGACTGTCAATTATGGATATGTATTATAAAAACCCAAAACACTTATAGCCTACAGTCTTATTTGATATGTGTTGAGGTCCATAATTCATTTAAAACATTTTTATGAAGTATATCTTAAAGAAATACAAATCATGAGAATATATATAACTTAATTTTTTGTCATAAACTCAACACACTCACATAGAAAGCACATAATGTAAGGAAAGAACACTGGCTGCTACACGTCTTGATGTCTTAACCCAGACACCACCCAACCAAGGAAATTACTCTCCTGACTCGAACATGGCAGATTAGTTTTTCCTGCTTTTGAAATTTTATACAAATAAAATTTATTTTGAGCCTGACTTCTTCCTCTTAATATGATGTCTGTAAGATTCATTCCTAGCAGTCTTACTAGTAGCTTGTCCTTTTTTAATAGTGTAGCATTTCATTGTGTACATAGGCCTCAGTTTGTTAATATATTCATCCTTCCTAACTGATAGGTTTTCAGTTATTGGCTATCATGAGAAGTGCTGCCAGATCTATCTTGTACAGATAGAAATATGCCAAAACAAGCAATACAGAATATTTCATTGATTCTAATGAACAATTTCTTAACTGCTTTCTACTCCTCCTTTTATCTTTCATATATTATGACCAAGGCTATTATATATATATGTATGTACATATACTTTAATAACATTCATGAAGCTATGTGCTTCCATTTTATTATACATATTCTCCTTCTTTTCAGTACAGGTTCACCAGTTCCCCCTTTTATTAAGACATCTATACTTGTACACTCTGAATAGAGATGAATTTGGCCTAACATCAATAACATGGAGAGATAATAGACGTTTTAGTGATGGAGCCAGAGCTAAATTTGGTAACTAATTATTTAAAAAAATAAACTTTATGGAAGGACAATTGTTTCCCTTTGTGTCAATCAAACAAAACTCAACAATGAACCCATAGAATAATCCAAATCCTATTATTTTTTAATTAGTCACTTGAGGTAAGTCAGAGAACTCTTTTATGACATGCGACCTGGAATGTCTCATAGTGTGACAATTTTATCTGGGAAGAATGGAGAAGGAATTTTTTCTAGTGGCTTATTTCTCCACCTTATGTTTAGCAGGTTTTGTTGCATTTGGTTTCCTGAGAGTACACTGTGTAGGATTTTGTGTGATCGGCCTATTGAGACATTACTTTCTTTGAGCTGGGGACATTGGTAGAGGGATGTAGAGGGACTGGTATTGGGGAATTGTACACCTGAAACTCAGCCATGAATAACTTTATAACTTTGTAACTCAGTGATTCAACCAAAAATAAAAGTCAAGGGAACTGAGACTGGAAGTTCCAAAATAATATTGTCCATGAGTAGGGTAGTTGCTTAGAATTTAAAGAAAGTTTCAGGAGCAGCAAAGGTACTTACTGTCATTTGAAGAGTCCTCAAAATATGCAGACAGGCATTAATTTAAATCATGAAAAGAAAATTTATTCTCGCACAGAGAAGTGTGAGAATAAATTTTGTGTACAGATAATCCCGCCTTCACTTTTCCGTGAAATGTCTTGCTAAGACATTTATGATCTAAAGGATGTTTTCAATAAATAATTTACTACAGAACAGAATAGAAACTTTTCTTCATGAGGATAGTTTTGTTTTGTATTAACATTTTTGGGGCTTGGGGGCCACACCCAGGAGTGCTTGCTTCTGCCTCTACTTTCCTGACAGGGTTCAGTGGACCATATAGGCTGCTGGGAATTGAACCTGCGTCAGCCAGTGCAAGCCTGACTATCACAACAGCCCAAGGACAGATTTTTGAGCTCCTCTTATCTATATGTACCTAATATTAGCTTTCTCTTATGTACTCTTAAAACTTTGAAATCTCTTTAAAGACTTGACCAGTATTTAAATTAGTAATTCTTGATAAAGCTTCCTGATCTTCCCTCAGCTACTCATCACCCATATAAGGACTTTAGATCCTCCAGAATCCTTGTGCAGAATCTTTTGTTGCCTTACTTAATTGTTAATTTAAAGCAATTATCAAAGTGTTACATATGTTGGGAATATATACACATATATCACAACTGTTGGATTTAATTAGCTTTTATTGAGCTATCTCCCTTCTAATTGAAAGTGTGTTGAATCTGCTTCCCAGGTATAATTTAAATGTTAGATTTGTGAATTGAGTGTGCATCAATATTTATGTATTAGAAATTTTCAAGTACACAAACACATAGCATACATACAAATATAATCATGACTTAGTGCAAAGTTGAACTGTACTATATTAGTACAAGTTTATTACTTTAATTGTACTGTCTTAATACAAGTTAATTATAATTCTGTAACAATTATAGTTACCTTAACTACAGTTGATTGCTACTATACATTTCATTGATGTATCTCCAAGCAATCTCTTTAAATTTCTTATTTCAGTTCCCATAAGTAGTATTCCCAGTGAACACTCAAAATTTCAAAGCCAAGAATTATTCATCGTCTACCTGAAATAAAATTGTGTGGCTCAGAGAGTCCACAGCTTGCTCTCTATGTGGTTCAATTTCTGAGTCTGATATTTAGCAAGATACTATTAGATTATTGTTTTTATAAGCTCTTGAGTGAAAAATAAAAACTTGATAGTCTCAATATAAATACATGGTTCTGAGAAACAACTTATGATCATTAAAATTCAATTTTTATTAAATGTATTTTGGAATCAGAATTAGTAACCAAGGGTTATATATATATGTATACATATATACATATATATATGTGTGTGTGTGTGAGCGCGTGTGTGTGTATTTATTACTTTTAAAAAATAACATAGAATATTTGGAGATTAGGGATGTCAATCAGGAGTGAAGGTACATACCTTGTATGCACGAGGACCTAAGCCCAGTCCCTGATACTGCATCCCTGAGCACCACCCAGGGCCTTAGAAGTAAAGCATCATGGGTCCCTAGCATTGAAGTACCCAGTGCAGTTGGCTGTGCAGAGCCAAATATGATCCTCAGGCTCCTTGAGCACTGCTTGGAAGCCTACCCCTAAAAAATTATAGGATACTTCTAGTAATGTTATAAGCTATAAAAAATGAATAAATTTAAAACAATCTCGGTGGTGAATTGAAAATGTATTAAATAGAAGATAGTCAACAACAGTATCGACATTATATGATTCTTAATGTGAAATGTCCAAAATAGACTATTCCTTAAAGATAAGAAAGTAGATTGTTGGTTTCCAGAGCTGGAGAGAGGAAAATAGGGGAGTGATTTCCGATGGATATAGGGTTTTTTGGGGGGACAGGGGAATGAAGAGATTGTTCTGTGATTAAATAGTTGTATAATGGTTGTATAATTTTGAATATATATTTTTTTTATTCAGACAGTAAATTGGGCACCAGAGAGAGAGAGCTCAAAGTGGGAGAGCAAGCCTCATACCCCCCTTGTCTTATGTGTATGAGGCCCCGTGTTGGAGGCCAGTCCAACCAACTGAGTATTGTTATTTCCAGGAGTGGCCTCATCCCCTTGGGCACTTTGGGGGTGGCCCCTCACTACTGCAAAAATGAAAATAAACCACTGATTTGTGCACTTGAAAACTTTAAGTGTTAACATGTCAATTAGCCCTTCCATATTCTTCCCCGCCCACCCAAAGAGTATGGGTCCCGAAGAAGATCCATCTAATGAGTGAAGAGAATAATGGGTGGAAATACAAGTAAGAGAAGCAGAAAGCAGTGGCTAGCCTTGTAAGAGGGGATGAAGATGGCCCTGAAAGGAAAAGATGCAGGATCTTAAAAGAGTGAAAGGACAGTTTAAGCAGATACTGTCTATAAGAGATGACTCTAGAGCAAAGGATTCTAGAGCAAATGACTTTGTAAGAGTTTTAATAAAATTGCTTCATGTATTATGCAAAATTTACATGTTTAAGTTTTCTTAAAAATAGTATTTTCACAACTTTCTAAAAGTCACCTATGCTTTAGATGTGTTATTGTGCTAGGATGGTACTTAATGTAAGAGAATGAGGAGTGCCAGGTTGTTTTTTTGTTTTCTCTTTAGTTTCATGTCTTTCTTTTAAGTAGCTTTTATTTAGGATTACTATCTGTTCTTTCCTCTTAATAGTGTATCATAAGGTTTTTTCTATATTATAAACTCAGTGGCATAATTTTAAATAATGGCAATAATAATATATCAGATATTGAATATTCTCTTAATGTCAAGTATAATGATTCAAATATTTTGCAAGGATTTTCCAATTTAATCTTCATTAACAGACCATTGAAGGAGGTAATTATCCCCAGTTTGTTGATAAGAAAATATAGAGACAGAGAAATTGAGTAATTTGCCCAGAATCACATACCGAATACTTAATTATTTACTTTTCTAATTATTCTCACAATTAGTATGATCTAAATTCTATATTTATATTACTTCTATAGTTTTTAATTCTTAATAAAGATGAGATAGATATGTGTACTTTTAAGACATTTTCTATTTGTAAAGAAAATTTCATAGATGAATATGTCAGAAAGATTTTAAGTCTTCAAGTGGTTGAGATTTTCTGTTGCTGTCATAAACTTTCCCTTTTAAATTATTTGTTTATTTCTTTGTGGTTAGAAAATTTGGTTGACACAGTTTTATGTCTCTAGGGAGTTTGCCCTTGAAGTTCATATATGGTCAACTCTTGCAAATGTGCCAAGCACACTGAAAAAGAATTTATAGAATTTTTTTAATTTAATTTTTAAATTTAATTTTTAATTTAATTTTAATTTAATTTTTTAATTTAATGTGGGATATCTATTATTTTTTTGTTAATTTAAACCATAGGTACTATAGTTCATCTGTTTGTAGATCTTCTGTGAATTATATCTTATTTTTACTTTATTTTATTTGCAGGGGAGTGAGGGCTTTTTAGGCCACACCCAGTGATGCTCAGGGTTACTCCTAGCTCTGCACTCAGGAATTACTCCTGGCAGCATTTGGAGCACCATATGGGATTCCAGGGATCAAACCTGAGTCTGCTGCATGCAAGGCAAATACCTTACCACTGTACTATTTATTGTTCTGGGCCCTATTTTTACTTTTTTGATCTGGTGTCACTCTTAATTTCTTATCCTGTATATGTCAGCAATTTTTATAAATTTCTCCTAGTAAATTTTTTAGATTTTTATCATACACTCTTTTCACTTTGAAGATTTATTACCACTATCATTTTGCTTATCTTTTTACACTATAAGTTATCACTCACAGATAGTATTTCTATGCAATTTCATAGTCAAAATAACTACCTAAAATGGTTTTGTATTTTCAGATGGTTTGGGTAACCATAATTCTTTCACATCAGAGTGACCAATTTTTAGCTTTTGAGTTTTCTCTGAGTTTGGGCATATATCTTTGAGCAATTTAATCCCTTTAAAAAATCTTAAGTAACCCCTGTGCATCTCCAGGTGTGACCCAAAAAGCAAAATAATTTTTTTAATTCATTTATTTTTTAATTAGTGAGTAACAATGAGGGTACTGTTACAGATTCACACATTTTCGTGCTTATTTTTCCCTCATGCAATGTTTAAGAGCCCATCCCTCCACCCGTGTCCATTCTCCACCACCAATGAACCCAGTATTTCTCCCACCCCACCAGTCCCATCCCCCACCCCACCCTGCCTCTGTGGCGGGGCATTCCAATTTGATATCTCTCTTTCCTTTTGGGTGTTGTGGTTTGAAATAGGGGTATTGAGTGGTCATCCTGTTCAGTCTCTAGTCTAGTCTACTTTCAGCACGCATCTCCCTTCCTACGCAGGATCTCCAATCACATATAAAAGTAAAATAATTTTTAAAAAATTTTAAAAAATAATAAAATAAAAATCTTAAAATAGCACAGCGGGTAGGGCGTTTGCCTTGCACACAGCAACCCAGGTTCGATTCCCAGCATCCCATATGGTCCCCTGAGCACCACCAGGACTAATTCCTGAGTGCCGAGTCAGGAGTAACCCCTGTGTATCGGCAGGTATGACCCAAAAAGGAAAAAAAAATCTTAAACTCAGTTCTTTTATTTGAAAAATTACATACTGAGAAAGCTCACTTTGTAGCTCTGCTTACTTCTGTGCTTACCGTATAACTTAAATCTTTTATGTTTTTCCGTTCAGGCTAATACAATTATTATCTGATAACCACATTGAGTGATTTCTTGATTTGATAATTTAAAAATAGCATCAGGAAACACACACACACACACATACACACACACACACCGGCACGCACCTATATTTTGTCCTTCTAAGTCTTTGAAGCCTAAAAAGTAGTTGTATGTTGCCACTACATACTGAGTTGTCCTGATACAGAAGTTTTTATTGTATTATTTTCTTTCAAGACACAGCATGTGATTTTCTTTGGTGGGGGAGGGGGACCAAGGTAGACGCTCAAGTGGTGCTCATGACTTCCAAAGTGCCCACCAGGGATTCTCAGTCAGTGTGGCAGTGTTGGTCAGGTCATGTGATTCTGGGGATTACCTCCATAACCAAAGCAGTTCCAGGGTTGGGTTGTGGGGTGGGGGTATGGATCCAGGCTGAAACTCTTGATGTTTGGGGAACCCTGTGATGCCCGGGATCAAACCTGAGTCGTGAAACTTAACCAATGTACTGTCTCCTGGCTCCTACATGTAAATTTCTGTTTTCTCAAAATAGTGAGTAGTTTTGAGGCTTATCATCATCCATATTTTTCTGTTTTACTTTTATTTATTTCACTTTTTTGGTATTTTTTTTATTTCTTCCTGTGGTTTTGTCTACTTCACTACAACACCCTTCCTCCACATCTTCAGGTAATTTCTTGTACTTTTCTGTATGGGATTTTTAATAGGCCATATGTCTCTCTTTACTTCACTCATAGAAACAAAAAGGTTTCTTGATGACCAAGAATGGAAATATATTCCATGTTATATGGAAGTATATGCTCAGACAACCTTAGGCTCTGTAAATGACCCAAGGTAGGGCCACATTCCGAGTTCTCGAGAGTTCCAATAGCCCACCCTACAGACAAGAAGACCTGCTCAAAGGGTGCAAGCAAAGAGAAAGAGAATTTCTGAAGGTGAGATGAGGACAGTGGCAAGGAATGAAACCGCTGGAGATGTGTTAACATGCAGACAGAGATTACACCCTCCATCCCTCTCCCACTTCTCTTCTCATTAACTTTACAGAATCAGTCACTTTTATTGCAGTGTCAAAACTGAAACAACCTGGTTAAATAAGCTAGAAAAGGGAAAAATCTTTCCTTCCTGTGCTCAATGCTTGGCATATGGTCCATCTTCTGCAAGGTCCATCACTGGGACTACTCCTAGGGTGTCTGTGATGAGAATCCTGTTAGCTTACCATCCGGGTCGACGCTCTCTCCAGAACTAGGGCTGTCTGCAGCTCTTCAGTGACTCTCACTTGACTCCATGGGAGGGATTGGACAAAACTTCTAAACTCTAGTATGTAGTTAATTACTCTTTATCTTAATTCCTAGTACTGTCGTGGAATCTGCTATCTGCAAAAAGTAAAGTTAATTTTAGTGAGACGTGGGTAGAAGGGATATCAAAGGCATCTGTTTTTCGTTGCTATATTGCCTTAAAGTCCAGGTAACTGCCTCTTGTGATGTGACTCTTTTAGTCACAGATATAACTCCTTTATTCAAGACTTACTTTCATATCGCTTAAAAATTCTTCTCCATATGTAGTAATTGCATTTGCCTCACTTTTCCATCCTTTCCCATCCAAGTAGTGATTTACTAAAAAGAGCTGGGAATTCCTTGAATTGGAATCCCTTGACTTTCTATAGGTAGGGAAGCAGCCTGGTCCTTGATCACTGGTGGTTTCCATGGATACTGATATTCTCCTGTTGGAAAACCAAGGCTGATGTGATACCATCTGTCAGATGCTTCTTCCAGGAAGAACCTCACAAATGTTCCACAAGGTGTTTCCTCACCAGTTAAAGACTTAGCCACATGCTACTGTTTCCAAGTCCTTGGCTACATCATTAGTCACCATAGATAGTTGAGTTCAAGTTCTCTGCCAGCACACAGGTGAAAGGTTTTTGATAGAAGGGATCGCAGCTGAACTTTAACGTTCAGTTGAACAGATACTCACTGGAATCAGCTATAGCCAAAGACACTGCAAAATATTTGAGGATTAAATAATAACCATCTCTGGTGTTAAAAACTTATAATTTTGATGGGTTGAAAGTAAAAGACAGGGGCCGGAGCGATAGCACAGCGGGTAGGGCGTTTGCCTTGCACGCGGCCGACCCGGGTTCGATCCCCGGCATCCCATATGGTCCCCCAAGCACCGCCAGGAGTAATTCCTGAGTGCAAAGCCAGGAGTAACCCCTGAGCATCGCTGGGTGTGACCCAAAAAGCAAAAAAAAAAAAGAAAGTAAAAGACATATTATCAATATAATATTGGTAGTACTGTCGTCCTGTTGTTCACCAATTTGCTCGAGCGGGCACCAATAACGTCTCTGCTGTGAGACTTGTTGTTACTGTTGTTGGCAAATCGAATATGCCACAGGTAGCTTGCCAGGATCTGCCATTAGCCGAGATATTTGTAAATATTACAAATCACAATTTGATAAATGATCTGGGAGTGGTATGATAGAAGAATGTTTTAAGTGCATCTTCTTCCAAAATGTAACTTGTCTACTACTTTGCATCTCTGTTAGTTCCCCCCAGTCCAAGCCACATCATGTCCTTCCCAAAGAACTCAAGAGGTTCCCGACAAGGTCTTGTACCTCTGCTTAGATTCCTACTGCACGCCCTCTGACAGCAGTACTAGTGGAGTACTAGTGGTACCAGCAAGACCTTTAAAAATGAAGATTGTGTGCATGAAATTCTCTCATGATCATTACTGTAAATGCAGTGCTCCGAGTTTTATAAAAAAGAAAGAAATGGAGTTGCTTTTGAGAAATACCTCATAGTAGTGAAATATAGGATTGTTCCAACCCCAACCATGTACAGACAAGTCCAACTCATCCTCAGTTTACCCACCCCATTAACAGCTCATTATGATTATTATCATTGTAGTTTTGTCCCACTACCTGGGCCATTTTATATGCATTATGGATAGTTGCCTGTGCAAGAGTTGTTTAGTTACTTAATCCAGCACTTGTCAGTCATCTACGTAAGTTTCACCTAAAGTCCATTCCAATATGACAGTCACCTAATCCATGCTGAAGTCAGGGCATAAAGATCTAAGTGCTGACACATAAAATGCTGGCTATGATTTGTGGGGTTGATTCTCTGTCTCAGGAGTTTCCTCTACTTTAAAAACTTTTGCTTTGTTGTTATAGGGGTTACTCGGTGGAGTGAATCAAAATCTATCTCCACATTTCCATTGGCTTCTCACTGCTTTTAGAATAAAATCCAAACTTGGGGCCATGTCAAGGAAAGATCATACATGACATGGCCCCTACTGCTTATCTATTACCTCTCTTCCCTCCAGCCCTCCTCACGATTAGGTTTTCCAGCCAGCTTCTTTTCCTATCTTATGACTTGATGCTTTTCATTCTAGGGGTAACAGAAAAAGGGCTTCCCCCCCAGAGAGACTCCCTGCTTGCCTTTCCTGAAGTCATTCCGCCTGTTATTTTACATCAGTTGTACCTTGTTAAAAGCTCACCTTTCCACCATTATTCCCAAATTCAGTTCAATTCCCCTCTGGTAACCTCAATTTTCTTACCTTTGTCCACTGGTTTATGTTTTGTCCAATCATTTGCTTGGTTTCCTTATAATGCACACATAAGTGAAGTCATCATTATTTGTCTTCCTACCTATTTAATTTTGCTTCATACGGTCCTTGAGTGCCTCTCATTTTGTTACAAATGACAAAATTCCATCATCTGTTTAGCAGAATAGTAGTCTGGTACCATATCTCTTCTTTTCCCAATCATCTGTCAATAATGGCTTGTTTGTTTTCATGTCCTATCTATTGTGAGTAATACTGCAATAAAGCACTCTAGTACTGTCATGGATTTACTCAAATCCTGTTGTCATGGATTTACTCAACCGAGCACCAGTAACATCTCCATTGTGAGACTTGTTACTGTTTTTGGCATATTGAATAACCACAGGTAGCTTGCCAGCTCTGCCATGCGGACTGGATACTCTTGGTAGCTTTCGGGGCTCTCCGAGAGGGGCAGAGGACTCGAACTCAGGTCAGTCGCGTGCAAGGCAAACACCCTACCCACTGTGCTATTGCTCCAGCCCACTGCAATAAATATATGTAAAATATACATATATATTGTAGATTATGTTTGGTTTATTTATATACATTTTTAATATTTTATATACTAATATTTTATATTTTATATATTTATATATCATCATTTATATATACTACATAAATATATTTATATATTATATAATACATTTTATATACATAAATATATAAGCATATAGCACTTCAGGTTGAAAATTTGATGTCCATCAAAATAGGTGTCCAAAGAGGGACTGTTATATTGTGCTGATTCTGTTAATAGTTTTTACAGCCTTATATTATTTTCCATAATGATTCCATCAGTGTACATTCTCACCAACAATGTACAAAGTTACATTTTCTCTACACCTTCACCAACATGTGTTGTTTCCAGTATTTAAATGCAAGCCACTGTCACAGGGGTGAGATGATAGCTCATGCTGGTTTTGATTTGCATTTTGTAAAATAATGCTGGTTTTGATTTGATTTGCATTTATATAATAATGAATGATACTGAGGAGTTTTTAGAAGCCTGTTGGTCATTTGTATGTCCTAAGAAATTCTGCGTACTTTTTAATCAGATTTGGTTTTAATTTTGGTTTTAAGTATTATATTTTACTGTTTGACTATTGCATGAAGTCTCTATCTTGGATATCGTCTCTTTTGAAGTATATGATGGACAAAAATCTCCCCATTTAATAAGCTATGCTTCTGTTCTGGTGATATTTTCTTTTTTTATTCATAAGCTTTTTAATTTGACATAATCCTAACTTGTTGCTCCTGCAAAACACTTTTTTCTAAACTTTCAAATATATTGTAAGATATTTAGTTATTTATCTCTCTTGTGGTTTGGGGAGGAGAAATGGACCATCCCTAGTGGTTCTGGAGGTTATTCCATACTGTGCTCAGGGTTCACTCCTAGGCATGCTCAGGGAACCATATGTGTCTCTGGGGATAGAACCACAGTCTTATCCCTGTACCATCTCTCAGATCCTGATCTTTTGTATCTTTATGATATTTGCTCTGTTGTAATTCCTCCCATTTAATTTCATATTATGCTTATTGGAAATCATTAGAGATTTATTGATTTATTTTCCTGTCTTTGTGAACCTCGGTGAGGGTTTGTGAGCTTTTTAGCTTTCTTGAAAAACACTTTTTTCAAGAAATACAAAATACTTTTTTTTTTTAACTTGTGGAAGGGTTATTAAGGGGATACTCATCTACTGCACAGGTTGATACTGAGCTCATAGTAATGGTTCACATTTAATTATTTTCCTCACTCCCTACATTGTACATTTTTAGTGTCTTGTTGCTTCTAGGTATAATTTCTTTTCCGTTTATAGGCTTCCCTCTAATGTTTTTCAAGGCTGAAGTAATGATAATTTGTTCCTTTACTTTTCATTTGTCTGTATAGGTAAACATCTCCTTAAATTGTGAATAGTAACCTAGTAGAGTATTATCATCTGAGAAGCCTTTTCCTTCAGCGTTTTTAATATATAATGCCTATCCTGCAAGTTGCCCACTGGGAGAAAAACTGCAAATAGTTCCAGCAATTTCTGTATATAAGGTTTATTGTGTTTATCTACTTTTCATGTTCTGTCAATTTTCTTTTTTTACTATTTTGATGATTTGTCATGAGTTATGTCTGTTCGGACTTATTTTGTTTGGAACTCTTTGAGCTTCTTGTATCTGGATGTTTGGTTTCTTCTCAACCTAAAAAATTCTCAACTATTTTTTTTCTGCTAATAAGGTTTCTGTCTTCTTTATCTCCCTTTTCTCCCTCTGGATCTTCCTTAATGAAGATATTACTTCTTTGGTAATATGACACAGCCTCTTACACTATTTTTATATCTTTAAATTCTTCTGTTTTTGTTAGTGATGATCTGTTTGAGCGTTTTACACTGCCCTATGTCATAGCTTGCTGATTCTATTGTTGCAGTTTCTATTGCTGAGCCACCTGTTATATTTTTAGCTTAGCTACTATATTCCTTAGTTCTGTTATTTCTATTTGAATTTTTTTTGGCCTTTTGGGTCACACCCGGAAATGCACAGGGGTTACTCCTGGTTCATGCACTCAGGAATTACTCCTGGCTGTGTTTGGGGGACCCTATGGAATACTGGAAATTGAACCCAGTATCGGCCGCATGCAAGGCAAATGCCCTATTCGCTGTGCTATCGCTCCAGCCCCTCTATTTGAATTTTTGTCTAAAATTTTCTCAATCTTCATTATACTTCTCATTTTTCCCAATAATTGTATTTATTTTATTAAATGTCAGTAAGACTATTGCTTTGAACACTTTCTCAGGTAAGTTACCTAGATCAATTAATTAGTGATTATTTTGGTCTTCAGCTTTTAGATTGTCCTTTGGGTTTTTGATATTGTTATTCTTGTTCCAACCTTTGTAGTTTATTTCTTTTGTCTCTTCATTTTGTTTGAAACACTATATAAATTTTTTACGTTGAGCTAAACCACTTTCTTTCCTTGACTTGATGTGTGGTCTTAAATTATAGACTGCAGTAATATAGTATAAAATATATACTATAAAAATCAAGTTGTTGCTAAAGATGTCCAGGAGTTTAAGCCTCCTTAGAGGTTGTGGGTGTCTGAACTAAGAGGAAGATCTGTAGGCCATTCTCTCCTGTAGGCCAGTTCCTCGGTCAGAGCCTTCGCAGCAACAGTGGGCAAGCACTGGAACCTGAACTATGACCTGCTTCGGGCTGCAGGTTCTGGAGCCTATATTTCCCCCTGACTTGCAGGCTATTGCAGAATGGTCTGGAAGAAGCTGGTTGGACTGTGCACAGACCACTGCCCGAAGAGCTGTGTGAGACAGCTATTTTTCAGGGTCTGTGTACACTTTCTGTAAAGAGACAGCTTTGTAAGCAAAGCTTTAAATTCTTTAAATTCTTTCTTGGAAGCTGTGGCCCTCAGAGAGATATAGAGTTAGGAGATCACTACAACCACAACAAGGACCACAAGGCTTGCACGATAGCAGAGCGGGTGCGGCATTTGCCTTACAAGCAGCCAACCCAGGTTCTATTCCCAGCATCCCATATTGGTTCCCCGAGCACTGCCAGGAGTAATTCCTGAGTGCATGAGCCAGGAGTAACCCCTGTGCATTGTCAGGTATGACCCAAAAAGCAAAAGAATAAAACAACATTCACAAACAGAGATTTCCATGGAGACCCTGCTGTCAAGGACTGGGCACTTTCAGCTCTGAATAGAGGTGATTGTAAGCCAATGGTGGTGCAGAGATGAATGGAGCAGGTGACTTGCACACACAGTAACCCACTGCAAGAGAGGAGTCTAGTGTGATGGCTACAGGTGGACATCTTTCCGCTCCCAACATGTTCCACTAACTTGGTCTTCTCTAACAGATGGAATGGCAGCCATATATATCTGGCAATTGTTGGCCCAAGATGTCAGCTGTCAGCTGACATCAGTTGGCCCAAGATGTCAAGCTAAATATCCAATCTTATCTAGCTTGGATAAGAGCAACCCCAGTAGTTAAGAATGGTCTAACAGGCGAGGAGTGGAGCTCCTTGCTTGACTTCTAGCAGTGTGGAGTCTGCCTTTTCTGGTAGTTACCTGCTCACTGGACACTGAGCTGTGCATCTGTTCCCAGTATCCTGTTGTTCTTCAGATGATAGACTCGCATTTCCACACCTGGTTCTGTGAGCACAATCCATAAGTACCAGGCCCCCAATATTGACCTACTGACGGGCTCCATGTGGCTGCTATCTGTCCCTCTCTTGAGTCAGGTGTCTCCTTGGCATTACAAGTAAAATTATGTCACACTTTTCCTACCCCCTCTGATGTTTTCCTCCACTTTTCCTTGTAAAAGGACTGATCCTCCAATTATCTGTGTCCATTTAAGGTACTATTGTTTTTCAATAGTTATTTTGTTGTATGGATGAGTAGGCTATGAGCTGGGTGGCCTTACTACTCTGTTATTTTGCAGGAAATCTTCACTTCCTCCTCCCACCTATTATTTTCTCTCTGAACAACCTTTCATTTTGTGCTTCTCTTTCAAGAAACCACATTTATGATGATGATATTTAAGTATTCACTTATTTCTCCTCGTCTGAATGTGAGGTCCGTGGGGCAAGCAAGAACCACATCTGACTTCTTCATTACTGTCCCCAATGTGCATGGCTCTCACTGATCACTCAGCCTAAATTTCTGAGTCCTAACTGTGGAAAAAATATTTCAGCAGATGTTCCAAGGACATGAAAAAGACTTTTGAACATAAGTATTGTAAAATGCAAAGTTTTCAAAAGAACAGGTCAAGTGGCCTATTTATAGATTTGAGTAGTCCAAGTGTAGTCTAGAAAATATTGTACTTTTGTGGTTCTGAATCTACCCTGGAATTTGTATGGCTCTTTTATTGATTAATTGATTGATTGATTGATTGATTGATTGCTTTTTGGGTCACAACCGGCGATGCACAGGGGTTACTCCTGGCTCTGCACTCAGGAATTACTGCTGGCGGTGCTCAGGGGACCATATGGGATGCTGGAAATCGAACCTGGGTCAGCCGCATGCAAGGCAAACACCCTACCCACTGTGCTATCGCTCCAACCCCTGTATGGCTCTTTTAAGCAGTTCTTTATCTCTTCTTTATTTTTCAATAAGGGCAAATGTTTTTAAGGTAATTGGGGGGAAAACACAGAATATTTCTAATTCTGCCTCATCTTTTCCACTGATATTGAGTTTTTGAAAAATAAAGTGGTAATATGTAAGTCTTCATTATCATAGAAGTCTAGTGAAGATGATGATAATTTTTAAAGGAACATCTGTGTTTTGTGTATTACTAGACGTAGATGTGGTACATTTCCTGGTACTTAACCTGTTCTCTTTCTCACTAAAAAATTTCAATATAAAGAATGTTGTTGATTTTTACAGTTAGACATTTTTATCCTGAAGATAGTTTTCTCTAGGACTTACTGTCTCTTTCCTAGCTCTTGATCCACTTTTCATTCCAGCTGAGATATTTACATTATGTAGAAATTATTTCATGCCTGCTTAGAATTAAAAAAGTGCTGGATAATGAAATCTGCATCTTGGTTATTTAATAATTATTATTCAACTCCTAACACTTTCTTCCTTGTCAATAATATAAAGTTAACAGGTTTTCTTTACAAGGTAACTTTTTAATACACTAAAACTTGTTCCACTAATATTTTTTTAATCATCAAGTAAATTATTTCTTAAAATTAAGATTATATGCTATTTTGGCAGACAGAAAAATTGAGTGACTATGCAATAGTATAAGAATAACAAAATGGAACTAAAAGTACAAAGCCCCTGCTATGGGTATTAGATTTTTTTGTCTTTAAGCAGACTGTTCACTATCCTTGATTGAAATAGTAACTGTAACAAGAGACATGGCAGAAGTGATAGTAAGAGGCAATATATTCCAAGGGTGGTATAATTCAGAGTAGTTAAGAGATGTCAAATGAGGTATCTTGGGGAAATGATAAACTGTTCCCTCCCCCACTCACCCTTCTTAATATCTAAGTATCTAATATTAGAAGAGGCTTATATTCTCGCTTGAATTCAGATAGTGGTCCTATATATAATCACATGCATCTGTTTGCAGCAAGCAGGGCTATCACGAGGTCCATCTTTCATAGTACACCCTCCCTGAATTAATAAATTATGGGCAGGACTCTGGCACTCCTGTAATGTGACTGAGAGAATAAATGTGCATGCCACTTCCTGAGAGCCTATTTCAAGAGGGGGTGGGAGATGCCATGTAGAGTTGTCATCTCACAGACTGATGGTGGGATGGGGATGGGAAGGAATGGAAAAGATCAGGCCAGATAAGGTCACATTTGACTATGCCACTATTTTTGCTTATGATTAGTCTAGGGAGAAAGTCACAGAAGTATTCGATGATTCATGTAGTGTACAAATTAGGTACTTTGAAGGTATAAATATGGGGAAAAAATTAAAAGACAACAACCACTGCTCCCTGCTTTGCTAATATAGAGGGGGGAAATGAATAAGTTAATGAATGTTGTGTGTATATGTAAATGACATGCATGTACTCGAATTGCTTCTCTCAGGATTATATATTGGTATGGAAGATTGAAAAATAGAGTATGAGAAGGCAGGATAGTTAGAAAAACTTTTGAGAGGCAGTAACATCTGAAAAAAGTTTTTTTTTGGGGGGGGCGGTCACACCCGGCGATGCACAGGGGTTACTCCTGGCTCTTTCACTCAGGAATTACCCCTGGCGGTGCTCAGGGGACCATATGGGATGCTGGGATTAGAACCTGGGTTGGCTGCGTGCAAGGCAAACGCCCTACCCGCTGTGCTATCGCTCCAGCCCCCTGAAAAAAGTTTTAAGCCATGAATTTGTCAGGTAGATGACAAATGGTGGAAGGTTGGCAGAGAAAGTTGTGTTGCAAAAGTGCTGAGGTAGCATATACTATTTAGAATTTGAAATACTGTTTGTGTGGTTAAAATCTGGTGAATTAATTTAATATTGCTACTATAACATAACGAAGTGACTAAAATTTTAATGACTTAGACCAACACAAATTTTGTGTTTTTTAATTCTAGAGATAAAAATCTGAAATGGTCTCTTTAGATTAAAATCTAAGTGTTGACAGGTTGTGTTCCTACTGGCAGCACTAGAGGATTATCCATTTCCTTACCTTTTCCAGGTCCTAAAGGTCACCTGCATTCTTTGGCAGTGACCTTTCCAACTCCAAATACCAACAGCATAGCATCTTCATCTCTCTCTCTCTCTGACTCAGAATTTCTACCTCTTGCTTCCCCATTTACATAATGCTGTGTTTACTTGGGTGTATACCCTGATATTCCAAGATAATTTCTTTTAGTACAGTCAGATGATAAGCAGATGATAATTCCATCTGCTATCCTAATTACCCCATGATATGTAAAACATATAGTATGAGTTGAGGGTGATCATGAAGAGTGTGTATGGTTGATTGGTTGCAGGTGAAAAAAAAGATCATTTACCCAAGAGTTGCTTATTTTATTTTCTTTTTAATATGCATTTTTATTTTTATGGCCTTCTTAGGACAGTAGAGACAAGTCACAGACATCCACCCCAGATACACAGTGAACACACTCTTCTCGGCTTCTTGCCGAAGATGAGAAACGGAAAAAATCGTGTCTGCTCTTCATGCTGCCTGACTTAAATAATAAAATTTCCAGAGGTTGCATAGTAAATTCATTCCCCTCCACAGTGATGATGGACTGGAGTGATAGCACAGTGGGTAGGGCATTTGCCTTACACGCAGCCGACCCGGGTTCGATTCCTCCACCCCTCTCTGACAGCTTGGCAAGCTACCAAGAGTATCCTGCCCGCACAACAGAGCCTGACAAGCTACCCGTGGCGCATCTGATATGCCAAAAACAGTAACAACAAGTCTCACAATGGAGATGTTACTGATGCCTGCTCGAGCAAATGATGAACAACAACATTTCGATAGTGCTACAGTGCCACAGTTTTTTATTTGGGGACCACACCTAGCAGTGCTCAAGGCTAATTCCTGGCTGTGCACTCAGGGATCACTCAGTGCTCAGCGGACCATAGGGTGTGACAGCGATCAAACTTGAAGCCACCGCAGACAAGGAAAGTGTCTTACCCGCTCTACTATCTCTGCAACCCCCAGAATATTCAATATTTTAACTCTCAGAATCTGTGTCCTGAGGATGAAGTGAATAACTGAAATAAAGTTCAAGTTGTTTTTGGCGAATTGATTGCAAAGCTGTCACAGTAATGAATTGTCAGCTTCCATTCTTTCCAGCTTTTCTTTTTCTTATTTAACTTTCTTGTCTCTTTAGATATGAATCCAAAGGCTAAACATATTCACAGAGACCAGTGGGATTTATGGTGTTGAAATTTATAATCAGTATTAAATGCATAATATTTATTACTCTCATTCTACATAAATAAAAATCAGAAACCAGATAGTCATTATCCAGATGGTCTCAAGAGCTCATTCAACCATAACAGAGCAAAATATGAATAAATTAGAGCCCATAATTAGAAGGATAAAATTGTATTTTTTGTAATTACTAACATAATTTAATGTTTATTTGTTTATGTGTGGCAGATGAACCATCAATTTATAACAATATAAGCATAGCATGAATTTACACCTTTGATTCTGACTTCATATGCTTAAAATGCTTTATAGATTAACATAAAATAGATTTTACCCCCTCCCCAACTTGTTTTCCTTATTTGGAAATCCTGCAAACTCTCTCCTGGAAATTCCATGACCAAAGTGTGTAATCTGAACTAAGCATTTAATTCTGCCCTTCCTTTCATTTCTTTTGTGTTGTGTCTTTCTGTCTTCTTTTCCCAAAGTCTAGCACCTCTGGCAGTCACTCAGCATCAGTATGTGAGGTTTTTCACTTTTTAGCAGACTGATAGAGCTTAGAGACCCACGGATGTTACTCTTTAATACAGAAATTCTTTTTAGGACTGTGCATGAGACGTATTTATTGGTAAAACAAGTCATGATTCTCTTTTGTGCATGTGATCATAGTCTTGACATAAAACTAAGACGTTTTCTGCCTGGTAATCTTTCATAAAAGTTATGCAGCTCTTCCACCATGCCATTATATTCACATTATTTTAGAGATTCCTGATGGGGGTAGTGGGGCACAATGGCAGAGGGAGGGGGAGGCGGGGGCTGCTATTAGAGCTGCTTTGCAAGCCAACAATAACAAAAATCTGGGTTTTTTTTTTTATCATATGGTCAGTTTTGATTAAAGTTAAACATTCCTCCCAAAGTTTAGAGATTGGCTTTCTATTAATTTTATCTAGATAAAAAAAATTAAATTTACAGCAAGATAGTGAGGCTTTCTCACTTAAGGCATTTAAAGTAATGTAACTCGGGATTCCAAGGATGTGAAACTTCCAGTGGAAACTCTTTCTCTGACACAGGCAAGCCATGGTAATATCAAAAGCATTGCCATTTTTATTTAAAAATCTATAAATACTCATACTTGAATCTTCTCTTCCAACTCTACTATCTTTTAGTCAATTGTGACCTTCTCTCGTATCTCCCTTTCCAGGGCTTTCTCTTGATTCACAAGATGGTCAGTTCTGCTTCATCTTGTATTCTGATCTTTTATAATCTTGAGTGATTTACTCTTAAATTGTCCTACTAAGATTTATCCTTTTATGGAATGATAGCACAGTGGGTAGGGCATTTGCTTTGCATGCAGCCGACCCGGGTTCGATTCCTCTGTCCCTCTTGGAGAGCCCAGCAAGCTACCAAGAGTATCCTGCCCAAACGGCAGAGCCTGGCAAGCTACCTGTGGCGTATTTGATATGCCAAAAACAATAGCAACAAGTCTCACAATAGAGACGTTACTGGTGCCCCCTCGAAGAAGTTGATGAACAACTGGACGACAGTGCTGCAGTGAAGTGCTAATGTTAAGAGTAAAGAAAATGTATTTTATTATGAATTTACTGGTGCCTGCTCAAGCAAATTGATGAACAACAGTACAACAGCGTTACAGACAGTGCTACAGTGCTATTAGTTTGCATACAATTCTGGTGTTCTACCTGACTTGTTTTGTTATTATCTTACCATGTTTCTTTTCAGCTTCATAATTCTTTTTTAAAAGCTCTCAATGTGTCAAGTACTGTATCAGGAATTTGAAACATCAGCTCACCCTAATCCTCACAACAACATTGGGAGATGGTATTCTAATTCCCACTTAGCAGATGAGAAAGCTTAGACTCAAGAGATACAAATTACATGCTCAAAATCAAATGACCAGAAATTCACATTTATCTAAGACAGGATTAGCACTATTACATTTGGAACTGAGGAATTCTTTGTGGGGACTTCCCCAAGTTTAGTAATATGTTTTGTGGTATTTTAGCTTCAGCCCACTAGAGAGAGTAAACTCCCCCAACCCAGTTATGACAGCAAAAAAATTTCCATAGAGTGAGAGATGGTGGATGTTTTAAGAGTCACCGACCTAATGTCAATGTCAGACCTGTATCACATTTCACTTTTAAATAGGGAACAAATAAAACCATAGAATTTCAAGACAGTTTTAATTTTTAAGAGGGTAGCTTCCAGGAGCCACTCAGGTGCAATGCTCAGGGACCATTCCATGGGTTGCTCAGGGGATCATGAGGTGTCAGGGATCAAACCCAGAGCTCAGCTTTGAGCATTCTCCCAGCTGGAGACTAAATTTTAAAGACATCCCTTTTAGGGGGCCAGAGAGATAGTACAGTGGGTAGGGTGTTTGCCTTGCACATGGTCAACCCAGGTTCCATTCCTGGCATCCCATATGGTTCCCTGAGCACCACCAGGTGTGATTCCTGAGTTCAGAGCCAGGAGTGACCCCTGAGTATTGTTGGATGTAACCCCAAAAGCGAAAAAAAATTTAAAAAGGACATCTCTTTTAGAACTCAAACACACCTGGATGATTATCACAATTGGAATTTTTTAATTAGAATTAAAGATTGTTTTTTTCTTTAAGATTCTCTTTTTCCTTACAAGGTCATCATAGTCAGCATTTTCCAGGTGAGACAGGTACCTATTTTAAGCCCCTCCACGTTATTGGATACACTGGTAAGATCACAGTCTCACCAACACCTGTTGCTTCAATCACCCCACACGTATCCTGCCACGGTGTTCTCCATCCCCAGGTTTCACACTTCTGTGAGTGTGTAAGAAGTCAGTTCCCCGTATTCAGATAATCTTGATGGAAGAAAGCATCCTTCTTCAAATTACTCCCCTCATGCTTGCTCTTTTTCTGCCCTTAATTTCATATTACCCAAGTAAACATTTTTCTCATCACTTGAGTTAAACACTTACTGACTCCCAAGAATGCATTAGGCCCTCATTGGAACAGTTTCTTTATTGTGGTAGGTTGAAAAAAAAAACAAACCCTGGACTCTTAAAAAATGAATACCTAATCAGTGTTGTCAGTATAACAATGGGCCTCCTCAAAAGGAAAATTACAAATTACAGCATTTTAAAATCTTAAAATCATGCACGGTTGGTCACCCACAAGCCACCATGTGTTTGACCCCGAGTAGCTGAGCTGGCCACGCTTTCCATCTTCCTCTTTACCCCTCATTCATCAGCCCTTTTAAACTACTCTTGGATGGTCTCAGGAAGATTCAAAAGTAGTTCTTCCTTGGGTAAAATTATTCTCTACTGTATGGTAAAGATATTCCTGTTAAAATTGCAGGAAGAATAGTTTTATATCTTGTTTTTTTGTGACTGTCTCGAGAAGGTCTTTTTAAATGAGTTTGATTAATAAAATAAATGAGGGGCTGGAGCAATACCAGAGCGGGTACGGTGTTTGGTGTTTGCGTTGCACACGGCTGACCCAGGTTTGATTCCCAGCATTCCATTTGGTCCCCTGAGCACCACCAGGAGTAATTCCTGAGTGTAGAGCCAGGAATAACCCCTGTGCATCGTTGGGTGTGACCCAAAAAGCAAAATAATAGTAGTAATAATAATAATAATAATAATAATAAAATGAGTAAATATAAGTTAGTGATACTAACTAATCAAAACCCAGCTTAGCATCGTTATTTGTCTTTAAAGTAGAGGAGTTCTTTATGTTTAGACTTTTGACTCTCCTTTATATCACACACCGTAATAGCCTAGCACATAGAGAAAACTGCTGCTTATAAGAGTTATTGGACCATGGAAAGATTTTGATGATATGGATCCTTATATTTCCAAGGCAGCTGATGTCCCAGAGCTTGGGGGGTTAAACTGGCAAGTGACCAGTCTCTTTAACCAGATCAACATGAGTAGCGAGGGAGCAATAAATGTGTGCCAGCAGTTCCTGACTCGCCTGGGTGGATCAGCAGCCTTGTTATGTTTAGAGAAAACCAAGGAGAAAATAACATGAAAACTGAAATAATTATTTGGGGTCAAAATAACAATCCAGTGTTTTCATACTTGTATGAGCTATAAAAAGAAAACTTGGGTTTTAGTGAGGCATAATACGATCTCCCTAACTTCTTGCTTAGTCTGGAGGACCCCTAAAGAAGAGCCTGGGCCAACGGGAGACTGCCCCAGTGCATAATGCAGTGTCATTGCTCTTTCTTACAGAGTTTTATAAATGGACACTGACATGGACTACGAAAGACCCAACGTTGAAACCATCAAATGTGTGGTGGTGGGAGACAATGCCGTGGGGAAAACTCGCTTGATATGTGCCAGAGCGTGTAATACAACCCTAACACAGTATCAGCTGCTGGCCACCCACGTACCAACTGTGTGGGCGATTGACCAGTACCGGGTCTGCCAAGAGGTAAGATAAGATGGAGTTGGTGTTTTGTTTTCGTTCGGTTTTGACTCCTAAGAGTACATCATTGGTACTGCTAGTTTGACTTTAAAAGTCAGGATGGGGGCGGGGGTGTGGAGGGACTTTAAAAAAGGGAGGGGAGTTAGCATTTTTAACACAAACATTTTTTAGCACCACACCGGCAAAGAGCAGAATGTAAATTCTGCTGTCTGGCTATGGTATCCAGAATGAGGACATTTTGTTTCATGTGATTTCAGTAAGAAAAGTGGGACTTCCGTAAACTGATTAGGAGACATTAGAAGACAAAATGCAAGTGAAGTCCAGTGGGCACGGAGGTGGCCAAGCCAGACATCCTCCCCTGACCCTGAGCATATGTATTCACTCCTCCCTGCAGGTCTTGGAGAGATCACGGGATGTCGTTGATGAAGTGAGCGTTTCTCTAAGGCTTTGGGATACTTTTGGCGATCATCACAAAGACAGGCGTTTTGCATATGGCAGGTAAACCAAGAAACCAAGACTAATGCAGTAAGATTGAGCTGGAGTAAAAGTTTTCTTTCCCCAGATCCACAGCTGTTTCGTAAATCAATATAGAAAAAACCCACTTCATATGGTCTTCAGATATGTTGGGTCCCCCATTGGGTCTCTGAAAAGAAAAGAAACAAACACAGAGCATTGTTTCTAGGTGTCCATCTATCTTCCTTTCTGGCTCCTTCCAGGAAAGTATTTTATTTCAAACACATATTGTTCCTTAAGCTGGTATGGTTGCTAGATGAAAATTCAGTTATGCCCTCAGCCTTGGCATAACTCAGCCTTCTGAGTGCTTTTTTCTTGAATAATAGTTTATTTGCTTTCCGTTAGACTGTTTTAAGTAATTTTAGCACTTAGCCACCGCACTTCAGAAGATCTCTGGTCTTTTCATGACCATATTAGCAGAGTCTGATGTTATTTGCTTTTAGCTTTGTTATATGAAAAGTCTATTATTTTTATTTGAAGGTCATTTTTAAAAAGAAAGAAAAATATTTCTAAAGTACTTCACAAGGCACGTTTCCAAAATGAACTGAAGCACTAATATCTATTTCTCATTTTTAAAAAAAGGAAGGAAAAAATCAAGTTGTATAAAGGAAAAACTTAGGACATTAATAGTATAACATGGTTAAGTTACCTTAAAATGTTTAACGAACTTATCATCATCATAACTTAAAGTTTTAGAGAATGTATTAGAACTATCAAAATTTATATAAGGAGTTTTCTTATTCCTTTTCTATAAATTAATGTTTAACTTAAATTTAGAATTAAGAACTTATGAATCATTCATCACTTATTACTATCAAAATTATGTTACCTCACAAGATTGGATTAGTTAGATATACCAAAACAGGAGTAACTCTTTGGTATTGAGATAAAAATTATGTAAGTATCTTAAGTATATCTATTTCTGCAAGCAAATAGTTTTCTTAAGCCTCTAAACAAACTTTTATAGGCATTAATCCAACTGGTCTAAAATACCAAATAAACGGGTTTTTCCTATTCCTGAGAAATAGTTCGTACATTGAAACTGCAGTTTAGACCAATTCATTGACTGAGTCTCAGAAAGAAGCAACCAGAACTAAAACTCTAATTTCTGGTGTCTGCCTTGATGAGAAGGACTTTTGTCCTTCTACCTTCGCTTCTTAAAATGTGTCATGAAATTGTAGATCTAAAACTATTCTGGGTTTTCATCTATAAACTACTTTAGCAGCTCTATAGTTTGTTGCCATTTGAATTGTATGCCTTTGAGATAACTGAAGTCATTCATTTTTAATGTGGCCCCACAATGTAAAGCTTATATCGTGGTGGTATGGGGTTTGCTTCATCAGCATAGGAGAGCCCTACTTGGAATTGATTTAGTGACATTTTAGATCTAATATTGACAGGCTTATATATGGATACATACAGGATCCTAATGTATCTGGAGCCATTTTACAACGTGTCATGTCTGTGCTTACTCACTCTCTCCCAACAAAAATAAGCTTCTCTTTCATGTGACTCCCATCACTTCAAAGTGCATTGTTCTGCACTCTTGCCTGTAATGTTTGGTTCTATCAACTGAAACATTTTTCCCCTTTGATGGAATCAGAACCTGCTTTGAAAGCCAACTCTGAGCTACACAGAGGGGCTTCAGGAAACCCTGCTACATTCTTTGCTGACTTTTTCCTCGGCCTCACATTATGTGCATATTTGTGTTCTGTATTTCCTCTGCTTGAGTCTCCACAGCCACCCAGACTCTGCAACTGGGAAAGAATGAAACTCAGAGCTGTTCTGGTTTAGACTCCAGAATCTTTCTATCAACAATAAATACAGAACACCACATTGATACAGTACCAGAAAATAACAATTTGTAGAAAAGTCTCGCCAAAGTAGGGTTTCTTTTATTCAGTATAGAGCTCTGAACACTGCATTTCATTATGGTAAGGGCTGTTTAATTTTTTTTCTGACTTCCATTTTTAACTTCATAACATTCATGAAGGACAAATATCACAATTAAAGTTTCAACAATAAATTTGGTTTCTGTGCAACTTTTTCTAACTCAGATTTTTCCTCTTTGGTATAAATTTAGTTCAAAGGGATGTGACATATTACTTATATTTGGAAAATAGATGGAATCTTTTAAAAAATAATTATTTTTATTTCTATGAAAAAAGGCCAAATTCATACCAAGATACCTTAGGCCTTGCCTTAATTACTTCAGCTTTTTAGCACTGACGAAGATAAGTTGAAACATTCTTTGGCATGGAAAGCTGGAGTAGGCAGAGTAGATCCCATCGACCAAGATGCTGCCAGTTTTGAACTTCAAATATTCCTAGTGTGATGTTACTATAACCAGAATAGCATTGCTCTCTTTATGATTGTATTTTGTTTGGGAAGAGGGATTTAGGGATCATTCCCAGCAGTGCTCTGGGGTTATTCCTGGAACTGTGCTCAAGTGGGACCCCTGGTGGTGCTCTGGAGACCATAAGTGTCACCAAGGACTTGAACCAGGACTGTGGTTATTTGCTTCCTGTCCCATCTCTGTGTCCCTCTCTTTGTAATTTAAAGGTAATTATTTAAGTCATTTTTATCCAACTGGAATAATAGCTGCAACATATAAAAGTCTAACCGTGTCCCAGCCAAAATATTAGGTGCTTTGCCAACATTAGTTTAGTTAATCCTTTCAGGAATGTTAGGAGGCAGAGATTATCACCATGCTACAGTTGAGAAGAGTTGAGTTCTTTATTACCACAACCACTTAAACGTAAGTAAAGTAAGTTTCAGAGGCATATTCAAACCCAGCCCAGCCTAACCCTTACATTTCACTCTTCCCTCTGTTTCAGGATATGTCAATCTTATTTTAAACAGGGTAGAACTGAAAATCACCCCACAGGGAGGAACTAGGTGTCTATTTGCTCTTTGCTTTTTCATATTTGTATGGAAGCACAGAACTAGAAGAGGTCACAAAAGGTCATCCAGTTGACCCTTTTTCTTCAGAAAAGGAAATCATCTGTCTAGGAAAATCTATGGGTCGGAGTGGTTAGTTTTTATGAAGATCTAAGGTAAAGAGGAGCATTGGCATCTTAAGACTTAACACATTTGAAATCTGTCATATACTCTCTAATTTAGAGTGAATGACTCTTGTAGCCTTTATTTCCACCACCTACTTCCTATCCACTTTTGGATGAACTTTTGAAGCTCTTTTCTGGATCTTTCTAAAATGTCAAGAACAAAATTGTATATGCAACCATGGCTGTGATCAGCTGCTCAGATTTTGGCAAGGAAGGAGGGAACCTCTTTTTAAAGAGATATCACTCAAGAAGTTTTCTCTGGAACTAAAAATGATGAAATGTTCACATTTCCATTTCGCTACTGGATCTGCAATTGTAAACAAGTAGAATGTGCTTTGTCCTCAACAGGATGTCTGAGCTCCACTTCAATAGCCACCCCACCTATCAATAATTGCATTAAAACAATCATTATGTCAAAAAAAATTTGTTTCATTTTCTTGTAAATCCCTGTCAGTAATCTGTCTCAGGACCAAATAACCTTCAAATACTTATGTAATACTTCTTTTAAATTTTTTATTTATTTTATTTCATTTTGGGGGCCACACTGTCTGTGTTCAGGACTCCTGACTCTGCACTCAGGAATCACTTCTAGCAGGGCTTCAGGGACCATATGTGATGCTTAGGATCAAACCCGTGTCTACTACATGCAAGGCTATGACCTAACCTCCCTGTACTATCTCTTCAGCCCTTTCAGACACTTATTAAAACCTATGGTACCAGAGGTGGTGAAATTAACGACTACCATTTAATCAGGACTCTATAAGGCAGCCCTGTCTAAGTGCTCTTCATATCTTATCCAGCTTCATGCCTGTGGCAGCCCTTCAACGTAGACTCATTTTACGTTGAACACACAGGCACATAAGAGGGCCAGGTCAGCTAGGAGAGAATTTAACTGAACTGTTCTTATTGGTTTCTGACTCCAAAGTTCATAGCTACCCATTCTCCCATGCTCTTATGACTGATTATGATAATTGATGACAAACTTATTTTAAACTAATTCCTGGTTTAGTTAGCTCTCACAGATCAGCTTGCTCATGTGTGGTCCCTAAATATTCTGTTTGAATATTTTAAGGATGACTCATGTTTATGTCTTTATCTTGGTTGTGCTTGTGGTCAGTGAAAATAGGAAATATAAGATGCTACTAATACATCTAGAATATTTTGAATTTGCTCTTATTTTCCATGGCACATTCTAAAGGCTGAACCAGAAATAATATTCTAATAAAAATTCAATATTGCAACAGTCTATTGGACAGTGAAACATATCAGGTGGAGTAAACTAGGAAAAAGACCAGAGTGAGATAAGTGAGGTATATATTTTGAGCATAAAATATAAACATTAATTTTTAAGATAGAGCCAATATGGATTTCTCTCCTCATTCCAAGTAAACAACATGGTTTAATTTAAAAGTTTGATATTCTGTTGTTCATAGATTTGTGTGTGTGTGTGTGTGTGTGCCTTGAGGTTTTGCTTCAGTTTTGTTTGATTTGTGTTTTTGTTTTGTTTTGGTTTTTTACTTTTGGAGTCACCCCCAGTGGTTCTCAGGGCTTATTTCTGGCTCTGTGCTCAGGGATAATTCCAGCCGTGTCTCAGGGAACCATATGTGATGCCTGGGATTAAACCCAGTTTTGCCATGTGCAAGGCAAGTACCCTACCCATTGTTCTGTAGCTGCTACCCAAGTTTTATTTTGTTAATTTATTAAAGTCTTATTATGTTAAGTTTTGTCCATCTGTGTGACTGAGGTATCTTGCACCTCCTTAAAGTTTGCACGTGAGGGAATTCAAAACCACAAATAGGTTTTGTTAAGGGATCTATAATAACTATTACAACTCATATTCTAAAGATACTTAGTCTTATGCACTGCTGTGATTTAAGTCCTAAGATCACTACTGTGATACTAGTCCTTTAAGGGACTATGAATGCTATTTTCTTTTTAAATTTTCAAGTTAGGGAAGAGAATAGAAAGATACAAGAACCGCTATTGTACAAAAAAGAAATTGTTCCCTAAGGCGTTTTACTAGCTTTTGCACTTTAATAAGCCTAAACACTGGCTCATCTGTAGTAAGAGTTCTGGAGAGAGGTGAGTTAGCACATTTGAGCCATATTTGTATGATTATAATAGTTAGCCTTCAGGCCATATTTGGTATAGACACTGCCATGGAATTATCCTGAATCTCTTTACTGAACCTCTGTCAATGGGAGAGAGACAGAGAGAGATGAAAACAGGGAGGGGAGAGAAGAAGATAGGAGAGTTGAGTTGAAAGTTTCAAGTGAAGAAATCCAGAATAAAAATATTTTCATTTCTTTAAAATTCTAGAAGATACAGTCTAATCTCCGTTGAGAAAAATATACATACTGTACCCTGGGGAAGAGGATAGAGGAAGGGACAGATAATTTGAGGAGTGATCGAAGTGTTGATTATCTTAACTGGATTATGTGTCACAGCTAATCATCCAGATGCTTCATTTTTATAGACAATCAAGGTAGTTGTGTTTTGCATGGAATTTGTATAAGACAGTAAATGCTTTGATTATAGAACTTGCTGGTCAATGAAAATATAAGTCATGTGAACATAGAATATTTAAATAAGACGAGATCCTTTACAGCTGAAAATAGGAAGTATAATTGTTCGAGAATATTTAAAGTGAATTATAGGACATATTAAATTGTCTCCAAGTGCTGCTGTTTCCCTGAGCTAGAGGCCTCAGCTTTGCGGATGACATCCTGACCACGGGTTTGGGTCTTTGGCTGTAGTTTTGTTTGTATCTTTTTCTAAGAAGATACATTTGACCATGGAGCTTGTTCATAGAAAACATCATGTTCCATAAAATCCAATTTCTCCGTCAAACAGTAGCAGTTTGTCTTTCCACAGTTGGTATGCTGTGGATGGGTAGAAGGTTCTGGTAACCTTGAAGGGAATACGCAAGGGACCAGTCACCCTAGCTGGGAACTAGGTGCAGAGTTGAGCAATCAGGTGTGTCCTTTCCTGGGAATCGAAGCCCACAACAGGTGTGAGTCTCCACTCTGGTTCGTTTCTCTGGGTTGAGTTTCTGCTTTCCTTTCCAGTTTGATCTCTTGCTCCACACTTAGAAAAATATTTATAGTTTGGTGTCCTCTGTGACTTCTGTGCCCACAAGTGTGCATGCATTACATTCACATAGAAAGCGTGGTCCTATCCCTACCTATCCTTTATCTTATTCTAAGAATTTATTCTCCTGCAGTTCCATATTCTCCCCCAACTCCTTGCTGCACACACAGTTCTTAACTCTCTATCCCCTGCAGAATCTAGGTGAGGTGTTCTTCCTCTGCATTCCCACTGAGCATCTTTGCAAGTATCTACTGTAGCAATGATGAATTCGAAAACTGACTCCCTAAACATCTCCCATTCTCCTATGCCCAGCATTTTGTTGTCATTGGTATTATTAGAACAGGGTGTTCTTTTTATTTATATCCCTAATGCTTGAAAACCTGATATGTTTGGCAAGTTTAAGAAATGGTTGTTAAATTAAATGCATGAATCTATAGATAAGTCTCAGATGTGCAAGGATCTTCTAAGGAATTTGCCAGGAAATACCATTATTACAAACTCAAATTATTTCTCTAAGGTAAATTTTACATTTGTATTTTTGTAGTAAAAGAATATTAATCATGTTCCTGCCTGAAGGTGATAAAAATGAAAACACTGAGGCCTGACCTCTCTAATTAAAAATTGAAAAAGGAGATGGGAAATCCACTGAAAAAAGGGTGATGTATACTCAGGAATAGCCCCAAATGTTCTCCCTGTTTGTGTTATAAAATTTTGATTTTGGTAAAAATTACCCATAGCTTCAATCATTCAGAATGTCTCTTGTATAGCATACTTTTTAATACTAATATATCACACACCAAATATATAAGTAAAACAAATATAGTCTTTGTATACAAATGATGTAGTTTTTTACTAGTGATCTTTTAGTAAAATGAAGTTTTGAAGATAAATAGCTACAACCTTGACCTTTCTACAAAAGTTGAAACCAAATCCAAAGGCATAATCATCATGAGACCAAAAATTCTCTTCTATAATATATGCGATGGAAAAAATTTAGTGAAGAATTTTACCCTATGATCCCCTAATGACTTAAAATGTGGTTATAGTTCCAAATTTCCCACTAAGTGAAAAGACAAAAATACCAACCTTGAAATAGATTTAGCTAATTCATTCCGTTAAATTGACTTTATAGGTAACTATGCATTTAGGAGACAAAGGATATTCCCATTAAATGTGAAGCCAAAGGTAGCCTGGGCCAATAATTAGTTTGATCAGTCACTTTTTCTTAACTTGGGACAACTATGATTGACTATTGAGCTCCTTAAAACATCACTTCTGATCTCTCCTGCATCCACAGCACAATTCAAGCTCTTTCTCTGCCCAAACCTGCCTACATCCTTCAAGAATGAGGATTCTTACTCAGATAATTATATTTTTAAAAATTACACTTTCCACCTGTTTGTGCTTTCTCTTTGGGCATTATTTATAAGATCTTTATGATAATCCATATATATAATTCATTTATTCAAACAAAGCATTAAATAGAATGGTTAAAGTGAATTGCTACAACTTTATACTCATTCATTCAAAACAAACAAAAACACATTTGATTCAATTCATATAAATAATTCAAAAAGTTTAAGTTGCAAGAAATTTCTGGATCCTATATGAAAGCACTCAGGCATAGGACTGCAGTGATACCAAATCATCTGGCACACAAAAAATATTTCTGCGCCATGCTCAGTGTCACCTTGACCTGCTATTCCACACTGTCCTTCCTGCTCTGAACTGGTACATCTTGTCTTGTAACCAGAAGACAAATAATCAGAAGATCTGAGATTTCTGTGCTCAACTGGATGTTGTTTGAAATTGTCCTTGGATGCAGCATTGCCAAGTGAGATAGCAATGAGACTTGATTGGTGACTGGAGTCACTCATGTGTTTTAGGGACCCAGAAGGAGCCTGGCTGCTGCCCAATCACTGGTCACATGGCTGGGGAAAATAGTCCTTTGTGGATCAGCCCAGAAAAGCACTGATTGACCCAAAAGATGACACATAAATATAAGCAACAAGGCTAGTAAAGTGGATAAAGAAACATATCCATTGTACAATATATCAGTATCTTATGTTCTTTTCCACTTCTCCATATTCCTAAAACTGTAGCTTAGGGCTGAGGAAATAGCACAGGAGGTGAGGCATATGCCTTACGTTTAGCCAACCCCTGCCTCATCCCTGGCATCATTGGTCTCCTGAGCACTACCAAGAGTGATCCTTGAGGGGCCGGAGCGATAGCACAGAGGGTAGGGCGTTTGCCTTGCACGCGGCCGACCCGGGTTCGATCCCCGGCATCCCATATGGTCTCCCAAGCATCGCCAGGAGTAATTCCTGAGTGCAAAGCCAGGAGTAACCCCTGAGCATCGCTGGGTGTGACCCAAAAAGCAAAAAAAAAAAAAAAAAAGAGTGATCCTTGAACAGGAGCCAGGAGTACGCCCGGGGAGCAGCCAGATAGATGTTGCGCAAACTCCCAACAAACAACAACAATACAACAATACAAAACACCATCGCTTGACAAGTTAGGTCAAGATAGTTACCAAGATAGTTAACTATCTTGACTTTACATCATGGAAAAGAAGAACATCAGTGTACCATTTCTGTAATAGAAATGCCTAATGAGAACATGTATTTCAGCCTACCTAGTTTTCCGTTCTAAATTATGTGGTGTTAGAAGAAAGAGAAATTGAGTAATTTTGCTGTATCTTCAAAGGATAATTTTTTTATTATCTTTCAGCAATTCTGTGCCAATAAATGACATGAGCTGACTGGCCAAAAGGAAAAATAAGTCTTAATTAGAATATATTACCGTTCTTCCTAGTTACAATACAGATGTCATCCTTGGTGACATTTGAACTCATAATCACATTGGTCTAACAAAGAGTAGTACTTTACAAAGTTTATAAAACAGATATCTATCTTATTGAATCTTAACAACTGTCCGTAAATCAAATGTTGATCATTCATTAGATTTCCAAAATAATTTGACCTCTTTATTATTTGCCTGGAACTTCTCTTCCTAGAGAGTATAGTCAGAAGGACAAAGTACTAAATTATAGAAATGTAAACCAAAATACAAATTTCTCTTTAAATTTATCATCTTGACTATTTACTCTAATGGAGCTTATGTTTGTTTTTTAATGGTCTGTGAAATAGAGCGTGCTTCTTTAGGCCTTTAATTCCATGTAACTAACTCAAAATTAATCCTAAAAGTAGCCTTCACATTTCTTTATATTTCCTTTGCTTTGGGAGGTGATCTAATTCCTGGAAGAGATCATTGATCCATTTTATCGTGGTACTACTAAATAATAGGTAAAGGATATTTTAGGAAAAAATTAATTTTAAAAATTATCTGGTTAATGTTTGATATATACCAGACATATTACATGGTAGTCTTTCAGCAACAATTGATGAAACATAGTATGCTCACATACTATTTTTGTTCTTTGTAAAATGTTTTATGTATCCTCTGCTTATTTAAGACCTACATTCATTTCTTTCATATTATGGGCTTACAGACACAGTCACATTGACATACGTCAACCTTCAATATTAATAAAGTATTTTAGTTGAATTAATAGTAATTGAGAATGCTTTTTATTGCAAACACTGTTACAACATTGAGAGAAAACTGGGCAGAATCCCTGAATGTTAAAACAGGGTAGACGGGAACATAAATAATTAAAATTTACTGCTGGAATTGCTGTCACAACCAGGAATAAGAAAGAAGAACCCGAGGAAAATTCTTTGGCCTTATTCCTGACTCCCATTGACCATGTCACACATATGATCCAATAGCAAATCCTATTCATTTAACTTTTATCTCTATAAAGTGTGTCTTTGTGACCGCTTCTCACCGCTTGCACTGCTCCTTAGTCAAAATAACTGTCATCTCTCTCTGAATTGAGTCCCTTCATGGTTCATTTTCCCCTTCACCTTTTGACTTTCATAACAGCAGAGTGTTGCTGTTAAAAAATAAGTTGTCATTCTGCTACTTGTAACTCTTATATACCTGTTCATCCAAACTAAGAGCCAGACACCCGTGAGAACTTCCTTACCTCAGTCAGCATTGCCTCTCTAATATAACTCCTGCTCTTTTAACCCTTACCTTCTGGGGAACATTCCAGGTGTTGTCCTGCCTCAGGACCTTTGCTCCAGCTGTTTCCTCTTTTCCAGTTTCCTCCCATAATATATCAGTATGTTACCTCCTTCACTTCTCTCAAAGCCTAACTGAAATGTTAGTTTCTCAGTGAGGCCCTTTCAGTCATCTCATTTCATCGGCAACCTGTTTCCTATTAATTTTTATTTATCTGAGAACCACATTTGGTAGTGCCTTTGGGCTACTTCCAGCTCTGTGCTCAGGGCTCACTCCTGGTACTACTTGGGGGACAATGCAGTGCCAGAAATGGAATCCAGGCCTCCCACATGCTGAGCGTGTGCTCCAGCCCATTGCTCCATCTCTGTGACCCTAGTCTCACAAGTCCTATCTAACTATCTTGCTTTATTCCCTGTTTAGAACTTATCACTACCTATCATACTAATCGTTTTATGCATTTTTCTTATTGTCCTTGTTCTCCACTCAGATATAAGCTTGACAAATATTAGCACAAACTCAGAAATTTGTGTCTACAAATAACTACTATATCCCAAATGTCAAGAAGAGTCTGGTATGCAGGAGGTTATTAGTTAATATTTCTGGGAAAAAATGATTGAATGATTATTTCTTAATATTGAATAAGTTGTTAGACCTCACACCTTTATCAGTTCAAAGAGGATTGCTGAGAGGTGCCTCCTTAGAGTAGTAGAATGATCTTGCCTGGTTTGCAAAGTTTCATTTCAGAAGAGTCAAAGAAGTTAATCCCAGAGCTTCCCATCTGGCATTCTAGCTGACACGAGGCTTTCTCTCAGGAGAAAGCATTAATAGTATAGGAATAAAGTTCCTCAGTCACTTAGCTTCAGGGAACACCAAAAAGAAATGAAAATGTGAAGTGCTGTAAGGAGGGAATTTATTACCACAATTTTCACCTTCTTCTATTAGGCAAACCTTCATTAGTTCTGCTTTCTTTGAACAGAAGTTAAATGAGATCACTTAAGCCCTTTCTGTTAATAAATTACTTGTGCTTCACTCAATTTCACTTTCATTCTATTTCTACTGACAATTCTATGAGGTATAAAAATATGGATAGTCAAGGAAATACAGATTGCTACGTATAGAGAAAGGGGTACCATTTAAGGTAAGGACATTACCCCTGTGATATTAGCCCTAAAGTGATTAAAAAGAAAAGCAACGATTTAACATTCCAGTATTATCTACATAAGTTTGGTGGCACTGGTGTTTTCCTGCACTTTAAAGCATGCATTGCTTTGATCTCACTTTTGGAGGGTGGGGGAAGACTGGTTGAAAATGTTGCTTCCTACTAAACATGCAGTTATGGGCTTGAAACAAATAGTTGTGCATGCTAATCACTCCCAAATCTGGATATATTTCAGGGTGTTTTCACAGTTTTCCCCACATAACATCTGTACTTAAGAAGCCTCACTGCTATTGGTAAAGTATTGATTTGATTTATCTACTTACATTCAGGGCATGCATGGTCTACTGCCCTGCTCCCCCCAGATTCCCTACCAGGTGCTCCCCTGCAGGCCTCTCCATCCTCCATGAGTATGAGTTTACACAGCCATTCATCTCCAGGTGGTTATGTTCACCATCACTGACAACTCCCTCTGCATCTCATACACACTGGGCTGCTCCCCTACTAAAATCTTCCAAAGTTACGTATTACACATTCCTTTTCTCTACCATGCTCACAACTGTTTTGTGCTGTTTTGATCTGTCTGTTTGCATAGCACTGTCAGACTCTATGCATGAAAGGTATGTTGATATGAATGGTTTTAAATATGTTTCTGTAAAGACCTATCTTATTTGGAGGGGACAGGAGTGAATCTCAAAGCCGAAAAGGTGTGGGTCAGAAATTCCTGCTTGAAACGTTGCCAGAAGATTTGTGTATGTTGACAACAAAGCCATCAAAATGTGATCATGTGAAATAGAAAGGCTATGGAAGTCTGTGCTAATATATATATGTATATATATGTGTGTGTGTGTGTGTGTGTGTGTGTGTGTGTGTGTGTGTGTGAAAACACTTTAAAATAAAGAAGTATCAGGGCTGGGGTGATGGTACAGTGGGTAGGGCATTTGTCTTGAATATGGCCAACCCAGGTTTGATCCCTGGCCTCCCATAGAGCCCCCCAAACACCATCAGGAGTGATTTCTGAATGCAGAATCAGGAATAAACCCCTGAGCATCGCCTGGTATATTTAAAAAAAAAAGGAAGAAGAGAAATATTCATAGTGATATGGACTTAACAATTTGCTTAAAATCAGATATTTTAAAGAAGGTATTTCCGAGCAAGATTCATGTAGCTATAATTGTTAGCATATTCTTGGTCATCAAACTTTATAAACATGTGATCCCACCAGAACTGGCACATTGGAGTCATTTGAGTGTCTCACTCACAGTTGTCTACCAGACTGAAGGGAATCCACTGTCCTCCATATTACCAATAAAATGGGCCTGATCTCAGATTCTTGCATAAAGGGTAATTTATTTATTTAAGGACTTAATAAGCGTGACCAGATAAGCAAATGAGCAGCCTGCGCAACAACTAAACTGAGCAGGGTGGCAGAGTAGCTGGGCCCAGAAAAGGAAAGACTAAGGAAAAAGATGGAGGGAACTTTTGCAATGAGAAACAACTTCAGAAATTCATTCCTAAAAGCAATTCTTTGGTATCCGTGAGCTCCCTTTCTCAACCATTTCTTCAGAGAATGAATTTACCATTCATTCTTTGGGTGTTTAATTTCTGGATGAAATTTGATTCCCTGAACTTTTCACACAAAGTCTATAGTATTTGACAGTAAATGTTATAAGCACAGATCTTAAGAACAGAGGTGGTATTTTCTGTTGAAGATGTAGTAGGGGTCAAAATATGTGTGGGTAAGATGCATGTTTTTTAGCTTTTTTTTTTCTTGAATCTGCCAACAAAGTTTGTTTCAAACTTTGCATGCTTTCAAATCATTTTTTCCAATCTTTCACATGTTACATCTGGCCTATATTTTCATTGCAAGTGCTTTTTGTTTGTTGAATATCTGAAGAAAAAATATTCAACTGAGTTTGACTTTACTTATGAGTTTAAGCGTGTTTTTTTTTTTTAGATGATTTGGTCTCTTTCTGATTCTTCCCTCCTCTTTCATGAAACTGGAGATTGAGTTACAACTTTCTCAATACAGAAATCACTTTGGGTCAATTTTAAAAATTAAAAATTCTTTTGAGTCAGTTTTAACCTACTCACTCAAAATGTTATTTTACAGATATTACTTGATATAATACTCTCTTAGAGAAACTTCTGTATTGATATTTCAAACTTTAGTACAAGAAAGCAAATTTTTTCCCTAAGTTAAATATTTCATAGACAACAAAGGAAGATGTCTCTAAGTCCTGTAATCCTGGCTTTCTTTAATGAAGATGCTTAGCCCGTTCAAAAGAAATTTCATTTTTCTCTACCTTTGCAGTATTCTGGATTTTTGAGTTTTGTCTACTCTGTATTTGCCCTATGCATTCTTGAATTCTTGTGCATTCTAATCTAAATAACTGTAGGACTCCATTTAAATGCTATCAGCTTCTTTTTACTGCTGAAATAAGAACCCTGGGGTCAGAGCTAGACTAACACTGCTGCCTAATATGTGAAAATGTCCACATCAAACTCCCCAACTACTTTTAAACCCAATTCTTCAAAGAAAAAGATGTAAAATGCCATAGAAGTAGAAATGCTAGGACTTGCCTTTATCTTTCATAGGAATGGCATTTTAAACATGAGATTATGTCAGACTTTGAATAATCTCCACATAGGAATGAATGTTTTGATTAAAAGTTATTTAATATCTCTAGTTCCCTGGAATTATGCCGAAAGCTGGAGATATTCTTAGCTACAATCCTTCTGCCTTATTGGACTAGATAGAAAAATGGCTCAAAATGTAGGGAATAAATGGCATTCTCAAAATAGTTATTTGATTGAATAGGTGTTTATAGCACGCAATGTTCTGATATATTAAGAATTACAAATTAGAAAAAAGGAGAAGGAGAATTGTTGAATAAGGAGAATTGTCAGTATCATTTTTTTATTATCTATTACTACATTCATTGATTCTAAATCTTTTTTATAAAATCAAGTTTAAGGAACTACATTTGTATAGCAATATAAAGAACCCCTCTTTTATGTAATCTGTACATAATATTTTCTTAATTTACATTTATAATGAGATGAACAAGGATTTAACCAAGAAATTTCAGTAAGTTAGTAGCTGAAATATTATTTTGGCTTTTAATTTCTTTCAGTGTAAAATGTTGGGGACATGGCACCTAAATGCACTGAAACGTGTGTTTTTATAGAGCAGGAAAACGAATAATTTTATTTATAAGGATATAAATAGACTTTTGACTCAGAAAGTTGTTTTAGCTTAGGAACTAGTGCTGTCCTCAATAAAACCACTTTAACTATCATCCTTCTAAGGAAAATATTTACAGCATGTTGAATTATATTTTTAGCTTTCAGTAGTATTTCATGCAATGAGATATTGATGCGACATAGTTAGAAATTGCGCCCTGTGGACCTGTATTGTGTGATAGCATTGTGCTGCTATCATCAGGAGATTCCATTTTTCCAACCCCCAAGGCCCTGTCTGTACTTGTTTACAGGTCATCTGGATAGTAACTAGTATGTGTTCAGTGGTATAAGTGTTATCACAGTAACCTTGGCAACCAAGCTAGCTGATTTCAAAACCTCACTTGCTGTATCATAAAATGAGATAACAGAATTGACATTTAGCTACATGTCTGTCATATAAATTAAGCTCTGAGGATGATTTTTATTATAGTCATGTGGCTGAAAATGGGAATAGAAGGCACAAATTAGAACAATTTTATACATAACTGTACTATTCTACTCAGTGCTGAATATATTTCCTCAATTCTTTCTTAATAATAATGAACCTTAGATATCACCATATTATTCTCACTGTGTCTAAATTCATAGTGGATTTATTTTGTGATGTGATGAAGCTTATAACAGTGTTTCATCAGATATTCTACATAAATAGCATTATGAATAATAGAAAACTCAACTCCGAAAAAATACAAAATTCAAAGCAGTCTTGGTTTCACTGGATACTGTTGTTTATGCTGATTAGATGTTAAGACTTTGCACTGAATATTCCACTGTTAAAATCAGATCCCCCCAAACAAGCTTCCCCTTCATTTATACATATGTACATATTTTCATGCTTTATATTTTCCAGTGTTCAAGAATCTTTGATAATGCCTTTATTTCTCAGACATCCTAAGCCTGAAGATTAATACATTCATCTCCTGTCAGTCCGAGATCTTATCTTTGTATTTGAAAATATTTCAATCCCAGGATTGTTTCTTTATATGCTGTAGTCCAGTGCAGTTTTTCTGAAATATAAATTTAAAGGCTCAACTTGTGAGTTACATTCAATATAAGCACCCTGCAGTTTTCTGCATTGCAAATGATTATTTTTAGAAATTTTATGGTTGCCTGGATATATTTGCCTGTCTTCATTGATATGTAGGGGGGGAAATCTCATTAATGATTTAAAAGGAAGGTGTTTTGATTCATCAACTTGATTCTTCTCATTTCATAAACAATAAAGACTACAAATTAACATCTAATAAAATTGTTAGAGTTGATTTCTAAATTTAGATGCAAGACAGTCTTGAATCCATAACATTTTCTATCATTTATCTTATCCTGCCTCAATATTTTAAGAGTGATCACTTAGCATATTTTAACCTGAAATGATGGTTTATAATTCTTATTAAATATACCTTTTAGCAGCTATCTGCCAAACACCATAATTGAACAACTGTTTTGTAAAAATAAGTTCTCATGGCTTCTAGCATGGTAAGTGATTATATAAAAATGGAAGGCTTCTTATCAAAATAGAATATAGCACTTCTCTTCCCCATATACCTGCTGTGTGACACATATAACATCTGAGAAACCAACTTTCACCTTATTCTCATCTTATTAGCTATCCATCTAACCCTTTGTGTTAAATTCTTGCCTTTCATCTAGGCAAGAGTAAATAGTTCTGAAAATTCAGGATTTTTTTTCTTTTCAGAAACAGATAAGTGGTTGTGTTCTCTTGTATGTGTGCTTACGTGTAGAGAAGGGCAGAAATCCTTCTGTGTATTTGCTGGCCCTGCACGCAAATACCTGTTATGTTTTCAGCAATGTTTAAATTGTTTGCTTTATCTCATTGGGCTGACTCATCTTCACCTTTATGTTTCAACTAGTAAAAGGTGCTTTTTATTCTTTTCTTTTATCTTGAAACTATTTCTTACAAATAGAAATAGTTCCGCATGTTGTGGTTCCAGGACTGAATCAATTTTGGGTAACTGTCCATACAGTCAAATAATTTCATTGGAAACTTTTCGATGCATAGGAACTCGGCAATGTGATATGGAAGTAAATCCAGGCTATATTGGTGCTGGAATGCGGGAGCTTGTCAGGCTGTTTGCATGATTCTGAGATGTATTTTTGATCTTTTTTTTTCAGATAGTGATATGGTATGACATTAAGTTGTGGGGATGAAAATAGGGAGATAGATAGGAGGAGCCATAATGATTTAAAAAAAATTAAAAGGACATCGGCTGTTTTTGTGATTTCCTTTTAGGTCCGACGTTGTGGTCCTTTGTTTTTCAATTGCTAATCCCAATTCCCTAAATCATGTGAAAACCATGTGGTATCAAGAAATCAAGCACTTTTGTCCTCGCACACCTGTTGTTCTAGTTGGCTGCCAGCTAGATCTCCGCTATGCTGATCTTGAAGCTGTTAATAGAGCCAGGCGCCCTTTAGCAAGGTAAGCCAAGAGACTCTGTTTTGCTGTGCTGACCAAATTAAAATTCAAGGTGGAAGTCATCTCTATAGCCAAAGTCTCATTTTCCAGTGGTTCTCAACCATATGCTGTAAGTTAGTTTGTTCATCATGAGAGATATCTCATGTTCACCATCTTCTCCAAGTTAAGCACTCATGTTTGCAAAGGGATTGATTGAGTGGTGCTTCAGATGAATTATTGAGCTTTGAAATTTCCAAAATATTGAAAAAAATGTCAGCTAATAATAATTTTATCATTGAAAATGTGATTGTAATTTTTATTTTAATATAATTTCAGAGTAATAAGCCATTCTTGGTCTAGGACACCAGATGTATACAAATATTGATAGCAAGGGGTTTTTAATCTTAGTTTTATTTTCAATCCAACTTCTGAGAGTATTTCACTCCCCACATAACTGTATCCATTTAAACTTAAAAAAAATGAAACTATAATTTCAAAACCACAAGACTACTTTTAAAATTATTTGAGAGGTCATTTTTAAGGTGGTACAACTTTTAAAATACAGCTTCAAAGAGGATGTATATGATCCTGTTATAAAATATGGATACTGGGCTGGAGAGATAGCACAGCAAATAGGGCATTTGCCTTGCACTTGGCAGACCCAAGTTCAATCTCCAGCATCCCATATGGTCCCTTGAGCACCACCAGGAGTAATTCCTAAGTACAACTCCAGGAGTAACCCCTGTGCATCGCCGGGTGTGACCCAAAAGGCAATATATATATATATATATGTATATATATATATACATAGATATATATGAAATTGTCCTGAAATGTATCGGTTTAAAATAAATAAAAGGATGTAAAATGATAGATAGATAGATAGATAGAAAGATGGATAGATAGATAGATAGATAGATAGATAGATAGATAGATAGATAGATAGATAGATAGATAGATCACTGGGCCTTACAGCCATGGACATATTATATAAGGATGGAAAGGAGGGAGTCACGGAGGATAGTAGAGAGAACAATATCTCCTATAAGACAACTCCTTCTGCAGTTCCTTCTACAGTTCCTTCTGAAGGAAGAAGTTACTAAAATAATCACTGAAGAATTTAATCAGTTAATAATTTTTCAGTCCAGTCTGATAGCACAGCCAGTAGGGCATTTACCTTGCACACGGCCGACCCGGGTTCGATTCCTCTGTCCCTCTCAGAGAGACGAGCAAGCTACCAAGAGTATCCCGCCCACACAGCAGAGCCTAGCAAACTACCCGTGGCATATTCGATATGCCAAAAAAACAGTAACAACAAGTCTCATAATGGAGACGTTACTGGTGCCCAGTCAAGCAAATCAATGAACAATGGGACAATAGTGTTAAAGACAGTGCTATAATGGTTTTTCAAGTCAGTCCTAGAAATAAAGAGCGCAAAATAGCCACTGGAAGTCCCTCCTCTGTTTTTTGGAGTTTTTTTTTGTTTTTTGGGGGGTTTTTTTTGGCTTTTTGGGTCACACCTGGCGATGGACAGGGGTTACTCCTGGCTCTGCATTCAGGAATTACTCCTGGTGGTGCTCAGGGCACCATATGGGATGCTGGGAATCGAACCCGGGTCAGCCGTGTGCAAGGCAAATGCCCCACCTGCTGTGCTGTTGCTCCAGCCCCGTCCTTCCTCCTTTCTTGCACTTGCCTTTCAATGTTTTCTCTCTTCCATCCAAGTCTTCCTATGCAAATTCTAGCTAGTATTGTCTTGTTTTACCTAAGATCCAGGCTTTTGACTTTGGTTTAGAAAACCAAACAATCATTTAGGAAGGTCAATTCCTAACAGTATATTTCAGAATCTAATGTATTTGTGAAGAGTACAGCAGCACATGTCCTCATTGTCTAGGTTTGTCTGTGTCTTTACAGTATTTCTCCCAGGGCAAGGGGCACTGTGAGGGCTCAGGTGACTGGAGATGGGAACTGCATAAATGGGAAATAGGTAAGAGCCTAAGACTAAGGGGCCAACTGGTAGGCTGGAGGATGCTACTGGAGAGGAAAAAGTCAGAAGGGGGCCATGGTGGGGGAAACGTTGAGAAACATTGGTCATTTATTGCTTAGGATAGGCCTCGTTTTCATGCACTTTTTTTTTGGTTTTCAGTCCAGTCTGATAGCACAGCCAGTAGGGCATTTGCCTTGCACGAGGTAAATGTTTTTGTTTTGGACCACACCAACCAGAGCTCACACATTACCTGACTCTGCACTCAGGAATTACTCCTAGTGATGCTCCAGGGATCATATGTGGTACCCTGGGTCAAATCTGGATGTGCCACAAGCAAGGCAAATGCCCTATTCATTGTCTCTCTCTGGTTTTCATTTGAAAGTTTTCAAGCAAAATTTAATCATGAAGATAAAGATGATGATAATAATAACCACAGCTAGCATTTATGTGACCTAACTGTGGACCATATACTATGCCAACATATTATCTCATTGGTACCACTCAATAGTCCTTTAAGATATAAGTATGTAGTTTTAAATGATTAGGTTATAAATGGGTCTTATATACCAAACTAAAGAATATAGCTTTTATTCCATTAGGTTTCATGGAACCAGAGACATATTTAAGGAAATCTGAAGCTAAGTCAGATATCTGTAAGTTTTTATACAACACTAAAGGGTAGAGTCTGTGAAAAAATATTTTTATTGAATCATTATTTATTAAAGAGGGAAAAATGAAAAAATTTTAAAGTAAGGTAATTTGTCTAGTATTAATCAGAGTGTAAATGAGTGATATTTCAGCTATCTGTGGTTACTACTGAAAGTGTTGGGGACAGGGGTTCAGGTCTGTCGTCGTGTCTTTGAAAGATCTGAGGTTTGCAATAGATTTTCAAGAGTCTCACTGAAAGCCTGAATAGGACTTGAAGAATTTAATCCAACTAGGTGCTTAGGTAGGCCCTAGATACTATCGTTTCTTAGTTTGTTTTATTATTCTATTTCAGGCCCATAAAGAGAGGGGATATTTTGCCCCCAGAAAAAGGCCGAGAGGTTGCAAAGGAACTCGGTATACCATACTATGAAACAAGCGTATTTGATCAGTTTGGTATCAAGGATGTGTTTGATAATGCCATCCGCGCAGCGCTGATCTCCCGCCGGCACCTGCAGTTCTGGAAATCCCACCTAAAGAAAGTTCAGAAACCTTTGCTTCAGGCACCATTCCTACCTCCAAAAGCCCCTCCACCTGTCATCAAAGTTCCAGAATGTCCCTCGACAGGGACTAATGAAGCTGCCTGTTTACTGGACAATCCTCTCTGTGCCGATGTCCTGTTCATCCTTCCGGACCAGGAGCACATCTTTGCACACCGAATTTACCTCGCTACCTCCTCTTCCAAATTTTATGATCTTTTTTTAATGGAATGTGAAGAAACCCAAACTTTGGGTGAAAGAGCTGGTGACAGGAAGAAGCAGAACAAGGATTTCCAGGGGCCGGCTTTGAATATTGACCTTGAGGAGGAGAGAGAAGAAGGCGCCTTGGGGGACAATCAGTGGAAGTCCTTGAACCAGAACCCGTTCCAGCCGGAGACTCCAGGCCTGGAAGCTGAGGGCTCGGTTTTGGAGGCTCAGACATTGACAAGCTGGAGTAAGGGGTTCATGGGCATGCACAAAGAGATGCAAGTCAATCCCATTTCCAAGAGGGTAGGCCCTGTGACTGTGGTCAAGATGGACTCATCTGTCCAACCAGGGCCTTTCCGAACCCTGCTCCAGTTTCTGTATACAGGACAACTGGATGAGAACGAAAAGGATTTGGGAGGTCTAGCTCAGATCGCAGAGGTTCTGGAAATGTTTGATTTGAGAATGATGGTGGAAAACATAATGAACAAGGAAGCCTTCATGAATCAGGAGATTACAAAAGCCTTTCATGTCAGGAAAGCCAATCGGATAAAAGAATGTCTCAGCAAGGGGACGTTCTCAGGTGAGTGGTTCCAAGGACAGAGTCATATTCCTAGGGCTGTGTATTATCAAACAGTAGGCAAACATGAACAGGAAAAGAATAACCATCATTTACATGTTGAAGTGCTTATTTTTCCCATCACCTAACTCCTTGTATTCAAACTTAGTTCTCATCAAATGTGAGGGTAATGTTATGTATCCATTTTTCAAATGGAGCAGCTGGGGAACAGCAGTAAAGTTAGGTAACTTAACTATGATTATCCAGGTGGCATATGACAGGGGCAGGATTTGAATCCACCACTGCTTCCTAGAACGCTGTGCTCTCATGATGTTTCTGCAGGCTGCTGTTTTCCCTGAGCCCTGATTCAACTGACTTAATGATAGAGCTCCCCTTCAGGATTTGTCCCCTGCCCATGTCTGTTTGCCACTAAACTTTAAGCTCTCTCACCCTTGACAAAAATCAGTGATTCCACCCCTGAGGCAATTTGGCTGCATGAGGCCATTTGATGGGTCACTTCCATCAAAGATGCCTCTGTTCTCTCCCTCTCCTTTTTAAGTTCTTTCATTCTTTACTTTGCTCATCTCTGTTTCTCTAGCCCCTTCTTTGCCTTTGAAAACCATGCCCTATACTGCCACATTACCATTACATAATTGAGCATCCTGGTAGCCTGTATCTAAAATGAGTTACTGACCTACACTTGTTCTATCTTACATACTTCAACTATTTTTGTTCTGAAATTGTCCTGTGGGTGTGTATTTCATTGTATAAATTTGACTTCCTGACTTCTATTTATGGGGATACTTCTATTTTCGTCTATCATTTATAATGCCTGTCAGAGTAAGGTACATTTAATAAGCAGTTCCTGCATCTTTTCATTAATTTTAAGGCTTAAAGCAATAGCAACTTCAAAGATTGACCTCCATGAGATGGAATTAGCCCTGAAAGTTCATGAAAAAGTTACAGACCTGCAGTAAATTTAATAATTTAATTATTAAATTTAATAAAATTTAATAATTGAATCTTGGTTAATGAAATCAACTTCTCAGAAATCACCTCCCTTACTGCAGAGGCTAATGACCAAGGACAAGATGAGGGCGACATTTGAATCCTTTAAAGAAAAAAATATTATAAAATATAATTTATAAATAGCTGGGAAGATTTTAATATGAACTAGATAATAGATGATGGGGAATGATTGCTAAATTTTTCATCTACAGGAATGTTCTTATTTTTAGGAAACTTCATAAAGTAGTTAAAAGTGAACTGCCATGTTAGAAACATTTCAAATGAGATATCGAGTATGTGTGTATACACAGATGGCTCTACACTATCTATAAGTTTTACATTTTTCTTAAGGAGAAAAAGTATTTCTTCTATGTCATTTTATGTTTCAAATAAATTTCTTTGTGACCTGATAGGCAATTTTAGATGCTTACCCTTTATTCCATAGCACATCAAGGAAAATAGGTGTGGCAAAGGTGAAGACTGACACAAAAATTAATAAGTGAAGCTATGAAAAGGAGGGCTGGAGAGATAGTTTCAGTGACTGGTGCTTTGCTGACTTCCATGCAGGAAGTCTGGGGTCTGCCCCTGGCACTGAATCATCATCCTTCAGGTATCTCCAGGACCTGTGTTCAAGCACAGTTCTGGGAGTAGCCCATGAGCACTGCAAGGTACGACTCAGCCTTCCCCCCTACCCCCCCAATTAAAAATATGTGGAAGAGAGAGTATAAAAGATGTAAGTTGATGAAAATGGGTGGGACGCTCAATGAGGCAATTTCATCATTTTCTTCCCTCCCTCCTTGGACAGATGTGACATTTAAGTTGGATGATGGAGCAATCCGTGCCCACAAGCCACTGCTGATCTGTAGCTGCAGATGGATGGCTGCCATGTTTGGGGGGTCATTTGTGGAAAGCGCCAACAGTGAGGTATGTACTCGCCAAAAGGCCGAAGTGTCAAGGCATGTGTTTTTACATAAAATGCTAAAGTAGCCAATTACATACGTTAACTGCTTCCATGGAATAGTTTTCTAAAGCTGTGCTGGAATATTTTGTCTCTTAATTCCGCAATTATGAGGAATCATTGTTCATTGTTCCCTTGTTATGTGTGAGTACCTATGTATTCTCCATGCAGCATTTTTCATCCTTGCAATTCTCCTCACACCCAGAAACACAGGAAGCTCTATTTTAAATAAATGTCAACAGGCAAGATAATATCAAAACCATACAAAGGCCAAATAGAAAATGCACCAGGTAAGATGCTTGCCTTGCATGTGGCTGGCCCAGGTTCAGTCCTCGAGCACCACCAGGAATAAGTCTTGAAAACCTCTGGGTGTTCACCAAAACCAAAACAAACAAACTAAAAACCTACTTGAAATATGGGCAAGAGTGCACCTTCCAGAATCTCAAGACCATGAAAATGTTCTTTCTTCACTTACTGCCTATGCTCAGTTAAGCCTTAACCATATGGGAGATCTTGAAAAGTGTCAGTCTCAGCCTCTGGCTACAGCAGGTCACTCTTGCATTCATAGGACTTGACTTCTCTGAGGGTTTAACTAGAGGATTATACTCCTTCTGACCTCACCTCTCCAAGTGCTGAGGTCTATCATTATCTGCAGGGTCCCTTGTCGATGCATTGGTCTATCTTCAAAAGAATGTTCTTTTTAAGGGCAAAACAAGCTGTTCTTTGGAGATCCTTCATCTTCATCTTTTTTTTTTTATCAAGTGCTGTTGGGAAAGAAAAATCCAATTCAACCACTTCTAACTTTAGAGGTGAGCAAGCATTTTTGTTGAGTTTTGAAAGTATTTTTTAACCATCTTTAAAAAAACATGGGGACACCCCAGCAAGTTTATTGTCCTAAAAGGTTTGTTTTCCTTATCTCAGCATAGCTCCAAACTTTCAAAAGAAATACAAAAAACAATTGCTAACCTTTCTAAAAGAATGCTCTCGCCAGAAATCTAAGCACTCCCATTGTGACCCAGGAGCCTGCATTTTCATCCCCAAGTAGGAAAACAGAATCCTAGAATCACAAGCTGGGATGGCTGGAGCTGAGGAGGTCACTAGGCCATCCGCCTGCTTCCAGAACAAACTACAGCTGCTCCTAAACCAGCCCCCAGCCAAAACTTGTCTGCTGTTTGGGGAACAGGTGTTCAATTATCCTAATGACATCTTCTAGTGTCTGGCAGCTTTTGTAAGCCAGGAGAACCTTACCTTAGATTAAACATGCTCACTGTGCTTTCAGACCTGTTGTGAGTCTTGTTACTAAGAATAGATGCTACAGATAGTGGTAACTGCTGTATATAGGGTCGAAGGGGCTTCAATCCCAACTTCTCTACGTAAAAGTTACATGGCCCTGGGAAAGTAACCACAGTGGGGTTGTTAAGTTTATGAGTTAGTTAATGCTTGCAAAGCCCTGCAAAAGCATTAAGTCTTTGGTGGTTGCCATTAGACTATTTTAATGCAGGTGTGATCTTCATGACATTGTTTTCCTCTTTGAGAAAAATGGAGAAGACACTATTAAAACCACATCCAGTGGCCTTCCACTGATTTCAGTAATCCCCAGCGATTAGAGCCCAAAGGCTTGCTTCCCGCCCATTTCTAGCTCAATGGTATGTGTGCTGATTGTGTGGCAGAGCACCTGCTACTAACCCAGAGAAGCTGATCAAGGTCAGAAACCCTAGCACAAAGGGATACTGTCAAAGCTGATCTCACAAATGCTAATCCCCTTTATCCCTTCCCAGAATGGACTGTAATCATCTGCAGGAGAGGTGACCAAAACAGGAACTTAGCAGTGAGTAAGAATGTACACATCCATGGTCGTTTAACAATCTCTCCTGGAAGTAGCCACCTGTTTAGCCCTCCCCACTGAAATGACTCCATCACTCACCACTCACAATCATCATAGCTAAGGCTAGTAGGTAGGTACAGATCCCACTGATCAAAGGACAGAGACCATGGGGTCAAAAGTCTGCTCCTAAACCCATCAGCTGACAGATAAATCAAGAATGCCCTGAGCTGTTGACACGTCTGCCCTTCTCTGCTTCATCTCTTTCTTGCCCTGTTTAGACTGCAGGTAGGTACACAGTTATGAGCTCTATTCTCAGCCTGACCCTGGACAAACCACCCACCTTCTCTAAACTTGTCTCCTCATCTATAAAGGAGAAGAGAGTTGTATTCAAAGGGCAGGAAGAATAAAAGTACATGTGCTAAGCATCAGATTTGGTGCATAGAAAATATGATTGCTATTAAGAAATGTTAATCACTATTATCCTAGAGGATTCCCATTGAATCCTGTTTATGATGAGTTAAAAATGTTTGTTTTCTAAGATTGCACTCATCTGTGGAATATAAAGTAATAGACTAGGAGTCTAATACCCAAGAATAGTAGAAATAAGTACTAGGAGGTTGACTCCATGGCTTGGAGGCTGGTCTCTCATTCTGGGCAACTCAGAGAAGGGAACACCAAGTAAAATGTGGTCGGAGGTCATGCGGGGGAGGAGTGGCATGTGCCAAATGTAGACTAGAGACTGAACACAATGGCCACTCAACACCTTTATTGCAAACCACAACACCTAATCAGAGAGAGAGAACGAAAGGGAATACCCTGCCATAGTGGCAGTTTGGGGTCGGGGGAGACGGGACTGGGGAGGGTGGGAGGAACGCTGGGTTTACTGGTGGTGGAGAATAGGCACTGGTGAAGGGATGGGTTCTCGAACTTTGTATGGGGGAAACATGAGCACAATAATGTATAAATCTGTAACTGTACCCTCACAGTGATTCACTAATTAAAAAAATAAAAAAAATAAAAAAAATTTAAAAAGAAAAATGTTTGTTTTCTAAATGACCTAAGTTCAAAAGCCCCCACCTTTCCTTTCTAAACTGGCTTACGGATGGTTGAGATAGGTAATGGGGAGACAGAGATATTTGATTTCATATTCCTTAATTGATTTTTGCCACTATTTGTCCTTTTGAGGCTACAATTTTTATTATTCCTTGAACTATCATCTCTTGCAAATCTAAGTCCCCACAAAATTTCATCTAGGAGCTGGGAAATTGCTGGAAGAACTGGAGCACAGAGTCCTGGGTTCAAACCCTGGGACTGTGTGAACTTCATAGCACTGCCAGGATCCTGGGCATGACTGCGAAGGCCATCCCAAAAGACAAATAAAACAAAAGTCAGCCTGTTTGTTTTAGTTTTAATAGAATTCACATGCCTATCCAGAAAGAAATAAAGCATGCCCATTGATGTTACGTTAACGTTTTTGTCATTTAATATTTAAGAGGACACTGTACTTTACTTATATTTTCTCATTACTTTTAATGTAACAGTAAGCATAATTCTCTCCCCAGAGGTACTCAGCAAGTGATTCATTAAAAATGTATGCCCGGGTTGTAGTAAGCAGTGCTCTAGATCCAGAATACTTTTTTATTCTCTGTGAGACCATCTCTAATTATAAACCTAATAGTCTGAGGTGATCTTTGCAATTAAAATTTTAAGCCAACTAAACTGGAATGTGCTGTTTAGGGTAGCATTATATACTCTTTCATTATTTTTTTAAGCAGCTGCATCAAGCACATAGAATGAAATATTTTTAATTCCATTCCTTATTTATACTTCAATTATTTTAAGATAAAAATTCTCCCCGTTAGGTGACCTCTCCATTGTTTACACAGTGTTGAAAATATTAAAATTATAGAAACAGGAATTTAAAAATTAGGCATCAGGACAGATGGGTGTTCTGCAAGTTTTTTTCTTTGACTTTGCTCTTCTTTGGGGAGATGGGGGTTCAAGCAGTCTCAGGAGCCCTAGGGAGCTCCACCAGTAACTTTCAGTCAGTCCAGCCAATGGGTCATTGCAAGGATTCGGAATGCCATGGCACTGGGTCCCTGAATTGCTGGGGATTACTGAGATGGCCCAGAGGCCCCTAAGGGCATCCAGAGTTGCACCCAGCAATGCTCAGGGGACAATGTGGTGCTCCAAATTGAGCCCAGGTTAGTTATGCACACGAGTTGCTCACTATAGTATCTCCCAGTCCCCTGAAATGTTCTAATTGATTCTCATTTCCTGATTACTCCTAAGAGTCCCTGACACTATTTGCCAAAAATACCCATTCCTTAAAAAAAAAAATTAAGAACTATTATACCAAGGACTGTATTTAAAAAGAGGAAAATAGCAGGTCATGACAGAGACACAGAGAAAGGGCTGCTTCCCTTACCAGAGTCAGGCATGTCCTGCAGCCATAAATAATGTCCTTCTATTTAGGGTGTTCATTTTGCCATGACATAGAATACACTATTTTTAAAATGCTAAGGTAATCTGATTTTATTTTGTTTGTTTGGGGGCCACACCCAGCATTCCTCAGGGATTGCCCATGGTTCTATACTCAGGCATCCTTCCTGGTGGTGCTCAGGGAACCATATGGGATGCCCGGAACCAAACCCAGATTGGGCAAGCCTGCTGTGCTGCCAACCCTGCGCTAATCCTATTCTTTTCAAAACCAAAACCCTAATGAAGAATAAAAAGCTTTAGATATCGCCTACTCTAAATTTCTCCCATACAACAGTTAAGGAAACTGGAGGTCAAAAGGTCAGTGATAAGGCAAAGATGGTGCAGCATTTTAGCAGCGTTGCTCTGGAACTGTCCTAGGCCTTGGCACTGTCCTCAAGTCAAGTCATTATTTCAGCCCACAGTAGAGAGAACTGAGAGAGCATGGGTTTACAGAAAGCTGAAGACTTCCATATTTAGCACTCAGAAGTTTATAAAATATATATATTTCTACTATCAAAATGGTCCCAATTTTGAATATTTCACAGCTTAATTAACTTCAATGATCTAGAAAATTGTACTAATCCAAATAACAACCTAGAATGAAATTTTTGTCATATGTTCATACACACAAATAGATTTATATAATGCGTTCATGTCTAGTTTGGATAAGTCCATACATATGGGCAGTATGCATACATACAATTTTTTTTAACCAGTGTGAGTTTCACTAGAATAGCAATTAATTATAATATATAATGGCTTCTTCATTTTAAAGTAATGTCAGTTCAGTAATGGTTCCTACTTGCCAAATCCATTTCTTGGAGAGGTTGGGCTAGAAACTTGAAATGATCATGCTCAAATTATAATAATAGCCAATGAAGCTTATTTATAAAATTGTAATTGTTTTCACTGTCCTTGAGAGAGAAAAGAGTAGGTTTCTTAATATTTCTAGGAATTTTCTGACCATCCTATTGCTACATTAAGGATGGCTGGTGACTATGCAAAAAAAGATACAGAAGTTGCTAGTGCTTGAAAATTCTGAAACCAAGCCACTTTTAGTGGGTTATATTGTCTTTGAGCCCCAGTTAGGTAATTTATATGCATGTGTGCATATTTTTAATTTTTCATATATATGGTAAATTTATATATGGAAAATTTTGCTAGAAATTTTATATCTAGTTATGTGTGGAAAATTATATATATTTTATATACTAATATATTACATATAACATGACAGTTTTTATAAGGAGATAATAAAATATAGATGGAATCATGATACATAGATATATCTTTCTATGTTGCATAGAAGTTTATCACTATTCATCCTTTTGAACTTATAAATCTATATCTTAAACATTATTTGTGAGATATGGGACTTTATTGTATGATAAACCAAACTTTGTTTCTTTGCTATAAAGGACTTCTAATACTTCATGGTAATTCTGAACATAAACATTAGATTTATACTCCCTGGGCTCAAATTTCAAAAACTTACTAGCTCTGTGAACTCAGATATGGGATTCAATCTCCCTGAACCTCCATGTCCTTATGTGTAGGATGACCAAAAAAAAAGTCTGAACTGAGGGCCAGAGAGGTAGTATAGCGGGTAGTGTGCTCATCTTGTATGCAGCCAACCTGGGTTCGATCCCCCATAGGGTCTGCTGAGCCCTCCAGGAATGATTACTGAATGCAGAACTAGAAGTAAGCCCTGAGCACTGCCACTGCGTATGTTCCCAAAACTGAAAAAAAAAGTCTTAATTATCTCACATGTGTGACAAGCTTAGCATAGTGCCTTGTGCATAGGAGGTCTTCAGTTAAGATTCATTCTTTTTTTTTTTTTTTTTTTTTTTTTTTTTTTTGCTTTTTTGGGTCACACCCGGCGATGCTCAGGGGTCACTCCTGGCTCATGCACTCAGGAATCACCCCTGGCGGTGCTCAGGGGACCATATGGGATGCTGGGATTTGAACCCGGGTCGGCCGCGTGCAAGGCAAACGCCCTACCCGCTGTGCTATCACTCCAGCCCCAAGATTCATTCTTGTTTTTTGTTGTTGTTGTCTTAGTTTGGGGGTAACACCTGGCTGTTCTCTTTTTGTTTTAATTTGGGATATACTCCTGATTCAGTGCTATAAGGTCACTCCTGGTAGTTCTGGGGCCTCCACACAATGTCAGGAATCAAATCTGGGCCTTACAGATGCAAAGTACAGTGTCCAGTCCATTGAGCAATCTCTCTAGCCCCAAGATTAGTTAATTTGTTTAATCACTTGAATTTATATTGTTGTAAATGTATGGTTCTTTTTATAATGTGTATTTGTGGGTTTTTTCAATTTTATTTAGTCACTATGATTTACAATACTGTTAATAAGTTTTTATGCATGCAGCATTCCAACCCTCCCACCAAAGCGTCCTTCCACCACAGACTTGGGCTCCCCTACTGAGTCCCTCAAGATCAGTTCTTATTATCATTGTCATTCTAAGCATAAATAAAAATGACATCCCTCAGTACTACTGCAACAGGAGCCATTTCTAGAGTAGTGATCCAAGATGAAGAGTACTTTCTATACAGTACTTATCTCCATTGGATTCCTCCATCCCTCTCGGAGAGCCCAGCTAGCTACCGAGAGTATCCCGCCTGCATGGCAGAGCCTGGCAAGCTCCCCGTGGCGTATTTGATATGCCAAAAATAGTGACATGTCTCACAATAGAAATGTTACTGGTGCCTGCTCAAGCAAATTGATGAGCAACGGGGTGACCTTGCGACAGTGACGGTGCTACTTATCTCCACTGACCCATGTCTAGCTATCCAGAACTCTTTTCTCCTCAGTCTCTGGCTCTCTGGCAATATCGAGAATGGAGTTTGTTTGTTTGTTTGTTTGTTTGTTTGTTTTTTGCTTTTTGGTTACACCCACTGATGCACAGGGGTTACTCTTGGCTCATGCACTCAGGAATCACTCCTGGTGACGCTCGGGAACCTTATGGGATGCTGGGAATCAAACCCAGGTTGACTGCGTGCAAGACAAACGCCCTACCCGCTGTGCTATTGCTCCAGCCCTGAGAATGTATTTATATGGGCAACAAATACAGATACTCAGGAAAAAGATCAGGAGAATCACACAGGAAAATTTCACAATATCCCACCATTTCTTCTCTTTCTATCGCTTTTTTCCCAGGCAAGGAATAATTTCTCTAGATTCTCTGAATTAGATACCTGTTAGTTCTGAATCTATGCGGCTGTGTCATAGAGAAAATAAGCAAGCGTGCATATATCTGTGCATGCTGCTGGAATATTGGAATCATGCTAGTCACTGTGGCAGCTAGGGTGCTTTCTCATCCTCTCTTTTGACATCTTAGCTGGGCTCTACCATATGTCAGCAACAGTGTGGTTTGCAGAGACCCCCAACACCTGTCATGTTGCTAGGAGATTTCTTTCCCCACAAAAGAATATTATAAGGTACTTGGCAAGAAGGGCCCATAAAGTCATCATACATTTATAGCCCATTTGTCTGATTTATAAGTCCAAATAGCCATTTAAAAATTCCAAATCAAGCTTTGTCATGCAGCTCCACTCTTTTGTCATCTATAAATCAAACCGTTATGTTTAAAGCCATAAATACCAAATGACTTCTAGCCCAGCATCACAGCAGGTGTTCCAGACTCACTAATATTGAATCACACAGTTGGGATATTTATAAGCAGTATCACCTGAAAATATGCCTACTGATTTCTTCAGCAGAACTTAGCTTTTCAAATAACATTTCAGGTCTATCTCCCGAACATAAACAAGATGTCGATGCAGGCGGTATTGGATTATCTCTATACCAAGCAGTTGTCACCTAACTTGGACCTGGACCCGCTGGAATTAATTGCCTTGGCAAACAGATTTTGCTTGCCACACTTGGTTGCACTTGCAGGTAAGGCTGATGACTCAGGACCATGCAGTGCCTGACTGTCACATTTATCAAACTCACACTTAAACAAGAAGTAAGATTTCCAGGAAATAACAATTAATTCCTTGTGAGACAATGCAGGGTTTTCTTTTGCAAGATAATAGGGCAGATAATAAATCAACTCTATCAGAAATCCCAACTAAATTCAATAAAAATTTAAACACCTATTTCATGGTAGGTCCTGTTAGGAGATACATATTTAAAGCTGAGAATTAAAGGTCCTTGAAGTCCATTTTTAATGCATTCTGCCCCATTTGTGAGCCACAGAATTTGAAATAATTCATGTTATCCCCATAACATGTGCTCAGACACAGTCTTTAATAAAAAGAGAGGAGACAGTGATTAAGAGCAGAGGCTAGAGAACTAGCTAGTTGGGTTCAAATCCTGCCCTCTAGGGGTCAAGAATGTGGCTCAGCAGGAAAGTGTGACTTGCATGAATGAAGCCTGGGTTTGACACCAGCACCAGCCAAAATAAGGGAGAGTGAGAAGACAAATCCGGACTCTTCTACCATTTACTGGCTGGGTAACTTTATATACCCACTCTCTATCACAGCTTTCTCTTTTTCAAATGGGGGTAATGTTATTCTAGCCTAGAGCTGTTATAAAGATTAAATGTGTGTGTGTGTGTGTGTGTGTGTGTGTGTGTGTGTGTGTGTGTGTGTGTGTTTTAGACTGTCTGGCACCTAGTAAGTATTATGTAAGTGGTTTTCTTAAATATATTTTAGAAAATGTCAAGATCATTCTGGGCAAAAGGGGTGGGGAAAAATGGAGATTTGGCTTAACTATAAAATCTTATGTATTAATTCTAGATTTGATCATTCAGTCAGCTCCAGAAGGTATAAATAGGATATATGCATTCAGATAACCTTTTCTTGAATGTAAACCTTAAGGTTCATTAACCATAAGTATTATTAGCAGCCAGGATAGTCTATCATGTCAATCTATACATTTAGTTGGTTCCTAACTGCGAGAGCAGATCTAGTGCTGTTTTGTTCATGAGCCTAGCCACTGCACATAGAAAGTACCTAAGCATATTAGGTTCTCAATAAATATTTGTTGAATCTCTAAATAAAATAAAATAAATGTTGAACACTTCAACTATTCTCTCTGTGCGTGACTTTCTGGCAAAGCCTTTAGAATAGATTTCATTTCTCTGTATTTCAGGTCTCTACTATTCTTACTCAACCAGAAACCAAACTCTTCTCCTTGATTTATTTTTTTCTTAATTGAACAGACATATACCATTAAGGCATTTGTATTCATTTGTAAACTGTTTTTAAGCCAATATACCTGAAAGTCATATACTCAGGTGAATGCACATACTGATTTTTAAATGCTAATTCAGGGAGAATGCAATGCAATTTTTGTTCAGAAATGTTAATTCAGGGAGAATGCAATGCAATTTTTGCTCAGAAATGTGAGGTCCAGTCTTTTTGAATAATCACAGTTTTTACAAGTACATTTTTCTTTGAGGATAAATTTTTAATGCGTTAAAATAGTCAAAAGTTACTATGAACTAAGTCTATTGAATAAAGCTGTGATCAATCTCAAAGTAGTGCTTTTTTATTAAATATTTAATATAGTGATAAAAACATGAACCTTGCTTCTCCTAAAAGAAAATGACTTGATGAATGGTTTTTGTGTGAACTACAAAATTATATTTACTTTTATTGATACTCTTATTACTGTTAGTTATTTAACACATAGCTTCAAAAAAATAACTTCTTTAGTTATTTGCAATGTTTGGTGTAAAGTGTTTAATATGAATATGGAATATGTACAATGTATGTTTTAAAATCAGTATTTTGGGTTAAAATTTAGCTGTGTAAATTTAATTTTTAAGTGAATATTAAGATAGAAACCCAATGGCTTCTCTAGGAAATTTAGTTCCAGATAGTAGTTCATCGACACAGCTGAAGAAGTTTGTTTCAAGGCCAGACTGATAGTACAGTGGGTGGGGAACTTGCCTTGCATGCAGTCTAACTGGGTTTAATCCCTAGCACAAATACCCTAAACCCCACCAAGAGTGATCCCTGAATGCATACCCAGGAATAAGCCCTGAGCACAGCTGTGTATGCACCTCCCCACCCCACCCCCCAAAAAAAGTTTGTTTCAAAGAAACTATTTAGATCTGGATACCATATTGACCAAATAGAGGCATATTGACTTTGTGTGTTGTGTTCCAAGTAAATAGAGCCAAAGCTGAAAGTAAGCTTAATTTGGATAACGTAATGGATTAGAAGAACAGATGTGGTGCTGGAGATGAGAAAAGAATACATCAACATCAAGGAGCTCAAAACACAGGCCTAGACTATACTTCCACATGTCAACCCCAAAGGCAGGTGACAGTCCAAACAGAGATAACAGACAACTCAGTCTTGGAAGCATCATTTACATTCATCTTAGAAACCTTGGACACAGCTGGCAGTCAGATATGGCTTTACCAGCTTGATTTCTTTTTTTCACTTATGGTTGGGGGTCTCCCCAGAATCGAAGAAGCTGAACAATATGTCATCTATCTCAAGCTGTTGAGACAGGCCTTTGTGTTCACATTTTCAATTCCCCGTATTAGCTCATTACTGTTGATCTCTCTATTGCCAAGGATGATTGAGAATGGGAGTGGTATAAGAGAGGAACTATCAACAGCCCCTAGAGAGTGTCAAGAATTCTAGGAGGATATTGGACTGTCTAGAGTGGCATCTGGGGCCCATATGGCTCCTTGTGGAAAGCCAAGAAATGCCTAGGGAGCATGGCACATTACACAGGGGGAAACTGTTTAAATGAGGGTCCGTGACATGAGACTGGGATACCTACCAGTTGGAAGGGGGTAAGGGGAGGCATGAAAACCAGGAAGGGTGCCACGGTTAGAGAAAGGTTGAGAAAAGTTGGTCTAGAGTTTCACTGTCCTAGATGAAGGTTAAAACAAGCTGGTCTAGAGCATCACTGTCAGACTGGAATGATATAGCACAGCGGGTAAGGCATTTGCCTTGCACACAGTTGATCCAAGTTCAATTCCCAGTATCCCATATGGTCCCCTGAGCACCGCCAGGAGTAATTCCTGAGTGCATGAGCCAGGAATAACCCCTGTGCATCACCGGGTGTGACCCAAAAAGAAAAAAAAATTAGAGCATCACTGTCCTTTACTGGTTAAAAGCATTGTGTTGGCCTTGTCTAATACTTAAGTGACTAATAAGCACTTGAGTTTTACTAGGGTGGCCAAAGAACCTGAACTTTAAATTCAATTTTAAGTTAAATACCCTCATTTAGCTGGTCATTACCTACTGAACAATGAAGGTCTGAAAGAGGCTGGCTATTCCAGCAGTACCAGCAAGTGATCCCAATCATGGTACATTGCCTAGAGATCACCATTCTCAAGTGCTCAAAGGTCACATATGGACCCTGCCTTGAATCCAGATGGCTATCAGAATTGTTTTCCGTGCTTCTCCCCTTGTCAGGTGGTCTCAGAAAAGAGCTTCCAGGCAGATTGGCTGGCTGGCAGGACCCAGTCTAACTCTCTCGTATGGCTTCCACTCTGCAGAGCAGCATGCCGTTCAGGAGCTGACGGAGGCCGCAGTGAGTGGCACGGGCATTGATGGAGAGGTGCTCTCATATTTGGAACTAGCCCAGGTGGGTAACCTTTCCTTTCACCTTTTCAATGTGTTCGACTAGTTAATTTAATGCTGATGAAACATTCCACTGTTGCATCTGTCTAAATAAATATGTGACCACTCAGTCGCAGGGGCCCCCTGTGTACACTGAGGAGATCTGAGAGTTTTATATTTCATGCACCATTCACCCTGCTGGGCTTCATTTGAAAAAACAACCAGGACCCTAAGTCCAGACCTCCCCCATTGTCCCCGGAGGCACCAGATTCACATGTGGGATAACAACTTAGGACTCTTTTTTTTTTTCAATTCTTGGAAATGTATTGGCCAAGAGCAGACAGTTTCTAGATATGAGTCATTCTCTCATCCCTGGCATTATGCAAACTCTGAAGGAACTCTGAGAAAACTCCTTACCTTTTTCTCCATTCTACTAGATTTGACTTTTCTTGTTCTCTCACTCAGAACAGTGGATGGCTAAATTCTAGGTCAGGCCATTTAAATTGATGTTTCTCAATCAAGGGAGAGGAGGAGGTTCGGAACAGGAGGGTGGTTGATAGCAGGTGTTATTCATGTCCTTCCATGTTATTCCATGTCAATCTGTAGGAGATGACACAGATTCAAAAGGGAGAATGGTAGACTAGGCGTTTATAGTACCCTGTTCATTCTAACTTAACATTCAACAAATATTTGTTATTGTCTCCCTACCAGGCACCACCCTAGACAGTAAAACATGTAGCTACAAATTACAGATTCTCTGCCCTTGAGCAATCAGAAGCAAAAGAAAAAATAAATAGATGTAGCACTGAGTGCTAAAATCCCGTGTGTAAAATAGCCTGTAGAGGTTATAACTAAAACAGAATAGCATACACAGGGATTAACTAGCCCCTATCAAAGTTGGATGAGCATGACCACCCTTTGAAAACAGGACTAGAAGACACCCTGTGACTTGTGGCAATAAATATTCCTTCTAGAGAAAAATGAAATAACCCATAATTTCATACAAGGCCAGTCCATTTCATGTACTTGCTTGAGTCTATTTCTTTGCTCTGTCTTTCTTCCCAAGCCCCACCCCCTCACTCTGACACTCACCCAGAGTGTCATGACGAGCCTTGACAAGCCTGGCAGGAAGAGATTAGGATGGAGTCTCCATTTAGCCAGTTCATTAAACCCCACCTCAATGAGTGCTACTAAGTACCTAACAATCACTGGACAGGTGGGACTCTGCTATACCAGATTTTATAGTTCCCTCCCACCTTGCCAATTTTAACATAGTCTCTGAACACACAGGAGGATAAGAAATGCAGTTTGCGCTCAAGCAGTTGCAAGCCAGCATCACTATGCAACCACCGTAATCTTTCAAAAAGAAGTTCCATATCAGGAGAAGTTGGAAGCACCAACCAAAATTGCCCACGTTGCATTTCTGAGGACTTTTAAAAGTCAGTGGCGCTTGACCTTGGTTCACAGTGGAGGTGTGGGTACAAGAGAAAGCACACTACTAGGTTCCATGGTTTCACCTGAGCGAAAGAAATACTAAAAATAAACCGAAGCGTGGATGTCTGAGAAGGGCGTGAGCAGAGCAAGGGGGAGCCCTGCCAGATTTGGGGCATCTAGGGTGTGTTGGTTATGGAATTTGGAGCATCAGGTCTTTTTCAGTCACAGCCATCTCAGCTGCCATGTCCCTGAGCATCTGCTCAGAAAGGACGAGTGGGATGTTCAGATCCCTCCCACCCTGCCCACACCACCTGCTTTTCTTATGCAAGCAAAGGACAGGTATAGGACAGCAGCACATTCTGCAGTCTCCTCTTTCAGATGTTTGGCCTCAGCAAGCCGAGCGCTGACATGTGACACAGAGTATTCCGTTGCTGAGGCTTCCTTAAACAGAGATGACACTGCTGCTTGCTGCTGTTGACTGGTGCCTTCCAGAGGCCACAGTCACTTATCACTAGAGGGCCAGGTGGCTGGGGAGAGTGGAAACCAGGCACAATTTAAACTCCTGATCTGATACAGTGATTATTTTTGGTACTCCTATCACAAGGGGTAAGGGAAGAGATGCCAAGCGCTGTACTTGGCCGGCATCAGAGCCAAAGTCAAAACACTGTAGTCAAAACAAGAGGTTTACCAAATTAGTCATTCAGACCCTTTATTTCCTTCACCCCGACAAAGGCATCCTGTTTCTTTATAGCCCCACTTTAGAAAATAGAATCTGACCCCCTTTTGGTCGCTTCCCTGCAGTTTCACAACGCTCATCAGCTGGCCGCTTGGTGTTTGCACCACATCTGCACCAACTACAACAGCGTTTGTTCCAAGTTCCGCAAGGAAGTCAAATCAAAATCTGCAGGTGAGACTGTGCGGGCCCCCATTCTTGCCAATTCTTATTGAAGTGCTCACCCTCGCCCTCAGGCAGCACCGTTCTTCATAACTGGCATTTTCATATGACAGGACACAGGGAATCTGGGGATTCTCTTCGGAGAATTTCAAGCTTGGGGGTGGGGGCGTGGTTGGGTGGAGTGGGGTTCACAGTCCCTTGCTGCAGATCACATTACAATTGGTTGGTTCATCCATGTCTTGAGAGAGAGGCTTAAGACCATCTTTCACTCTGCAATCAAGCATTCCTGGGTTCGGGGTTCTCTTTGCCCAACTGCAGGAGCGTAGGCAAATTAGTCTACCTCCCAAAATGATGGTGCTACAATCTGCAAATCAGCCTATTCCTAGACCCTGCATGTTGGATTTTTGAGCACATAAATAAAATAATCAGATGAGAAGCACCAAGCACAGAATTTAGCACACATAAGCAAGCACACATAAGAATAACCAAGTGTTCTTCTCCATGTCTTTCTTTCACCAGACAACCAGGAATACTTTGAACGACACCGCTGGCCCCCTGTATGGTATCTGAAGGAAGAAGACCACTACCAGCGTGTGAAAAGGGAAAGAGAAAAGGAAGATATTGCACTAAATAAACATCACTCCAGACGAAAGTGGTGCTTCTGGAATTCATCTCCAGCAGTCGCCTGAGGAAAAGAAAAAAAAATATCAGTAATCTGACACACCACTTTTAAAAGCACTACTGTAAAATTAGTCTTATTAGAGATAAGATGTAGTTCAGGTTTCAGGCACTGATCTTCCTCCACTTTTTGTGCATTTATCTTTGTGGATCAAAGCACAAGCTCACCATCAATGAGCCTGGACAAAAAAAGGGAAGTTGATGCTCACTGCATTCCTTAAACTTATATGTATATTTTTTGTTAGAAGCTTAATAGTTTAGCCCATTATTTCATTTCTTTTTATACAAAGTCAGAAAATCCAGCTTTCATGTTTCAAATTCCAAATTGGAAACTATTTTTATATGGTCTTGTAATTTTGTTGAAATGAAAATACTGTGTATTACTTTATTTTACAGGCCACAAATTAACCATGAAGTTGCCCTGTGATTCTCTTTGCCCACACAACCACAGAGCATTATTACATAATTAGAGGGTTATCTTTTTGTTGTGAAGTAAAGGGTTGGAATGAAATTCCCAAAAGTGCAAGTTAGAGAGTCTTTAATCTTTGTTCTGCTGCATAACATTGGTATAATTACCAAGTCAACTCTGAGAATGTGTATTTACAATATTTGCTGTGTAAGTGGTAGTAATTATATGGTTATATGTGCCATGTAAAATATGGTGATATCAAATCTTCTGTTGTTTAAATGTCTAAATTCAAGAAGATAATCTTTATAATCATTAGAAGGGCTTATTAAATCCCAGCACTATCCAGGGCAAACTCACTGGTGGACCTGGACCTGAATACAAAAGATTGTTGGAGTTTGGATTGTTCTGTTAGGGTTTTGTCTTTCAGTATTCCTTGATCTTGCCATGCTTCTGCATGCAGATTCTCCAGTGACTTGAATTAAGATGGACAAGGGAAAGGGTCCCCAGACTCCACCCCATCCTCTCGCCACCAGAAGTGGGCTTCCTCAGGTCTCACCTGTGGCCAACTTTACTTTGTAAGATGCGTATTTTTAACTCTTCCCAGGGAAAATTCATATCGTTGCAGAAGTAGGTTAAAATAGACCACCCACCTCTGTTGAAAGCACAAAGCTCCAAGGTAGGTTTTCTAAGATCCCTGCATCTTCCAAGGCAGAAAATCTTACTCCCAGAAACTAGGAAATGGTGCTAATGTGAGTTAGTTCTGACCCTCTGTTGTTCTGAGTTTCAGTGTTAAAACAGCAAGTACTGAGCAGGGGAGCTTTCTAGAGGCTGTCAGTCATAGCTTCTCTGTAAATAGACGATTTCAGACATCAGCATTTTAAGGCTACAGCTCCATACCTGCTATAAAATATGTGGTGTAGGGGCTGGGATCTTTTTTTTTCCCTTCGGAAGGTCAACTTACTGATCTTATTTGATTTTATTTGATTTTATAAAATCGCTGTTGATTTTATTTCATTTGTTTTGCTTTGTTTTTTTTTCTAGATTTCAGAAGTTTGAAACAGAGATAATTGAGTCCAAACCCCAAGGTTGACAGTAATGTGTATTGAAAGTCTGTCCAGAATACAGCTGGGCGTTCATCACTGTCAGTGGAAACATAGCAGATATACAAGAGTTTGGAGGGGCCTAGAAATGCATCTCCCTCTAATGACAGTGGGGTCGGACTAGATGGTTATAAATGCATCTACTTTAATTTTTGGTCAATAGGATTGTAAATCTTTAATGGAAGGACAAAGGAGACAATGAGAATAAACGTCAAGACTTAGGAAGAATCAGCATATATCCCATCAGAAAATGGTAAAGGTTGAGTTTTCACTGAGTAGTGAAAGATGGATTTATACAACCAAAGCTCCATTTGCTTGTAATCTTGCCAAAATGTAATGGACATATAAATGAACCTGGGGTATAAGCAATAATCTTCACTAGTGTTTGTTGTCAGCTACTGAAACCAAGTGGCTGGTTCATTTGGTTGATGCTGATTATGGCCTTTAACTATGGTGGTTTGTTTTGTGTTTTTTATTTCACAAAAAGCCAATAAAATTGTTTAGCTATAAACTGCCTCTAGTCTTTATTTATAGACTACCATTATCATTTCTGGAATTTTGATAGCTTTTTTAAAAAAATCAAGTTTATTATTTTTTCAGTTTTATTTTATCTCCTGGATTCCCAATATTGTTAATAGAAGTATTTCAGGCATACCGTGTTTCCATGCCATACCCACTGCCAGAATGACAGCATCACTCCTCCTGTTTGCCCAGGTCCTGCCCCTATTGGCCTCAGCCTACCTTCTTAGCAAATTCAGTTCCACAGGCCAGTTCTCTGGGCCTGTTACCATTGCCATTGTTTTAAATTTATTTTAGTCACGATTTTAAAAATTGTTAATGATAGGGTCTCATGTTCAATGTTCATTCAATGTTCTGACACCACATCTTCACCAGAGTAATCACTTTCTTCCATCATTATCTGAGAGTCTCTCCCCCAAACCTTCCTCCGCCTTCCCTGCTGACTGCCCACCTTGGTAAGCTCAGTTCGGTAGACTAGTATCTCAGCTTCTGTTGCTCTTAACTGTTTGTTAGTCCCTTGCTATGTTTCTTTATTTCCCACATATGACAGAAATCATTCTGTGTATATATCCCTCTCCTAGCTGACTTGCCCAGTTTAATACCCTCCAGGTCCATCCATCTAGTGGCATTGGCCATTTTTAATTTCCTTACTAGAAACATCAAAATGTTAAAGCTTCTGGGTTGTAATGAGGCATATATAAAGTAGCTTGAGTGATTTTCATCTTTGTTTTCAACATCACCAGCAGAGATTCTAATATGTTGCAAAAAAGAAGTCTTAATGTCTGTACATATCACTATGCATGTTATATCATATCACACCATAAAATGTACTTCACATCTTATTATTTATCTTTCATATGTAGATACTATCACAGACATGGAGAAGACAGGAATGATGACTCTATTTTAATGGACTAATATAATCTGGGTTTGGGTAACTGCCAGCAATTAAGTGAAAGCTTGTGTTGTTGGGCTTATAAAGATTAGTCTTTTCCTTCCAAAGCTGATGTGTAAACTCCTTCAGGGAAATTGTTTAACAATTTCTGAACTTCTAGGTAGTATGTTTACTCTAGCTCAAAGTTAAGGGTTCTCATAAGAATCTCATAGGGGCACTTTTTGGAGTGACATGTTCCTTATAATTTCATGGGAAAAGTTGACACTAAACAAAGTAGCTGCAGAAATATTACAGCAAAATTTCCAACATATTTTTACCTCTAAGAAATGGGTGGTGAGACCATATAGTACAGAAGCTATCAGTAAAGCAGGTCAGGCACTTGTCTTGCATGAAGGCAGCCCATGTTCTACCCCCTGCATCCCAACATACAAAAGTAGGGGGTACCAGGGATTAAACCTGGATCAGCAGAATGCAAACCCTACTGCCTACACTATCATTGTGGCCCCCAAGTGGAGTCTTAATTACAGAATGCTTCAGTCTCAGTCTCAGGATAATGCAAATGAAATCATAAATTATTTCAGCAATCCTATATTTCCATTACACTGTCAGTTCTACTGATTAAGAGGTAACTAAAATATTTTCATTATGGCATTCCAAAGTAATAATTCTGGTTTTTTTACTTGCTTTCCTGGTATGTTTTCATTAACATTAGTTTTCAGCACTGTGACATTAGCTACATTATATTAGTCAGAACAAAAAACGAACGAAATCTGGAGTTTGTAAACTTGTATGTACGTTTCTGAAATGAATGCTTTTCTGAAAGCTAAAGAAATGCCAAGATTTTTCTTGAGATGTGTGTGTGTGTTATTGAAAAGCCCTAATTGGATGTTGGTGGGCAGGTGCTCAAATTCCTTACTTTTCAATGAATGTGACATAAAAAATATAGAGTTAAAGTTAACTACAGTGGTGTTGGAATGACGTATGCATGATCCTAGTGGTATTGTAAATCTGATTTCTTTTAAAGTTAGTCACAGAGAAGTTGTTTTTGTTTGGTGTTCAAGAAATCAGGAAGCAACATAAGAAAACACAACATGGGAGTAAGATGGGATGGGGGTGGGAAGCAGGATGAAAGCAGGGAGACAGAAGGGAAAGGTTGAGAGAAATTTTAAAAAGAAAGTGGGAGAGAGAAGGGGAACTGATGCAAGCAATGGAAGTTCAAGTATCTCGTGACTGATTTCAGATGAAGACTTTGGCCTCTTGAATTCCAATTAGGAAGCAGATCGTGTGTGCACCTCACAAAGAAGGCACTGGTGTGGCAATATTAGTGACCTCATGGAAAAGCAATGCTGTTCCCGTTGGCTGCTTTTGAAATATCTACCCAGTGCTGACAGTGACTCTGACTTGGATGTTTCTACTTAAGTCATTAAGATGCAGTTTTTCATTAGGTTTGTGTGCAAGGGTCTCGTTGCTTAGATATTTATAGCCTATAGTCCTAGTCGACAAAATATGGAAATAAACTTAGCTGATAATTCTTGGGCAGAAATCAGTCACACAGTTGCACATGCACTGATAGGAAAGTGCTAAAAGCAGTAGTGTCTAAGGACGACATGAAATGACCTGCCAACAATCCACTCCTACTACTTACCACTTCGCTAGGAACAAAGCATTTTTGTGACAAAGATTTCCAGAAGAATGTGTATGAATCAGATACCCAAAGATGGCCCTAAAGAAGAAGTATTTAAATTTTTTTTGGCTTTTTGGGTCACACCCGGCGATGCACAGGGGTTACTCCTGGCTCATACACTGAGGAATTATTCCTGGTGGTTCTCGGGAGACCATTTGGGATGCTGGGAATGAAACCCAGGTTAGCCACATGCAAGGCACACACCCTCCCCGCTGTGCTATCGCTCCAGTCCCTAAAAATTTTTTTAAGTATTTTACAATCCCAAAGACAAAAACAAACACAAAAAAGATTAGATTTTGAAATTAGGAATAACTTGTGTAAGACCACAAGTGAAGCACCCCATCCCACGAACAAGCAGGAAAATAAAGAGATGGAAAGTGGGGGAGTGCAGAAACTATGCAGATTTCATTGCAGAACATACATCTGCTGAATGGCAAAAGTATCAAAATAAATTAGCACAAAAATAAATAAGACGTTATACAGATGACATTAAATATTCTCAAAATACAAAGAATCTTATTAAATCACAAGGAAAAATGATGAAGCAATAAAAAATAGGGAAAGAGTATGAATAGACATTTCAGGAAAGAAGAAATTAAAATAAGCTACAAAAACATAGAACTGGACTGACAGCACAGCAGGTAGGGCATTTGCCTTGCACGCGGCTGACCCGGGTTCGATGTCTCTGTCCCTCTCGGGGAGTATCCCACCCGCACAGCAGAACCTGGCAAGCTACCCATGGCTATTCGATATGTCAAAAACAGTAACAACAAGTCACACAAAGGAGACATTACTGGTGCCTGCTCGAACAAACTGATGAACAATGGAATGACAGTGCTAAAGAGCTACAGTGCTACAAAAACATAAAATGTTGAGATTTACCAATAATCGAACAAAGGCAAGTTAGAACCACATGACATATTGTCTGTTACAAATATTTAAAAGAGTAATAATGCCCCCATTTGCCATTAATGAAGGTAGAATTATGAATCATGTTTTTATAAAGAAGGCAGTTTAATAGTTTAATATCTTTTTATTTTATTTCTTTGAGTTGAAATTTTTATTTAGCTTTCTTAGTTCAAGAATTGAGACACTGCTGGATGCAGAAAGGAAACAGGAGACAAGGGGAAAGGGAAGTGGGCACTGGTGAAGAATTAGTGATGGAAATTGTGCCCCGAAATTCAATCATGAGTAACTTCGTAACTTTGTAATTCATGGTGATTCAATTTAAAAATAAATTTAAAAGAATAGAGGCACCAAATAGGATATATTAAATATAAGTGTTAGATAAGTAATTTGAAATTATTCAATTACAGAAGAATCAGAATATTCTCCAAAAAATATTCTTAATAGAAAATAATATTCTCAAAATAAATGTAAATCAATATAACAACTCTAATTTGAGTCAGATGTTGAATAAAGCAAACTATTATTACATTCAATAATAAAATGGAAATATGTCAATAATACATATGCAAGAGAGAACATGAACTTCTCCAGAGTGGAAAAAGCAGAGAAGTTTATAGGCAATTTGGGAAGAAAGTTATGTGCAACTCCTTTAAATGTCTTGTCTTTAGAAAGATTGCACTCATCTGTGGAATATAGAATAGTAGACTAGGAGACTAACACCCAAGAATAGTAGAAATAAGTACCAGGAGGTTGACTCCATGGCTTGGAAACTGGTTTCTCATTCTGGGCAACTCAGAGAAGGGAACACCAAGTAAAATGTGGTCAGAGGTCATGCGGGGGAGCGGTGGCATGTGCCAAATGTAGACTAGAGACTGAACACAATGGCCACTCAACACCTTTATTGCAAACCACAACACCTAATCAGAGAGAGAGAACAAAAGGGAATACCCTGCCATAGTGGCAGTGTGGGGTGGGGCTGGGAGATGGGACTGGGGAGGGTGGGAGAGATGCTGGGTTTACTGGTGGTAGAGGATGGGCACTGGTGAAGGGATGGGTTCTCGAATTTTGTATGGGGGAAACATGAGCACAATAATGTATAATTCATTTCAATTCTTAATGTAATTTTATTAGATCAATAAAGTCCAGATGGAAATAAAATAAAATAAAATAAATGTCTTGTCTTGCAGTTCTCTGCAAACATAAATTAATCCTAATATTCTCATAGGGAAAAAGGCTTGGTCTCTTGAAGTCCTATCTTATTCTTATCAAGACCTTTAGATTCTCCTGCAGTTGCTACTTTTCTGAGAATCCACCTTTTCATGCAACTGGATGGGACCTTGTTTTCTCTGTCTCCAAATAGCTTAGGATGGACATCTCAAAGGGATATAGAGTTCTCATTCCTTTGGGCTTCTACAGGGCTAAGAAATTTCTTAGTTGTATTTCCAAACACTCACTACCAGTCTGCAATTGTTCATACTACTCTGTCTTGAGCTCACTGATTTTCTTTTTTATTTACATTTGACTGTTGAAATCGTTCATTGAATTTTTTAGCTCAGCTACTTTAGCTCTATGGCTTCTGTCTGGATTTTCTTAAACTTTCTTTTATACTTGCCCCAGTGGTAAGTTCTGTTCTATCTATCACATTTCAATGAGCGTGGTGAGCATTGTTGTTTCCCATCTTCTTCTGGACTCTTGCATAACTGATTAGTTTTTTTCATGCTCTCATTTTCTATCCATCAGTACACTTGAGTTCCTTTATCTCATGTTTGGTGCTCTGTGACAGTTCTCATGGATAATTTGAACTGGATAACTCAGTCACAAACAACTTCTGCCTGCTGTGGCACCGAGTTCAAGTCGGTTTACAAGGTGAACAAGGGTTTATGATAAGAAGTTCATAAGGACACTTGTGCAGCCAGGTTGTGAAAAGTTGCCAACATGGCATCTGCCACTGACTCCAACCCTTATTTACACCCAAAAGTTTCTTATTCCTGTTTCTTAAGTATAAGATCACTGGGTACTGGAGCGATAGCACAGCAGGTAGACATTTGCCTTGCATGCAGCAGACCTGGGTTCAATTCCTCCATCCCTCTCGGAGAGCTGGCAAGCTACTGAGAGTATCCTGCCTGCACGGCAGAGCCTGGCAAGCTACCTGTGGCATATTCAAATGCCAAAAACAGTAACAACAAATCTCATAATGGAGACGTTACTGGTGCCCGCTTGAGCAAATAGATGAACAACGGGACGACAGTGCTCCAGTGCTAAGATCACTGGATTAGTTGCCAGGTGTTGGTGAGGTGGGCAGGGTGGAGGGACAGGGACACTCTTCCCATTGTTACCCAGGATGAAGTTCCACGTTAGAAATTCCTTTCTTCTGCAAGGATGTGTCCCTGCCTCTAGTATCCTGAGTGTTTTCCTTTGACCCTTTGCTATAGAAACTTTGTGGGGAGCTTACTTCAGTTTTTGAATTAATCTATTTTATTACATTTTTTAATTAATTCAAGTTCTAGTATGATTGCAAGAGGCTGTAAAACACATTCTCCTTATTCTCCCATCTTGGCACCAGTCTCCTCTGCTCCCAGTCACTTTTTTGCTTCAAGGTTGGATGCAAAGATTCTAATTAACTAGCTCTCTAGGGCTTACCACTGTCATCAGTCCTTACAAAATACAAACTTCTTTCTCTTTTTTTAATCTCTTTTGAATAAAAACAATGCATGTGTTTTTAGGGTGTGGATTCACACCTTTTCAATGTATGTTACCATACCCCTCCCACACCTAAGGTATTGATTATCCTTAACCACCTAGACACCTCTGCCTAGGCCATGTGGTAGATCTATCACTATCACTATCATCCCATTGATCCTCGATTTGCTCAAGCAGGCCCAGTAATATCTCCATTCATCCTAGCCCTGAGATTTTAGCAGCCTCTCTTTACTCATCCTTTCCAATGGTGCAGCATTAGAGGCTCTTTCAGGGTCAGGAGAATGAGACCCATCATTGTTACTGTATTTGGCATATGAATACAGCACAAGGAGCTTGCCAGGCTCTCCCATGAGGGCAGGAAAACCTCTCAGTAAGTAGCTTGCCAAGTTCTCTAAAGGGAGAACTAGGCTATAAGATGCTTCCAGGAGCTTGGTTTTATAGTCTCTGGATGTTGGCCGTTGATGGGATTACATGGCGCTGGGGACAGTTTTTGGTTGTGACCGCCTAGCTACTAGAAAATGGGGGATCTGGGCAGAAGAGGCCCAGTCTGGATTCAAGCAGGCTTGGAGATCTCAGCCCCAGGTCCCGCACACCTGGGTTCCTCTGCCGGTTCCTTCATGTGTGAGGCTTGTCCGAATGTGTGGAGAGGGGCCTTGAGCATGACTGTGACTGGATTCCAGAGATCTTCAGCTGCAGGGGCTCTGCTTGGGGCGGGGTGGGAAACTCAACCAACCCCTTCCAAGGGGCCCCAGTGAAGACAGCCAGGCATGGGGGCAAGTAGTAGATCTACTTTTAATATTTTGAGTTTACTATAGAAGGTAAGGCTGATTTATATTCTTACCAAGAGTGTAGGAGAATTCCATTTTCTCTATGTCCTCATAGGCACATATTGACATGTTGTTTCTAGGTTTGTTTTGGGGGATTTCGTTTTTTGTTTCTTGTTTTTTTCATTTAGGTCATTTTTCGTGGGTGAGAAATAACATATCATTGTGGTTTTGATTTACATTTCCCTAAAGACAAGTGATAGTGGACATTTACATTTTTTTCACATATCTGTTGCTGGTTGTCTGTACATCTCCTCTGGTATTTTAATTAAAAATATAATTTGCTTTTTTTTTATTTTTTGCAGTGCCAATGGTGGAAATCAGGGACCCATGCATGCAAAGATTATACTCTATTGCTGAGCTATATGCATGACCCTTCTGAACTTTTTTTTCCCTTCCTGTCTTTTTTTCTTCTAAAAGGCATTATGGTTTACAAAACTGTTAATATGATGGTTTCATGTATAAGAAGTTCTAGCCCCACATCTTCCACCAGAGTGCCTTCTTCCATCCACCACTGACCAGTGTCCCTCCTTCCATTCCCCCCACCCTGATAAGCTTCTTGCTGAAGACCAGTTCTCAGTTTTGTGTTGCCTCTGGGCATTTCTTATTCCCGTATTGTTTCTTTATATCCTGCACATGAGAAAGATTATTCTGTGTCTATCCCTCTCCATACAACTAGTTTTACTTAGTGTGAAACTCTTCAAATCCATCTATCTGCCTAAAATTTTATTCTCTTATTGTTGTTGTTACATATCTTGATGGCAACCTGTTAGTATCCCATTCAGTATGTTGTCTTTTTCACTTTATTCTGCTTCGGGGTGTGGGGGGACCACACCCTCTGATGCTCAGGGGTTACTCCTGGCTCTGTACTCAGGAATCACTCCTGACAGGCTCAAGGAGAACATATGGGATGCTGGAGATCAAACCTGCGTCTACTGTATATAAAGCAAGTGCCCTACCCATTGTGCTATCTCTGGCCCAAGTTGTCTCTTTTATTTTAATGAGTTACTTCAGCAATGAGTTTTTTAGTTGATGGAGCTCTATTTGTTTATTTTAATTTGTACTGTTTGCTTCAGAGTCAAATATTAAGAAACTAAAAGAGATTTTGTTTTCTGCTTCCTCCATAATAATCACATCTATAAAATGTCCAGTATATGTCTCTGAATGTAAAGCTATTCTTTTACAATGTGTATTTTTATGTTTTTGATTATGACACAAATGCTGCTAAATAATAAATTTAATTCTGTCTGCCCTATTTCACACTGTTTTGGAAATTTATCCAAGTAACAGTAAGTGCATCTGGCATCCTGTGGGTCCATAGTGCTCCATAAACAGGACCTACCACATTTTACCCTGGTGTTCTAAAGATGATGAAATCATTAGTTCAGTTGCTGCTTTAATTTGTTTTGGGGGTGAGGGGGGCAGACCCGGTGATGCTCAGGAGTAACTCCTGGACTGCACTCAGAAATCACTCCTGACAAGCTCAAGGGTAACATATGGGACACTGGCTGTGAACTTTCTTATACATCTCCTGAGCTCCAAAAACAGATATAAATATCTAACATACCTGAGTTTCCGGTTGCACTGCAGGTGTAGAGAATCAGAGTCTCCTGGGGTGACAGAGGCACATGGGAACATTCTGATGAAAATCTTTTCATGCTCTCAGCATAAAGTTGATATAATTCTATTAAAGTCAAATCATAATCTGAAAGGCCTAGTCCAGAGATCCCTGTCCTCTGACCAATAAAAGAAATTGAGCTTAACTTCTACTTACCTACAGCTTAAAGAGATTTTTCCTAATAGTGAAAGTTGTGAGATATTAAAATGAGTGGGTCAACCCCTCGTGGCCTTGGCAGTTTGCATGACCCTCATGGAAAGCAAGAGTTCAAGACGACTTCTCAAAAGCCCCCATGAATTTCAAGAATCTTGATTGTCTACCTTTAAAAAGTCTCCAGGTTGGGGCCAGAGCAATAGCACAGCGGGTAAGGCGTTTGCCTTGCACGCAGCCGACCCAGGTTCGATCCCCGGCATCCCATATGGTCCTCCAAGCACCGCCAGGAGTAATTCCTGAGTGCAAATCCAGGAGTAACACCTGAGCATCGCTGGGTGTGACCCAAAAAGCAAAAAAAAAAAAAAATTAAAAAAAAATAAAAAGTCTCCAGGGAGTTTATACATACGTTTCAAATGCTGCTTTTTAATTTTGTTATTTCACATATGAAGTGAAAAGTCAAAGAAATATGCCTGGAGAAATCTTATAAATTGTTCAAACCGTCTCAGAGTTTTTCAGATTCTTTAAGACTCTTTTTTTTTTTTTTTACTTCTATGAAGCATTTTTTTTTTTAATTTTTTTATTGAATCACCAAGTGGAGGGTTACAAAGTTCTCAGGATTATGTCAGTTATACAATATTCAAACACCCTTCCCTTCACCAGTGCCCATCTTCCATCACCAACCCCCCCAGTATATCTGCCGCCCCCTCCCACCTCCCTAGTCCCCACCCTTGTACGTGATAAGTTTCACTTCATTTACGCTTATCTCGATTACATTCCATGTTTCAACACACAACTCACTACCGTTGCTGGGGTTTCCCCCCAAAAAGAAAAAGACAGTCCTATTGCCAAGGAGGCATTTAATAGTTCTCCATTGCTAAGAATATAGAGATATTAAGTCCTGCTGTTTGTTACATAACTTTTCTTTTTCCCCCTTGCCCCGCGCCACCGAGTTCACGCCTGTTTAGTAATCGCCACGCTGCCTGACAAAGGGAAAAAAACCGAAGAGGATGGTTATTTCCCGTCATCAGCCGGCGTGGGGCTCTGGCTTAGTTGATAGTCTAGTAGAGTGTCTGCAAGCAGTTTCTGGAACCAAAGGTCTTGCGCTGATATCGGCTCCGGCTCGAGATACCACCAGCGTCCCGCTGGTCCATGTACCTAATTTTTCCCCTTATTTCCCATTCCCACGCCACCAGGTCTGTTTGCTTAATGGACATCACACTATGTTTGACACCACGCCACGTTTCTTCCCGAGAAAGAAGGATATTTCTTCTCAGCCGGCGTGGGGATATAGCTTAGTTCAGTCTAGAGAGAGGGCTACCGTTTTGATTGCCTTCAATATTTCAACAAAATACTTACTATTCTTGTTAGGATCACCCACAAAAGTCCAACCCATTAAGAAGGAACCATTACATATTGCTGATACTAAGATGACTTTAGGTTGCGCGGCCGCGGCCGCGCGGTTTTGGGTTTCTCTCTAAAGTCCAGGGAAAAAGTTGAAGGAGAGAGAGAGAGATTTCCGCACCGGGGACCTGGCGGAAACTCTCAAGTCACATACTGCAGGTTGCTGGTGGGCTGCTGGTGTCCAAAGCAGCTCCCTCCTCTTCGTCAGTCATTCTGGGGGTGCGGGCGCGGAGAAATCTCTTTAAGACTCTTGATTTCCATGGAATTACCTCAGTATCAATGTAAAGACGCTTTTGCTCTAGCTTCCTGCTCTGGGTGGTAAGTTATAGTTCAATATCACTGAGTTCATTAAATAGTCTTTAGGTCACTGTGACTTCTTTTCCATCTCCATCCCCACCCCACTGAGGTTCTCAGAGCTTAACACCTCCACTATCAGTGTATAAAATTCTGCTTTTTTATACAGAATTTATACAGAATTGGAAACTTCTTTTAAAAGTAGTTTGAGGACAAGGCAGGCAGCTCAAAGAGCTGGAGCAAAAGCTTTGCAAGCTGGAGGCCCAAGTTTGATAGCAACAACTTTTTGATAGATAGCAACCCTAGGAGTGACCCCAGAGAACTGAACAGGAAGTAGCCTCTGAGCAACTCTGGGAACGGTCCCCCAAACAAACTAACAAATAAAAATAAGTAGTCTCAGTGGGGAAAAGAGTGCCTGTGTAAGATCCCAAATAGACACTTTGGGAGCAAACTATTAAATTAACAAAGGAACCATCCTACTTTGAAAAGAACATCTGAAATTTCTGCTCTTAGAGAAAAAGACTCACCAAGTTTTTTTGTTTTGTTTTGGTTTTTGTTTTTTTTTTTTTTTTGCTTTTTGGGTCACACCCAGCGATGCTCAGGGGTTACTCCTGGCTTTGCACTCAGGAATTACTCCTGGCGGTGCTTGGGGGACCATATGGGATGCCAGGGATTGAACCCGGGTCGGCTGCATGCAAGGCAAACGCCCTACCCACTGTGCTATCGCTCCGGCCCCAATTTTTTTATGTTTACTTATTTGTCATTTTATTTATTTCAGTGTTGGGATTGCACATAGTGCCTTGCACATACAAGGCAAGTACTCTACCTTAAACTATATTCCCAACTCTCACCAATCTTTTGTAGAAAAAAATAATAATAGGGCAGTTTATCTTTTTTTTCCAAAAAATTCTTATACTGCTCATTACCCTTGCTTTCCTTTCACTTACATTTGCATAGATAGCCAGGATGGTGAGGCCTTGCTATCTTAACATTTTGGGGGGAGAGGAGTGAAAGGGAATCTTTTGGCTTTGGGGCCACACCCAGCAGTGCTCAGGGGTTACTTCTGGCTCTGCGCTCAGGAATGACTCCTGGAAGTACTCAAGGGTCCATATGAGATACCGGGCATCGAACCCTAGTCAGCTGTGTGCAAGGCAAGCACACAATTTACTATACTGTGCTATTGCTCTGGCCCCTTTAAAGATGCATTTTTATAGGCCCCTTTTATATTCTAATTTTTGTATCACACCTGGTTTTGTCAGGGCTTACTCCTAGCTGTGTGCTCAGGATCACTCAGGGTGGGCTACATATGTGGGACCATGTGTGGTACTGGGGACGAACCCGGGCTCAGAGCATGCATGGCACACACCTTTCCCCCTACAATAACCCTCTCTAGATAGAGAAGCTTCTAAAATCAACTTGAAAAGTGTCAAAAGAGAAGTTCACATTGATAAACTTGCTTGTCAACAAACTCAAACACAACCATCCCCTCCAAATATTACTCAAAACATCATTTGAAAGAGCATCAACATGTTTTCCCTATATTGTACAAAATAAATTTAATAATAATTTACTTGAACCTAACGAAATGCCCCCATACGCTATGCCACGCAGTCCAGTCCTTTCCTAGACTTACAGAAAATTCTGGAGAAGATCTAGGATTTGAATTCTAATTTTCCCCTAATATCCTTCCCATCTCTTTACATGTCAGTGATCAGAGACTAATGATTATTTAAAAAATTAATTAATTTGAACAACTTGAATGCTGTGGCATTCCTGCCTCATTTTTACTATGTGTCAGAGAAATTTAAGTTGGTCAGAGCCTAAACATTGGCATCTGGTCCAGACTCCTACTTTTAATAATTCAGCAGAACATCCCCCCACTGACCACATACTAGAACTCCTGCCAGCAGCTGCTCTGTGGCAGTATCTTCCTTTAACTGACTTTTCTGGTTTTATTCAGACAGTTATGAGGGAAAGAGAGTACTTTGATGCACTAACCTTCTTGCAACTTGTTGTGGAAGCAATGAAGTGTAACCATTAGCGTTCATGCCAATTGGTTTATCTTTTTGTTTTCTTTTCACATTTTGAGTGATGGATGTGTTGGTAATAAGGGTGAATAATGTTTCTATGTGATGGTAATCTTTGTGGAGACCAGATCTTTCTGAACTGGCATTTATTTCTCAGTTTTCACCGGGTCATTCCTCGACACACTGCATGTCCAAAAGTAGAAATGATTGCATTCATAACAATTGGGATAAATCTTTCTTGTCTTAAAAAACACCTGGCATGAGCAAAGCCCCCAGATAACAACCATGAAAATACGCTTCCATCGAGAGCAACCTGATCTTAAAACTACCCAGTTCAAGGTCTTTCGAGTTGAAGGTAATTTCAAGTCTCACTTCTAAAACAGAAAACTCATCAAAACTTGATAATAAGCTTCCTTTGATCTTCAAGTCTTGAAGGGATACATTACAACTGTCACTTTTCCACTCCTCTGGCTGCCTAAACCCAAACCTGACCCACTACTTCTAGGCCTAGTTCTGTAGAGATCTCATTTGACCAATATCATCCCAAGAGCAAATGATGAAGGCAATGAAGGTCTGGAGTATTTGAAGTGGGATGAGTAAAAAAAAAAAGTAATACAATGGAAACCTACAAAGCCAACTGGATTGGCACCTTTGACGTTCAACCAACAAGGGTTGTCTCAGAGGCTGGGACAAACAAACACATATGGACTGTCTAAGCTTTAAGGTAGCTTGAACAGTCCCAAGTGAGCTCACAGGCTCACATTTATTCAATACAATATTGCTCCCTACCGTGGCTCCCAATGTCTTAAGAGAGACATTAAGAACAGTTAGTAAGCACACCAAAATTTAATAGGTATGTGGAGAGCAGAGGCTGAGGTATTTCACATAGCCAATAGCAGGCATCCCAAAGTATAGAGTAAAGGCTTGAAAATTTCCTACTCAACTTTTGCGTATATTTTTGCCTATTTAGGGTCTATTTATATCTAAAAGACAGTAAACTGGTTTATTATATCCTTCCCTGGGCACACATTTGTCTATCTGGTTATATATTCTAAGATTTTAATTGTTTTGCCCAAGAGACTATCCCAGTCTTGGAGCTTTTACCAGGGAGACAAATTGCCCACATAACCCAAATTCAAACCCTACAAGGTTTATACTGAACACCTTGTAAACCCAAATCTCTGGCAACAGAACTGAATTTTTCATCTGCCTATTTTTCCAGGAGGTAGCATTATTGCATTAAGTCTTAAAAATCCTTCTACTTCTGTAGTGCAAATTATCCACCTCATCAGATCTATGTTGGTTTAATCATCTTTTTTTCTTTGTGAAAGAGTTGATCTAAAAACTATCAAAAGTTATTCTAATTCATCTAAGCTATCAGGAATTCCTACTATGGTCAAAGACACTGTGTCCCAGTCTATGGGTTCAGAAAGCATTTAGTATCAATTGATTTTATTTCCTTTGACACAGATAAGTAGTACATAATTATGACTTATTCTGAGGCATAATAAGGCAAAAGAGTACTGTGTTGCTAAATAAAGTCTGACATGACCTTGGAAGGGAGAGAAATGCCAAGTATTACTAGCCTAATCTCTAAGTTTTATTCATTCCACAAATATTTATTATTCACTCACTTAGTATGTGTAAGAACTTAGTAATAATCACTGTGGAATTTAGATCTCATTATAAGAGGTATACAATGAAAAATAACAAATACTTGTGTTTAGTTTTTGTCAGTGCCATGGAGAATAAAAAGAATGTTACAGAAAATAATATTGCCATTTTAGAGAGGTATTGAAGGAAATTTACTCCAAAATGATATTTAAGTAGAGACCTAAATTAATTTAATAAAAATTGGGGTCAGTTTGACTCTACTTTCACAATTTGTGGGCTTCTACTAAGTCTTGGAGGTTAGGGATGACTAAATTATTAAGAGTAATTCTGAAAAATGGATCACCTAGAGGAATCACCTAGAGGTGATTATACTTACATATTTGGTGAGTAATGCTGATTCTTGGATAAAATCTTTATGACTGTTGACTAAAGCACAGTCATATGGTCTTCTTGTGAGGTCACTGTGTCTGGGTTAGGGAGCTTTAGTGTAGTAATGAGGGCCAGAGGTGAGGTGACTTTTCAGAAGGGAGAAAAATGCCTCTGTCCAGGATTGTCTTTGCAAAACAGGCATTCTGTTTGTATCAAAGTTCGTTATATGTGTGTGATATGTTTATTTATTCTATTTATTTACTTATGGGCTTCTGGCACAATAAATTTCAGATATTCTGCTCTTGGCTGCACACATTTCAACAAGATCTGGTATTCAAATCATTCAAGGTAAAAAGAAAGATGGAAAATTATGTCTGAGAGAAGTGTCGGAAAGGCCTTTCAACCAGAAAGTATCCTGGAGCCATCCAATTGCCTGACTGGGAAATATCTAAGCTTAAGCACTTGACAATAGAATGATTGTTATTTTCAGCCCATCAGGCACAACCACATTTGAAGGGATCGTCAGCGGCCTGTGCATATTTCTGCGGAGTTTTCATACCACTCTCCACACAGTACAACTGTAGTACAGCACTTCCTTAGCTTCCCTCCACCTCCAGCTGCCTTCTTCCCACAAACCAAGCTGGTCAGTGAGACTGACACTCCCAGATGACTTGCTTAATTGAGTGTGACTCTTTGAACAGGTTGTCCAGTCTTTCCTTTTCTTATCTTGGAGGTGAAAGAATATTCCCAGCCCGACAGAACACCTGATTCAGAACTCTGTGTGGTCACCACATTCTGTTGGCCATTCCTTTCTCTGCCAGCAATGATCATGTGACCTTCCAGTTAGATAACTGTGTCCTGAGTTCGTCCTGAGTACAATGTGCCATTAAACAAGCTACAAAGAGAGGAGCGAAGGCCTGACTTTGAACCTTTGAGAAGCAATACTTGGCTCCAAGATTTCAACCAAGAACTTCAATTCTGTTTCACTGGGATCCCTGAAATTAAGGAATATTGGGGGCTTAATATCACTAATATAACCAAGACTCGGATCATTTTTGCCTCTTATCCTTTTATTTGAGAGCCTGGAAAACTACTGAGAGTATCCCGCCCACATGGCAGAGCCTGGCAAGCTACCCATGGCGTATTCCATATGCCAAAAAAAAAAAAACAGGAACAAGTCTCACAATGGAGACATTAGTGGTGCCTGCTCAAGCAAATCTATGAACAATGGGATGACAGTGCCACAGTGCTATCCTTTTATTGCAAGTTCGTCCTTAGAAAGAGGAAAAGATGCCCACACACACATCTAATATTTTCCTTTTCACATTAGGTAAGAGCCTGACCTAGCCTCTCAAAGCCCTCATTCTGACCTTGTGATAACTTTGTCTCCAGTGAGAGGGCAGAAATCCAGAAAGACGTGGCAAAGGTAGGAAAAAGGACCCCAGCCTATCTGTCCCAAATCTATTCTAAACTGTTTCTACTGTACCACTTCCCACTTGTTTTACAAACGAGAAAAACAGACACAGAAAGACCAAATAACTTATCAAATTTCCATGATCAGTACCAGAGAAAGGATTTAAATTCACTTCAACAATCAATCATCTGTTTAATTTGCACCTTACATTTGTTGATTTTTTTTCACTTATTCACTGGTATTAAACAAACTTATTCTAAAGTTATTAGAAATAGAAAACAATAGTCATCTGCTACAATCTAGATGTTTGGTACTTCCAGCCCCAAATTTATAATGAAAACCAATCTTCAACTGATGGCTCCAGGCAGGAGATGGGGCACAAGGAGATGATTATGTTAAGGATGGCGCTCTCTTGAGGCTGGAATGATAGCACCTTGCAAGTGGCCAACCCGGGTTTAAATCTCAGCCTCCCAGGGGGCTGGAGCGATAGCACAGCGGGTAGGGCGTTTGCCTTGCACGCGACCGACCCAGGGTTCGATTCCCAGCATCCCATATGGTCCCCTGAGCACCGCCAGGGATAATTCCTGAGTGCAGAGCCAGGAGTAACCCCTGTGCAGAGCCAGGTGTGACCCAAAAAGCAAAAAAAAAAAAAAAAAAAAAAAAAAACTCAGCCTCCCATATGGTCCCCTGAGCACCACCAAGAGTAATTATTCCTGAGTGCAGAACCAAGAGTAACCCCTGTGCATTGCTGGGTGTGACCCAAAAAGCAAAAAAAAAAAAAAAAGGATAGCGCTTTCATTAGTAGAATTAGTAGCCTCATAAAGGCAACCTCAGAGAGTTCTCTTGCCTCTTTCTTCACATTCAGACACTGATGGAAAAAAAGATACCGGACAGTTGTCCAAAATTAGAAAGTGGGAGCTCACCAGACACCCAGTCTGCTGCAGCTTGACCTTTGACCAGCCAGCCTGCACATCTGTGAAAAATAAACTTCTGTTGTTTATAGGTAAGAACCTCACCCAGTCTGTCTGCAGTGTTTTTGTTATAGCAACCCAAACAGACTAAAATAGCCACGAATGCCTTCAAAACAAGAAGAAAAAAATAGAGGCTGAAAAATACTGTTGGTATTAAAATAGCTAAGGAATCTTTACAATGAACACAGTAAATGCCAGTACATTACCAGGCAGAAAAAAATAAAATAAAAACCATAGACATAAACACACAGAATACGCTTGTCTTGTGACTATAAAGTTGTATTCAGTATGACCGGGAAAAAGAATTTTTCATAAATGGTGCTGGGACAATCCAGTAGCTATTTTATTTGGGAGTTTTGTCTGATTTGGTTTGGTTTGGTTTGGTTTTACAACCACACCCAATGATGCTTGGGTCTTACTCCTGTCTCTGCACTTGGATCATTCTTTGGAGAGGGCTTGTGGGACCATATGGAGAATAGGGTATCACACCAAATATGCTGTGTGCAAGGCAAGACCCTTACCCACTGTACAATCTCTCCAGCCCCAATCAGGTAGCTATTTGAAACTAAAAAATAAATGAATCTGCATCACCACAGATTGAGAGTTTCAGGAAATGAACAACTGATGGTTTTAACTATATAAATAAGTAATTTTGAGGATCCTAAAGGCAAGGATTTAAGTGACTTCCCCCGGGCCATGTGGAGTTATTGCAATCTATTGAGTCTAAAGTCAGTTTCTTTGGCCTTCCTCTCAGATATTTCTATTTGCTATTCACCATAATTCCCTCTGATTACTGAAACCCCGCCTGCTCTCTACTTGAGTCCACATCTGTAGACTGTTCTCATACACACAAAACTTCCTAATCATGATGAGCAGGAAGCTTCCGTATTAGGTTCCAGGGTCCTTTGAATGAAATGTGCATCTCGTTTCCACTTCACTAGTTGGATAAAGTTTAACCTCGAGATGAGATTCTGAAGCCATCCAAAGTTCACCAGTGTCGTAATCTGCAGGTACGGGTAGCAGATCAGCGCCAAGTCTGACAGACACGAGTTCCATGTCCACAACTTCGTTATCTGCAGAGGCAGGAGGCCAGCTGGATGTCGTATTTCTTTGGTAACCCTTGTTTAGAAGACACCTCACTGGGAAAGGTAACAATGACATAGGAAACCTGTTCCTTGCCCTCAATTTTCTTGGCAAAAAATATTGAACATTAGGAGAGAGCTTAGAGGTGATACAAACCCAGCACTAGTTTTTTCAGAGCCTTCTGTGTGAATTATACAGGATATCTGAGGTAATCAATGCCACTGTGAGCAGCAACAAGCTAGAAATTGAAGAAAGGTAGTTCAGTGGCAGGGTGACTGAGGTACCTAATCCCTGACACAACTAGGGAAAAAGTTTTGCCAGAGTCGCATTCACAATTTACCACACACACACATACACACACACACACACACCACCATCACCGCCACCACCACCACTGCCACCCCCACCCAGACCGCCGCCACCACCACACCTCAGTGCTTATTCATTCTTTTTTGCAGTACTTCCTTTCAGACAGTAGTGAACTGTGCTGCTTGAACTCATAGCTCATAGCAAGATCCAGAACCTGGGTTGTCACTGGCCGAAGACTCATGTTTTGAATTTATCCTCAGGTGCTCTGATGTGGAGGAATCCAAAAGCATCGCATTCTGCCTCTTGGTACTTAAATAAAGAGATAAAACTGGAGGTGAAGTTCCTCTAAATCACAAGGAGAAACACAGGCAGAGTCTACAGATCATACCGATGGAGGTTTTCTGCACACAACATTGGAAGAAAGTTTGTGCCCTCAACTAAGAAGCTTTAGTTCTCTCAGCTTTGGAGCAGAGCAGATTTACAACCATTACCAAGGGACATAGCAGCATCTGGGGACTTTAAGTGGAGAGTTTAACCCTTTCACTGTTTATTCTGTTAGCTATCCTTCCCAAAGGGAAACTCTTGTGAGGTTGGATTAGTCTCACTAGGTATGGAACCCTTAATCTTGAGGAGAATCAACCTCTTTTGCCTCATTTGCCTTTTGGTCTACTAACAGTCTCCAGTTTCAGCCACTGTAACAAGAACAACCAGTTTTATTTCTAATACAAAGAATTCCGCAGTAATAATGGAGGGAGAGTTTGGCTGGGATGTGGCACAAGTGATGGGACACAATCTTGCGAGTGGGAATCCCCAGTACTGCACTCGGCCCACCTCAGCATACCAGGTGATGACAACAGCCACAACAATCACATCAACGATTATGGTACCTAAGTCAGGAGAGCAAAGCAAAAAAAAAAAAAAAAAAGCCAGTGTGTTCCTATATTTTTTAAGTGGACTGTAGGGGTTGGAGCAATAGCACAATGGGTAGGGCATTTGCCTTGCACACGGTCAACCCAGGTTCTATTCACAGCGTCCCATATGGTCCCCCAAGCACTACCAGGAGTAATTACTGAGTGCGTGAGCCAGGAGTAACCCCTGTGCATTGCTGGGTGTGACCCAAAAAGGAAAAAAATATTAAAGTGGACTGTAGATGTCAAGGCTAAGAGAACATTTCTCTAGGAGAACCCAAACATTATAACAAGAATCCAAAGTGTAGAAGAAGAGACGAGGGGGGAAGGCGAGGTTAATAGGCCCTGGAATATTCTGACCACAGATAAATGGCAGTGGGTTGTGGCCATTAAAAAGACATGGTTCAGAGTTACCTAGGTCATGGGCACTCTCCTGTTTAGCTGCTCTCTTGGGAGAATGGTAAGTAAGCCCTTAGCTTTCTAAGTCTGCTGTCATGCCAGCAGAAGAAGGTACTATCATATTCCTTGGATTCATATCTCCTTCTAGAGATACCACCACATTGCAATAGGATGGCTTTAATTCTACTGGATGTACAGGTTAGTAAAGGTTTCGTTCTCAAATCTCCTTCCAAAAAGCACTAATATGTAGCGTCTCACAAGTATGGATCTTCATTGTAATCGCTTGGACGTTCTTAAAGAATTACAGATTTCCATGATCCATAATTTATCTATCATACCAGAATTAAAAAGAAAAACAGAGAGGATGAAGGCTTCCAGAATCCTTTGATGTTAAGGCTATCCATAAAACGCTGATCATTAGCCACTTTGGGAAATGAAATGAACATAAAATAAGATGGCCTGGAAACTAGAGGGTATATAATTGCACAGGTATTATGCATAAGGAAAAGTTCTCCCTGAAATGATGTTTTTATGCTCATATTGTGGCTATGAGAATAGAGGAAAAGTCATACATGCAACTAGCAAATGACAACAGCAAATAGGGTGATTTGAGAAAATATATAACTGATTTTAGTCACTGTCACTGTCATCCCATTGCTATAGATATGCTTGAGTGGGCACGAGTAACGTCTCCATTTCGAGACTTGTTGTTACTGTTTTTGGCATATTGAATACGCTCACCACAGGGAGATTACCAGGCTCTAACGTGCGAGCAAGTTACTCTCAGTAGCTTGCCAGACTCTCCTAGAGGGGCTGCGGAATTGAACCCAGGTCGTCCACGTGCAAGGCAAATACCCTACCCGCTGTGTATATACAAAATACATTGGTTACTCCCAAAACCCTCATCGGATTTCTACAAGGAAAAAGCAAATCAAATATGGACCTCAAAGCTAATCGTGCTGCCTTTGCACCCTCAAAGAAGGGTTTGAGGGTTCAGTAGACTCTCAGCTAGATGCCCTAACATATCTTAAGTGGCCTGTCTTAAACAATTCTCAAGGCAGAAAGCACACCTTTCTACATTGGTCCTTCCATATTTGGGCAGCTCTAGTGGTTGATTTTCTACTGGAATGTTCTCTTTCACACTAAGCAGAAATTTTTTTCTCTGTCATTTCCTGAACAAGTTTATTTTCTTACTTGGGACTCCCAGAACTTTTTCTGTATTTTTTATGGTTTGAGCATCACTCCCTGAGAGGGAATAAAAGTGGACAGTGAAAAAGTGGACAGTGAAGGAGTGAGAAATTGTCTGTGTGTGTGTGTGTGTGTGTGTGTGTGAGAGAGAGAGAGAGAGAGAGAGAGAGAGAGAGAGAGAGAGCAGGGGAAGGGCAAGGGAGACCTTTATTACTTTATTACAGTCACTGCTGGGGATTTTCCCTTGGCCATAATTCAATCAGGGAGTGTCTTGCTCAAATTTTTACTCTTGAATATTATGCTTCGAAGAGCTGTAGTAACAAAACAGCTCTTTTGCCAAATCATGCTTCTCTCTCCTGCCATTTAGTGTGCTCTCATAATTCATGAACTCTTCCAATAGTCTCAATGCCAAAAGCTCTACTGTGGAATGGTTTGCACACTCTAAGATGCTCTCATTTATTATCTGGAAAGATTTTGCCCAGAGCTGGCTGGGTATCAAACTGGGCCAGGTAGTTCAGGGCATTAGGTTTCTGGGTCACAGTTGCCTTGGAAGCTGTGGGGCACCAGTGATGAGGCCTAAGGTGATGGGACAGAGGACAGTGCAAACAGAACCCTTCCCAAGAGGTTTCCACAGCTCTCACCCACATTGGGTAAATTGATGCTACTGCCAAATTTTACTTTGGCCAACTCCCAACTAAAGAAATATTCAAGCAGTGTTTGTGAAAACGGATTCTATTGAGGATGTTAAGCTTTCTGGATGGGTGTGCCTCACTGGGCTTTGTTTATTCTAATAAAAGGAGAGGTGTGATGGGAAGAGAATGGACTTTGCAGCTGGATGTACTTTGTGCAAGTACCAGAATTACCATTAGAATATTGACCCTAGCCTTTCCCATATGTTTCCTCACTTGTAAAAAAGCTAGTATTCAGGCCAAGTGGGGAAACCACCAGGAGCATCCGTGGCAGTGCTTGTCACATGTGAATGTCCAATAATGACACTAGTACCTCAAATTACCAATGATGTCTCACCAACCTCTTCTGAATATTAACAAGGACTTTCTTATTTATTTGGCCTAAGTAAAGTTCTGATAAATCCTTTAGTCAATGTTGCAGGCAAACTAACGCTATTCTCTCTGAAACTTCTACATCCCACACCCCAGGATTTATGATTTTTATCTTATATAACAAAAGATATGTTGCAGATATAAATAAGTTAAAGATTTAAGATGAGAAGGTTATCCTGAATTATCTAGGTGATGCCAGGATCAGTACCAGTCCTTGCAGGCTATAGAGTGAGATTAATGGGATTGGAGCAATATACAGGGGGAAGGGTGTTTGCCTTGCATGCAGCCAACCCAGGTTAGATCTCTGGCATCCCATATGGTCCCCGAGCATTGCCAGGAATAATTCTTGAGTGCAGATCCAGGAGTAACCCCTGAATGTTTCCAGGTGTCCTCCCCCCCCCCGCCAAAAAAATAAAACAGGTAGATTGAGAAGAGTCAAAAAGGAATGATTAATACAAAGGTAGACATCTGTGGCAGTCTGACAGATCATAGGCTTCTGGGTGGGAAGCTTCAGCAAGTTCTTATTAACTAAAGGGTATAGGCAGAAGCCTCTAGAAAATGGGAGGAAAAGGATTCTTCTAGAGATTCCAGAAGGAACTCACTCCTATTTTGATTTTTAGCCTGCTAAAACCAATTTCAGATTTCTGACCTCCAGAATAGCAATAGAGTGTTTGTAAGCTGTTTTAACTGAATAACATTGTGGTAATTTATTGCAACAATATTAGGAAATTAATACAGCACTTAATCCTTCTTCACTAAAGAACAGCACTTCTCAACTAGGGACCGTTTGGTCCCTTGTGAATCTTTAGGGTATTTCAAGGGGTCAAAGAGGAAATCACATAAGGGGACCATGGCATAAGTCTTGGGGATCAACTAGTAGGATGGAGTAGGGGGTCCACAAGAATGAAACAAGTTTGGAAGGAGACCATCAGAAAAAAATTGAGACACACTATACAAGAAAACTGGCCAAACCTATCCTCAAGTTTTTCCCCCTCCCCTTTTGCTCAATGTCCAGGGGTGACACACCCTCAGCTGTGCTGCATGAATGCAGACTGTGGTACTCGCAGGGAGTTGAACACTTCAACAGCCATACTCACACATGTACTGACCAGTGTGACATACCTAACCATGGTGTTGGAATATCTTTAGCTGTGGTGTTCACAGACATGGAACTGTAGTGTTCTGGGGAGCACACACCCATGGGGTTTCTGACAGCAGAGGTACCAGGAGTGTGTGCAGTGCAAGTGGTCGGCATAAGGGAATGCAAGTCATGATCTTATGCTTGCAAGGTAGACATTTTGTCACTGAGTCATTCCCTGGGCCCTCCTCTTCAGATTTGGGGCATCCCTGTGATGAGTCAGCATGGCTTTAGCACTATTGAATAGTCAAGACACTCATCCCTGTCTAAATAAAGCAGAAAAGCACGTTAGTCTAAGTCTGACCCAGGACAGAACCATGGGAACCTAGGGAATAATAATGAGTACTTCTAAGTACATTACACTTACTAATTAATGTAGTCTTTATCACCCATCTATCACACATGTAAGGTACTTTATATCCTCCTCTTTCAGATTAGAGAACTGACATATGGGAATGTTAATTAATTTACCCAAGGACTATCTACAAGGTGATGGCTAGGCACATATTGGAAACCAGGAAATCTTTCTCAGAGTCCAAACTAAAAACCACTGCTTCACCTCCCTATAGTATTAAACAGTCCTGCACCCTGATAATGAGATGCTAGAAGGAAACTTCTCGGGATTTCTTGTCAGAGATGGGCCTCATAGACATGATCTGAATTTTAAAACAACATTTCCCCTGTTTCATCTGGAAGCTGAAATGCAGTTGGGAAGAGGGCCAAGGTACCTACTTCATTTCTGGAATACAATCACAGTCATTACCCAGAAAGCTTTCTGGGTAATGTTTAGGACTATTTAGGACTATTCAAGGTTGAGGTTTAGGACTATTCGAGATACAGTACTCCCTTACATGCAACTGCTCCCCCTTCTCCACACCCCTCCCCCCTCACACACACACACACACACACACACACACACACACACACACACACACACACACACACACACACACACACACACACACACTAGGCTTTGCTTTAGCAGAATCCCCAGAAAAAACGGTTCAGTTCTTACCCAGCTGCCAGCTAAGTAGCACACCAGATGACAGGTAATGCACAAGGTAGGCACTTTGGCCCCTGAGTCATTGCCTACAAAAGTTTCCTGTGTCTCCTGACACAGGCAGAGACAAGAAAAGGATGAAATGACATGACTGATAGACTGTAAGAGGAGTTAATGTTTGAAAGGGACTCAACACATTGCCTCACCCATAACAAGTCTGTGTAAGCATGTGTTTAGTCTAGTAATTGAGGCTCTGCCTAGACTGAAGGGTGCCACTGGAAGAGTCAAACAAGACAGCGCTTCTCAAATTTTAATGTGCACACGTATCTCACCTGGGGATCCTTCTCAAATGCAGGCTCTGAATTTAAACATCTAAGATGGACTTGAAGGTTTTAGTTTTCTCTCAAGCTGATGCCAATTCGGCTGGTCTGTGAACCAGGCTGAGTATGAGAATTCTAAGACATAGATAACAGAGGAAAGCCAACCTAGGGCTGAAGTGATAGTACAGCCTTGCATGCAGTCGACCCAGGTTTGGTCCCCGACACTCCTTATGGTTCCGCAAGCCCAGCCAGGAGTGCCCAGAGCCGAGAATAAGCCTTAAGCATCCCTGAGTGTGACACGAAAGCCAACCTAGAAAGCCAACCTCATTACAGAAAGGGGGTCTGAGAGCTCAGCGTTGTAACCTGGCTACTGCTAGAGATCTGGTCTTTCAAGTCTTTTTCTATGAAGCCCAGACAGATAGTCCAGTGGGTGGGATGTTTTCCTTGCACACAGTTGATCCAGGTTTGATCCCCAGAACTTCACTGGATCCGCTGAGCCTCTCTAGGAGAGATCCCTGTCCTAGAGTCAGGAGTAAGACCTGAGCGCCAAAAACTAGAGAACAAAATAGAAATGTTCTCTTTTTTCTGGGCAAGCAGCTCTGGGCGAGAGGCATCCCTCAGCCTGAGCAGGCTAGAGGCCTGAGCTGTTTCCACTGAAGGCCAGCCAGCTTTCAAACACAAATGAAGCGCTTAGCCAGAGGGCAAGGAAGCAGTTGCCCAGGAGAAGCTTAATTCCTCCCCATTCCTAATAAAATAAACACCGAGCTCCTAGAGATTCACACCCACATCATTATGACTCCTTCCTTGTTTCCTTTCCTCCCCTCCACCAGCATCTCAAGTTCTACTGGCTGTAACCAGATGCACTTCCACTTGATCAGAGCATTTATTCTCTTGCTAGAAAGTTCCAGCCTCTCCTGCCCACTCACACAAAGTAAACCGCACGCCTTTGGCCCTTCGGAGCCCCTTCTTGTGTCTCCTCCATCGTCTAAGCCCTCAATTTTCCAAGTGTGGTTCCCAAACCAGCAGCGTCGGTATCAGCTGGGAATTTATTAGCCATACAGACGCTCAGGAATCTCTCCCTGAAACTGAATCCCAGGCTACATTTTTAAAAAAGACAACAGGAAATGTGTCCAGTCAAGTCTGAGAAGCACCATCCTCAGCCACTTTCTTGCCTCCCCAAGTTTGACCCGATTGATGTTAAGTGCCCAACTCAGTTCCCTTCACCCTGACCTAAAGGCAGAGCCAAAGTCTCTCCTCCAAATTCTTCTTGACTCCCTCTTCTTTCAGTGGCTTCCACTATTCCTCAGACTTCCTCCTCTCTACCCCTGGAGTTAGGCTTCAGAACGTATCAGTAGACAGGCGCTTAAGAAGCTTCAAAATTCCTTTTTTTTTTTTTTCCAAGTGAATAGTTTGCTTGACGGTCTTGTGCTCTGACTAGGCAGGCTATGTTCATGGCGGTTCCACACTGGACACTGGAGACTGGCCACATTGCAGAAAAATTTCATCCTGGTAGGACAAAGAAGAGATGCCATCATACAGGACCAGCTCTGAGTAGGATTCTTGTGTCTGGGTCACCTTGGATTCTAACGGAAAAAATGCAAAATGGTCAGCAGCTGCTGTTATTCACAAGATACCCCCAGGCTGAGCCAGGTTCTCCCACAGAAAATGGGGGTATCCCAAGGAGCTGCTTTTAGAAACAATCCAGCAGAGGCTGGAGAGATAGCACAGCGGGTAGGGTGTTTGCCTTGCACGCAGCCAACCCGGGTTTGATACCCAGCATCCCATATGGTCCTCCAAGCACCGCCAGGAGTAATTCCTGAGTGCACGAGCCAGGAGTAACCCCTGTGCATTGCAGGATGTGACCCAAAAAAGCAAAGAAAAAAAAAGAAAGAAAGAAACGACCCAGCAGAAGATTCTTTTAATGCCTCAAAGACTGAATATTGCTGGGGCTGCAGTGATAGCACAGCGGTTTGGGCATTAGCCTTGCATGTGGCCAACCCGGGTTCAATTCCCAGCATCCCATATCATCCCCTGAGCACCGCCAGGGGTAATTCCTGAGTGCATGAGCTAGGAGTAACCCCTGTGCATTGCCGGGTATGACCCGAAAAGCAAAAAAAAAAAAAAAGACTGAATATTGCTTACGACACGATCTTGAAATAAATTCTTCCACACTCCCTTCTTTACTCCCTATGGAAACTCTTGACAAGTCTTCTGACTTTAGATATAATTGTATGGCCCACTGCTTTGCTCAGCAGATTTATTTGGCACACAACCTCAAAGAACTGTTAGTATGCTCATATACTTTAGAATATTAAGTACTTTGTACTTTCAGGACTCTCAGAAGAAACCTGAAGTACAATTCCCTCCCAAACACAAATGGGTATGTAGGGGTCAGAGGACTCATTTAAATGCTAGAGCACAGGCCTAGCTTGTGAGAAACCCCCAATTAAATTCCTGGCACTGCACAAACTCCAGGCTCTGGTTCCCTCCTTATGCCCCCACCACAGGACCCAGGAGTGGGTACCCAGCACTGCAGAGAGTGACTCCATTTTTTTTTTTTTTTTTTTTTTGCTTGTTTGGTGGGTCACACCTGGTGATGCTCAGGGATTGGTTATTCCTGACTCTGCACTCAGGAATTACTGCTAGCGGTGCTCGGGGGACCATATGGGATGCCGGGGAGCAAACCTGGGTCAGCTTCGTGCAAGGCAAATGCCCTTACCTGCTGTACTATCACTCTGGCCCCAAGAGGCCCCAATTTAAAACTATCAACCAAAGTTTTTAGTAGGGCTTGGGGAGCATAAAACCCAGCACTGGCGCAAACGTACCAGTCCTCTGACCAGAGAAAGCTGCTTCTTTCTGCTTCACCTGCTGCTCCACCACTAAGAAAGCTCTTTCCAAGCTGACTTGATTTACAAACTCTTTTCAGTGAATCCCTTTTAATATTTTGCAGGAAATTCACTTGCAGTTAAGGCAAATAGACAAAACAGTGGCCCCAAAGTATTACATAACTTTTATCTAAAACATTCCATCTCTAATTCAAATAAAACCAAGCCATTTTGTGTAAGTATGCTCGAAAGTATAATTATTTTGTGTCAACAAATTTTCAGGAACATGTAATATATTTGTCACCACATAAGTGTTAATCTCTTTTTCTGTTTCCTTTCACTCGTTCCTGCCCTTCTAAAGCTGTCATTGTGGCATTTCCTGAGGGTCACATCACAATCTGGAGTGACAGATAAGTGTAATTGTAGTGATCACATGGATTCTACCTGTGTGACCCCCGGGGTCACTCCCGGTCACGCAAACAGTTTGCTGAGGCTCACCCCCTGACCGTGATACATGCACATGTGTAGCTGTGTCACTGACAAACATCAGCTTCAGTGTTTTGGACAGAGTGTGCTCTGTTATCCTTGGGAACTCCGGACATGGGAGTATCCAAAACTGTGCTTGGCTCAAGCACCAGGGAGAGAACTCAGGGCCTCAGGCTAGCAAAAAGACTGCTTCCTCCATTGAACTCTTCTCCAAGCCCAGAACAATTCATCTTTAAGTCTTAAAGACAAAATGGATAGAAAAAAATAAATAAACATAAGTATAAACACTGAGTTCTGCTCACCACTAAAGAAACTTAAATTAAAATATGACTCTTATTAAATTAGAAGGAAAAAGAAAAGAAAGACCAAGTTTTGTTTAAGGACAATGGATTTGCTGGTCTGATATGTTGTAGCATTTTATTTCATTGGAACAGCCTTTTGTGAAGTAATTTAACAATGTGCACACAGAGCCAAGAAAATGTCCATAATCCTCCTTCTTAGAAATAACCAAAAGTCTGGAACCAGAACAAGAGATGATGGAGGAGAGTTTTACGCATGAATACATTCATTGCATTTTAATTTTTAATGGCCAAAATTAGCAAAAGTCTAAATGTTTCATCCTACAGACAACAGTTAGACAAATTTTGGCACATCTAGAAGGAATACCATGCAACTACTGAAATTTTAAATTAAAATGTGGAATATGTAGCAACATAAGAAAAAAATGTATTTCATAAAGAAAAAGAGAACATGATACAAAATTGCATAACAATACAAAAACCATATGCCGATAAAATGATGAGTTCTTGTAATAGAGTGGAAAGATTATAAATCATTTTTTGTTTTTCTAAAATGTTATATTACTTTTGTCTTTGAAAAATATTTTAAGAACATAAAAACAGTTTGCTGCAAATATGCCATAATACAGTAAAGAAGTGTATCCATATGCATTTTTAAGCCCAAATGAATTTCTGACAGGGTACAGAGCACATTTTTCAAACATTCCCCATTCATGTACAGACACATTAAAATTCTACTAAATAAATTTTTAATGATATAAATTATCTTTTAACTTGAAAAGTGTGCTAAGGCCCTTAGATAAATATAACCATTCCTGGTGCCCAACATGGTTATTTTAAGTAATTTTATAAAATCTTTTCCACTCTTGCTGCACCTGGTAATTAAGTTCAAACATCCTGAAGAAGACTGCTTCATCTCCCTGAGGCCTAGAAAGAATTTCAATTGCCATTTAAAGCTTCCAATTAGTTCACAACATAAAATTACAATTTACTTTTGATATTTTTTCCTCTGGGCCTAATTTTTTTTTTTGCCACTCTTCTAACCCATATTGTAATTATGTCTGCTCAATCTTATGCAAAACATTTATTTTTATGCTGCTCTTCCAACTACAGTCTGGCTAGCCAGTCACCATCCTGTTTTTAAAAATACCTGTTTCAGGGACAAACTATCATTGCATGCTTTTGGTAAAAGCCTTCTGATAAAGGCCCTCACAGTGACACGCCCCTCCCTCCACCTTTAATCCTTATGTAACATTCTCATATTAGTGGGACTTGCAAATCTTCTGATAGCTGTTTCCTTTTCTCTAACCTGATTTCCAGCGCAGTTTTCACTGAGATTCAGGGCCAAGAGATAGTAACAATAACACATCTTCCAACCACTTAGGAATCAAGAGTCAAATCATTAATTGAGATATAAGTTTACCCCCCCCCAACACCCACCTCCACCTTTCCAGATAACCAAACCTTCACAATTTCTTACCTCAAGGACTGTCTCCTCAATTTTTCACCCAGAAATCTGAAACTAACTGAAATCAGTCTTTTCAAATATTTAACTCATGAAAAAGTTTATATAAGTAGTTTCCTAGAGGAAGAAAAAAATAGCTTTTGATAACAGTTGGAAGTGAAGACAAAGATCACTTCCTGTCACTCATAATTCTCTTCACCTGAGTTTTTTCCCCCCAACCAAATGGGAAGTGTCTTTAGGAGACTAAGTCCCAGGGATTGGGGGTAACAAGCCAATGATGACATCAGTCACATTTCTTTCTTCCGAGGGACAAGAAGCGAGCTTGCTCTGGATCCCACAGTAGAAGATCTCACTTATCCAAATATACACATAACTATGTTTGTGTCCGTTCTCATCCCAAGAAGAAGCCTATATCTTTGTCATCTTCTACCCTAGACTGACCAGGATATCTGACAGAGTAGGCATTAAATAAGAATCTGTAGATTCCATGTATATTGATAGCATTTTAAACTTTTCCAAATTGTATTCAATTTCAAAAAGAGGAAAGCCAGCTAATAAATCAAATGCTAGAAAATGTAAACCATCAGGCTTTATACAGCTTTCCCCAAACCTTTCATATTGCTCCACTTTTGCTGTTTACCATGTGAATTAGGAAATTAAAACGCTGCTACATGCTGTTTTAATAGTCAAACTTAAATTCAATTTGGAATCAGCACAGAGAAATATTATTTCTGAAGGCCCTTAATGGAAAAGGACTGGAAAATAAATTGAATAAAACTCAGAAAAGATTCAACCGTAGCCTGATATTTGCAACTTTGAAAGAGGAAATGCGCAACATCATTCTTAATAATGTCTAATAATTCCCACAGCATAGAGTCAGAAAAAATAATCATTATGAATAACAACATCTCAAATTCAGGTTCTTGCCCTTTAACCTAGATTAAACAAGGAGTGCCATCTGAAAGTTCTATTGTTAAAAGTTATCAGTGCAAAAGGAATTTTAATTTCAGAGGATTTAAGTTCAAATCATGAGTCATCTTCTCCATTTTAATCAGAACTCTGAGATTACTTTTTACTATTTAAAATGAATATACCTTGCTGCAGGAAAAAAGAAAGTCTGTGTAAATTGGCATACATACTTTCAAAAACTTAATCTAATGCATATTTGTGATCAAATTAAATAAACCTTTTTGAATTTTTTGATGACTTTTAATAAAAATGACTTATCATATTAGAAATATATCAATAATATTAATTGATATAACACTTATATTAATAATGTAAGTGTACCCATACCTTACATTATTAATATTTGAATATCTTGCATTATTAATATAAGAAGACATCCAAATATTTAATGTGGGAAGCTCTAAGAGTGCAAATTCTCTATAGATAGCCAGAGGTTGACCAGATAGAATTCCAGCTGTGAAACTAAGTTGATACCCCAGAGGCCTCCTTGATGATCTTGACAATCTTTTATTTTTAGTCAAGCAGTGGTCCTCTAATGCTTTCAGACCAAAGTGCTGATCCAAAAGAAGTGACAACTCCTCTTTTCCCTTTAAGTTTATTTCTATTTCTCTATACTTCTGGTTTCCTGTATTGACCTGTTTATTTTATAGCTCCATACTTCTATTCAGAATGTATAATTTCTCTCTCACCATTCTCCACCAGTCTCTCCCCCTTCAAGTCTATAAACCTCATTGATCATTTTTTTTTAATTTTATTGAATCACCATGTGGAGGGTTACATAGTTCTCAGGATTATGTCAGTTATACAATACTCAAACACCCTTCCCTTCACCAGTGCCCATCTTCCATCACCAACCCCCCCTCGCATACCTGCCGCCCCCTCCCACCTCCCCAGTCCCCACCCTTGTAAGTGATAAGTTTCACTTTGTTTACGATTTATCTCGATTACATTCCATGTTTCAACACACAACTCACTACCGTTGCTGGGGTTTCCCCCCAAAAAAGAAAAAGACAGTCCTATTGCCAAGGAAGCATTTGATAGTTCTCCATTGCTAAGAATATAGAGATATTAAGTCCCGCTGTTTGTTACATAACTTTTCTTTTTCCCCCTTGCCCCGAGCCACCGAGTTCATGCCTGTTTAGTAATCGCCACGCTGTCTGACAAAGGGAAAAAAAACGAAAAGGATGGTTATTTCCCGTCATCAGCCGGTGTGGGGCTCTGGCTTAGTTGATAGTCTAGTAGAGTGTCTGCAAGCAGTTTCTGGAACCAAAGGTCTTGCGCTGGTATCGGCTCCGGCTCGAGATACCACCAGCGTTCCGCTGTTCCTTGTACATAATTTTTCCCCTTATATCCCATTCCCACGCCACCAGGTCTGTTTGCTTAATGGACATCACACTATGATTGACGCCACGCCGCGTTTCTTCCCGAGAAAGAAGGATATTTCTTCTCAGCCGGCGTGGGGATATGGCTTAGTTCAGTCTAGAGAGATGGCTACCACTTTGATTGCCTTCAATATTTCAGCAAAAGACTTACTATTCTTGTTAGGATCTCCCACAAAAGTCCGACCCGTTAAAAAGGAACCATTACATATTGCTGGTGCTAAGATGACATTAGGTCGCGCGGCCGTGGCAGCGGCCGAGAAACCTCATTGATCATTAAACAATTCTTAGCAAATAAATCCACTCTTAGTTTTGTACCCTGTAGAAATTCAAACATGTCCACAGAAAAATGTATACAATAAAATTAATAGCAGCTTTATTCATGATAACCAAAAGGCATAAACAACCCAAAAGTTCCCTAATAATAAATAAATAAAATGTCATGTAGTTAAACATACTGATACATTCTATAGCATGGATAAGAGATGACCACTGGACTAGAGCTGTTACAGACTAGATTCCACGGGACGTCAAAAAAAAAAACGCCTGGCCACCCACCAACGAGATGGTCAGACTTCTTAGTCAGATCCTAAACAAGAGGCTGGAGTGATAGCACAGTGAATAAGGCATTTGCCTTTGCACACGCTCAACTCAGGTTCCATTCCCAACATCCCACATGGTCCCCTGAGTACCACCAGGAGTGATTCCTGAGTGCAGAGCCAGGAGTAATCCCTGAGATTCACCGAGTGTGACCCAAAAAGCAAAAAGAAAAAAAAAGAGAGAGAGACCCTGAACAAACGGTTTGAGGCTCTTCGTGTTCCTAGAGTAAGCAGATACCACTGGGCTACACTAGCACTCGACAGGGATGAATGGAGACATTACTGGCGCCTGCTCAAGCAAATCAATGAGCAAAAGGATGACAAGTTATACAAGTCTTAAAAACATGCCTATTAAGAGGCCACTCGTAAAGGATATTTTAAGACTCCATTTACAGTAAGTGACCAAAATAGACAAGTTTATAGAGAAGATATATACATATGTAAACACACACAACACACATATTTTCTGTCTTTCTAGATAAATGATAAATGATAGACATATGATATATAGATAATTGATAGATTTGGGGACCATATAATGTTGGACAGAGGCTACTCCTAGCAATTCTCAGGAGGTCATGAGGTGTCAGGGATCAAATTCAACCCTTCTGTGTACAAAGCATAAGCTCTGGTCCACTGAGTTATTTCCTTGGTCCGCAATCCCAAGATAGGAAGTATATTAGTGACTAGAAGTATACTAAAGCTAGAAAAATTGGAGGAATAGGAGGGCTGCTGATGGGTATAGTTGCTTTGCGGGGATGATCACTCACTCACTGTAACTCACTGTCGTCCCATTGGTCTTTGACAAGAATGTATAAATGCTGGATTGGTATTCACTGAAGCATTTATATGTATAAAAATCCGCGGAGGGGCTGGATCGATAGCACAGTGGGTAGGGCATTTGCCTTGCACGCGGTCGACCTGGGTTCGATTCCCAGCATCCCATATGGTCCCCTGAGTACCACCAGGAGTGATTCCTGAGTTCATGAGCCAGGAGTAACCCCTGTGAATCGCCAGGTGTGACCCAAAAAGCAAAAATAAAATAAAATAAAAATCTGCTGAACCCTTTTGGAAAACAGTATGGACGCTTCTCAAAAAATTAGAAATTGAGCTCCCATGTGACCCAGCAATATACTTCTGGGAATATACCCGGAGATGCAAAAAAGTATAGTAAAAGTGGCATCTGCACCTATATGTTCATCGCAGCACTGTTCACAATAGCCAGAATCTGGAAAAAAATCCAAGTGCCCAAGAACAGATGACTGGTTAAAGAAACTTTGGTACATCTATACAATGGAATACTATGCAGCTATTAGAAAATATGAAGTCATGAAATTTGCATATAGGTGGATCAATGTGGGAAATATCATGTTAAGTGAAATGAGTCAGAAAGAGAGGGACAGACATAGGAAGATTGCACTCATCTGTGGAATATAAAGTAACAGAATGGGAGACTAACACTTAAGAATAGTAGAGATAAGTACTAGGAGGATTACTCCACAGCTTGGAAGTTGGCCTCACATGCTGGGGGAAAAAGCAGCTCAGATAGAGAAGGGACCACCAAGCAAAGGGTGATAGGTGGGCCCTAGAGGGATGGGAGATACGGGCTGAAAATAGACTATAGACTGAACATTATGCCTACTTAGTGCCTCTATAGCAAACCACAACACCCAAAAGGAAAGAGAGAGCAAAAGGGAATGCCCTTTTGCTACAGAGTTGGGGCGGGGTGGGGCGGAGGGGATGGGGTTGGGGTGGTGGGAGGGATGCAGGGACCATTGGTGGTGGAAAATGGGCACTGGTGGAGCGATGGGTACTGAATCATTGTATGACTAAAATGCAAGCATGAAAGTTTGTAAGTCTGTAACTCACAGTGTATCTCACAGTGATTCACTAATAAAAATTTTTTTTAATATAAATAAATAAAAAGCCGCTGAATTACATATTTCCAATGAGTGGATGCTATGCTATGTGAACTATTTCTCAAAGTGAAATTTAAAACTACTTGATGCTGCAGATCATTGCCTCTGGGAAACCCTAGCTTTCCCCTGCACAGCATGTTAAATCCAGCCTCTGAGAGCCTCTATACTGGGCACATGAGACTTATCAGCAATTTATAACAATTTTAAAAATCATTTACCAAGTTTTTATGCTCTATTTCTTATTAAATAATTTCAATAACCTTGAGATAAATATTTCATCTCACTTTGCAAATAGGCACAGTTTTAAGTTTAAAGTATTCATCATTCAACAGGATTGATTCTTCCTGAAAGAAGTTGCAGGCATGTGTCCTACAAATCTCATGTGGACCTTGAAACCCAGCACCTCCTGATAAGATCTGGCTGGTTCTGGTGTTCCTGGTGCTGAATCTGGTATTCCTTGGGTGCATCCCCAGCCCCTCTTTTGTGAAGAAATAGCCAAGGAGCCTCCAGCGCTCATCATGACTGACAAAACTCCATGGAAGGAGTGAAGACTGAGCATGACATTCATATTGATTATAAGGTATGCACTATGAAGAAATTTTATTGAACATCTACTGTGAAGAGCAGGTTTTGTCAATGAGGCAGATAAGCTTCTGTTTTGTTTGATTGTTTGTTTGTTTTGCTTTTTGGGTCACCCCCGGAGATGCACAGGGGTTACTCCTGTCTCTGCTGCACTCAGGAATTACCCCTGGCGGTGGTCAGTTGAACCATATGGGATGCTAAGAATCGAATCTGGGTCGGCCGCATGCCAGGCTAACACCTTACCCGCTGTGCTATTGCTCCAACTTCCTAAGCTTCTGGTTTAAAGGGCAGCCAGTCAAAGAAAGAGACAGTTTCAAAATGGGGGTTCGAAAGGTAGTTTGAAATGGAGAGTGAAGATACAAGTGATGCTAATCCTCAAAGACAGATGCACATCTCTGTCCATTACATATATGTGTTCTATTTCATATGTGGTATATTAAGAAACAAAGCTAGAGGGGATCTGGCTTATGGCTTAGTGGCACTACACCTGCCTTACATGAGTGCAATTCCAGCATTATTACGTTTAGAATATATCCCTGAAACATTACAATGATGATAACAGCATTTTCCTGCCCCTATTCCCTGAGTACCTATTAAGAAACTATGTGCACAAGCATACTGCAATTTTGAAGACTAATTGGCCAATATTATATTTTGATTGTCATCAAATAAATATAGGGGCACAGTAAAATATTGATTGTGTGAAAAATAGCTTCTTTCTCCAGTAATAATGTGCTCATTTTGCTCTTATCTTGATAGCCCTCTAAGTTATTTTCCTCTCAATATTTAACAAAAATTAAAATTCTTGTATCCATTTTCCAATTGGAAAATTTTAATATTTTAATTTATCATTATAAAATCACATTTATACTTTTTTATACATAGCTGCTACTACATGCAGGGCAAATGGTGCTTTAGCAGGTATAAATTATGTAATAAGAAATGAAACCTGGGACCGGAGCTATAGTAAGCAGGTAGGATGTTCACCTTGCATGCGGTCAACCTGAGTTCAATCCCCAGTCTCCCATATGGTTCCCCAAGCACCACCAGGAGTAATTCCTGAGTGCAGAGCCAGGAACCACCCCTTAGTATCGCTGGGTATAACCCCCCCTAAAAAAAGAAAAGGAGATGAAACCTTGGTCTGGAGAGACAATGCAGCAGTAGCTTCAGTGCTTATCTTGCATCTAGCTGACCAGAGTTTGATCTCAGTCCCATGTAAGGTCCCCAAACCCTGCCGGGAACAACCCCTGAGCACAGAGTCAGTAGTAAGCCCTGTGCTATTGCCCAGCCCCCTAAGCTTCTGGTTTGAAGGGCAGCCAGTCAATGTTATTTGGGTTTGGTGTGGCCCAAATAACAAAGTAGCACGGTAGCACTGTAGCACTGTCCTCCCATTGTTCATCGATTTGCTTGAGCGGGCACTAGTAATGTCTCCATTATGAGACTTGTTGTTACTGTTTTTGGCATATTGAATACGTCACAGGTAGCTTGCCAGGCTCTGCCACGTGGGCGGGATACTCTCAGTAGCTTGCTCGGCTCTCCAAGGAGGACAGAGGAATCAAACCCGGGTGAAGGCAAACGGCCTACCCGCTGTGCTATCACTCCAGCCCAAAACTGCATTATATCCACAAAATGAGCTACTTTTCCCAAAATGACCTATATTCAGAGTTCAGAGCAAGCAGAGTACCTGAAAGAATTCCACTATTCTTTTCACGGTTTATTAACAAATTCTTGAGTCATATGGTAACATCACGATGGTATAGAATCATTTAAAAGGCACATTCTTGGAGTCAGAATGATAATACAGCTGGTAGGGCACCAGCCATGAACACATCCATCCAACCCAGGTTCAATCCTTGGCAGTATATATGTATGGTCCCCTGAAGCACCACCAGGAGAAATTCCTTAGTGCAAAGCCAAGGAATGACCCCTGAGCATTGCTGGGTGTGTCGCACCATGCCCTATCACCCCTCAAAAAGACAAAAACTCTTTAAAAATGTCCCAACCCTATACTAGAATATTACCTGTACTAAAACAACAAAGTAAAAAGAAAGAAAACCTAAAACCTATTCGAGTAAAATATATTATTTTTTAAATAAACTCATAAGCTCCTTGCTCAGAGTGAAGAGATTTTTAAACCAGTCTTTGCATCTCAAAAGCCCTTTCTGTTTTGCCATTTCTCAGTCCTTCATCCTGTCTCTTTCTCATTTCACTTTACAAATGGACGCTACTTGAATCAAGTAGAATAATAGTCTGCAAGTAAGATCTGTCTCTGGGCAAGGATCATGTCCTATTCACCTTTGAAATCCTAATAAACTCGAACAGCACCTGTTACAGGTGATCGACACAATAGAAAACAAAATAAAACAAGGAACGAGTTGATATTTCTCCAACATGGTGAGCTATGCTCTGAAGCACCCTTACTTCCTCCTCTCCATCCCTTCTTCACCCCACCCACTATATCAGGTAAAAAAATCCTCAGTGTTTTTACAGTCAGAAACATGGTTCTTGGTTGAAATCAGTTAAACCAAATTCAAATTCTGGCTTTTCTGGGGGAAAAAAAAAAGCTCAGGTGCTCACAAAACCTGTAGCAAATGGTACTAAAGAAAATTAACACATGTAAGTGAGGTGTATAGATTACAGCATTGGATCCCTCTCGATACCCACAAGGAAAGATTCTATTGTACTTTTAGACAAAGTACCTATAAATAAACAATTAAACTGCATTTGTTTTTATTATCCAATTTGGGCTGGGCTAAACGTCTAAACTTGACCTTTGAGTTTTCTTCAAAGGCATATATTGCCAAGCAATATAACAAACAGCATAAATGGAATTTGTTTTAATTTATCCATGATGGGGGTGGAATTAAGGGTTTTATTAAATCTACTATTGCTTATATGCAAATTACACTGATTAAAATGAATTTTCAATTACCTAAAATGTTCCCAATAAGATCCCTTGAAGCATTTTATTGGCACTTGTTACTGGTTTCAGTGATTATATATTGAACCCTAAGTCATCCTTTCAGTAGCTCACTGGTGGTGCAGAAAATTAGCCCACTTTATACACAGAGCTATATTAATCAAGCATATAAAATGAGTATAATTAATTGTGTACATCTTATATATACACATATGCCTTAAAATGTTTTAGATAAAAATGTGTTCAATTTTTAAAGTTCATACCAAAATTTAGAAGAAAAAGATTAGATTTTTCTCACAGTTCTCACCACCCAAAGACTAGCAAGCATGTAACATTTTAGTATTTTTCCTTGTCTTCCTCCTATGCATATTTTTACATAATTTTAATCATAAAGTAAATCACTTTTGCACATTGCTTCCCATTTAAAATAACTTAAATTTTTTTAATGGCTGCATAATATTGCATTGGATATATATACCCTAATTTATTTAACCAGTTCCCTATTTGGGCAATTTTAAGTTATGCCTTAGCTTTCAGATTTATTAATAATGCTGCAATTATCTTTCAGTAAACAATTTTTTTCACATATGACGTTATGTCCTTAGGGCAAGCTCTCCAGAATAGAATTATATTGTTAGAATCTTCATCTTTAATATCAAACTGCCATGCAACTTGGAACGGTATTTTTATGATCAGTAAGGGCTCACCAATCCATTCTACAGCAAGTTTCTCTCTCCTGGATTCTTTCCAATAGTGATTGAAAATGGCTAGCAGTAGTAAATCTGAAAACATCAGAGATGAATGTCTTGGGTTCATGCGTTTTGCTCAGTTCTATCCTACCTGTTGGGTGCCCTTTCCCTTCAGGTCATAAGTGCCCCTTTCTTCATCACTTGAATCTTTTCTGGACCAACATATTCTAGTAAAAGATAATTTCTGAAGTGAGTAAGAAGTAAATCCAGGAGAAAAATATCTAACCTGCAGCATTTCAGGAATGATAGATGACCTGTAGTTACAGACTTTCCACGTCTATTGAATCTCATCAGAGAAGCCTGGAGTCCTGTTTTGAAACTACTGTACGGAAGGGAAAAGGGAAGAATTGTTTGGGTTTCAATGACCTTTGTTCAATAGTTTTTAAGCATAGGCTTTAGGGGTTTTTTTTTGGTGGGGGGAGGGTGGAGGATGGGTTGGGGCATACCCAGCAGTGCTCAGAGGTCACTCCTGGTGGAATGCAGGAATGCTATTTTTCTTCATAGTAAACAATATCTACTCCTAATTGAAAATCTGGAAACCATCATTTTCAAAAGAATCAAAAGGAAAACAAAATCAATTGAGATGGCATCGCTGAGCTCAGTACAATTATTGGAAGCCTCTGAACACACTGTCTCCACATTTTGAGTTCCGCTAGAGTCTACAGCACACGGGATAAGCAAGGTCCTTTGAATTCCTATTTAGTAAGTTCCCAGAAATTTGTACTCAGGCAGGCCTCTGGAATTAGAAGGAGAAAAGATCATTTGATTCCATGTGAGTCAGAGAGTTTTTGGAGGCTCAAACCAGCAGTTTTTCCCCTTCGTCATTGAGAAGATAGCACATTTCCTGTCTATGTTCAGAATCCAGTGGCATTTCCTAGAATTCAACTACCTTCCTCTTTCTACGGAGGAAGTGGACAATTTAGAACCCAGGCCATCCCATATGGGATCTTAATTATTAACATACTCTTGCCCTTGAGTATAAATAACAAATTACCTTCTGTTTTGCTTTTGGTATGTCATATTTCTGTCTGGACCTTTTACTCAGGTCATGTTTCTGAACTTTATTTATACAACTTGGCTTTCCTTGGCCTCACAGAGTTTTCAAACTAATTTTGAGGGCTAGAGAGATAGTACAACAGGTAAGGCGTTTGCCTAGCATTCAGCTAACCCGGATTTGATCCCTGTCACCCCTTGTCATCCCCCAAGTCTGCCAGGAATTATACTGAGTATAAAGTCAGGAGTAATCCTTAAGCACCACTGGGTGTGGCCCCCCCAATTTTTTTTAAATCAAAAAATTTATCTTCAGGAGACAAGATGGTATATTGGTTAAAGGTATGTCTATGGTTGGTATGCTACATTTGACTCTGTTGAAACAGGTACTTTGACCCATAGTTGGTGGGGACATGAGAGGGACAAGTCCCTTGAAAAGCAACTTGACATCATCTTTTTACTAAAAATGCACAGATCCTTTCACTCAGTAATTTTTTTGGTCTGGAAATTTATCGCCGAGATGGACCCACGCACAAAGAAAATGAGCATGATTTGATATTAGTGGTGCAATATTTACATTATTGCACTGTTTACTATAATTATATTTGATATTTGATATACTTTATAATACAGAAAAAATTTTGGAAATGACCAAAATAATTCATCAGTAGAAGATTGGTTAAATCACCTACACAATGAAATGATCCACAGGCATTTAAAAGTGAAAAAAAAAAACATCCCACTATGTACTCATAACAGTATTTAAAACAGTATTTAATAGTACACATAAAAGATGAATAATTACATAAACAGAATATATTTGTATAGTATATTATTTATAATATATCATCATGATCATCATCTTAATGTGTAAAATGACAAATGTAGCTTAGAAGTTTAAGCCCAAACTCTGGAGCCAGATAAATAAAGCTGACTCCACTTCCTCTTAGCCGTGTGATCTTGGACAGTTACTTAACCTCTCTAAATCTTAACATAAGCACCTATAAAATGGAGATAATAATGGTATTTACTTCATAGGATTAAGAGTTAGCTACTTTTATAGTTCATGAAAAGAGAAGAATTTGGCAGCACAGAACATGCTGTCTTTGTATAAAAGATGGAAGGAAAGACCATATTTGTATTTGCTTTTTTTTTTTTTTGCATAGAGTAGCATTGGGAAGGATATGACCGTCTAACAAGAGTGATTACTTACAGGAAGTAGAGGCATGGTGCTAGATGCAGATAAGAGCAATTTTTTTAAAATTGCAAATTAATATCCTGACTTTTGGAGCCATATGGATTTAATATCTCACCCCCCCAGGTTTAAAAATATTTTAAAAAATGAGCATGAACCACAGATCTATGAGACTCTGAACTATGAGGAAAAAACATATGCGTCCCCGGATATTAGGCCCTAGGTTAGCTTCCCCAGCACCCAAAACAAATGCTGAGAGCAAAGTTTTAAGTTATTATCAAGGAATTACCAGCAGAAATTTTGGGGGATAGGTTTTCAGTTGAGAAGGACACTATTGGAAGTTGGGAAACAGTGAGTGAGCTAGATCACCAGAACAGGAACCTCACTGGATTCCAGATGTTGTCCAGCACAAAGCAGATAATTGAGGGCTGGTTTTCATCTCTTACACTTCAGGGGACCTTAAGCAAATAAAAAAAATTATTAGAACCATTGTTTGCAAAGTGGGGAAAAAAAGAAGCAACCATTGTTTGCAAAGTACTACCTAAGTGAGATGATTAGGAAGGGAAATGGTGAGGCTGGTAGTCGGGTTAGGATTTCCATACACTCTTTATATACTTAAGATGTTCTAGGAGCTGGAGCCATAGTGCAGCAGGTAGGGCATTTACCTTACATGCAGCCGACCCAGGTTCGATTCCCAGCATCCCATATGGTCCCACGAGCACTTCCAGGAGTGATTCCTGAGTGGAAAGCCAGGAGTAACCCCTGTGCATCACCAGGTGTGACCCAAAGAAGAAAAAAATTGTCTACTGTTTGTTTTAAAGACTGAGGACTTCGGCCAAAAGGCACATGAAAAAGTGCTCTACATCACTAATCATCAGAGAGATGCAGATCAAAACAACCATGAGATACCACCTCACACCACAGACGCTAGCACACATCCAAAAAAACAAAAGCAACCGCTGTTGGAGAGGATGTGGGGAGAAAGGGACCCTTCTACACTGCTGGTGGGAATGTCGGCTAGTTCAGCCCTTTTGGAAAACAATATGGACGATTCTCAAAAAACTAGAGGTTGAGCTCCCATTTGACCCAGCAATACCACTGCTGGGAATATATCCCAGAAAATCCAAAAAGTATAGTCGAAATGACATCTGCACTTATATGTTCATCGCAGCACTGTTTACAATAGCCAGAATCTGGAAAAAACCCGAGTACCCTAGAACAGATGACTGGTTGAAGAAACTCTGGTACATCTATACAATGGAATACTATGCAACTGTTAGAAAGAATGAGGTCATGACGTTTGCATATAAGTGGACTAGCATGGAAAGTATTATGCTAAGTGAAATGAGTCAGAAAGAGAGAGACAGACATAGAAAGATTGCACTCATCTGTGGAATATAGAATAATAGACTATAAGACGAACACCCAAGAATAGTAGAAATAAGTACCAGGAGGTTGTCTCCATGGCTTGGAGGCTGGTCTCTCATTCTGGGCAACTCAGAGAAGGGAACACCAAGTAAAATGTGGTTGGAGGTCATGTGGGGGAAAGATGATGCGGGCCGAATATAGACTAGAGACTGAACACAATGGCCCTCAACACCTTTATTGCAAACCACAACACCTAATCAGAGAGAGAGAACAAAAGGGAATACCCTGCCATAGTGGCAGTGTGGGGTGGGGGGAGACGGGACTGGGGAGGGGCGGAGGGATGTTGGGTTTACTGGTGGTGGAGAATGGGCACTGGTGAAGGGATGGGTTATCAAACTTTGTAAGGGAGAAACATGAGCACAAAAATGTATAAATCTGTAACTGTACCCTCACGTTGACTCACTAATTAAAAATAAATTATTAATTAAAAAAAATAAAAAATAAATAAATAAACAAAAAAAAAGACTGAGGACTTCAGACATATTTTTTAAGTCTGAGGAAGCATAAGATCAAGTAATATGTCTATTTACCAGTTTAAACTCCCCCATTCGTGTGGACCTGTTCTCCCAATTGACACGCTAGTAATTGGCCTATTAGCAGTAATATCAAGTAATAATCAAAATAGTGTTTTTCGAGTTCCTGGCACTCTGAATTTGCAATACTCAATTGGACATTAACCATAATTCTGATGTGATGTCATTGCAGAGTATACTACAATATGATTTTTATGTCTTTGCAGACTTTATTTTTTACTTTCTCTCTTGCTGTATAGCAGTTTTACTTATTATGAATTCAGATTTTTACTATCTTAGATGAGAAAGGTCACAGTTTTGGCAAGATGTGGATAGCAAAGTCCCATGTGTGTCTATAAAACTAAATAGTGATTCCAAAGTATCTTTTACTATGAGCGCAGGATGTTTCCCAGATTTTAAAATATATCATTTTAAATTCATGGATCTTTGAGAAATGCAGGGAAGTAAAATAAATCTTCCCTTTTATACACAAGCGACTGCAGGAAAAAAAGAATTTTATGTAAATAACTGCAGGTGGTGATGTTACAATATTACAACAAGCCTCTGTAAATTTTGGTGTTCACCAAGTGGACTCTGGGCAAAGGCTCTGTTTCTTTGCAAACTCTGTCCCATCTCCTTGGAGTAGATTTTTTTCTCCCTCCCAACTTGCACCCAATTCAATCGATAAAATTTTCTCATTTTCTTTTAATATCAACTGAGACACCCTTCACTGAGAGGCTTTCTGTGACCTCCCCAAGTCTAAGTCAGTTGCCCATCCTTTACACACTCATATATAACACCAGGCTTTATCAAGTGATTTAAATACTCCTTATTTTTGTTTTGTTTTGTTTTGTTTTTTCAATTTTTATTTTATTGAATCACCATGAAAAAAGTTACAAAGATTTCAGATTTTTTTTTTTTTTTTGCTTTTTGGGTCACACCCAGATATGCTCAGGGGTTACTCCTGGCTTTGCACTCAGGAATTACTCCTGGCGGTGCTTGGGGGACCATATAGGATGCCGGGGATCGAACCCGGGTCGGCCACATGCAAGGCAAACGCCCTACCCGCTGTGCTGTCACTCCGGCCCAGATTTCAGATTTTAAATCTCAGTCATACAATGATCAAACTCTCATCCCTTCACCAGTGCACATGTTCCACCACCAAGAATCCCAATATACTCCCCTTCCTCACGCCCCCCTCCACCAGAGTGGCTAGTGATCTTCACTTTATTCTCTCTATACTTTGAATACATTCAATATTTCAACAGAGAACTCACTATTATTATTTGGAATTTTCCCCCAACAATCAAACCTGCTGAAAAGGCATCATTTGATAATTTGTTTTCCATTGCTGAGAATGAAGATTATATGAGCTCGTGCGGCCACAACAGCGGCCACGCGGTTTTGAATTTCTGATATTTTAGCTCAGTTTACAGTCTAGGTGCATTTCTGTAAGAAGCCACTGGGTGCCAAAATGGGTTAGTAGACCTCCCGGATCATAGTCTTTAAGGAGCAGAGCTTAAATACTCCTTTAAATACAATAAGTAATCCAATAAGTCACAGTATTAAATAAAGTACTCTGGGCCCTTTTGGATATCCTATGAGTGAATTGGCTAAATTGTGATGCATTATCATAAGTGGTTCTCTGCTTGGCTCTGTTTTGCAATCAGTATTTTATTTGTGTATTTATTCATAAAAACACTTCCTAACAGAAATATAATAGATATCACACATGTGACTATAAATTTTTTTAGTAGTATCAAATACAGATGAAAATAATTTTAATAGGGGCCAAAGAAGAGTAAATGCGCTTGCCTTGCATGAGGCTGACACTGTTTCAATGCCTGGCACCACATAAATCCCCTGAAAAGCATCAGGAGCAACCCCCAAGCACAGAACCAGAAATAGCCCCTGAGTGCTGCTGAGTATGATCCAAACTCTCCCCAAAAGAAAATAACATGAACATCTTAACCGAATATATCCAAAAGATTATCACTCAACATATGGCCAGAATAAAAAGTATTAAGCTATTTACATACATTCTCTCATGTGAAAACTTCTAAATCTACTATGTATTTTTACATTTAGACAAATATTTATTAGATATAGTCACATTTTTAAACAATATATATTCATATGTGACCAGTGGTTGACATTTAAGACTGAACAAATGTATAGTAGAATCAGCCTCCATGAACTGAAAACAAGAGCTAAAATAAAATATTAGCCATAAATCATGCCTACATATAGATATTTCCCTCATTCCACCCCTTGTCATCGGTCTTCCTGCTTCACTAAACGTTAAGTTCCTAAAGGACAGAACATGTATATTTATGTACACAGATCTGCACATAAATGTTTATATCTTACTGTCATCTCAAAGTGCAAGACTCAGATCACGGCGGTGAGATAGATATTTTTAGATCAGATGTATTTTTATGATTATTAAGATGTTATTTGCCTATATCATTCTTTTTATGCATGCACAAATTGTAAAAGTAATGATATATAAAACTGTCGGCATCTTCACACAGATCAATACGGTAGAACACTGTGTTAGACATCATTGTAATCTTCAATATGCTGCGTTTAAAACTTTGAGGATCGTTCAGTGACTTACAGTGCCTATCTTCAAGCATAAGGGCTTGAGTTCCATCCTCAATATTGCCTCATGTGCCTAGTACACCCTTGCCTGCTCTGTAGTTTGAGCTTAGCAGCTCTACTGTCTGTGATCTCTGGCACCACAAGTTACACACAGCCATTTGAGTGTAAGCTCTACAAAACAGGTGTAAGTACCTGTTTAGGAAGTGTGTTTTTTTAATAGTCACACTTCCAACAGCCAGGAAGTGTGACCCCTGGTAAAGAGAGCCTGCGAGTACTGTGATAACCCTAATAGATACTATACTCAGAATGTACTCAAGTACCGTAACTCAAGTGTGACACTCGGTGAGTATATGTGCAAACCCTTCCATTAAAGAAGTGCAATTCTCGGGCTGGAGTGATAGCACAGTGGGTAGGGCGCATGCCTTGAATGTGGCCTACCCGGGTTTGATTCCCAGCATCCCACATGGCATCTCCCCTGAGCACCACCAGGTGTTATTCCTGAGTGCAGAGCCAGGAGTTAACCCCTGTGCATTGCCAGGTGTGACCCAAAAAAAAGGGGGAAAAAATGTGCAATTCTCAGTGAGCACTGTAATCTGGTGTGTGAACACCGAGACATGATATGTAACTCTTCACAACACTGCCACAAAACGTGCAAGCAACTGTGTCTGGTGTGGGTGTGTAATCCCCACCACTACAACAGGAACAGAAACAAAGGGAAGGAGGAAACTTGTTTAACTGTCAATTTCTAAGTTCTTGATTAAGTGATATAACTTATATGTTTTCTTAAACTCTGGCTCTTGAAGGCTCATTGTTTTAATACTGGTTGAGTAAACAAGCCAAGCTCTTCCCAAATCAAGGTGCCGTGGTTGTCTAGGGAAAGCACAGGTGCAAATGCTTGAGTTGTGAGATGAATTAGTGGTTGTGTCTTCACAGCTGTTCCTTCATGTCCTTACCTGAAAGACAAACTGACAAACTATGGCAATTCAAAGCAAGGGATTGCATAGATATTTTCTCGGAGTAAATGAAGTAAGCCTGTAATTTCAAAGAAAATGACAATATAGAGTGGCCAAAAATAAAAACACAAAAATTTTTTTAATTTTATTGAATCACCATGTGGAGGGTTACATAGTTCTCAGGATTATGTCAGTTATACAATACCAGTGCCCTTATTCCATCACCAACCACCCCAGTATACCTCCCGCCCCTCCTCTGTCCCCGCCATTGTAAGTGATAAGTTTCACTTCGTTTGCGCTTTATCTTGGTTACATTCTATGTTTCAACACATAACTCACTATTGTTGCTGGGGTTTCCCCCAAAAAATAAAAAGACAGTCCTACTGTCAAGGAAGCATTTGGTAGTTCTCCATTGCTGAGAATGTAGAGATATTAAGTCCCGTTGTTTGTTACATAACTTTTCTATTTTTTTCCCCCTCGTCCCGCACCACCGAGTTCACGCCTGTTTAGTAATCACCACGCTGCCTGACAAAGGGAAAAAAAAAACGAAAAAGATGGTTATTTTCCGTCATCAGCTGGCGTGGAGCTCTGGCTTAGTTGATGGTCTGGTAGAATGTCTGCAAGCAGTTTCTGGAACCAAAAGTAGTGCGCTGGTATTGGCCCCGGCTCGAGATTCCACCAGCGTCCCGCTGTTCCATGTACATAATCATTTATTCCCTTGTATCCCATTCCCACGCCACCAGGTCCATGTCAACTTAATGGACATCATATTATGGTTAACGCCACGCCGCGTTTCTTCCCGAGAAAGAAGGATATTTCTTCTCAGCCGGCGTGGGGATATGGCTTAGTTCAGTCTAGAGAGATGGCTACCACTTTGATTGCCTTCAATATTTCAACAAAAGACTTACTATTCTTGTTAGGATTTCCCACCAAAGTCCGACCCATTAAAAAGGAACCATTTCGGGGCTGGAGAGATAGCACAGCGGGTAGGGCGTTTGCCTTGCACACGGCCGACCCGGGTTCAAATCCCAGCATCCCATATGGTCCCCTGAGCACGGCCAGGGGTGATTCCTGAGTGCAGAGCCAGGAGTAACCCCTGTGCATCGCCAGGTGTGACCCAAAAAGCAAAAAAAAAAAAAAAAAAAAAAAGGAACCATTTCATATTTGCTGATGATTAGATGATATTAGGTCGCGTGGCCACAGCAGCGGCCACGCGGTTTTTGGTTTCTGTATAAAGCCCAGGGAAAGTACAGCCAGAAATTACACGTCACTACAAACTTTTACCCTTTTTTGGTCCCCCCAAAGTCCAACCTGTTACTAAGGAACCATTTCATATTGCTGATGATTAGATGACATTAGGCCGCTGCCGCGGCCGCACGGTTTTGGGTTTCTGTATAAAGTCCAGGGAAAATTCCGCCTGAAATTCTATCGCTACAATCTTTTACCCTTCTATGGTGCTCATAAGATGGGAAAACTAGAGAAATACCGGGCCCCCACAGGGGCAGCCTGGCGGAAACGCTCAGTTAACATACTGCAAGTTTTTCAGTGGGCTGCTGGTGTCCAAAGTAGCTCTTTTGGCCTCCTCGGTCATACTGGAGCGGCGGCAGCGGCGAGTGGGAAGCCCACGTGGCCCCACTGTCCTTAAGTGTCGGCGGTAGGCGGAGACCGGTACTTCTCCGCCCCGCGATCTCCCGCAAGCCGCACCGCGCATTTGGGTCCGAAAAACACATATTTTTGTTTCAGTAAAAATTCAAATTTTGGAAAACTTGTGTCTACCGCTTTAAATTCTACAGCTTTTGAAGAAGTTGAAGGTGATATGAACAAATGTGATGATAAAGTTATTACATAAAGAAGCAGAATCATTTGGAAGATATGTCATATACTCAGGGAACCAACAGCTTTCAAATGAAATATGCAATATGCAACATCTGTATACAACCAATATACAAAAAACATCTCCATATAAGGTTTTCCATATAAGGTTCAACCAGTTTGTGATTAATCATTGTATTTGTATTTTAGTGTACAGAGATGAAAATGTTCAATGATGTTTTATATTTTACGTTGCCATTAAACTTTAAGACAATATCACTTATTTTAAATTAAAACTGTAGGAACCAAAGAGATAGTACAGCAGATAGGGCACTTGCTTTGCACATGGATTATCCTGTGTTCAGTCCCCAGAATTCATGTGGTTCCTTGAGCCAGCCAGAGGTGATCCAGAGTGCAGAATGAAGGGTAAACCCTCAACACTGCCAGATGTGGTGAAAAAGCAACCACCAAACAAAAAACAATAAATTACATGTAAAGTGGGGACCAGAAAGGTAGCAGAGAGACTAAGGCATTTGATTCACATGCAGTCACCATGCTTCACCAAGCACCAATGGTGTGGCCCCAAAATAAAAGAAGTAAATAAATTTTAATAATGACAATGGCATCAAATATTATCCATAGTCATCTGAAAAAAATACCATTACCCCTTCTTTTCCAATTGCATATGTTTTCAACCAAATAATATCATATTTCAACAGACTGAATCAGGAGTAGACATGAGAAACTAAATAGTCTCTAAGTGGAAAATAAAAAGGTTTACAAAAAAAGTACAGCTGTGGCATTTATTCATTATTTGGGGGAGAATATTCTATTTCATAAAATAATAAAGATTTCATCTTGCTATGTCATATTTTAATTACTGCGACTTTAAAATAAAGTGATGAATCAATAGTCTTAATTTCTTATATAACAATTGTTAATGTGACTAAAAGCTCTTTGATATATTTAATAATTGGTTTCTTAAAAGATTTTAAGAGTATAAAATATTTTTGGACCAAAAGTTCAAGAACCTGACACTTTTTTTTTTTAATTTTTAGGTTTGGGGACCACACCCAGTGATGTTCAGGGGCTACTCCTGGTTCCGTGCTCAGGGACGGCTCCTGGTGGTGCTCAGAGAACCATAAGGGATGCCACAGATCAAAATCGGGTTGGCCAAAAGGAGAGAGTAAAAGGGAATATGCCTGCCAGGGAGGCAGGTGTGTGTGGGGCAGGGGGAGTAGGGTGGGAGGGATACTGGGAACATAGGTGGTGGAGAATGGGCACTGGTGGAGGAATGGGTACTCAATTATTTTATGACCGAAATGAAAGCATGAAAGTTTATAATTCTGTAACTATACCTCACGGTGACTCACTAAAAAAAATTTTTAAATATTAAAAAAAAGAAAGAGAAGAAAAGAAATGGTCCCTGAACAGAGAAGCAGGAAGAAGCCCTGAGCACCCCAAGTGTGGCCCTCAAGCCAAAAAAAAATTTTTTTTTCATTAAAATGAAGTGACACAGTAGAAAAAAAAAATCGGGTTTGCTGTGTTCAAGGCAAATGCCTACTCACTGTACTATCACTCCGGCCCCTAGCCTAGCACATTCCCTAAAGTAAAAAACTTTCATAAGATGTTTATTACAACCTTAACAAATGAAAAGAGTTGATAGCACCATTGAGAGAACAAACCCACACCAGGATCTTCCAATATGATGTGCTAAGAGAGATACATTATTTGTGATATTCTTTCTTCAGGGCATGACAGATCCAACCCACAGCCTCACATTCCCAGTCCCTCTGTGGTATTTTTACCCCCAAAAGTACATCCTAAATCTAATTGTGAAGGAATAGATGACAACTCAAATTAACAAACAATCCACCACACGTCATGCTTTTAGTTTTCCAAAATATCAAGAAAAGTAAAACCAAGCAAGTTTCCAATTAAAGCCTGACAGAACATAACTGAACACCACAGGTTACTCAGAAGTCTCATTTACTTTTGAAAATAGTGATGGAAACTGTAAAAAGCTAAATTCAATCCAGAGATTAAAAAACAATACTATCTTTTTTTTTGGGGGGGGGGGTCACAACCAGGGATGCACAGGGATTACTCCTGGCTTTGTACTCAGGAATTTACTCCTGGTGGTGCTCAGGGGACAATATGGGATGCTGGGAACCGAACCCAGGTAGGCCACGTGCAAGGCAAACCCCCTACTCGCTGTGTTATCACTCCAGCCCCAACAATTCTGTCTTAAAGTTAATTTTGTATTTAGATCATTGTATGGCCTTGGAGTATAAGAAAGTGGTTTAACTTTTAGGAACTAATGAAGAGGGGTAAATTTAGTGTTAGTTTTGCATTTGATCCTCCAAATGTTTCAGGGAACAATAAGGAAGGACAGAGCAAACATAAGGTTAATATTTATAATCTGGGAAAAATTCTTTGCACTACTTGTGCAACTTTTCTGCTACAAAGTATGTCAAAATAAGAAAAAGAAAAAAATAGTTACCAAGTGAATACAAGAGTGAATCTTTTTCCAGCCACTTCCGTTTTCTTCAATTTCTGGATTTAGACCTTAGGTCTTAGAAGAGTAAAAGGGAGCAAAAAATTTAAAGTCTCAATGGTTAGTATATTCCTATACCTAACATTAGCAATATATATATAAGCAAAGTGCCTCCAAAATTTCTTCCTCCTCTTGTTATGCTTCTTAAAAAAGCCTTTCCAGCCCTGAAAGAGGTTTTCATAGACTCCTTTTTTATTTGTTTTGTTTTGTTCCTACTTTGATGTGTGTGACTGTGGGGAGGGTGAGAAGGGGGGGAGGAAGGGAGATGCAGAAAGAATTGTTTACCAGTATTTAACCCTTAACATAAAACACACCACCCAAAGACCAAAGCCACAATAAGTAGGACATTACTACTCTTGGAAAGGTTTAAAAGAGGGCCTTATGTCCTGTAACTCTGAGGAACTGAAACCGTTGGTAAGGAAACCTTGGCTGTTCTCCTAAACGGTCGCAGTTCGTGGGCGTCTTGCTGACAGGACGGGACCTGGTATCAGTGATTCTTCGTTCCACTTCTCTGGTCTGAAAGTGCACCGCTTGTGGCTTGACGCCTTTGAAGTGAAATGGGAGCTGGGCCTTCTAGGACTGACTGAAATGTGTGTGGTTTAGAGACCAGCCCTGTTGTTTAATTCGAAGCAGACCATGGGTGTGAAGGACGGAAGGATGGTTTCCTTTTTCTTTTCTTTTTTTTTTTTCCGTGTGTTTGCTTTAAAAGAGAATTAAGAAAAAAAAAAATGCCCCGTGCGTGAACGGTTCACCTCTGCAAACGTAGCCCGTCCTGTCTTTAGTAGGATCAGCCTGTGTTTCTGAGTCAAGCTCCCTAGTTCTGTAAAAGCTTGCGAGCACTGATTTGATTTAAGACCCAAGGACCTTATAAATTAGCCACTTTAAACTGGGTTAAGGACATTACATTGAAAGATTAAAGAACTCCCCAGGGACACAGCAAATGAAGGGCAAAAGCAGGATGGAAATATCAGCCCTGTGACCCCGGTTCAGAGGGTTCCTAGACGAATTCCCCCAATGGCTTCCCAAAGATGCTGAAAATTCCCAAAGCCATACTTAGAAGAATATATAAGGCCCTTCTCTTGCAGAGGTACCAACCTGCAGGGCCTGAAGGTTCTGTTCAGTCTGTTTCCGTCACTCACAGGCCCCAGTTCAGGCTCCATTGTCTTCCCCCACCCTGTTTTATTTTTAGTATAGTCTGCATCTTTATCCCACACTACACTACAATGTATGTCATCTATATTCTTCATATTAAAATATTAGCTTCAGGAAGCCTTCATAGTCATTGTTTTTTAATAGCTGGCATATTGGAATTGACTGGACTGATTCCCTGGGCTGTTTTTAACAAATTACCATGAATTTGGTCACTTAAAATGATAGAAATATTTTCTTATACAGCTCTGGAGGTCAGAGTCTGAAGTCAGTTTCCATGGGCCAAAATCAAGATGTTGTTGGCAGGGCTATCACCTCCTTAACAGAGCGCTAGAGAAGAATTTGTTCTTGCCTTTTGCAGTTTCTGGTGGCTGCCAGCATTCCTTAGCTTGTAGCTGTATCATTCCAATCAAGGTCAGCGTCATCTAGCGTCTGCTTCAGTCTTCATGTTATCTTCTCATGTGTCAGGAGGTTAAAAACATTCTCTGCCCCTGTCTTACAAGGATAGCTTTAGGACCCATGCAGACAATCCTGGTTAAGTTTCTTGCAAATAAGGAAACTGAGGCATCTGAAAATTAAACAGCTGCGGGGCTGGAGCAATAGCACAGCGGGTAGGGCATTTGCCTTACACGCGGCTGACCCAGATTTGGTTCCCAGCATTCCATATGGTCCCCTGAGCACCACTAGGAGTAATTCCTGAGTTCATGAGTGCATGAGCCAGGAGTAAACCCTGAGTGCATGAGCCAGGAGTAAACCCTGTGCATTGCCAGGTGTGACCCAAAAAGCAAAAAAATAAATAAAATTAAATGACTGCTCCTAATCTACCCAGTTGACATTGTCAGGGAACGGCTAAACCCAGGCAATCTGATTTAAGGGCCCTTACACCTCTCTTCATAAGCATCTTGCTGAATATTTGTGCTCTCATGGTTCTTGTTTATACCTGAAGAATGATTCCTATTTATGGATTACCCCAGTTGACTAGTCTTCACGAAATCCTGTAACAGATATTGCAGGGATACAAGAGATTGGGAATTAACCTCTTGTCTGCATGGTTCCATTTATTTGGAAAGAAAAGGTGCTATGTGGAATAACTGAGCCTTATGCTGGAAAGTGAAAGAGCCTGAAGGTACCTCTGAAAGCTATAATTTCCTGATCTCATGCTAGTTATATGCATGTGGGGTAGGTGGTAAAAAACCATTGCTATACAATAATGTATTGTGTACTTTTCCTTGTGTGTGTTAAATCTGGGGAATTCATGAGAAGGAGACATAAAGTTACAACTGTGAGAAATGTAGAGATTGAAAGAGAGGCCACGAAGCAGTCCGTCCAAAGCACCAGTTATGTGAGCCATTCCCTAGCCTTTTGATTAATTGCCTGACTAATGAAGGGCTAAGGGTGAGGAATTTAGATTTTTCCTGGGCCTTTCATATTAACATTCCCAAAATAAACCCACCTCAAACTCAACATAGCTATAATTCTGAGTTAAACAAATATTTAAAGTATGATTCCAAATGTTGCAAATAAGCACTATCCCTCCCAAAAGAAATTTATGTTATCACATAAATTTGGAAAATCCCAGGCAAAATAAATTTAGATCCATTCTTTACTGCAGAACATGTTAGAGTGTTAAATACATTAACGTGAACTCTAAAGTTCCAGGAATGTGCTATATTTTGCATTTTCCCTAAAATGTTTTACTATGGAAAACTTAAGATTTTTTTTGCCACCTTTAGGATTAATGTTCTGAGTAATACATTAGAAAAGTGCTTTTGTAGACCCTAATTTACAGATACAGTTCCACAAAAGATTGTGCAGATTAGAAATCATCTTTCAAAGCATTTCTTGAGGTCTTTCTAGGTTACTCTCACTATCCTCCAACAAGTTGGAGAATTGGTTCAAAAGATAAAATAAAATATCCCATAACTTATGTTTATAAATTGGGATCACAGAGAATATTTGAACAGGGGAGGGTTGGGGTACAAAGAGAAAAAAATATCACTTGAACTCCAGATTATTCTGAATAGTTTGAAGACTTTTTGTTGCAGTGAATTGCTACTATCAGAGAGGTTTGTTGAACAAAATTATTATATACTGTGATTACAGGGGTTTGTTTTGTTTTGTTTTGGGTTTTGGGTCACACCCAGTGATGCACAAGGGTTACTCCTAGCTCTGCACTCAGGAATTACCCTGGGCAGTGCTCAGGGGACCATATGGGATGCTGGGAATTGAACCCGGTCAGCTGCGTGCAAGGCAAACACCCTACCTGCTCTGCTTTTGCTCCAACCCCTTGTTTTGTTTTTGGACTTGTTGTTGTGCTTGTTTTGTGTCCACAAATGGTAGTGCTCATATGTTACTCCTGCCTTTGTGCTCAGGGCTCATTCCTGGCAATGCTTAGGGATTATAGTGGTACCATATGCCTTAACCCTAAAGGGTTTTCTTCTGGAACCAAATAGTGAGTGATTCTGGGCCTCAAGGGTAAATTTGAACTGGACACCCAAGTACCACCGATGCTCCTTCTCTCAGTGCTCTCTTTAGTACTCCTTCCCCTTCCATTTTTTTGCTGCTGTTTTGATGACCTGAGGTCACACACACTTGCACACATGCTTACCAGGGGTCACACTGGTTTGACTGTGTTGCTCTTCCGTATTCTGGCTAGAGTACTCACCAGGGTTCACTGTGATGCTCTCAGAGATGTTCACTGGGGCCTGTATTCCTAACCACAGTCCTCACACATCCTTATTAGCTGGGGTGTTCATCAGGTCCACTCTGCACCAGAGACATGTTCAGTGCATGGAGGCAGCCTCAGGGAACAAACTCATGGCCTCTTGCTTGCAAGGCAGACAGTTTTAACTGCAGAGAGATCCCTCTGGGCCTAACCCCTTCATTCTTATCTCTTCCTGCAAACCAATGATTTTACTTACAAAAATATGGTGATTAATAGTCCCAGTGTTTTTATGTCCCTGTTCATCTTGAAATTCTAACTGAAGCCAAATGCCCAAGGAAAGGATTTTAGTCTGTCTCCCAGAAACTTTTGAGAACCTGGGTGGGTCACATCACATGTAGACACACTAGGATCATCTGAGTAGAGAGATGCATGATGGACCCTGAAACAAGGGCCAAGGGAATTTTGTAGGACTCAGATTTAAAACCAGCAAACTCCTCTGGGCTTGGAATGTTGAGAATATAAAGAATATTGCTCTTATCTTATCCTTCTTCCAAAAGCCAACCTGAGGAAGATAGCATGTGGGCTAAACCATTCTGAGAATTGTCTCAGGGGACCAGTAGAGAAGAGACTTGACTAAGCTCTCTAGCGCCCACAGGTCTGCAGCCTGCCTTTCTCAAAGCACGTCTCCCAGTTCTTTTCCTAAGTACTCTGCTGTTTAGGAGGACCCAAGGGAGATGGCTCTCTATCTAAGATGTGAGTTCAACATCCTCCAACCAGATACCAAAGTTCTTTTTTTTGTCTCACTGTCTCTCAGTGGACTGACTCCCTCCAGTGGCAGTAGGACCTGAGTTTCAGTTCCACCCACACCCACATTTAGAGGACAGTGAGAACCTGCAGAGAGGGCTCTTCAAACCTAAGAATGTGTTGTACATGTGGGTGCTTGTTTAAAGCACTGGTTCGCCTACCATGCAAAGAGATTTTTGTTTGTTTGTTTGCTTGCTTGCTGGTTTGTTAGTTTGTTTGTTAATGAGCTAGGGTTTTTAGTTCTTCAGAACTATGATGCAGAATACCCTCTGGTCTATTGCTAACCTGTAGCTGTTTGTTAGTTGTATCATGGAGGGAGCCCTGAAATATTTGAAAACTTGATATCTGAAATACTAGATTCCAACAAATCAAGAGGAACAAGCACTTAAAATTAAAAGAAAAAAATTTGTTTCTTTCCTCTAGAATTTCATTCTGGGAAGGAAAATTTAGTTAGTTAACAATATCTGTTTGGGGAAATGTTATTTGAAGCTTCACTGGGCAGGATTTCAGTTGTTTTCAGCTATTACCTCCCCCATATTTAATGTCATCGTTTTGAAAATGAATTGACTTCAGAAATATATTTCTCTTGCTATGGAGATTTTGCACATTGGCCCAAATGGGTTTTTATTTTCCATTTTAATTTATACAGTATAAATACAATGTTGGACTTCTTTTGGAGTTAACAGTTTCACTGTGCAGATGTTTCTTGAAAGCTTTTTCAATTCATAGTGTTCGTTTAAAAAAATGTTTTTATTAGCCTGGCTGCTTGCCAGGAAAAAAAATACTATTTTATTTCATTTTGTATAAAACTGTAAATTTTTCTTTCCCTTTTCTTTCCCCACCCCCAGTCAAGTACATGATTTTTATGTTTAAAATGCCATAGTGACATCTTGTGGTCACCCACCAGAGATACAGCAAAATGTGATGAGATGTCAGATATGATCCTTCATCCCCAAGGATTTCTTGGTTTACTTTATTTGCTTTTTACTTACCATTTGTCGCAAATCGCTCTAGATTTCTTCTATCTTGCTTTTCTCTAGATTTCCTTTTACTTTATTTGCTTTAAAAAAATATTCAGCTTTGAGTCTCAGACAGGATAAGCATGCTATGTTCTAGAGAGGACGGGCATAATTCTCATGTTTGACTTTTTGACATCCCTCATAGAAGTATTTCATAAGTTAGTAACAACTCTGAGAAATACTGAAATATTTTCTCTTAAATAGGAGACAGGAGGGCCGTAGCGATAGTACAGCGGGGAGGGTGTTTGCCTTGCCTCGGCCGACCCAGGTTCTATCCCCGGCATCCCATATGGTGCCCCGAGCACTGCCAGGAATAATTTCTGAGTGCAGAGTCAGGAGTAGCCCCTGAGCATTGCCAGGTGTGACCCAAAAAGAAAAAAAAAGAGGAGACAGGAAACAGTTATTCTATATGAGCTTTCATTCTCAGAATTCTGAAATTAATTGGTTTGTCTACTTGCTTAGCATTTGAATGAAAATATACAAATAATAATTACCTCCAGTTTTTACTTCCTGCCTTTAATTAATGTCTATGGAGATAAAGTTTACTTGATTCATTCTTGAATGCTTTAAGGGGGTGCAAAATATTCTTCCGCAACAACAAAAATAATGTTTACCAGAAATTCTACATAATGTACACGAGATATGATATATTATTAACAGAGCTAGATTCTGAGTTATATGTAAGGAGTGATCCTAAATACATATGAATGTGAGTATCTCTGTGGGGTAGATGTCTGCATAAATATAGCTATAAATGTCAATTTTAAGGTTTATGTGGAGGAGGGTATAAACACAGAAATAAACCCAGGAAAAAATGTACTAACTATTTTCTGTTCCATGACATTATAACTCATTTTTATTTTCTGCTTTTCTCTACGTTTTTTCTTAAATGGAGAAGAATACTCAGCATTTTAAAAATGTGATTAAGATTCCATTTATTTTTATGTAAAATATTTATATTTCAGGATGAAATGGAAATGTGGAAATAAAATTCCTGCAAAAGCAAAATAAAAATTCCCGAAATCAAGAAACCCTGAAATTAACCACTGAGCAAAGTAGCTCAGGAAAAATCAAAATGCCTGGGATTCCAGAGACAAAGCTCTGTGCTCTCTTCCCTGCGAAACTAATGGACCTGTGTCACTTTGTCTAGATTTGTCAAGGCCTTCAGGAAAGTAGTAAGGCAGTTCAAATGTGTCTTGGTAGAAGACGTGCATGTAATCACTTATTCAGTAACCAATATAGCTCAGGTGCTGTGACTGAACCTTGGTAATGTTAATTTAAATACTAACAATTATATAAGGTATTGAGAGAGAGAGAGAGAGACAGAGACAGAGACAGAGAGAGAGGGGGGGGAATCAATAGCATAGCGGGTAGGGCGTTTGCCTTGCACACAGTCAACCCAGGTTTGATTCCTCTGTCCCTCTTGGAGAACCCGGCAAGCTACCGAGAGTATCCCACCCACTCAGCAGAGCCTGGCAAACTACCCGTGGCGTATTTACTATGCCAAAAACAGTAACAACAAGTCTCACAATGGAGATGTTACTGGTGCCCACTTGAGTAAACCGATGAAAAACGGAAGACAGTGCTACAGTGTTACTTATAAAAAAGAACAAAACTGAGTTCAGCGTCAGAACTCTCATATCCTTTTTCTAAGACCAATTTCCTTTAAGAGTTATTATTATATTGAAATATGCCCTAAGGAGGGATACCTCAGATTCCTTCCTGTGGGGAGCCCTTTTATCTACTGTGATTTGTAGTCCCATGGAAGGGAGAAATTTTCTTTTCCCTTTTCCCAAGAAAATGTGATAAATAACTCTGGTTGTCTCTGTGCACCTCATGCCCCCACTCAGTTCAGTAAGCAGAATGGGTTGATTGGTGCTGTTTTTGAAGAGGTTAATGGGCTCACACTAATGGAAGGAAAGGACTATTTACTGTGAAGAAACAACATAGACCCTCTCTTTTCTCTATGTCAATCAATATGAACTATATAAGGCCAGTATAATATCGACTTTTTACTGATGTTGATCTAAAGTTCAAGTGGAAAAAAATAAGCCAGCAAAATTGGCTAAAAAATTTCTGGAAATAGATGATTACCAGGCTTTCCCATACCAACAATGAAAGCATATTATAAAGCCATAACAATTAAAATATGTAGTGCTGAAACATCAACAGAGACCAATACAGATAACAGAAAGTCCAGAAATAGACCTGAAATTTAAGTTGTGATAAAGGTTTTATATAGTTTAGCATCTTAAGCCAGTGGAGAAGACCTTGATTATTCAATTGAAGGACATTTAGGATATCTGAATAGCCCCTAAAGATAAATAACGTAAGATCCCATCATATCTTACAACTTATATCAGGAAAAAATTTAAAGGATATAGAAATTTAAGTGAAAAAAATAGTATAATATAAATCACATAAGAAATGGGGGGGATATACATAATAACCTTTCAGTGCCTGTATTGCAAAACATAATGGCTTGAATAAGAGTGGGGGAGAGGGAGGGAGAGGGAGAGAGGGAGAGAGGGAGGAGAGAGAAGGAAAGCACCTGACATAGAGGCAGGCTGGGGGTGGGATGTAGAATGAGGAAAACTGGGGACATTGGTGGTGGGAAATGTACACTGGTGAAGGGACGTATGTTGGAACATTGTATGACTGAAACCCAATCATGAGCAATTTTCTGTGTATCTCACAGTGATTCAATTAAAAAGGGGGGAATAAGAAAAAGAAATAGACTGTGGGTGGCATATAAAGAGAAGTATGGGTGTGACTCATCTTAGAGCACATGCCCCTCACTTGTTCAATACTTGAGCACAAAAGAAAGAAAGGAAGGAAAGGTGGAAGGAAAAGAGGAAAGGAAGGGGGAAGGAAGGAGGGAAGGAAATGAGGGGAGAAGCTAATGAGGGAAGGATGGAAGAAAAAGAAAGAGTCAGAGACAAATGACAAGACAATAAAGGAAATACAACTCATTGATTGAAAGCGTGCATTGCATGTGTGACCCTGCATTCAATCCATGGCACTGCAAAAACAAAGAGTTGTAATGGATGCCACTCCAAACTTCTGAAAACATCGATAATTTCTAAAAATCAACAAGAAACACAATACTAACCTCAGAGAGGAAAATCCAATGACTGTGTTGGTGAGAATGTAGGGAAACATACACTCTCCTATTTTGCTGGTGGAAATTGGAATAAAACCACTCTAAGCAAGGCAATGTACCTGGTGTCCTACTTGCAAGATTTATAGAAAAAAAAGGTGGCCGCCCATGCAACAGAGCATTTGCTAAATAAATTATAACATATCTGCATAAAAGAATGCTGCATAGCAACAAAAACTTTGTAAGATCATTCATATATCTCTAGAGATTGATATAGATCATCTGTAAAATAGCTGGTCAAGATAAAAATCAAGGATTAAAACATGTAAAATGTGCTACCATTGAGTGCTACAAATCCCCAAAAGGAACATACAAACATATATTGACTTTTATACGCTCTGGCCTATCACTGGAAAAGGTGCTGACAGTAGTGATTGTATTTCACCACATAATCATTGCAGATTTTATGCTAGATTTTTTTTAAAAGGGTACAGACATTATGTAATAATTTTATCTAATTTCTGGGGATGTGGGAGGAGAAACGACATACAACAATCATGTCATGGCAATAAATCTATAGTGAAGTGCAGTGCTTAAATGTCTGGGAAGAATGACCTCTGAAAGTCCCAACTCTGAGTGATGAGATCTTTATGCCAATTAAGGCTTGGAGACCCTGTTATCAGAGATGTGTACACACTACCATTGGATAGCCCGAGGACCCCCCTAACAAGTCTTAAAAAAGGGTCATGTTATGGGGCTGGGGCGATAGTACAAAGGGTAGGGCTTTTGCCTTGCATGCAGCCGGCCCAGGTTCAATTCTCAGCATCCCATATGGTCCCCCAAGCACCGCCAGGAGTGATTCCTGAGTGTAGAGCCAGGAGTGAGCCCTGTACATCTCCAGGTGTGACCCAAAAAGAAAAAAAAAGAAAAAAATAAATTTGCTTATAAGTGGATGGTCATGGAGAGTGTCGTGCTATATGAAATGAGTCAGAAAGAGAGGAACAGACATAGAATGACTGCGCTAGTTTGTGGAATATAAAATAACATAATATGAGACTGACACCCAAGGACAGTAGACACAACGGCCAGGAATATTGCCCCATAGTTGAAAGCCTGTCTCAGGAGCCAGGGGAGAAGGCAGCTGGAACAAAGAAGAGATCACTTAGACAATAATGGTTGGAGGAATTGTCTGGGATGGGAGTTGTGTGCTGAAAGTAGATAAAGGACCAAACATGATAGCCTCTCATTATCTATGTTACAAATCAAAATGCCCAAAAGTAGAGAGAGAGTAGAGGGGAAATTGTCTGCCATTGAGGCAGGGGGAGGGTTAAATGGGGGAGGTATACTGGGGACATTGGTGGTAGAGAATGTGCACTGGTGGAGGGATGGATGTTCAATAATTGTATGACTGATACTCACACATGAAAGCTTTGTAACTGTATCTTACGGTGATTCAATAAAAAATAAATTAATTAATCTAAGAAAAGTTAAAACGTGCACTTTTCATTTTTATTTAGTAATACAAATTTAGCATTCCAGTCCACATATTTGTGTTAGTTTTAAGATAGATTTAATTATTTCTTTTTTCCCAAGGAAAATGCACCAGATGAAGAAAACAGATGCTCTAGGTAGTTAAGTGACTTATCTAACTTCACAGGAGCTGAAAAATGGAAAGGCTTAAATTCTACCAGAAATTAATTGGAAACCAAATCATTTCTCCTCTTCTTCTTTCCTTCAAGGACTTCAGCACCCTCACAGGGACCCCCTTTTTCTGCAGTTTTCTTCTAATCCAGCTGGCTAGCATGTCAAACCTTCACATCTCTGATTTCAGTGTCTGCAAAGTATTTAGATTCCAATTTGGCTTGACCAGTGGACTCTCAGGGGGAATTTTCAAACATCACTGTGGCCAGAACGCACTTCAGATGATTTGATTGATCTGAAGAATCTAGGAATCAGTATTTTCACTCCCTTGACTTGACATGGAGTGTGTTGATTTAGTATCTCATCTACCCGCTGCCTACTAGATACTGGCTAAATAGCTGTTAAGTAAATCAACAAATGAACGAGTAAATGCATGCATGAATGAATTAAACTGTCAGGTGAGATAGAAACCAAAGTCATCCAAATTCTAAAACAAAAGCAATTTGATATACCTAGGCTAGGAGGAAAAATGGGATAAATGCAGTCGTTTTGTTCTTCTGGAAAGAGAGAAGCTGCATCCTGTGACCCAGTCCAGAACCCTGCACAATGGCGAACTATTAATAGCAGCCCTGAATCACATGAGTGTTATGTAATATAAGGTTCACAGAATGAGGCTGTCTTTATCACTCAGGCTAAAGTTGCATTGAAATGGAAACCCCACTGATTTCCTATGCATTATTTTCTCCAAAAGATTAAAGCCTCCAGGCTTTTGCCCACACCATCCACTGGCCCATGTTTGAGGCAGATCGCCAAACCTTTCTCCTAAGGAATCTCTGCTATTTTTTCAGATAACAATTAGTTAAGTTCAACAGAAGAATTATTTAATTTGCTGAGATAAGAGTAGTGTTTCCCCCAGATCAAGTCAAAAAGCTGTGCATATTGGCTTTTAGTTATTTGGGAAAACTGTATCACTAACTCCTGCAAGGATTAGCTACACACAGCTGTAGGTGTGCAATTCCAAAAACCCAACCCTCCTTGTCCCTCAAATAGAGATTTGCTGATGATCTGAAACCTTTTTCAAAATACCCAAATCCACTCCTTGCAATGTAACTCATACAGAGGTGTGGTGTCTTCTATAAAATGATAAGAGTACCCACCCTGCCACAAAGGAATCTCAGCATTCTCTTAGAGTAGAATATTAATTTTTACTAATTGATAAAGGGGGACTTTGAAATAAACATATCCATTAGCCAAAGTGTAAGCGTGCTATAACAGGGATCTGATATTCTTCTTTACTTGCCCAAGTAGCCCTCATTTCCTAGCCTTGCTTGCAGTCAAGCATGGACATGTAACTGTCTTTTAACCAATCAACTGTGGACAGAAGTAAGGTGTGTCTTGCCTAGACACAACCTTGCTCAGTTCTCCAGGTTTCTCTCTGCCTTCTAATCAGTAGAGATCCCTCCTGCCTCCTCTACATCCAGTTCTGGAAGGAGTGGGTTGAAATGAGTGACTCAACCCATGGGCAACTGAATGGTTATCTGCAGGGGAGTCAGCCTTCTGTCCTTTTCATTACCTTGAGTTGTCATCAGAGCAATAAATAATTCTCTGTTGTATCTGAGCCAGTAAAAATTCCCAAGTCTGGTTCTTACCTCAATTAGCCTTCCCTTTCATCTATCTATCTATCTATCTATCTATCTATCTATCTATCTATCTATCTATCTACCTATCTATCTATCTATCTTTCACATGTCATTCAAAGGGAAGGAATCCTTCATTTGCTTTGGAAGAAAAGCCCCGCCCACTGCACATTTAATATCTTTTCTCATTTTTTTCCCCAGACTGCCTTTGTTCTCAGAAAGCCCTGAGAGTTGGTTTACTCAAAATTCTGTTCTGAAGCCAAGAGTCAATGTTTGCAAGGATAATCTGGCTTATTTTTTATGTAGATGAGCAGTTTCCTGAAATTCCTTCTCAAAATAGACACCCAAGCAAGGATTTGAGTAAAGACTTGAATTAGATGAAAAGGAAACTTCAAGTAAAATTCACACTATGTTGCACATTAAGCTCCCTGATGGGTTTCCGAGCAGCTGAACATAATTGAAATTTTTGTCAACATTAGGAAGTTGAATAAATTATCTTTGAGACCATTTTTGCATTTCAAATAATCATAAACTATTGTTTCCTACCTACACTCTTTCTGAATTATTACATACTAGCAATCTTTAAAAAAACTATATTTTATAAAAGCTATCAATTACATCAGTGATATTCCTAAAGAGTGAACTGTAGCACAGGGGGGATAAAAACAGGACATGTGGACAAAATTGAAAATTTGTCTGCAGTTCAAAAATCTACTATGCACAAAAGAGAATCCTGGGCAAAAAAGCAGGTGGAGTATTTAATGCACAGGCACTGGATTAGTGAGAAGAGTGTATACTGTCAGCAATACTGGTAGAATGTTCTGGAATTGACAAGTGGAGGACTCTACTGAACATCTACTGCTAAATGTAAATATCTGGAAGTAGGAGAGATAGAAAGGCAAGGCACTAATGAATACCCACCTCTAAACCCAGCCAGAGGAAGAGCAAGGAATCAGAAAGAATTGATAAAGCATGGGAAGACAGCAGAAAACTAACTAGAGTAGAAGATCCAACAATAGAGCCATACGTGCCTTGTATGTGGGAGACCCTGGTTCAATCCCTGGCACCATATCGTCTCCTGAGAACCTCCACAAGGAGCTTTCCTAAACAGAGTCAGGAGTAGTTCCTGAACACCACCAACAAATAAACATAAAATAGACTCTCAAGGTTGAATGGAGGACAAAAACTAAACTCTTACAACTTAAAGTTCTAACAGAAAGGAAAGGTTTATATGATATCAACATTACATAAAATATTATTCCAAATAAAAGAAATGTTATGAGCAGATATCTAAATATTTTCTCTAGCACCCCATCAGGCCTGGCTTCTTTTTTTTTATTTTTATTTTTTTTTGCTTTTTGGGTCACACCCAGCGATGCTCAGGGGTTACTCCTGGCTCTGCACTCAGGAATTACTCCTGGCGGTGCTTGGGGGACCATATGGGATGCCGGGGATCGAACCCGGATCGGCCACATGCAAGGCAAACGCCCTACCCGCTGTGCTATCGCTCCGGCCCCAGCAGGCCTGTCTTCTAAACCCCACAATAGACACCACTGGCTTCAGTCCTGATCTAGAACAGAGAGACCTTATCTTCACAGTAGTTATTGTGGCACAAAAAAAAAAAAACAATAAAAAACTCTTGACCTGTGCTTTAGTAAGTGATACCTCTCCAAAGGAGCCCCCTAATTCTGAGGGAAAATGTCTGTAGTCTGCCATGTAATAGTGCTGGATCGCTGAAATTACCAGAAGAATGATGTGGATTGACTCCTTTGGGGTAAGTCAAATATTTTCTCCTAAGCTAGAGTTAGCCAGGTACCTACAGGATCTGTGTGGACCCTTGAGTCTTCCTGAGTCTTCGTGTTATGCTACCTGCTCCCTATTGAACTTAAGCATGAATGAGCAGTGAATCAATAGTGGAATCAACAAATTCTTTTTTAGGGGGTAAAGCTGGTTGTGAGTCACACCTAGCAATGCTCGAGGTTCCTCTTGGCAATTCTCAGGTCCACATCCAGTGCTTGGAGAGACCATGCAAGCCAGAGATTGAACCTGAGCCTCCTGCATGCACAATAAGTGTTCTAGCCCTTTAAGCTATACCTATCTTCAAGGTTTTTAAAATATATTAAATAACACAATTGATTGAAGTATAACATATTTCTGATTTCATTCTGCAATATTATAAGAGGAAAAGGTCAGCCTACTTATTTCTCTTATGTCTGCCTTGGATTGGTGACTGATCATAGATTTTTGTAAGAAAAAATTTAATTGGGGCTGGAGCTATAGCACAGCGGGTAGGGCGTTTGCCTTGCACGAGGCCAACCCGAGTTCAATTCCCAGCATCCCATATAATCCCCTGAGCACTGCCAGGAGTGGTTCCTGAATGCAGAGCCAGGAGTAACCCCTGTGCATTGCCAGGTGTGACCCAAAAAGAAAAAAAAAAATTAATTGTGTGAGGACATAACAAGAGTAAATTATATCAAAATATCACAGGCAACAGTGGGTAGGGCGTTTGCCTTGCATGTGGCTGACCTGGGTTCGATTCCTCCACCCCTCTCAGAGAGCCTGGCAAGCTACTGAGAGTATCCCACCCACACGGCAGAGCCTGGCAAGCTACCCATGGCATATTTGATATGCCAAAAATAGCAACAAGAAGTCTCATAATGGATACATTACTGGTGCCCGCTGGAGTAAATCGATGAGCAATGGGATGACAGTGATACAGTGATCTAAACTAAAACCTTATTCAAAGAGAAAAGAGATATGGTACAGGGGTTCAAACACCTGTCTTGCAGAGCTGAAGAGACAGTACAGGGGAGAACGGGATTGCCTTGTGTTCGATTGACTGTGTTCAGTTCCTGGCACTCCATATGATTCTCCAAAGCATCGCCAGGAGTGATCTCTGAGCACAGAGCAGGAGCAAGCCCTGAGCACTGCCGGGTGTGGTCCAAAAAAAACAACCAACAAATTTTCATTAATTAAAATGTCTATGTAATATGCCATTCTTGTGTGAAACAAGGAGGTCTAACAAATTAGATAAATCATATTTGTATTTACTTCGATTTGTTAAAAAGAAAGAAACAAACAACAACAAATGTTCTAGCGGGGAAGTCAGGGAGGAGAGGAACAGGGACTCAGATGAGGAAGAAAAGAATAAAAGTCAGACTCACCTCTGTTTTGATCATTTTCATTTTTATTGATTTTTCTTTTGATTTGGGGCCACACCCGGCTATTCTCGGAGCTCTATACTCAGGGATCACTCCTGGTGGACTTAGGGGACCCCAGAAGACACAGAGGACTGAACCCAGGTCAGCCACGTGCAAGGCAAGCGCCCCATCAGCTGTCCATCTCTCCAGTTCCTCGTTTGAATTCTACAAGCCCGTTTGCAAGTACCAACTTCCCAAACATACATGCTCCTAACCGTGCCCCCGCAGGGGTTTGTGCTAGAGGCTGTCAGGTGCCAGGGGACAGAGGAATGAGGGCGCAGGTGGTGCTAGGGAAGCGCCAGCCCTCTTCTGGGCGTCTTCTGAGCCTGCTGAGGGGTCGTGCTTTGCTGCATCCGATTCCGCGTGGCAGCGCTAGGCTCCCCTCACACTTTGCAAACGTGTGCTCTGTTCTAACCTAGCAGGGCTTTGGGTTGCCAGCTGGCCGCGGTGAACTGAACTAATTCCCTTTCAAAGGCGACTTGCCCTCGGAGAGCAAGTTCCAAGTTGGGCTCATGTACACCGAGTGGAGAAGGAAGATAAGAGAAAGGGAGAGACGGATCCCGCATCTGGCCTGAGTTCAGCTGGGTCTGCAGTCAGTCTAGAGAATGCTAGAGGTACCCCAGGGAAACCCGCCGTTCCCCTGTGCTCCTGACCAAGACAAGCTGCAGATAAAGCCTGACTCTTGAACCCAGTCAGTCACAGTCTTGGGGGACGCTGGAGAGGCGCTTGGAGAGGCGACTGTAAGTCAATGCTCTGGACAGATTTTGTCCCAACAGGAAGTCTGCGCAAGCAGCTGAGTTGATGACTGCTGAACTTGTCTCTCTAGCAAGGCTGCACATGGAAACTACTATAAAGATAGAAACTTCTGGCCGTCTCAAGTCCATCTTCTCTCCTGAGCACGCATTTCTTTCTCTCCGCTGCTTCTTTTTCTCTCTGCATTTTTTCCACTCAAGAAGTCCCTGTTCTCCGGGTTGGATAGTACAGCAGGTAGGGCGTTTGTCTTGCACTTGGCCCATCCAGGTTCGATTCCCAGCATCCCATATGGTCCCCTGAGACTGCCAGGGGTAATTTCTGAGTGCAGAGTCAGGAGTAACCCCTGAGCATCGCCGGGTGTGACCCAAAAAGAAAAAAGAAGTCCCTGTTCTCCGGGCTGGAGCAATAGCACAGCGGGTAGGGCGTTTGCCTTGTACGCGGCCGACACGGTTAGGTTCCCAGCATCCCATATAGTTCCCCGAGCACCACCAGGAGTAATTCCTGAGTGCATAAGCCAGGAGTAAACCCTGTGCAATGCCGAGTGAGACCCAAAAACAAAAAACAAAAAAAAAAAAGAAGTCCCTATCTCTTGAACACATATTCCTCTTTTTCTCCCCTCACTTTTAAGTAAATTTCTTTCAATAAATATGACTTTTCTTCATTCACACACACACACACACACACGAAAACTCTGTTCATAAGTAGACAGCATTGAGACATAAGAAAGACAAAGAATGAGAGACGTGGGCCACACATGTAAATTAATGAAGTATTTATGTACTTATATAGGATACAATCACTCCTATAAATCTGTAAGACACCCCCCCCAAAAAAATTAAAAACAGAAAAATAGGGCTGCACCAATCACTCAACAAGCTGAAAACATGTTTTACAAGTATGAGGTCCAGGTTCAATACCAAGAACTAAGCACTGGTGGGATTGACCCCACCCCCACCCCTCCCCAAAAACACATAGCCAAACACCACCATGTGATCCCAAAACCAAAATATTACAAAATACAAAATAAACAAATAAATAAAACAGAAAATTAAATAATTTACCCAAAGGAAAACCTGAATAGTCAATTATGTAGAGATAGAACTTCATTCCCATTTACAAAATTAAACCTATGCTTGTCCCAGAATTCTTTTTGAATAACTTTATATGAAAATCATATTCCAGACTTTATAGAAGAATATACTTGAAGAACTTGCATAATTCAATACTGATTTCTCCACAGAAATAACTGCAGAGTGAAGAGAAACTTCAAGATCTCCAATTATTGTGATTTTTACTTTGAAGTTACTTTTAATTTTCTCAAGATTATGACTAGCATCTTATGGAGTACTTCTTACTCTAAAATAATTCCATGAGAGCAAATTATTTGACTTCATGACATGAATGTACATCTAAAGTTTATGGCAAAAATCCTGTTGTTCAGTCTATTTTTCAGCCCTGGTATTGTCATCTCCAATTAATGAGTGCTCAGCTTAGATTGCTTCATCCGGTAAAAATATTTGAAAATGTGAGACAATCTATGTTAAAAATAAGCACAAAGTCATCAGCACAGGCACCTGCAGGAATTCTAATTTGAGTAAACCACAGCATGCCACACACAACTCTGAGAAAAGGGCTGCTTGTATTTCTGTTTTACCAGCCAGTGCCATGTGGCAATGGCACAAACCAGTTTTATAGTTCACTCAGCCTGCCAACTTTAGAAGAGTTTTCAGAAATTGGGAGTTTTTGCATTGTTTCAAACTTTGCATGTGACAGGACTCATAAACTTTAAATTATTTGGCATTTGCATCACATAACTCAAATGCAAACATGCTGTATGTCACAAGGTGATGTTTCACTGTGTCCATACTCACTGCTTTCAAATGAATAAATGGGTAGTTAGTAAACAAAAAGCAATTGCTCTGTTTAGCGCCAAATGACCTAAAGTGGTCTGGGCAGCAAAATCAAACACAAGGAATATTTCTCTAAATCCATTTGGTCCACATGGGAAATGATGGAGGAAATGAAATATCTGGCTAATACCTCATATTTAAACCCTAGACGAGACGGTTGGGTGCAAATAAGGAAGTGCTTTATTTATTCTGATCCAAGTCAAAGGTAGCTGGATAATTAGTTTTCTTTAAACAACATTCAGCTTTGCTGACATCTTGTTTTCCAAAAGCAGCTGTTAGCCAAATATAGTATTGTTTATTCACTCACTGCAAAGCTGTTTTTAAAAAATGCTTCTTCTAGTAAAAATGTTGCATCACCTAATTTGAGATAACAGGAAAAGTAGGAGTTGCTGTTTGTATTTAAAATAACATCTGCTCAAAAGTCCAGTTTTCTGTTTGGGAATTATTTTCTTTTCTGCCACTAGGCACAGTGAATTATTGTTGCTTATTACTTGCCTTAAGATCATGTGAAAAAATAGTCCAAATGAGAAGTTTCTCTTGAGAAAGGGTAAAAGATGCAGGTAAACTCTCCTGCCTTCATTACACATTTATTCCAGTGTATAAAGCTATTAGATATAGCTATTGCAGTGCCAGGGACTTTGTATGTAATATTAACTATCAGAACATGCTTATTACCTGACACAGACTTTTGATTGTGGTTGGATAGTTTGCTTTTCATGGGCTATTTTTAAAAATAGGCTATTTTTAAGGATATTTCAAAATACTTGTAGTGTCAGAGTTAAATCTCAGATTATCCTCTACAGAGAAGTAGAGAATGAAAACCGCTATTACTCTTGCAAGAACACACATAATACACAGCTATTATTGTGAATCTGGCTTGCATGTGCTAATATATTGTTGGTTATTTTAATTTCTAGGAACTGTAAATCCACCCAGCTTAATCCAACCTAGTTTTTCTCCTCACTGATCACTCAGGATTTCCCCTACCTAAATATTTTATCCATAAAAAGCATTCTTTCTATTTCTTTCATAATAGAAATCTCTTCAAACTGATGTCAGGAAACCAAGGCAGTTTCCACTCTCCTGCTAAAATCTGCAGGTTCGTCCTTGGGGACTGAGTGAGTTGAATGATGTCCAAGAGATCAATTATAACATTTTTAGGAATTCACCAACTAGGAAGAGGGATTTATTGGCCACAGGGGATGAGTCACACAGTGAGTGACAAAATTTGGGATAAAGGAGATAAAAATGCTCTTCAGGCTGCTATAGCTTCTGTTGAGAGAATCATAAGTTCCTGACACAAAAATAACAGTGAACTTGTTATATGGTTTATGGGCTTTAGATTCATGATGATTGGTCAGAAATTTGTTGGGTTTACCTGTGAAAAGGCGATCTTCGTATGCTCTGAACTATTTTCCAGTGGTGCCTGAGAATTATTCACAAGACAAAAAACACTTGTGAAACTATGTTCACATTTCTAGCAAGATTTAAGATAAGCAAAAGCTCTGCTTCCTACTTAGATCCCAGGAGCAGTAAATACTTCAGGAAGAATACATTTAGATTTTCTTGCACATAAATACTGATTGTCAAGATAGCAGAATCACTGATATAGTTTGTGTGTAGCTGGGAAATGAGTCTTTTCTCTGTGTCCCAACAAATGTGTGATGGTATCATTGTTCTTATAGCTTTAAGTTCAGGATACTTTTATAGATAGATTTCTGCCCATGAAATAGCATATGACACTTAATCACTATAAAGCTCTTTATAAATCGAAAGTACTAATACTCATTAGAAATATATTCTCCAAATTCTGGTTTTGTTATTGCACTATTTTCTTAATAGAGCCATATAGCATAATTTTGACATTCTATCTCAAGTGAAGGAAGTGTAGGAAAATGCATTTTAATAGGTTTCTACCTATCTGTAAAGTGGGTTCTTATATATATTCCTCGAATATTTTGTAAATGTGAAAACTCAATAGGCATATATTTTTAATTCTATATAATACTAGAAGGTGCCATAAAAATAATTATGACCTGGGGCTGGAGAGATAGCACAGCGGGTAGGGCGTTTGCCTTGCACGCGGTCAACCCGGGTTCAAATCCCAGCATCCCATATGGTCCCCTGAGCACAGCCAGGGGTAATTCCTGAGTGCAGAGCCAGGAGTAACCCCTGTGCATTGCCAGGTGTGACCCAAAAAGCCAAAATAATAATAATAATAATAATAATAATTATGACCAGAAGTAGTTTTAGGAGCTAAGTATCTCTAAAAGTGTGCTTAAATTGAGGGTTCCTAAGGACTGAGAAGGAAAGAAATGGAGGGGGGAGTAACAGCAGACAGAGGCCAAGGACCTTGGTACATTGGTGTTGTAGAGGAGTAAGTGGTATGGGTAGCTATATATCCAAACCATAACCTCAATAACAATGAAAGCAGGAGGTCTAACCCACAACAAACTTAAAAGTGTGCCAAAGAGGCAGGCTGGGGTTGTCAGAGTGCAGGAAGGAACCTGGGAACACTGGTAGATGGAAGTTGATACTGGTAGTGTGACCGGGGCTGGAACATAGTGTGCCTATATTCAACCACGAGTAACTTTGCAAATCATGGAGCCTTAATTAAAAAAAAAAAAAGTTTTGAAAAATAAAATTGTCCGATCTCAGTATTAACAATTATATATAAGGACGTGTTCAAAACTGAGTGAAAAAAAACCCTACTCAAACTTTAGAGCAAAGCGAAATAAAGACCACAATTCCTATCTTAAGAGGAACAGATTTCAAGGCTATTCTGCAGGCTCCAAGGTCTCAGGAACCGAACCAGAAACCTTGTGCTACCTGGAATCTATCTACTCAGTTTCCTAGCTGTCTCCACAATGAGGGGATACTTGAAACTTCATCACATGGTCTCATTTAGACAAGAGAACTTGTCTCAAATCCCTAACAAAAAAAAGGACATCGATGTGCCTTATGTAGGTCATTTGTCCACTCCATGGACCAATCTTGCTGGGTTATGGGATATCATGATTGGTCAAATCAGATGATCTTATGAGAAAGTGAAGAGATAAAATGAAGAACTGTATTAGAACCATATCCCACGTGGAGTTCTCCCAAACAAAAGGCAGTGAATGTTGTTTCTTAATATGGGATATAAAAATGAAAAGTAAAAGCCCTGGGCCCCTTAGTCTGGCATTAACTATCCTTGTGACTTTCATCAAGTTGCTTATTCTATGAATCTTGGTCTCCACATTAGTTAAGCCAAGACCACTCATAAAGTTATAAAAAAAAAAAAAAGAGACAAACGTGCAGCATATTGGCTATGCATAGTAGCTGTTCAATTATTGAAATGATAATTATTCAAGTGACTACCTTTTGGCAAATCAAAAGATTAGGGGAAAAAAAGACTGAAAACAAACCTAATGGTCAAGGTATTAGATTCTTGCCTGAGAATGAAAGAACAGTTCTTGTCCTCACTGGACTTAGAAGTGCTTCCCTTGAATGAATTTAAGTACCAATTACTGTGGTTGATACACAGCTCTAATTTTTGCATATTAAAGAGATTTAGGACTTCCTGGCAAAGGTACGGCATGTTGAACATGCCAGGGAAACCTAGCAATCCTATCTGCATTCCTCCTAACACTGCAAAGTTGGTATTATCTCCATTGTATGATTAACAAAATTAGTCCTCCGATACTCTGATTCAAGACAAAAATGCCAGGACTGAGAACCAAGCCATAACTCAGGCCCAGAATCTTTTAACCACTCATTTTTCTCAGTGACAATGTTAGATTTAGGTTCCAATTCCACCAACTTTTTAAAGCTTTTTTGGTGTCAGAAATTTGTTATTTACTATGGCATGGGACTGAAAATGTCTCCTCTTGCTTCCAAATGCTTTAAATTTCACTCTTTTCTCCGAAAGGAATAGTAAGAAATCCTTGTCAATACCATTATTTCAGCTCTGCCTCAAAGCCATTGAAATTGGAAATACCTCTTCCTCTTCAGTCTTTCACTTTATCCCTCCATCCTTCGCTTTCTTTTAATCATGCAATACCGTCTTGTCCAGATTAAATGTCACCTATGAATCTTCATTCCACAAATGACACTAATAATCTTTGCTCTGTCCACAGCAAATGAATCTATCAAATTATGGAGTCTCATTTACTTATTTGAATGACAACTCTTTAAACAACAGGAATAAAATTTGAACTGCAGGTTTGCTATGTTCTTCTAGTCAAGAGCTGAGTTTCAGGATTTTTAAAAATCATTACAAATAAAAAATTATTTTAGCTTCCTCTCCCAAGTCCCCAATAGCTTTTAGTGGGTCATTTCATTAATTCAACCCTAAAATATCCTTGAGCAGGGCACATGGCTTTCTGATATGATTAAGGCCCTTGATTTGCTGCCGTCTGGGAGCAAATAAAAAAATGAAATCTTATTTCATTTTTATAAAATAAAAAACCTCCAATATTTCATTTACATATGCCATGGCCACATATACCTATTATATACTAATTTGTCTGCACCGTTCCTCTTGTCTTAAAAAAATTGTCTTTTTGTTATTATTAAAAAGATAACCGTACTCTAGAGACTAGGAACATTAAGATAGGATAATTGTCACTGCACTGTGGTAGCATATGTTATTTGGATTTGGGAGGCTCTAGCAGGCAGTGCACAGGAGTTCCTTTCAGCTTGTTGCTCAGAGAAACACAGAATAGGCTATTGAGCCTGGATCTCTCATATACAAAGCATATGCCCCAGCCTTTTGAGTTATCTTGGTTCCTAGCTAAAACCCATCTAAGATTGAAATTGATGGGGCTGGAGTGATAGTATTGTGGGCAGTGTTTGCCTTGCACACAACTGACCAGGTTTCAATCCCTGCCATCCCATATGGTCCCCTGAGCACCACCAGGAGTAACTCCTGACTGCAGAACCAGGAGTAGTAACCCCTGAGCACTGCCGGCTGTGGCCCCAGAACAAAAAAAAAACAAAACAAAAATATTTGAAATTGGTGATAAGAATATACAGACCCCTATTCTCACTACAGTAGGAATTTAAACAAAAATAGAACAAAAGATAATATACAATGCCATGAAGTTTTAATACAACTGAAACTAAGTTAAACTCTCAGTGGATAACAGGCTGATACAATCAGCTTGGGGAAACTTGACAATATAGTTTCCTGGGATACAGCTGACGATTTTCAACTACTGAATTTTTCAGGATAGGACCTAAGTTAGGTATTCCTTAGCACGCAAAACAGGCCCAAGGAGAAATTCATTTTAAGGTAATCAAAGCACAATTTGATTTGGCACAAGCCACTTAAATAAGCATGACTACCCAATTCCATAGCTTTCCACCAGGCAACTGAAGCTAACACATACACTCTAGGAGTATGCAAATGTATGAAGCAGGATGAATTATACTTGTTGCACCGATTGCTAACTATTCTGGCATCTCACTCTCTTCCACCACGTAGGTTCTAAGTTGTGAACTGACTTTATTTAAGCATTAATTCTGTAGAGCAATAACAGTGATGTTACAAGCAGCTTCTACCAAATCCACCAAGTCCCAAACATTTATAACATCTACACAGGTATATATATCTGAAACAAGTATCAAGAAATGATTATACAAGATACACTGATAGCTTCTATTCTATCTGTGTTTGTGAGAGCAGTGTGGGTGACATCTGCATTTTGCAGCGGGTTAAGAAAAACACCCAAACCTATAGTTATGTCAATTAATTCCTTTATATAACCTTCCAATTACTAAATTTTCAAAATGAAGTCCTATCTACAATATGGCTCCAAACAATTTCTATCTCCATGCTCTACATTGTCTTTCTGCTTTCACCAAGGCTTGACCTAGAACAAGGTCACCAAAACTCTCATCTTTAAAAGTCCCTTTTCAGAGAAAGTGACCCAAGACAATACATTGATTAATATATCCTTATCAGTTGGATAGGATAGGAAGTAGAGATCAAAAAGATCAGAATGCCAATCTAGCCACTGCTAACCAGGAGGTAAAAACATGGGATATATAGTTTATATGGGATATATAGATGAACACTACAAATAATGAAATTATTTTTATAGGGATTTCTTCTTATTTATACATAATTTAAATCAGGCTGCTTATAGATAGAATCACAAGAAGCATTATTAATTACATAATTCCTAAAGCTAGTAATTTTAGTTAAATACTTGTACATTATAACCTTTCTACAAAGACCACTAATAAACAATGCCAAAATTTTCAGTTTTTCACTCAGCCTGAAAGCCAAAACAAGCAACTCCTTTGCTATAGTTATTATCTCTGATGAAGGCAAAAGAATTTACTTAGACAAATAGCTTTCACAATTTTACCTAAAAATAGAACCGTTCATAAATTTTCTAAACTGTTCTCCCCTGCTGTGGACAATCCTTGATCTCTGATTGTAAAACTTTGCAAACTTTGGCATGTTTAATACTATTTTAAAGTCACCGAAAACCTCTATAAATTTAGCATTTTCTCTGAAATCTGAAGTCTTCTCATTATGAATGCTTAAACATTTAGATCGCAAGTTGAAATATCAGAAAAATTTTCATCCTTACAAAGGTTGTATAGTTTCCACATGGCAAGAAATCGAGAAGAAAATTTAAACATTTGGAGTATAAAAATACTTCAAAGCACTATGAACTTTGGACTTAGCACACTTTGGTAAATTTGAGTAGTTTCAACTACAGGAAAAGCAGTGCTGTGGTAAAAAATTTAAGATGATTTAAGCTATTTCAAATCTTCCCCTTTCCTGACATCAACAGATTTATAGTTTTATTACAGTAACAGAGTTGTTGCAGTGAGATCTACACACATATACAGAATTATTATATTTAAATTCATATAGAACAATATTTACATATTTAAGTTACATTTCTGAAGTTAGAAGATGAAGTACAGCTTTAAGTTTACAACAAAGAGAAGTACACAGACAAAAATAGTTAACAGTAAAAATGAACTGTCTGTTCTTAAGACAACATGTGGAAGCACTTTGTCAGAGAGCTACATCTTCTTAATGTGATTGTCCAAATCATTAAAATATGGATGATTCAATGCCATCTTGCCAGAAATTCGCTTGGCTGGATCATAGACCAACATTTTCTGGGGAGAAATGAAAAAGATTTAAAGCAAAAAGGCTTTTAAAAAATGAACTAATATTTTTTAAATCCTAGAAAGCTTTAAATTTTCAAGTCATAGGCTAACATATTTTAATTCATCTTAATGAAAATGTAGCTAAGTGACCATCACTACACAATTAGCTAGCCATCCACACTTCACAATCTTAGCTCTAAAATAACCTATACTTGCTATAATGGTTTAAAACAAAAGCATGAAGAAATTGTCTTTTTAAACCAAGACAGATTTAAGAAAGATATCCAGTAAATTATATTCATTTCAAATTAAATTGGACAGCTGAGTTACTTTACAACATTCTTGAAATGGTGGCATTTGATTTTTGCATTTTCTGACATACTTTCCAGAAAATTTGAAGTAAAATAAAAAAAACTAGAGTAGAGTGTGTAAAGATAGTTAAAATGAGTCACCACATAAACTATAAGACAATTTAGTAGTGAGGTCAATTTACATATTACTAGAAAAATTTGAATGAAGTTTAATCAATCCTAAATTTTACCTTAAAGAATATTTTTAACCAAATACAAAATAAACGTGTATTAAATATATAACCAGACAGAATAAAGAAAATCTATCTTATACCTAGCTAATAAGCTGACGAATAATTTTACAGTCTATAATAATAAGTATTCTTATTATTTATGCAATAATATTGTATTTAGCATGCATCAAAATGTATAATCCTCACAAGAAAAAGTATTAGTTCCATTTTAAAATAACGCCACTGAGGTTGTGAGGGGTTTAGTAACTTGCCCAACATCATAGAACAAAACCATAAAGCAGAATTTGAAACACAGATTTACAGCTGTGGTTCTCAACTGGGTGAGACTCTGACTCTCAGGGGCTACTTGACAAAGTCGGGAAGATATTTTTGTTTGTCACAAGCATGTGAAATGTGCTACTGGCATAAGGCAGAGTATTGGGATGCTGTTAACTATCCTCTGGCAACAATAAAAAATGTCTATAATGGCTATACAAAAGGAACCCTAATTTATAGTCTTTTGTTTCATTCCCTGAAGTGAACTTCTGTGTTCAAAAATTACACTACTTTGACAGATGTGGATCCAGAATATGGAAGCCTTTTAACTCTAATGAACAATATTTATATGCCAAAAATCGGAATGGCAACTGGAAAATATGAGGTGAATTTGATGGCAGTGGCATAATGATTTATAAACTGTTAAAGGGTTCCAAAGAAACGCAATTAGAGGCTATATATCATGACAATAGCAATAGATTTTTCTTTTTTTTCTTTGATTATTTACATGTCAAAGCTTAAGTGTTTTTCCTGGAAACATTACCTGAGATTCATAAAAATAAGGTCCTTTAGAAAGCTCAATGTTTAAACACTTTTAAAACAATCATCTTGAAGCAGTGTGTGGGGGGGGGGAAGAGAGAGACATCTTATTTTTATTTTTAAAAATTGGGAAGAGCTAATTGGGAAGAAGAAATATAATACAAGGGAAAGATATTTAATTAACTTCTACACTGGCTCATTCCCCTCCTAACTTTTATGATATAAAAATGAGACAAAACGAAGGCCATGTGGGGGAAGGGAGTTGCGGGCTGAATGAGGGCTAGAGACTGAGCACAGCGGCCACTCAACACCTTTATTGCAAACCACAACAGCTAATTAGAGAGAGAAAACAGAAGGGAATGCCTTGCCACAGTGGCAGGGTGGGGTGGGGAGGAGATGGGATTGGGGAGGGTGGGAGGGACACTGGGTTTACGGGTGGTGGAGAATGGGCACTGGTGAAGGGATGGGTTCCCAAACTTTGTATGAGGGAAGTATAAGCACAAAAGTGTATAAATCTGTAACTGTACCCTCACGGTGATTCTCTAATTAAAAATAAATAAATTTTTTTAAAAAAAAAAATAAAATAAAATAAAATAAAAAAAAAAATGAGACAAAAATTGAGAAATGTGAATCATGGAGCAAAACACTTTAATTACTAAAAATATCAAGCAATATGGGCTGGAGCGACAGCACAGCGGGTAGGGCATTTGCCTTGCATGTGGCTGACCTGGGTTAGATTCCCAGCATCCCATATGGTCCCCTGAGCACTGCCAGGGGCAATTCCTGAGTGCAGAGCCAAGAGTAACCCATGTGCATTGCCGGGTGTGACCCAAAAAGCAAAAAAAAAAAAAGGCAATAAAGAAAAATTGTATGCCCTAAAATGTAGCAAATCACGAAAATACCTGTATCTAGGAAAAACTAAACAGCTGTTAAATAATGAAATTTTAAAAAGGTCATAGGCCAGCATCTTACAACCACAAATATGTACTATATCTCCTCTCTCCAAGTATACCTTCATCTAAAAAAACAAAACAAATGATAACTTTTTCAAAACGACCTAATATTTCTTGGTATCTCAGATGGGGTGAGAGACATGTAATAAACGTAAGATATAATAGCCTCGTAAGTATCAATTTTCTTCCTGTTCCCCAGTAAAAAGATAGGACTGAGGGTAGTCAGCACCATCAATAATGCTAAAATCCATATAAAAAAGGAAACTTACTGAGAGCAGATCCAAGCCATCTTCATCCAAGTTCTTCACATGGGATGCCAGGCTCCCTGGTTTCCATTTAGGAAATGTATTCTTGTAGTCCTGTAAAGATTCCACTTCAGGCCATACTTCATTATTGGGAGTGCCCAAAGCTCTACAAGTCATACCAAAATAAAATATTATTAAAGCATAAATATAATCTTATAATAGCAAAGTATAAAACAAAATTAAAAAAAACTAAAAATTCTCAGGCCAGAGAGACAGTACAAAGGTGCTTGCCTAGCATGTATGTAACTACAGCAGTGAGCCTGGTTCAAATCTTGGCACTGCATACTATACCCCATCAAGACCCTCCAAAATCACCAGGCATAATCCCATAAGCACTGCAGGATAAGATTCCAAAACAAAACAAACTTGAAAAAAAAAAAAATTACCTGAAAATTCTGAAGAGCTGATCAATTTCTGAATCTCCATGGAAAAGTGGCTTCTTGGTCGCTAATTCCGCAAATATAGTTCCTATGCTCCAAATATCAACAGGAGTTGAGTATCGAGCTGACCCCAACAGTACTTCTGGAGATCTGTACCAGAGTGTTACTACCTATGATAAAGCAAATTTTACACTGAATAAATCTACTACACCAAACTACATAAATATTTATAATTAATTAGAACTGCATTTAGTGTGAATATTCTTTTATTTTTTTTTCTTTTTGGGTCACACCTGGCGATGCACAGGGGTTACTCCTGGCTCTGCACTCAGGAATTACTCCTGGCGGTGCTCAGGGGACCATATGGGATGCTGGGATTTGAACCCGGGTCGGCCGCGTGCAAGGCAAACGCCCTACCCGCTGTGCTATCTCTCCAGCCCCTAGTGTGAATATTCTTGATAGTATCATTTAAATATTAAGTAACACTCTGCTAGAGGGCCTGGTATAGCAGCAGTGCAAATATAAAACAATAGTAATACTATTGTTAGAATTATTAACAAGAAAAATTTAAGTATTACTTAAAAGCAAAATGAAATCAAGTAAGTATACACAAAGCACTAAATGCAGAATATTTGACTACTAAGCTGCATTCATCATTGATGGGAAGGTTTAGAAAACAGATTCTAACAACCTCAAGTCTTGTTTTTCTTTTTTTTTTTTCAGTCTTGCTTTTCAAGTGAGAGGATCAAATCAAGTCAAGATAGCCCTAAGTTTCAAAGAAAAATACTCAATGAAAGTGGATCAGATTGAAGACAATGCACTGCTTACAAGCTAAAATGAATAGTCAAAAAATTACAGCATGATCTCTTTTTACTTTATTAAATTTATTACAATGGTAAAAATTATCAGCGCTAAGTTAAAGTTAATAACATTAGTGTAAGCCAATGGGAATGAATAATCTAAATGTATACAGTCCTGTGTAAGTTATTAAAAGCTAAGACTTCTAAACAGATAAAGACTGTTACCATGTTTTGATCTAGGAGGCAGTCTTTGGGCTTAACAAAAAACTTTCCAATAATCTTTCTTTAAACAATTCAGTAACACTTCTCTTTTCTTTCAGAAATACCAAAGAAATGTCAAGTCACCAATATAATTTGAACAAAAAATTATTACATCTAGTAGCTCCTAAATAGATCTTTAACAGGACCTCTTATAAGCAAAAACTCCATCTTTAACCAATTTGATTATGAATCAAAGGAAGTAATCAAGAGACAGAAACCACACAGCAATCTGAAGGAACAAAGGTGAATATAATGAATTATTAACTCCAACGGGATCTGAATAATAAGATTGACTAGTAAGAAAACACGAACAGCAAGAAGAACCTTTTTCTCAAACAATGCCCTGTAACACCCTCTGACAAAGCCCTAGCACAGGTAAAGAAAGCAAAGGTCTCAGTGTCGTTCTTATATAGTACACAGCAAAAGAAGACTTCAAAACCCAGAGCGAAAAATCTTTTAAATTAAATCTCTTTCTAGTCGTAAAGTACAAGCATAGGAGACTAGCCATCACCCATATTCAAAAGCACCAAAACCCATTATTTTTACGTACCTCATGTGTGTATACTCTAATAGGTATTCCAAAAGCTCTGGCAAGACCAAAATCAGCCAGTTTAATGGTTCCTTTGTCATCAATCAATAGATTTTGAGGTTTTAAGTCTCTGTGTAGAACTCTTCTAGAGTGACAAAACACAATCCCTTGTAGGATTTGGTACAAATAACTCTAGAAGAAGGAAATACAGTAGAAACTCAGTACAAAATAGCATGTTTTGCTTAAAAGATGTGTGAAAGTATGATACAAGGAATAATCTAACTACCAAAACACCTTTCAAGACATGACATTACTAGGCTACATTTGAAGAAACATGTATATGCATGTGTGGATACCTGAAACAAAGATATTGATCTTATAAACATATTTATACCACATGAACTCATTTACCATTTAGTTTTATTTTTAACTATTGATCCCTGATTACAGCCCCAGTTTGTTTCTGCATACAAACTTTTTTCAACTTTCATTCTGCATACTTATAGCAACTGTCTTGAATTTCTGTCTTGAACAATTTTTTTTCCTCCCCAGTCCTATTCTTCATCTTTACATATTCATTTCTTCTTTGGTAACATCAGTAACAGATTCCAAAAGAATGACAAAAGAAGATTATATATTTAAATTGATACAATTATAAAAAAAGTTCTTTCAGAGATTGTTTTGACAAGACAGTCAAGAAAAAAACAAAGATATTACAAAACTAAAAGTATGCCAGTAACACTGATTTATAAAGTTTAAAATTATAAAACACATAAATAAACCTGTTAGAACTGCCAAGCCATTTGAAAAATTAAGAATTCCAGTATTTACCCCAAAATTAACCTTTGATTCATCTAGAATCCAGAAGATAAAAAGGGGAAAAGCTAGTCTACGAAAACACTAGAAAAATGGTCATTATTATCCTAAACATATCATCTTCAGTAAGAAAGAAACAAGATATAAAACCTAGGAGCCAGAGAGCGAGTAGAGGAGGTCTAGTGTCTTTCTCACACCAGCACACAGCAGCCCAATCAGAAACACCACGTGTTCCCCCAAACACTACCAGGGGTCACTTCTGAGCTCGCATCCGGAATAGCCCCTGAAGACCACTGAGTGTGGCCCAAGCAAAACAAAACAAAAACCCTAAACCCCAAAGTCATAAACAAGACACTAAGTATACTGGAAAAGTATATATTAATGGCATATATCATTGCCAAGTTAAAACGTCCCTCCCTCAAGAGGAATGAGACTATTACATTACCACAAGTTATGAATAAGAGAACTTTAGATACTGGTGGGAAAGGATCTTAGTAAGGAAACATCGTAAAAAATGTACCCAGATTACATAAATGGCTAACTATAAAAAGACAAAACGGTAATGATATTAATATGCCTCCTCACAAAACAGACTGATCATATATATTGCTGGAGTTTTACACAGGACAACTATAGGAGGTCAAGCTGGCTATTATAACCATAGTTACAAGCATTATTCTTGCATTTGAAGATGAATAAGGACATTTAATGCAACACTACTTACAAGACAATGAATCACCAAGCAACAATTTAAATATTCATCAATATGAAATTGGTTTAAATAATTGCTCAAAAGTTTACGTAGCCCAACATCACTTTCCACCGAAAAGGGGGAGCTGGGACTGGAATACTCTCAGAGAAATGGCAGGGTAGGTGGTGTGTGTGTAAGTTCATACACATATAAAGTGACATGCAATCATCTGTACAATTGAATTCACATTTGTAATTTAAATAAAATATAGAGGATGCCAACAATAAATTATCCAAGATACAAAATTACTTCATTTTACCCCACAGCCAAATAGAGCAAAATATTCCAGTTTCCAACAATGATTATGGAGGACAGGGGTAATCACACTGAAATCATACTGTTTGTTTTTTTTCCAGTGAAGTAAATAATTTTGTATAGGAAATAAAAAGAAACAAAGAAGTGAGATTTACACACAAACAAAAGAGAAACTGCCCCCAGTCAGCCTGCGGACAACTCTATTAACTAATTTTATGTAGCTTCACAAATTGCTTTCACTTTATAACTAAAAGTGCTATCTAGGATTGATCTAGCAGCTGGTAACAATCTAATCTACGTAGTAACTGTATGAAGAAAATGTAGTATTATTTCCTTCATATGTAGTATTTCCTTCTTATGTAGTATTATTTCCTAGCTTATTTACACACACATAAGAGAGAAGTCAATAAAGCGACCCTTTGTATTTACATATATTAAAAACTAACACAAATAAATAAGCTTTTTACCTTAACAAGAGAGGAATCCATGAACTGACCAGGAGGGATAGAATCCAAGTACTTCTTGAGATCCATGGAAAGGAATTCAAAGATGAGATATAACCTGGAATCCTGCATAAGCACATCTTGAAGACTGAAGAAAACAATTATATATTTAAAATACATAACATTTTTCACCTGACAAAATAACTACTTCCTTAAATTGCTGACTTAATCAGCAATTTAATTTAATTTAATTTAATCCCCTGACCCTGAAAGAGCCTCCAATCATTGGGAAAGACAAGTAAGGAGAGGCTGCTAAAATCTCAGGGCTGAGTTTAATAAAAACGTTACTGGTGCCCGCTCGAGTAAATCGAGGAAAAATGGATGACAGTGATACTTAAATTGCAGTGGCTATCACATAAAAAGTAGGGCATAAGAAATTTTACATAATAAATGAAAATATTGAATGGGGAAAGAAGAGACGGTAGCTTCCCTAGTAGTGAAAACCAGTGCCGGAGCAATAGCACAGTGGGTAGGACATTTGCCTTGCATGCAGACAACCTGGGTTTCAATCCCTGGCATCCCATGTGGTTCCCCGAGCACCACCAGGAACAGGAGTATTTCCTGAGTGCAGAGCAGGAGTGACCACTGAGCATCACTGGGCATGATCCAAAACAGAAAAAAGAAAAAAAACCAAAAAGTGAAAACATACTATATATCCTAAACTAGAATTGGTAAAATGATCTCAGAGTAACAACTGAGAAACAAGATACATCAATAGGAGTTGCTGCCAGATGATTTACACTCTTACACTCCAAAAGAAACTTCTAAAGCCAGGCCAAGGCAATGCAGTCAATCCAAATTAGTTCACTGACATCACACACGGTCCCCTGAGCATAGCTAGAAATGATTCCTTAGCACAGGTGGCTCTTTTGAGTTTGGGCATTTTTAAGCAAATGCAAAGATTTCCACACTGAAAAGTCACATTTTTTCCCCATGTTCATATTATTTTATTTTAAAGTTGCTCACAATAGTTTGTTACATTCAACATTCCAACACCAATCCCACCACCAATACACGTTTCCACCGCAATTATTTCCAATTTTCCCACCACCACCCAAGCCTGCCCCAAAGGCAGATACTACATAATTTATTTTGTATTCTTTGTTACCAATAATCCACTGAAAATGATCCAAGTTTCCTTAGAGGAAAGTGTGTGAAGATTCACATTTGAGGAAAAAAACTCAAATTCCATTGTTACCCCATACCTGACTATGTTTGGATGACGAAGTTCTTTTAATAGAGAAATTTCCCGAATTGCAGTACTAGGAACCCCTTCCTCTTCACTTTCTAGCCTGATTTTCTTCATAGCTACCACTTGACCTGTAGTTTTGTGTCTGCCCTTATAAACAACTCCATAGGTACCTGAAATAGAAAAAGAAATGCTGCGTGACACCTCCACAAAATTCATTTTGAAAAAGATTTCAAAATATGACTGACTCCCCTACATCCCTACATGGTATCACATGCTAAGGAAGTCTATGGTAGCCAGACAGAAAGTATCTTACCCAAAACTTCCAAAAGTAATACAGAGCTTCCTAGACAGGCTATAGACTAGGGAATTCAAGGCCTTGAAACCAGCCTTACAAGTATTAAAAGTTTCCTTAAAGGACAGGACAGACTGTTCATACCTGTGGCATTGAGTATGGCACTAATGGTGCACGAGGTTGCCTGCTAGTAAATGATGAAAGGTACGGTTACTTAAGCTTGCTACAGGATTTTATACATTTTTCAATAACAGGGGGCTGGAGTGATAGCACAGTGGGTAGGGTGTTTGCCTTGCACACAGCCCACCTGGGTTTGATTCCCAGCATCCCATATGGTACCCCAGCACCACCAGGAGTAATTCCTGAGTGCAGAACCAGGAGTAACCCCTGTGCATTGCCAGGTGTGACCCAAAAAGCAAACAAACAAACAAACAAAAAGACCCAAACATTTTTCAATAACAAAAATCTCACTTATATTGATTGTTCTATATCCTACCAGTTTTTGTTATACTCGGAAATTTTTATTTCAACCTTTTACACATTAATGCAGAAACTTAAGCAAGATCTATAATATATTTTTTGATATAAAACAAATATTCCCTTTCTTAAAACACTGGCTGTCCATAGGCCTATTCATCTTTTCCCATTTAAACTTTCTTAATTCTCTTCACTCTTACTGAATTCTACATTTGTATGTTTGTCTATTTTATGGAAACTCTAAAATATTTTTAAAATGCACAGCAGGTAGGGCATTTGCCTTGCATATGGCAGACCCGGGTTCGATTCCTCCGTCCCTCTCTGAGAGCCCGGCAAATTACCGAGAGTATCTCAACTGCATGGCAGAGCCTGGCAAACTACCCATGGTGCATTTGATATGCCAAGAACAGTAACAAGTCTCACAATGGAGACATTACTGGTGCCTGCTCGAGCAAATCAATGAACAACAGGATGCCAGTGCTAAAGTGCTATTTATGACAAGATATAATTAGGCTACATACAAAATAAAATTTAAAGCAATATATTTGAGATGCCAGAGTTGAACTTAGTCATGTAAATGGGATTGGGCAGTATATTATATTATATTAGATTAGATGATCTGAACTTAATTTACGTAGAGAATATATAGCAATCAATCATCACAAATTGAAAATTTATTTTCTGACAGTTTCATTTTCCATTCCTTTAAGTTTTGTTGGAGCAAATAATACATAATAAATTTGTTACATACCTGCTGGCTGGCAGGGTGGGAAGGAAACTGAAGACATTGGTGGAGGGAAAAGGACACTGGTGGTGGGACTAGAATATAATATGTCTAAAACAAGTCTATTATGACAACTTCGTAACCATGGTATCATTAAAAAAAAAAAACCTTTCCACAGGTAGCTGAGATTAACTACAACCTGCTGTGTCTATACTTTAGAAATAAAATCATGTAGTCATCATCAGTTTCCCATACATTTACACAGCCAGTAATTTTCCAGACCTTTTAAAGAAAACAGATTCTAACATCACATGAGACTGACACCCAAGGACAGTAGATACAAGAGCCAGAGGGATTGCCCCATAGCTGGAAGCCTGCTTCATGAGCGGACAGGAGAAGGCAGATGGAATAGAGAAGGGATCACTAAGAAAATGAAAGCTAGAGGAATCCGTTGGGATGGGAGATTTGTGCCGAAAGTAGATAATGGACCAAACATGATGACCTCCCAGTGTCTGTGTTGCAAGCCATAATGCCCCAAAGTAGAGAGAGACAGTAGGGAATATTGTCTGCCATGGAGGCAAGAGGAGGATGGGAAAGGGGGGGTATACCGGGGATATTGGTGGGGGGGAGAATGTGCACTGGTGGAGGGATGGGTGTTTGATCATTGTGTGACGGTAACCCAACATGAAAGCTTTTAACTATCTAACAGTGATTCAATAAAATTAAAAAAAAAAAAACCACAAAAACAGACTCTGAGCAAACTGGAATAAACCTCCTGTAAAGTATCCTATTCTACAGTTACCCTACAGTACACTAGGTACAAATTATAGGAAAAAGATTTGGAATCAAAAAGTATTAATTTTCTATTTCACTGTGACATATTTATAAAAATAGTTCCTATAGAATGCCAAATACAACCAACAATTCTTGCCCAGAGAAATGGGCTAAAATATGTAATTAAACAATTAGGAAATCTGATAAAGTTGGCTATTCAGAAGTAGATAAGAACATCCTAGGAAGGTTATTTCACAGCTTTTATCTGTTTCATCAGAGGTAGCAATATCTCAGATTTAAGAGCCAACAAAACTACCTACTGTCTTAATTAGATATTAAAGACAGATTGGTTAATTCCTAAAGACTGGTGCTATTTATAAATCATAAATTGACATAAAACCCATTTTATATTGCCTGTTAAATTTCTGATTAACTGTGTTTACCTAAGTCTTTATTTTTCAGATGTAAATCATACTTGCATATATCACCAAAAAAGGTGAGCCAGTAGCACAGGGGTCTGGCACAACATAAAAGCAGACTCAAGATGAGAATGTATTTTGCATAAAACTCTCAAATGTTCTCAATGCATCATCAAATAGTGTAATCACAATCTTTTGTGCTAAGAACAACATTCCCATTTGCAGAGAGAAAAACAGATCTAAGGAAGTTAAAAGCTTTATGACTGGCTGTGCCCTTGGTGTTTGAGGACTCAAAACAATGTGTGCAAAGAACTACATTTAAAATTATATTTTTTGGCCAGGAAGACAGTACTGGGAGCTTAGTTAAGGCACTTGCCATGGGGCTGGAGCGATAGCATAACGGGTAGGGCGTTTGCCTTGCATGTAGCCGACCCGGGTTCGATTCCCAGCAGCCCATATGGTCCCCTGAGCACTGCCAGGGGTCATTCCTGAGTGCAGAGCCAGGAATGACCCCTGTGCCTCGCCGGGTGTGACCCAAAAAGAGGGGAAAAAAAAGGCACTTGCCTTGCACAAAGCCAATCCCAATTCAATCCCCAGCACTACATATGGTACCCTGTCACAGCCAAGAGCAAGTATTGAGCACCACTGGTTGTGACCCCTCTCCAAAAACAAAATAATTTTTTTTTTTTTGCTTTTTGGGTCACACCTGGCGACGCACAGGGGTTACTCCTGGCTCTGCACTCAGGAATTACTCCTGGCGGTGCTCAGGGGACAATATGGGATGCTGGGAATCGAACCTGGTTTGGCCTTGTGCAAGGCAAATGCACTACCTGCTGTGCTATCGCTCCAGCCCCCAAAATAAATTTTTAAAATAATAAATTATATTTTTAATCGATTCCATTTCTAATAGGAATCAGAATACCTTTCTCAAGAGTAAGTTGGGAGGAGCTGGAGCAATAGCACAGCAGGTAGGGCGTTTTCCTTGCACGTAGCCGAACCAGGTTCGATTCCCAGCATCCCATATGGTCCCCCAAAAACCCCAGGAGTAATTCCTGAGTGCATGAGCCAGGAGTAACCCCTGTGCATCGCCAGGCGTGACCCAAAAAAGAAAAAAAAAAAAAAAAAGAGTAAGTTGATACTCTTCTATGTTTGGAGTTACTCAAATAACTGGCAAAAACAAAGCTTCTAAATTCAGAATTTCTTTGAGGGTGAATGACACTGGAATTTTAGTATCACTGTATCACTGTCATCCCATTGCTCATTGATTTGCTCAAGTGGGCACCAGTAATGTCTCCATTTTGAGACTTGTTACTGTTTTTGGCATATCAAATACACCATGGGTAGCTTGCTAGGCTCTGCTGTGTAGGCAAGATACTCTCAGTAGTTTGCTGGGCTCTCCAAGAGGGACGGAGTAATCAAACCCGGATAGGCTGCGTGCAAAGAGAATGCTTTACCGCTGTACTATCGCTCCAGCCAGAATTTTATACTAAACTATATATAAGTCATATATATATGTGCATATATATATATATATACATACATACATACATACATACATACATGTGTGTAAAGGTATAAAGCTCTACTCCTGAAATTCTATAGTATTGTAATCCTGATTAAAAAGGAAAGTCATTCTGTTCCAAAGTAAAAACAATACTCATTCAATTCAGTTCTCAGAGCAATTAGGTAAAAAAGAAAATTAAATATAAAGTAATTCAAATCAAAAATCAAACTACCTTTATTTACAAATGACATCATATATAGAATAACCATAAAGATGCTATCAAAAGGGGCCGGAGCGATAGCACAGCAGGTAGGGCGTTTGCCTTGCACACGGCCGACCCGGGTTCGATTTTCGGCATCCCATATAGTCCCCCAAGCACTGCCAGGAGTAATTCCTGAGTGCAAAGCCAGGAGTAACCCCTGAGCATTGCTGGGTGTGACCCAAAAAGAAAAAAAAAAAAAAGATGCTATCAAAAGAATCCTGGAAACAATAAACCCATACAAATAAAGCATCATGCTACAAAATCAACACAAAGAAATGCAACATTTATATATGCAAACAATGATGTATAAAAGAAAAAATAAATCCCATTACAAATTTGTCTGTCCACACCACAAAATCAAGTACCAGGGAGTTAATTAAGAAAATATTATTACAGATTTAGTACAATCTCCATCAAAGTTCCCCCAAAACTCACCCCCAAAAGTCAATGCAATTCTGAGGGGACAAAAAGACAGGAGGCAGTGTGTGCCCTCGCCTTAAACTATATTATAAAACCAAAGTAATCAAAACTGTATGGCAGTGGCTGGAATAAAGGCACATACTCAAGAGAAATGGATCAGGATGGAGAGCCCAGAAGCAAACAAACCCTCAGATGAATGAATAGTTCACTTGTTACAAAAGAGCTAAATGTATTAAGTACAGCCTCTTTGACAAATGGTATTCAGAAAACTGGTTAACCAAATGCAGTAAAATGAAAAAGGACCTCATCTTACACCATACGCAGCTTAAGATGGACTAAAGACCATATTAGAGTCAATTTCATAAAACAAATTATCCGTATTATTGACTTCAGAAGTGGCTTCAGACCCGATTGGCAAAGAAAGAAATGTCACTGTCACTGTCATCCCTTTGCTCATCGATTTGCTCAAGCAGGCACCTGTAATGTCTCCATTGTGAGACTTGTTGTTACTGTCTTTGGCATATAATATGCCACAGGTAGCTTGCCAGACTCTCCGAGAGGGACGGAGGAATCAAACCCGGGTCCGCCGCGGCGGCAAACGCCCTACCTGCTGTGCTATCACTCCAGCCCAAAGAAAGAAATAGCAAAAATAAATATTTTGTACATCATAAAATAAAATTGGAAAAATAAATAAATCAAAATAAATAGCTAAAAAAAAGATTCTTATAGAACAGGAAAACATGTTTTCATACCATACATCTGACAAAGGGTTAATATCCTCTATGTATAAAGCACTCACAAAACTGAAAAGCATAGGGGCTGGAGAGATAGCACAGCGGGTAGGGCGTTTGCCTTGCACGCGGCCGACCGGGGTTCGATCCCCGGCATCCCATATGGTCCCCCAAGCACTGCCAGGAGTAATTCCTGAGTGCAAAGCCAGGAGTAACCCCTGAGCATCGCTGGGTGTGACCCAAAAAGCAAAAAAAAAAAAAAAACTGAAAAGCATAAAAACTGGACTGAAGAGATAGGATATTTCCTCAAAGACTTACAAATGGCCAACAAGCATACATTATTGACATACTGTACAAATCACAAGATAGTATACTAATAAGAACGACTTATACCTGGTTTGATTAAAAAAAAAAAAAGAAAATCTGTTAACAGATGCTGAGGGATGCAGTGGAAAATGAACCCAAATTCACTGTTGATAGAACTGTGATCTGGTTAAGTCTCCGTGGAAAACAGTATAGGGAGTTCTCAAAACACTAAAAACAACTTCTAATCATTCCTTGGCATTTATACCAAGAACACAACATTAATATATGTTATATATGCACATATATGGATACCTCTATCACTGCAGTGCAACTTTTAATAGCCAAATTAACTTTCTTAGAAAATTCTAGCATTCCTTTCCTAGCTTTCCAATAATCCATATACAGTAGACTTCTGAAATACTATACAGAAAGAAATATAACTCATACAGAACTTACAAATTGGATTCAGCAAATTATTTGTACACTTTAGTAAGAGTTTAGAATATCAAGACTGCCATATAGAAAATGTACTGTTGGGGGAAAAAAAAAGGCAAATTTTTACCCTCATGTATGCCTTGCCTGGCAGTTGCTCAAATAATTCAATGTCCTTTCTCAAAAGGAAAAAAAAAATTCTGCCAATGATGAAAAAACAGGACTTATTAGAGAATCTATACGTTATTTTTATTGTTTCATTTAAAGTCAAAATTTCTAAAGATCTCAAGAACTAAATACAGGGCCACAGCAATAGCATAGTGGGTAGGTGCTTGTTTGCACTCAGGCAACGCCAGTTCCATCTGTGGCACCACATATGGTCCCCTGAACCCACCAGGAGTGATCCATGAGCACAGAGGTAGGAGGAAGCCCTGAGTGCAGCTGGACAGGACCCAAAAATCCAAAAGGAACTAACTAAATATAAATATTCTTAAAACACCTTCATGTAACAAATTGTAGGAAAGGAAACTAGAGCTTGTGTACAAGTTACTTTGAGTAAACAAACCTATACACTTGGCAGGTGAACTGAACCACAGGTAACTGAATGGAAAATTTATTTAAATTAGCTTAATAATTCTATAATAGCACAACTATTTTACCTATTTAATAAAGCTAAATTGTCAGGGGCTGGGTAGTACAGCAGCTAGGAAGTTTGCCTTGTACATGGCCAACCAAGTTCAGCCCCTCAGACCCCATAAGGTCCCCAGAACCCCACCAGGAATGAGCCCTTAGTGCAGAACCAGAACTAAGACTTGAGCACAGCTGGGTGTGGCCCAAAAACAAACAAAAATTGTTTAAGTTTAAAGGTATATTATAAAATAAACATAATTCTATTACTATAACTTCTCCCCTCAATTTATCAAGAGCACTTACAAAGCACAAGATTTGTTTTAAATGTTTAGTGAGAAGAATGTAAAAAGTTACTGTAGGGACTGGGGGAAGGCTGGGTAGAGGAGGATTTGTCAGGAGTCACATTAGAATAAAATTCTGGGCCCAGGGGGCTGGAGCCATAGCACAGCGGGCAGGGCGTTTGCCTTGCACGGCCAACCCGGGTTCGAGTCCCAGCATCCCATATGGTCTCCTAAGCAGTGCCAGGAGTAATTCCTGAGTGCAAAGCCAGGAGTAACCCCTGTGCATTGCCGGGTGTGACCCAAAAAGAAAAAAAAATTCTGAGCCCAGAGCAATAGTGTGTGGCCAAAGGAGGTAGTATGGTTTCAATCCCTTGCATTATACAAGGTCATTGAGTCCTACCCTACCCCCACCACTAATAACTCCTGAGCACAGAGTCAAGAGTAAGCCCTAAGCACTCCTGGATGTTGTCCAAAAACAAAACCAAACCAAAACAGAAATGAAATCTCAATATATGAAAATGTATGTTTAGTATGTGAAGAATGCATATAATTAATATAGATAAGTACAAGTCTCACAATGGAGACGTTACTGGTGCCCGCTCGAGCAAATCGATGAACAGGACGACAGTGTTACAGAATACTATGACTTAATTAATAAACATTAAAACATCAAAACATTAATAAACATTTGTCTTCATGATACAGATATGAGTATTGTTAAATCATTCTGAAATAATTTATTAAATCATTCACCTTCTCCAATTTTCTCTATCTTGGTATAGTCCTCCATTATTATTCAATCACTGGATATGAGATCCTAAAAAGAGAGGAAAAATATTTGATTACATGAAGAAAATCAAAGTATGGTCTTAAACATTAATGATACTATATGCAAAACATATCCCAGAGTTCAGGATTAATTTCATGTCCAAATAAATGAAACAAGAATTACTGCAGTATGTCTCCTCTGGTCTGATCGCCTAAAGTAATGGAGATTTTTCTATGTTCTGAAGCAGAACACTGAGCTTCTTCCAATCAGATAATTCTCAAATTCAGACGTCAACTTATCTATACTAACCTAACAAAACTAGAAAATTTTCTTTCTGTAACAATTCTAAGAACTACCCATTTGAATCAGAGTTGTTCCCAACTACGTCGGCAAATAAGACATTTGACTGAATTTGTACTGCTTTTTATTTTTCTAAAGATAATTCAAAAGCAATTTTAAAACCACGAGTGAGAGGTAGGATGTGTTGGCATTATTCACCTATTTACCAAATAGGAGTGAATAAAGCAGCAAAATCATTTAAGTGATAGAATCGTTTCACTGACAGTTTTAATGTGCTCCTAATTTGGCAGTGACATATATAAATAAGATCCAACCTTCCAAGGCAGTTTTCGCTAGACATATAAATATCACCAAACACCGTAAAAGTGCATCTGTACAGCTCACTCTGAGTAACTGATCCTTAGTTCTATCCCTCCTGTTCATCTTTCCAGTTACAGATTAATCTTTTCAAATAAATATAGTTACCCTAAACTAGCAATGAGTGACAATCCTAAAAACATATCTTTTTATGAGAGGGTAACTAATAAAGGGATAGTTATCCTTTAGTTATCGCTTTAGGGACACGAAACCGGTATAATAGCCCTAAAGCACAAAAAAGGGCTCACTATGAACAATCGAAAACTAAATTTCCAAATTTCCAAAGTCGGGGTCAATTATCCTCCTTCAATGTTCCAGATAAGAGCTTTGATCAACAAGGGAGGCAAGCTGGGAGGCCTCGGGAGCGCCCGAGCGGCCGGGCGTGCAAGGTCAATGGCACAAAGGCTCCCAGGCCCTGCGTGCAAGCGCAGCGCGGACACTGGGCCCGGCGAGTGTGTCTCCCAACGCGGTTTCGCTCGCACGCGTGTCTGAGCTTTCCACTCGCTTTGCCAGGCCCCTCGCAAAGCTCCAGAGGAAAGGCCTCGCGTCCCTCTGGCCGGGCGCCTTGGCTAACTGCCGGCCGGCTTTTGGGGGGATGGGGGGCCGGAGACACACTCCGGGCCGCAGCACATGCAAGGCAAAAGCTTTCTGCTCAGTGCTCTCCAAAGCTCCGGGTGGGGGTGGAGGGGGGTGTAAGGCCCCCAGTAGTGGCCTCGGGATGGGCTCCCAGATGGTTTAGGTTGAGGGGGCTGAGCGGAGGGACCCGGTCGGCTTGGCAGAGGGCAGCGGACCCCCACGCTGCACCTCCAGGCCAGAGCCAGGCCGTGCCCCCGACGGGCATCCCCACTAAGTCCGAGTCCCCCCGGGTCCGCTCAAAGCCCATGCCCCGGCCTCTTAAGTGAAGGCCCGGCCCGGGCCGGCCCCACGCATCAGCCGGTTCCTCTGACCGACCCCTCCCCACCCCCGACAACCCCGAGCAGACCCCGGCCCGGCTCGACCACCCGTAGGCATGACCTTCACCCCGGCTGGCGGTACCTGGCTTGGACCGCAGCGAAGGCGGCGGCAAGCTAGCGCGTCCGTGTGGCTCTTTGCTTAACTTCCAAGAACGAGGTTTGAATCCAAGTGCGAGCAGTTTCAAACTCGCCGCGCTAAAGGGTCCCCGGGCCGCCAATCACGGGGCTCGTAGACTTTCAAAGAAGCCAATCAGCGTCCAGCTACGCTCAGGCTGGGCTTCCCGGGTAGCTAGAGCGCGAAAGAGGGAGGAAACGGCGGCTGGAGAAAAAGCAGGAGGGCGGGCGCCGACTGAGCTGTGGCGCAGGCGCAGTGTTTCCTCCCGAGTCGTCCTATTGTTTCTCGTCCTGGGAAATCTACTGTTCTTTGTCGGTGCGGTTCACTCGCATCCTTGGAACAATTTTATTAGACTCAAATACCTCACAAAAGTGACACTTATACTTGCACCCATATGCTATTACTTTCACTTTCTAACACTTAAGTCTAATGTATTTCCAAGTGGGTAATTTCCGTATTGCATGGCAGGATCTCATTTTTCTTATTTTTAAAGAGACCATAGAAAACTCAGTCTCCAACAACATAGATTTTAAATTTTCAACAATATAACAAATGTTTTTTAGCATATAATAGTATCGTCTTAATTTATTTTTAAATTTCAGTTATGTCTTTTTTTCAGTTTAATCATCGTGAGATGCACAGTTACAAAGTTGTTTGTGATTGGGTTTCAGTCGTAGGATGCTGTAATAAGCATCCCTTCACCAGTATACATTTCCCACCACCAATGTCCCCAGTTTCCCTCCGTTCATCATTTAAAGGTGCTCTTTAACAAAATTTTATAAAATGCGGACTGAAATGTGACAAGTGTTAGAGCATGTGCCTTATTTGTAGGATTCGTCACCCACCCCTACCTCCTGGCACAGCCATCCACTCCCAGCAACATTAGGTGCGGCCCTAGTCCTTCTCTACCCTTTTTATTACCTCAAAGCACCTCCTCTTTCTACTCCAGCATCTCAACACATGGACCCACAATAAGAGAGCATTTCACAATGTTAAGAAGAAAAAAGATCTAAGTTATTCAAACACTAAATTATTCAAGTAATCTGCTATCAAAAATGTTTAATTGCATGTCATCATTTCCTTAAGAGGGATTTCTAGGAAAAAAAGAGATTTCTGGGGCCGGAGTGATAGCACAGCGGGTAGGGCGTTTGCCTTGCACGCGGCCGACCTGGGTTCAATCCCCGGCATCCCATATGGTCCCCCAAGCACGCCAGGAGTAATTCCTGAGTGCAAAGCCAGGAGTAACCCCTGAGCATCGCTGGGTGTGACCCAAAAAAGCAAAAAAAAAAAAAAAAAAAAAAGAGATTTCTGCATTTGAATGTCTTTTTTTAAAAAACTAGAATCGCTTGATATCATTGCATTTTCTATGTTATATAGTTAACACATACGATGCATGTGACTTTGATGTCCTGCTTTAACTTTTATTTTTTAATTTTTTTATTTATTTATTTTTGCTTTTTGGGCGATGCTCAGGGATTATTCCTGGCTCTGCACTCAGGAATTACTCCTGGCGTTGCTCATATGAACAATATGGAATCGAACCTGGGTCGGCCGCATGCAAGGCAAATGCCCTACCCACTGTGCTATCGCTCCAGCCCCTGTCCTGCTTTTACTTTATGTGGTATTGTTGAGAATATCTCATTGCTAGTTTTTTGGGTTTTTGTTGGTTTTTTTTTTGTTTTTTTTTTTTTGCTTTTTGCTTTTTGGGTCACACCTGGCGATGCACAGGGGTTACTCCTGGCTCTGCACTCAGGAATTACCCCTGGCCGTGCTCAGGGAACCATATGGGATGCTGGAATTTGAACCCGGGTCGGCCTCGTGCAAGGCAAACGCCCTACCCGCTGTGCTATCTCTCCAACCCCCTCATTGCTAGTTTTAATAGACATTTATTATTCTTTCCCACTGTAGTTTCTTTCTCTATTTTATTACTATTGAGGTAATAATTATAATAGTGTTCGTGTTTGTGCTTTTGGTGCAAGGTTCCTGCAGCTCCAGTCCCAACAAAATGCCTAAAAAAGTCCTAGTCCTTGTCCTCCTTCCTCTTCAACCCCCACCTTGGTAACCTCAGTTCTGTTGTCAGAGTCCCAGGGTGTGTTTTCATTGACAAGTGTGCATTCCTTTTCTTTGTTCCTTTATTTACCATATATGATCATCTGGCATTTGTCTTAGTTCTTTGTGTCAGCTTGCTGAAACATACAACAAATATTGATTACCACGATTATTATAAAATATGTATCAAAAGAACCAGATTAAGTTAAGAAATATAACTAATATAAAACATGCATTTCAGTACTTAAATGCTTTTTTTTAACACCATGAGTAACTTCTACCATTAGTTTGTGTAACTCTGTGTACACAAATACTCAAATTTGACAATTTTAAGCTTCCAAGTGATAAAGGCAGAACATCTGGAATCATGGCAGAAGTTGATGATTATGAAATCCAAGTCTGAACCTAATAACATTCAAAACTTAAAATTCCAAATTCTGGATCCAGGCTCAGTGGAAGGGCGACTCCCTTGTGTTCAGTTTATTTTATGTTATTTTATAATTTAGATACTTATAGTGGTATAGCAAGCTCCCAGAAGAGAGCGACGCAGAGAGTCTCTTGCCCGGGAGCCTGGCTGTTTTCCCTGGGGCCCCTCGGAGAGGCTCCAACTTCCCTCACCGCCCCTAGCAGAGCTCCCAGCAGCTCCCAGAACTAGCCACAGCCATGCTCAAGACTCCTCTCCACACATTTGACGAGCCTCATGCATACAGGTACTGACAGAGGAACCCAGGTATGTGGGACCCAGGGCTGAGACCTCCAAGCCTGCTCAGATTAGGACTGCGCCTCCTCCGCCCAGATTTCCCATTTCCCAGTAGCTAGAGGGTCACACCCAGAGACAGACCCCGGCGTGTAATTCCATCCACAACCAGCATCCAGAGACTTTAAAGCAAGCTCCTGGAAGCTTGCTGCCGCTTCTCGGCCGCACGATATCTTATACCCTACTTCTCCTTCTTGGAGAACCTGGCAAACTAACAGGAGTTTCCTGCCCACATGGGAGAGCCTCGCAAGGTCCCCATGGTGTATTTATATGCCAAAACCAGTAACAAGCTGGGTCTCATTCCCCTCACCCTGAAGAGCCTCCAATGCAGCATTGTTGGGAAGGACGAGTAGAGAAAGGCTTCTAAAATCTCAGGGCTAGGACAAATGGAGAGCTTACTGAGACTGCTTGGGAAATTCAACGATCAACAAGATGATGATGATGATAGTGGTGTTAAGCATATGGTACAGATACACAATGATACTGCACTCCACCACCAACAACCATTATCTATGTCATCTCTAGACTATTCTTGACACTTATACTTCCCATTCCACCCCTCACTGCTTGACTAATGGTTTCATAATCTGCTACCTCGCACTTAGGGAACCTTCAGTTGGACTTTTCCACACCACCCTTGATACTTGATCCACAACCACAACAGTGTTCAATCTCTAATTGACATAAAAGTACCATTAACCAATAGGTGGGTAGCCCCGCAAGTACCCCACCAAGAACTCAAGCACAAGTGTGGGGCTCCAGTTATGGTAACAGTAATAAAGGGAAGGGAAGGGGGTGAAATAAGATATCTTAAAAATAAAATAAAACCCCAAATTAAATGTAGTAATTATACAGCTTGGTTAGGACACATACCTCACAATAGACTGGTGATTAGCTCCTTTCTGGTGATTATGATATGGAAACATTTTGTTCCTATATACTGTATAGGAATATATATACAGTGCTATATATATGCTATATATATATATATATATATAGCATATATATAGCACTGTTGTCCAGTTGTTCATCGATCCACTCGAGCGGGCACCAGTCAGTAACGTCTCCATTGTGAGACTTGTTACTGGTTTTGGTATATCAAATATGCCACAGGTAGCTTGCCAGGCTCTGCTGTGTGGGTGGGATACTCTCGGTAGCTTGCTGGGCTCTCGGAGAGCGATGGAAGAATCGAACCCAGGTCGGCCTCATGCAAGGCAAACATCCTAACTGCTGTGCTATTGTTCCAGCCCATGGGGGTGTTAATACCACTTAGAAGTAGAGGGTGGGAAAAGGGGGTTATACCGGGGATATTGGTGATGGGGAATGTGCACTGGTGGAGGTATGGATATTTGATCATTGTGTGATTTTAACCCAAACATGAAAGCTTGTAACTAACTCACAGTGACTCAATTAAAAAAAATAGCTATAAATTCACTTTAAATTAAGAAAATAAAATTCCTAGACCCCTACTATGCTAATGTTAAAGCTAAGCTAGAAGACACTGAGAGGGCTAGAGCAAAAAAAAATACAGCAAATGAGGAGCTTGCCTTGCATGGGGCCAATCCCAGGTGCAATCCTGAGACCAAATATTGCCCCTTCACCCTACCCCAAGGCTGCCAGGAATCATCCCTGAACCCCCTCCCCCACCCCCCAAAAAAAGACACTGAGACGTCAGAGAGATTGCACAACAAGCAGGGCACTTGCCTTGCACGTGGCCAACCCAGGTTTGATTCCCAGCATCACACATGGTCCCTGAGCCCCACCAGGAGTGATCCCTGAGTTCAGAGCTATGAGCAGTGCTAAGTGTGCACCCTCCCACCCCACAAAAAAAATTTTGCTAGGAAAGTTTCAGGGATACTTTCCTTTAAAACTCTGTAAGTAAGGAGCTAGGGACATAGTTCTAAAGGCTTTGCATGTGATAACCCTGGATTCAACACCAAGCCTGACTTTCCCTCACCCCTGCTCTCCAGCATCACCTAGGAGAAGCCCCTTTACACTTCTGGGTACGGCCCAAAACTAAAACAAACTCTGGAAGGAAGTAGGACTGGGGAAGTAGCCCAAACCATACAGCATGGTTTGCACTGCTTACATGTGTGAGGCACTGCATGGGATCCCCAGAACTACAAAACAAAAAACCCTCTAGAACTAATAAAAAAAAAAGTTTAGAATAATGATTTTATTCATTTATGTATTTATTTTTAATTTTATTTCATTTTATTTTTTATTTATTTATCTATTTTTGCTTTTTGGGTCACACCCGATGATGCACAGGGGTCACTCCTGGCTCTGCACTCAGGAATTACCCTGGCGGTGCTCAAGGGACCATATGGGATGCTGGGAATCGAACCCGGGTTGGCCGAGTGCAAGGCAAATGCCCTTCCCGCTGTGCTATCGCTCCAGCCCCTAGAGTAATGATTTTAATGAATGAGTATATATTTTTCTCTCTGGGAGAGCTAAGGGAGGAATTCAATTTACATCATCTAAAATAGCTAATTGCTCATTATGTTGTTTTACCTTCAATGTAAAGAAAATCACAAACTTCCACAACTGTAATGCCAGAGTTTTTCAATTTAACTCAATTAACTTTTCTCTTTAAGTTTTGGAAATTATCTGGGTTATTATAAATTCTAGCATCATCTAACATATAGTTGTTGAATGTTGGACTAGTACTCTGTAATGTTGTCAAGTACAGTGGTTGTGTTTCAGAAGACACAAAAATTAATCATATGTAATTCCTGTTCTAAGTGTGAGGAGTGAAAGAAGACAATTATTACTTAGACAATTGGACACTTACCCTGTGAAAAAAACAAAGGGGAAGAAGTTGCTAATGAAAACATAATAAGTGCCCTTTGAACAAATACTGGTGAGGGCAGGCAATGTCGGGTGGTCCTTCCAAGCCAAAGGAATTGCATGAGCAAAATACACTGACAATCTGCCAATGTAATTCAGGGTATCTTCACTGTACAGTATGTGGGTGAAGGTGGAGTTTCCATAGAAAGTAAGAAAAGAAGAAAATTATCTTGGAGATTCTATGCTAAGAAGAATCCTAGCCTAAGGAATTGCACAGGAAAAATACAGCTTTAGACCATATTTTAGAACTATTAAAGTGGTGATAGGGTTGGAGCAATAACACAGCAGGTAGGGAATTTGCCTTACACACGGCCGACCCAGGTTCAATTCCTCCACCCCTCTCGGAGAGCCTGGCAAGCTACAGAGAGTATCTTGTCTGCAAGGCAGAGCCTGGCAAGCTACCAGTGGTGTATTCAATATGCCAAAAACAATAACAAGTCTCACAATGGAGACGTTACTGGTGCCCGCTCGAGCAAATCAATGAACAATGGGATGGCAGTGACAGCAACAGTGACAAAGTGGTGATACAAAACAAACAAAAATGCAAAGAAGATGAAAGTTTTCATAGTTTATAGTCTCCTCTATTACACACTACCTATTGACTCCACTTGAAATAACATCTTTAAGACTTCTACTTTTATTTTCATATGCTGAGATAATCAGGAGAATGGGAAAAGTAGTGCTCCTGGGTGTTAATAGAATTGTATTCTTATATGCTATGTTCAACTTCCTCTGAGCTGAATCACAACAATATTCCTGATCTTCCAGTACCACTGACAGGTGGAGAAAATATTTTTGATACAGAACCGAAATGTAGGGAAACAACATCCTTAATGATTTATAGTGAAAATACTAAATTTTATACATTTTATAAAAACATGACCATGTGAACTTCCCCTGTCACAGCTCTGGAGGAATACATACTGTAAAGGCCTTATTAGAATCATAGTGAACCCAATGCTGAAACTCAAGACAATGTTATATGAACTTGGACCAGGAGCAGTAATCAGAGCAGTTATTTTCATGACATATTTGAGATATATTTTTTATAATTTTTAATGATCCCTATGTACCTTAAACTTAATCACATTACTACTTATGCCTAAAATAAGACTTTCTGCCAGAACTAACAATTTATAATGAGAAGTAATTCTGTAAGTTTTCATCTTCATAAAGTCAGACCAACTAACCAAGACATTGGATTATGACAATATCCCTAATCAGTAAAGGATAAATAGAAAAGATAGTTTTGTGATGGTGCTAAACAAACTTAACTAAATTCTTGTTGGATAACATTGGTTTGCCCTTGCTCCTCCCACAAGGAGCTTGGGTTTATTGAATTATTCACACAATAGTACTAATTCCATCAGGCACTAATAATTCTATATTACTTTTCTCTTTCCTCTATATCCTTTGCGTGGTTTAGCAATGTCGTGTGTATGTGTGTGTGTGTGTGTGTGTGTGTGTGTGTGTGTGTGTCTCACCTGGCAATGCACAGGGGTTACTCCTGGCTCATGCACTCAGGAATTACTCCTGGTGGTGCTTGAGAGACCGTATGGGATGCTGGGAATCGAACCCGGGTCAGTCGCATGCAAGGCAAATGCCCTCCCTACCCACTGTGCTATCCCTCCAGCCCCAGCAATGTCTTATTTATGTAGGCACAGGAAGAACAGTTGATGCTGTGCTTTTGTAATATGGGAGTTAATTGACTCAGTAATACTTACTGAGCATTATTATTGGGCATCCATCATATTTATGTGACCTAAACCTCAGTTGCATTCACTTCCTAACACCCCCAAAAGGAAGGTCCCAGCAAGGGACAAAGATGAACCCAGGGCAAGCTGTAAGCTACCCTGGCATCGAAAAGGAACAAGCTGAGTGCCATAAGAAGTATAATTATTTAAGAGCATGGTCATGGACAAGCTCTGTAATGACCCAAAAAGAAGTAACTGAATAAGGACCCTGCTGGGGTTAAGAAAGACCAACCTGGCCTGAGGACTGTGGTCTGGGATATATAGGGAGAGGTCCCCAGGAGGAGCTATTCTTTAAGCTTAATATATCTCTTACTGTGTTCATACAAAATAATAAGAAATATTAGTAAGAAATAAATCTACAATGATTTATTTATGCTAGTAAATGCATTACTAGCTGAGGACAAAAGAAAGCAATACGCCCTAGATGGGATCCCACCCTTGAGCAGATCTAATAATCTAGAGTGCTGAAGCCCCAGATGAGATTTTGTCCTTGAGTGAAGAACTAGAAGAACTTCTCCTGAGGAAGATGGAGAAGGAATAAATAACTATACTGTAGGAGAATGAAGCTGCAAGAGAGAAGGATAAGAGAGAGAAATAAATGTCCCTGACCAACAACCAGCCTGTCTCGCCATTCCTTCACTCATCTGTCACCATCAACAGGCCTAGGGAGGCAGTTCTCAGCCACTGAATACACGTGTCTCGCACCCGTGCTTTTTGAACTCAAGAATTCTAACTCACCTTAATAAACTGTTATCTGGAAAGATAAAGGCCTGGGATTTCACATCATGAATATTCTGCTTTATTTTCAGTGTTTACTAGGAGTAACAAATACCAAAGAACAAAACTATAGCAACATATTCTTGCTGCAAAAGTGGTATACAGCATAAATCACCATTTCCTGAAAATAGATTCAGAGCCTTATAAAGTCCAAGGATCTCCTTGTGAGCATTGATTATTTGCTCTTGGCTGTGCATCATTTAGTACCTGTGGTATAATATAGAAGTACTGTCAAAATTAAATTCACCGAATATTTGAGTGTCTCCCTGTTCTCCCTAGTGTTCTGGCAGATCAACGGCCGTGGTGTGAATGGTCTGTGTATATATGTTTTTGTGTGTGCATGTGTGTGTGCTTGTGTGTGTGTGTTGGGAGGGGTTACTATTAAAGAAAATTTGTTCTTGTCTTATACTAATTAGTCAAGTTAGCTGATGTGTTAGACCAAGCACTATGAGCTTGATGTCACATTCAGAGAAGAACGAAAAAGAGCCATCCGGGATTATGACTCCATAGTAGAAAAAATGTCTTGCATGTGTGAGGGTCTAGGCACTACCAACTATGATCTTCAGCTTGGATGCTGCTACCACCTCCACCATCATCATCATCACACACAGACAAAAATGGTAAGAGTTTATCTGCTGTTTCAACATCTGATGACATTATGAATTGTGTCTCAAATACTCACTTAAATAACGGGCAAACAAACAAACTAGAGAGACAGAAATCAAATTAACCACCAATCCTTGCACCCAGAGAAGTCACAGTAACAGAAATTAGAAATGTTGGCGATTAAGAATACAAATTGCTAGGTTGCACACTATTATCTAGAACTTGTCATGGTGGTCTAGAACATCCACCAGTATCTGATCATTTGAACCATCTTTGAAACACTCACTTTACTTGTCCAAAAAAATCCCTATGGTCCTTTAGCCCTGGATTTTATTCTGTTCTCAGCTATGGATGAATGTATAATGTATACAAAAAGTCATTGCTTCTTTGGTCTTAGTGGAAGGGAAAAAAAGAAGTATGCATAGAATACAAGCCTTCCCTCCAAAGCTTTAGAGACAGATGAGAAAAACATGTAAAAAGGGGTAAAGATCAGATGATATTAGACTCTTTTAGATTAGAAAGACAAAATGCAGCATCTTAACCACCCAAATCAGATTCTAGTTTTCCAACAACCACTCACAAACTACAGACTCAAAATGAGATATCAGGGGGCAGCCATTCAAACGGCACCATGCTGAAATGACCGTTCCATTATGGTACATAAAAAGCTCAGAACCCAGAGATAACCTTTTCAGTCTGGCTCCTGACTAATTTATCTGTAGTTTTAAGCAAGATATTTCATTTCTCTGTGCTTCATTTACTCAAATGATAATATCAATAGTAACCATCTATTTTTTTCAAATATAAAATGAGGAAAACCACATAATATTTTTTAAGATTAATACCAAGCCTGAAGAAGCACTTCACATAGATGATTAATTTTTTTAATTGCATTGATCATTATCTATCTCTCACAAAAATCGTTTTGATGATGAGAACTGGGATAGAGATTAAAATTCATTTTGATGGGATCATAGGAGAGAGGTGAAAATCTCTGCAAGAAGCAAATTAGTTCATTAGTAATGTGATTCTTGTGTTGATTTGGAAAAGGAAGATTATTATTATTGTCACATTAAAAGAGAATTGGAACAGAGACTGAGCAGAACATCCATGCAAAGTGTATGTCACATATCAAAGCAATTCAGTATCAGAGACGTACCTAGCTTGCACCTAATTGATGAAGAGAGCTTGGTAAAGTGGTACTGAGTGCTTCTGAAGCAATTCTTAAAACATGAATCAATTTTGGTAAATATTAATGGAAGAAGGCAGTTGGTTAAGGTAAAGATGAGAAATGGATGGTATTAGGGGGAAAAAAGAGGAAAATCCTCAGTCACTTTTAGAAGACATCAATAGAAGGATTTAGCTGGACTGTAGTGTGACTATAGAGTAAAGAAATAAAGTAGAAAGAAGAGTTGGATTGATATGATTCATATTGTGAAGAGTTTAAAAGTCACAATGGGGAAATCTACCAGCCACATTTGAAATGTTCAATGGAAACAACTGACATTTTTCCCCTTTGATTGAGCAAAGGAGTGATAGTATTACGTTTTCCCTTTAAACAGATAAATCTTGAAGTACTTCTCTGAATGAATTAGTACAGAGGAAAAAAATATATAAAGGTAATTTCCTTTAGGGGCACATCTTATCAAAGATTCAGATCAACTCCAAAGATTTATATTTATCTGTGTGCCTGTGTATGTGTGTACACGTGTGTATGTGTGTATTATTTTTCATCTGAAGTCTATGCTGTAAGATATTATGACAATGATTCCACTAGAGGGTAGTAGAGACAAACTGGTAAAATAAGTAAAGTTCCTATTATACCTCTAAGCAATAAACCCACTATTTTTATTCTTTTTTAAAAAAAAATTTTCAGTAGTGAATCACCGTGAGGTAAAGTTACAAACTTATGAACTTTTGTGTTTGCATTTCAGTCACACAGTGATCATTTACCCATCCCTCCACCAGTGCCCATTCACCCCCACCAATGGTCTCAGTATCCCTCCCACCACCCCCACCCCATCCCCCACCACCCCACCCTGCCTCTGTGGTAGGGCATTCCCTTTTGTTCTCTCTCCTTTTGGGTGTTGAGGTATCATGTTCAGTCTATGGTCTACTTTCGGCACGCATCTTTCAACCCGAATGGGTCTTCCCAACATCCTCTACTTGGTGTTCCCTTCTCTATCTCAGCTGCCTTTTCCCTCAGCACGTGGGGCAGACCTCGACTTTATTTTGTAATGGAGGCAAACTTAATTCAGTTAGTACACTGTTCCACTATATAAAAAAAAAAACTATGACAAGTACATTTAGTTGGTTATACATCTAGATAAGTTAGTAAAATCAAGATACCCATTTTGGAAAGCAAGAAAGCTGTCTCGGAACACAGTATCAAACTCTGATTAATTATCAAAAAGAGGAGCAAGAGATGGAGGAAAATGAAAGGAATGAAGGAAGAAAGGAAGGAAGAAAGAAAAGATGGCAGGCAACGGTTAATTATGGAATATATCCTGATTAGATAACTTACATTAGTTTTAATTTATTTTAAATTATAATTTTAAATATTTAAATTATAATTTATAATTTATTATGAATTAAAATTATAATTTTAATTTAACAAAATTAATTTTGTTAATTTTAATATTATTTTGAGTATATATTTTATTATATATTATTGTTATATTTTAGTATAGGAAAAAACAATGACAGTGATAGGAAAAAAACAGTTTAAAGTTAATTTTCTTTTTTTTTAATTTTTCTTTTTGGGTCACACCCACCCGGCGATGCGCAGGAATTACTCCTGGCTTTGCACTCAGGAATTACTCCTGGTGGTGCTCAGGGGACCATATGGGATGCTGGGAATTGAACCCAGGTCGGCCATGTGCCAGGCAAATGCCCTACCCTCTGTACTATTGCTACAGCCACTAAAGGTAGTTTTCTTTAGGGGCACATCTCTTCAAATGAACACCACTGGGGCCCAAACTCGGTGGTGTTCAAGGCTCTGTGCTCAGGAATTACTCCTGGCAGACTCAGGGGATCATATGGGTTACCAGGACTAGAACCCAGTTCTGCGTGCACAAGGCAAACACCCTACCTGCTGTGCTATCTCTCCAGCCACAATAATTTAAGTTTAAAAAGGCATAGCTGGGACCTTGAGAGAGCATGGAACACTTATTTATAAAAAAAAGTCCTAAATATATACTGCTATATTTTATGCATGTGCTTTCTTCTGAAATGCAACGCAAAATCAAGAACTACAATGCTCATACTTTTAAAACTTAACATACCGTCTAATATAATTTTTATCAAAAGAAAATAGTCTCAGGGACCAGATAGTCCAACAAGCTGAGTGTATGCTTTGCATGCAGGAACCCATGTTCAATCTTCAGTACCACATGATTCCCTGAGCACAGAGCCAGGAGTAACCTTTGAGCACTGCTTGGTGTGACCACAAAACATCAAAATTAAAAGGAAAGAAAAGAATCTTTTATGAGGAAGCCATATGCTTAAAAAAATTATTATAATTTTTATATAATAGAAATGCAGTCAATCTAGAAGGCTAGTAGAGAAATGGCTATGTAAATTAGCATATTTTCCTTAACCATACACAGTGATTGCTAACTTACAAAAGCATGAGCTTATACTAACATAAATAGAAATGTAACTGCGCCCTTGGTGTGATAAGATAAACGGTTATTTAAAATCCACTACCATCCACTTCCGGTTTGGGTGGGGAATTCCCCAAGCAGTGCTTAGGAGGCCCAATGACCCCACAGAAGATTATCAACCGTTAATCACCTACTGATAATGGGAGGCAGTTGAGCGCAATGCCCTGAGGATGCTGCTTACGCTTAGTGGTTCTGGAGAAACCTGTGCCACCTCAGTGGTGCTGGGGAACTTCAGAGCTGCCCCTGGCTAACTCCGAATCTGCTCCAGGTCCAGTGAATGCGGGCCTCCACGCCTAACTGCCATACTATCTCCTGGCCCCATTCAACTAGTTTTTAAAAATGTGGTCCCATCAAAAGGGAATATGCTTTCAGCATTATTTTAATTATAATTTTAAGATATTGCTAGTAAATTAACAGGTTTTGGGTTTTTTTTTTTCTTTTTGGGTCACACCTGGTGATGCACAGGGGGTTACTCCTGGCTCTGCACTCAGGAATTACTCCTGGCAGTGCTCAGGGGACCATAAGTGATGCTGGGAATCAAACCCGGGTCAGCCGAGTGCAAGGCAAACGCCCTACTCGCTGTGCTACCGCTCCAGCCCCTAAACTTAACAGTTTTAAAGACTTACAGTACAAAAATAGTTACGCCTTTCATTAGAATTACTGCAAGATCTTGCCTTTTCATAAAGTAATAATTACATAGGGTAGAGGAAGGGAATAAACCATGATTACCAGAATGCATCTGCTATTATATCTACCTACAAGCAAAGATTTTAGGGAATAAATATGGTACTTTAAAGTATTTATAAACACCTTCCTCAGTAGCCTAAGAAAGAGAGAGCAAAAGACGAGTAGGAAAAACAATCTGATATGGACTATGTCGAGGCTGGAGCAATAGCACAGCGGTACCTCTGGGTGTGACCCAAAAGGAAAAAGAAAAAGAAATATGTCTATATTCCTGCAAACTTTAGTCATTAAATGTCAAGCTACATATGAAATAGGCATATATTAGGGAAGGAGAGGGGAGCTTTGTAAACTTGTTCAGTTGTGAAAATAACTATTTAAGTTGAATAGCCTTCATCTTTATAAACACAACAAAACTCCAAAATCTAAAAATAAGCCCATCTTCATTTTGATTACTTCTAATATCTGCAATGTAATAATCATAAAATAATAAATATTGGAACTAATGAAGCCCTTCGAGATCATGTAACAAGAAATGAAGAATATTAAGGAAATTAACAGTTTACATTTTTCCCATCTTACAGTACCTCGAAAGTATGTTTTTTATTAAGCTCCTCATAGTAAATAGTGTAACTTTGTCAAAATTTATAAAATATACGTATATATAAATACAACTTTGTAAACATTTATAATATATATGTAACATGTCACTGTCGTCCCGTTGCTCATCGATTTGTTCGAGCAAGCACCAGTAACGTCTCTCATTGTGAGACTTATTGTTACTGTCTTTGGCATATCCAATATGCCACAGGTAGCTTGCCAGGCTCTGCCATGCGGGCGCGATACTCTCGGCAAGCCGGGCTCTCCGAGAGGGACAGAGGAATGGAACATGGGGCAGAGGAATCCAACACGGGTCGGCAGTGTGAAAGGCGAACGCCCTACCACTGTGCTATCGCTCCAGCCATGTAACATGTAATCTAATATATTATGCACATAGATATTTGTACATGTGGATAAAGAGATAAGACAGGCAGGTAAAAATATGAGACTGAAAGTATGATATGAAAATAAAAGCTACCTTTGTGTAGCATTCAGACCTTTGCTATGACCTGTGCTAACTTGTCACTGTGAAGAGCTAGATTCAAATAAAGAAACAGACTCAGGAAAGTTAAGTAATTTCTCCAGTGTCAGACAACTATTATGAAGTAGAGAATTGAACACAGAATTTTCTGTACCTAAATGCCAGCTTCTCTCTCACCAAGCAGATTCCAGTGATATGCAATAAAATATATATGACATTCTAAAATGATAACTTATTGGAAATATCATCAACACTAATTTTGATAAATAGAAATTATATATTTTGTCCTCTTAAATTGCATCTTACTGATAATTTTATTCTCAGTAGTGTCTCCTTAGAAAACAGTAGAAGTATATCATTTTCTTTAAATAAGAATGTGATTAAACAAGGTTGAATCATTGGTTAATAGCAGAGTATTTAAAATAGTTGTTCATTATTCTCAGAACACTACAATTATTACTTTCAGATGAAAGGGATAAAATAATTACAAGTTCATTCTTAAATAGCTGTAGGTTAAGCTTTTCTCCTATCTGTAGAATTTTTCAGAAGAGATGTACATCTATTTTCAATTTGTATATGATTGTAGTCTAGTGGTTCATAACACAAAAATGGATTATTATAATCCTTCATGCTACAATTTTATCATTGATGTACTTCTGTCTATGTTTTCTCACACAATCATCGTAATAGTGTAATAGATATTTATGAAACCATAAACATTAAAACTGGGACCTTGGGCCGGAGAGATAGTGCAGCAGGTAGGGCATTTGGCTTGCACATGGCAATCCGGGGTTGATTCCTAGCATCCCATTTGTTCTCTCAAGCACCACCAGAAGTAAGTCCTGACTGCAGAGCCAGGAACAGGCCCTGGGCATCACCGAGTATGACCCCTCAAAAATAAAAAAAAATAAAACTGGTACCTTGACAAAAGTTGTCTTCTCTGCATCACTTGGTTCTTCCACCAACCAAACTCCATGTAACTGCTCTCCTGCATCATCATTTTGCTTGGATTTTTATTTAGTTTTGTCTCATTTGTATACTCACAGGGAACTTGGGTGTGTATGTGTGTATGTGTGTTTACTATCAACCATTCTTTTTGAGTCCTTTTAAAAAAAAATGGGGGGAGGCACATTCAGCAGTGCTCAGAGGCTACTCCCAGCTCCTTGCTCCCGGTTACTGCTGATGGTGCTACAGCGCTGGACCTCCTGTGTGCAAAGCTTGAGCAGCAGCCCCGCCCTCAACTTCTCACTTAAAAAAAATCTAACCTATAAAATAATTTGAGAGTGGTAACAATAAATCAAATAATTTCACCTAAACTCATCTAGATTTCCCATTATTACCACTTTGCCAATTTTTCTTCCTTTTCTTTTACTTTTTTGGACCAAGTTAACTGGGGCATGAAGCTTGCTAGGTAGATTGGGGGGCAGGTGGGGGACGTTGGTATCTTGAGCTTGCTTCACATACAGGTCCATGACTGCCTTTATGGACAGTCCTTCCTTCCTGTCCCCTGCCCCTCACCTTCTTTCCTTTCTGCCTTTTTCTCTCTCTCTAGGCAGGTCACTCCAGATTCATAAGTGGAAGTTTTAAGGATTAAGAAACTAAACTTAGTCTTATAGTCTTGTCTTGGCTGGTTGCAAAATGATCAGTTTTCTGCACCCCCACTTTCACCACCCCACTCCCACTCCCTGGCAAATCTCAAATGTTTTATAAAGATCTAAGTGGGTTCAGTGACATATTCAGTCCAGATAATCTCAACAACACTTTGCTTATCTCAAAGCTGTGTGCTTGTATTTTTTTTTTAAGGGTGAGAGATACAATGGGGACAGGTAGTCCAAAGGACAAAATTACCACCCACATTAAGAGGATGGAGTGAGAAAGCTAGTCTCCTTCTTGTGTCAACAGACAGTTATGGGCTCTTGGTTGCTTTTCTCAAGAAAGAGATGCTTTGGGCCAGAGAGATAGTATAGCGGTTAAGTTGCTTGTCTTGCTCGCAGGCAGCAGACATGGGCTCAACTTCTTGCACTACATATGGTCCCCTACACATCTCTGGAGGTGAACCCTTGAACACAGAGCCAGGTGAAACATTGAGCATCATTGATGTGGTCCCCAAACAAACATGTTTGTGGAACAAACATATGTTCACATATTCTTTAACAGTCTGTTCTTCAGGAGGAAGATCGTAACTCCCTTTCCCTAGTTGCTGATCCTGGGGACACTCAGACCATAGTTGGAACCAAGTATCCTGCCAAGCAGTGAATTAGTTCTGTTAGTGAGCAATATTTGACTTTGTTAACATTATCTTCTCTATTGTATGTTTATTTTATATTTTATTAATTTATTCTATGAATTTTACTATTATTTTCTTCCTAATCATAGACTTTTTAAGCACATGATCTTTCCTAGTGTCAAGATTGAAGGTAAAAGTAAAATATTACCTATTGGTATTGCTATATCCACTAAGCTTTAATATATGCTGTTAAACTGGTGAACATAGGAAGTGTAATAAAATAAATGTCAGTATCTGCTAATTCTAATGTCTCTCAATTTTATTTTATCTTCAGTTGATTTTTCTATTTGCTATTATTCATTTGCATGCCTTCGAATCTTTTGCCATGTCAGACATTGATAATTTTGCCTTTTTGGGTGCTGGACAAGTATGCTTAGAAATAGTTTTGGGTGTCATTATGTGATGCAGATTAAATCCATGAAAACGGCTTAATCCTTTCTAGTTTTGTGATTTGTGACTTTGTGATTTGTTAGGCAGGATCTTTGCAGGGTTTAATGTAGGGCTAAATTTCCTCCATTTCTGAGGCAAGTCTTCTGAATAATTTATCTGCTATCCCAGAATTTCCAAGTTTTTCTAATCTGGTAGGAGACCCTGGGTGAGCATAGGTTCTGTTTATTCTTTTTAATCCTTTTGGGTGATCGTTTTTGTCAGTGTTGTTCAGAGGAAAAAGAACCAACAGAATGTATATAGGTATAATTATATACAAGACTAATGCAATGCAATAAGATACAATAGTAATACAACAATAATAGAACCAATGCAATAATTACATGTAACAGTAAATGAAAGTATACTTGTTACTAAATGTAAATAATCATATTATAATTATGAATATCTGTAAAAAACTAAGGCTCGCCGAGGGGCGAGTGCACTCGCAGGCTCTCCGGGCGGCTCTGTCTCACCACCCGCGTTCGGTGCTCTGGAACCGCAGTGTGTGGACTGGATCGGGACGGCCGGTGGTCAAGGACAGGCGAAGGAAGAACGAGGACCAAGCTGGTTGCTGATTAGTTACCGTTTATTCAATCTTTCATCTTTCTCATCTCCCGCACTCCCAGCTCCGGCCTCTCTCTGGATCTACTGCTCAACTGCTGCCTCTCTCTGGCTTCTCCCTCTCCTCCTACTTGTCTCTCCCACCTTGCCCTCTAGGCTACAACCAGCCAGGTAGCCAAATCAACATAAGAAAGCCCTTCCTGAGGGCAGGGCACTCCAAAGCCCTTCCTCACTCTTAAGGTTTTTTTCTTTTCCTTAGTCCAGGAACTTATTAACATCTCAATACTAGTTATTTTTGTATGGACATAGCAAGGGATACATTGAGGCTTGCAAGGCAGCTCTCCTGGCAACATCTTGCCACAGGCTCAGACCACAGCACTCAGGCCAGATTAATCATTCCTCACCCTAGCAGGGTCCAAATCTAGTATCACTGTTTGGATCATGACAGCATTTGTCCATGATCAAGCTCTTAACTTATAGTTAAGCATTAGGCACTTTGGCCAGGCCCATCTCGATGCCAGGGTAGCACACAACTCACCGCTTGCCCTGGGTCCTTCTTGTCCCACGTCGGGACCGTGCTTTGGGGGTGCTAGGAAGTAAGGGCAGCTGAGACTTAGGTCAAGAGAACAGATGCCCTGGAGGAAAATATCATGTAGAGTCAAATGACTCCCAGGTTACAAAAGCATAACATTTGTTAAGTCTTCCTGTGTCCATACAAAAAGGACTTGCTCTGAATAAACTATGCAAAGGACTCAAGGAGAAGAGAAAAACATTATTTACAAGTCAACAGAACACCAAGAAAGAAGCTACAAATAAACAAAGAGGAATAGGAGCACTGTAACGGGAGTAACCCAATAAACCTAAACTACTGAGGCTATGTTATCCTACAAATATCTAATTATATTACTTAATTACATAATTATATTACTATAAGAGGACATAATTATGACATAATTATGGAGACTGAGAAGTCTTAGGATCTGCAGTAAGCAGTTGACACCCCAGGATATTCAGTGATATATGTTACTGATCATCTGAGCTCCAAGAAAAAGCACTGATTCTCTCTGAGTCCAAAGGCAGAACAATATCCCCATACATTGACAATCAGACAAGACAAAACTCCCCTTTGGGAGAAGTTTAGCCTTCAAATGTTTAGTGTGATATACACTCTCATTAGGAAGGACAATTGGCTTTACTAGGACTGTCACTATATTACTGTTATTCCGTTGCTCATCGATTTGCTCAAGCGGGCACCAGTAACGTCTCCACCATGAGACTTGCTGTTATTTGTTGTTTTGGGCATATTGAATACACCATGGGTAGCTTGCCAGGCTCTGCCGTGAAGGATACACCCGGTAGCTTGCCGGGCTCTCCCAGAGGGGTGGAGGAATCGAACCCGGGTCCACCGCATGCAAGGCAAATGCCCTACCTGCTGTGCTATTGCTTCAGCCCTTTACTAGGACTACCAATGCAAATGTTAATCTCACATGGACACACAGAGAATAAAGTTTGGTTTAATATATGTGTACAAAGGGCCAGGGAGATAGTTTAAGGGGTTGGAAGACAGGCTTTGCGTTCAGAAGCACTGGTCCAGTCTTCGGCACTACATGGTCTCAAAGCATTACTGAGAATGGCTGCCCAGCACCTGTGGGCATGGGAAGAAAAAGAGAAAAAGGAGGAGGAGGAGGAGGAGGAGGAGGAGGAGGAAGGGGAAGGAGGAAGAGGACGAGGAGGAGGAAGAAGAAGAAGAAGAAGAAGAAGAAGAAGAAGAAGAAGAAGAAGAAGAAGAAGAAGAAGAAGAAGAAGAAGAAGAAGAAGAAGAAGAAGAAGAAGAAGAAGAAGAAGAAGGAGAAGGAGAAGGAGAAGGAGAAGGAGAAGGAGAAGGAGAAGGAGAAGGAGGAGAAGGAGAAGGAGGAGAAGGAGAAAAAGGAGAAGAAGGAGAAGAAGGAGCAAACACAAACATCTAGGCATTTTCTGACCCAGGAAAGATGACACATAAAATTAATGATTGAATGGGTCACTGCCTGCTCTCAGATATTTCCCCTCATGCGTGCGCTGGTCAGCCTTCTCATGAATACTTGAGGGAGACCCTCTTTGGATTTGCAAAGTTCCTCTGGCATCTCGCTCCACATCACGACTTAGTTCAACAAATATTAGCCATATTGGAGTGTGTTCCTGAATTGAGAGGAATTGTTTCTCAATCTTGTTTCTCAATCCAAGCATTTTCCCTGACACCGGGTCTCCTCTGGCTATAGCACAGACTACTATCTCTCTCTAGGAAGGCAAACTGGGACGAATACTGACTTCATCCCATTTGAATCAACTCCTCTCTCATGAATAACTGTTCTCAGTGGATTGCTGTCAAGTGTTTGAAAACTGTTGTTTCATATATTTTTCCTGCCTCATTTGAAAAAAATGGTTGCTTTAGTGGGAGGGCAATTCAGTACTGGTATCCGGGTCCCAAGTAGAAGCCCCTGCTGTATTCTAAATTTTCTTTTTAAATTTTTAGTGTGATTCTCTCCTGTTAGCACAGTTATTTAGTAATAAGTTTCTAAAAATCTGAAATAAGAAGGCAATTTTCTTTTTCTGTTTGTTTTTGGGCCACATTCCATGGCGTAGCCCTTATTCCTGACTCTAAGCTTATAACTTGCTCCTGGCATGGCTCGGAGACTATATGAGTTGCTGGGGATTGACCCTGTGGTGGGCAGCATGCAAGGCAAGTGCCTGACCCACTATACTATCGCTCCAGCCCAAGAAGACACTTTTATAGAGCATTTTTGTTATTGTTTGTTGGTTTTGGGTCACATGAGCAACAGTCAGGAGTTGATCCACCTTCGGTGCTCAGGGGTCATTCTGAGCAGCGCTGGAGGACTGTATAGTGATGGGGATCAAACCCGGGTCTCCTGAATGTCCTCCAGCCCTGTGAGACCTCTTCATTGACCATTTTCTAAATTAATTTTGAAATTTAAAACAAACTATGCTTTATGATAATTAATCTTTGAAATTGGTTAATGAATGTTTTATTAGCCAGATACTTACAAAACTTGTATTTTACAAGTGAAAATGTTATAAGTAAAAAGCTTGTATTATCTGTAACACCTGATTACCTGTAAAAGTTTCATGTTAATTTGAGGAGAATGCGTATTCTCTAATTTTATATGCAAAGTTATGCATATGTATGTTAAGTGCAGGGCCATTAATTGTGTTCTTCAGATTTTTTTTTAAATCACTGCAGCATTGTTGACAGTATAAACCAGAGTCACTTGAATTTATTTGGTTTACTGATATTGGTCCCTTTTTCCAAAAAAAGAAAACCACCCAGAGAACCACTCAGTATGTCCCTGGAATCCACCTTCTTCAAGCAAGATAACATATACCCCACAAATAACACATATGACAGAATACCCTACAGTTTCACCCTAGGATACTACCACTCCCAGATCCTTCCAGCAGCCTTGGAGGACTGTGTGTGTGTGTTTGTGTGTGTGTGTGTGTGTGTGTGTGTGTGTGTGTGTGTGTGTTTGAACTAACTGTATTCTTTCCTCCATCAGTTTTGTTTTCTTCACTTCTCATTTCTCTCTGTGACCCCATAGTTTTGTGCCAGGAGCCCTTCATTTTCTGTTTTCACCTGTGGGTTCCCTTGGAGTATCCCAGCTGAGAAATGCTGCTCTATCAATAACTGGGACAAACACATTGGAATCTCTTCATAATAGGTTGATTAATACATTTCTTTCTATAATCATATCAAAAAAATTTGGGTATTTTATTTAACCAGTATACTTATTTCATTCCGGAAAATGCTCAGGAATTGAGAGCGTGGAGACAGAGATACGGAGAGGGTACTTCCATAAGCATATACACAAGCATATTGCCATTACCTGCAGGAATGAGCCTTTATTTAAATATTTGATAATTAAGATGACTTTTGATTTTGTTTTTGGAGTCACACCTGTTGGTGCTCAGGGGTCACTTCTGGCTCTGCACTCAGAAATTACTCCTGGTGGTGCTCGGGAGACCCTGTGGGATGCCGGGGATTGAACCCGGGTTGCCCATGTTTTGCATGCACGGCAAGCGCCGTCCCCACTGTGCTCTCTCCAGCCTCTGACTGACCTTGGTATTTAATTAGGAGCCACATCCAGCCATGCTCAGGGCCAGTGTTCCTGGTGGTGCTCGGGGGCCACCAGTGATGGGGAGGGAACTCGGACCGCTCTCTTGTGAAGAGCCATCATCTGATAAAGGTTAGGTTATATATCCCCGGCCCAGGCCCTTGCGCGGTCCTTCTGATCAGAATCTGGCCAGCGTATGCACACGGCGGTGACCACGGTTCGGGGTCCGGGCCCTGGGGAGGGCGCCCCTCGTTTGCTAGGCAAAGAGGCTGGCGTGTGTGGGAAGGCCCCCTCCTCCGGGGATTCCTGCTGGCCGCTGGCCTTTCCCCGGGGTGTTGACCTGAACCCTGATCCCAGGTTGCATGCCGTGCCGGCGCCTGGGTCCCGAGAGGCTGGTTCTGCACAGCTGTCAACTCGACAGTTTTTCTTTCGGCGGGGAAGTCAAGGCCAACAGCGGCGCGAAGGGGCTGCAACCAACTCCGTGCTGGGGGTGGACAGGTCACTCCCGGGATGCTGGGATGGTTCCTGGAGTCGGTCTCGGCTTTCCCAGGCCTGGCTCCGCTCTCCTTCTCCCAGGACTCAGCTCTGGGGTTGGGGGTGCCCGGCCTTGAGGTCTGGTTGGGCCCAACAGCGCCCCAAAGACCAGACTTCTCAGATCTCTAATTTGGGGTGGAGCTGCAGCTTGGCCTTGCAGGCAGCTGACCTGGCTCCCCGCCCCCGTCACACAGGCCCCCAGAGCCCCCCCCCCCCGGGGTGGGCCCTGAGTACCGCCAGGGCTGGCCTGAAAACCAAAATAAATGCTTTCCAACCCTCCTATGGCTCTCTGCAAGGACCCCTGGTTTCCAGCCGGCTTCTCAGGCCTGGTGAGCCGCGGGGGCTACTGTCTGCACATCTCACTGTGTTGCATACGTTCTCTGTGGTGGAAAAGATGCAAGTCTGCTCATTTGTAAGGGGAAAATGTGCAGTTCAAAGGGAATTAAATAAAGGGGCAGATATAATAAATACAGCAGAGCCTGGAAAGGTAGTACTGTGGATAAAGCCCTGGCCTTACGCGGTCTGGGTTGGATCCCTGAGCACTGCCAGGAGTGATTTTCTGAGTGCAGAGCCAGGAATAACCCTGAGTATCATTGGGTGTAGCTGAAAACCAAAAGTAAATAAATAAAATAAATACGACCTGTTGATTAACCTAAAGCTAAACCAGTCAGTAGAAACTTGTGCATAACTACTGATTTTATTGGTTCTGTAACATCAGTGGTTAATGTAGAAGTAAATATCAGCACCAAGAAGAGAAACAAGGGTCTGGGGTGCTAGTACCGCCCATAGGGTGCTTTCATGTGAGGATGACCCGGGTTTCATCCCTGACACCCCTGTGGTTCCCTGAGCCTGCCAGGAGAGACCCCCGGGCACAGAGCCAGGAGGAAGCCCTGAGCGCAGCCGGGCGTGGCCCACAAACAGAAGGGGGAAAAGAGAAAGGTGGGTTGCTGGAGATGGTCTCTCAAGTCGTGACTGTCTAGACACTTAGCGTCGAGTAATGCCTCCCGTGGGGTCTGTCTCGTGTTTCCCTCAGAGGCCACCCTCTACCCTAGAAGTGACAGCTCCAGAACGTCCCTGGGCAAATTCCCATCAGGGAAAACCACCGGGGCGGGGAGGCAGGATTGCTTTTCCTAATTTGTGATTGGACTGGAGCGGTAGCACAGCGGGCAGGGCGTTTGCCTTGCACGGGGCCGACCCGGGTTCGATTCCTCCGTCCCTCTCGGAGACCCTGGCAAGCTACCGAGAATATCTCGCCCGCACGGTAGAGCCTGGCAAGCTACCCGTGGTGTATTCGATAATGCCAAAAACAGTAACAAGTCTCACATGGAGATGTTACTGGTGCCCGCTCGAGCAAATCGATGAGCGACGGGATGACAGTGCTACTTGTTTAAACCATATTTTTCTTGGTGGATTGAAAAATTTCTTATTATGCAGTAACCATATTTTTTTCCTAACAGTGCTTTGCTTACAGTCAGAAGTGCCTAATGAAAACATTATGTGAAACATGTTTACACTTTCAAATTTTCTTTGAAACATAAAAAAAGTAAAAACAGGCAGATGATGCTAAGGATGTACTTTATCACTGAGCTACATCCAGCCCCTCAGGTGAATTTATTTTGTCTAATTAATTTTTTTATAGCTTTTCTGTTTTTTGATTTTGGTTTGGGGTCACATCCAGCTGCTCAGAGTTTATTCCTGGCTCTTTGTTCGGTGCTCACTCCTGGTATTGCTGGGCACTATAAGTGGTGTCAGAGTTCTAGCCAGAGTCTGCCACCTGGGAAGTAAGTACCTTAACCCCTGTATTTCTCCCAACCCCCAATTTAGAGATTTTATGCCCACACCCACAATTGCTATAGAGCTACTCTTTTTTTTTTTTTTTTAATTCACCCTCCCTTGTACAGAAGTTTGCCTTGCATGTGGCAGACCGGATTCGATTCCTTTGTCTCTCTCCGAGAGCTCACGCAAATCGCCAGTGCTACAGTGCAACCCTCCCTCCTAAAGAGCTACTCTTATCTCTGTGTTCTGGGGTCACACCTGACCTTCAAACCAGATGAGCCATATGCACGGTAAATGCATTAACCCCTGTACTATCTCTGCAACCCTTGGGAGGATTAATTTTAATAACAAAATTTTGAAATCCAAACTTAAAGTGATAATTACATCATTATGACTACATAATCTACATATAAATGATTCAGTAAATATCACTGAGATCTTTATATGCTTCACTTTTTGTGCTAATTCTTTGAAATCTGAGATGAATTCATTATACACCTACAGGACACCTCAATTTTAAATGTAAGGTAAGCACTGGGGGCTAGTGCTTCATTTACTATACAGCAGAGCCCTGGTATAGCTATCCAGCTTGCGGTTGCTTAGGCTGTCGCTTCTTTTTTCTTTCTTTTGCTTGAGATTTTTCTGTTTCTTAAGTCCCATGTTATTATTAGAGGCATAAACATTATTTTATGAAGTCAAGATAAATATAAAATTTGGCATTTGGACAACTTTGAAATAAGGTTTCACGTCACAATCACTGGAATGTTATAATTGGTATTATCTAAGTGGTGCTTGCCCCAAGTTCACTGCCTGCATATGCACTAGAAGTCCCAGCATCATGAACAGATGTCCATGGTTTGAGGTCTGTCCTGAGAGAGCATAGTGAAGCTCTATTTCAGGCCCTGAAAACCAAAAGATTGTTGGAATGGAGTGGCAGGGAGAGGACGGGTATGAGTCAAATATGTTTGGCACATCTCACAAACCAAAAAATAAGTGAAATAATTTCTAGATCTAGGTAACTGCAACACTGTTTTTAAGTTTATTGCCAGCCGGCCAAAGCTCACGCGGTGGCAGGTAGTTTCCTCAACATCCTATCTAAGACTAACATCCTAGCTATTCGCAAGCAGTAGGACAATAATGCACAAGACCTCACATAAGGGTTGAAGGAAACATCTCAGTAGATCAGTTTCTACAAACGGCAAGTTAAAAGGTAACCACTATTAACTGAGCCTATCCACAATCCTTTTTCACAACAAAAGGAGACAGGGATACTCATCTTCAAGGGCCCTCTTTCATATCACCACAAACAACATGAAGAAACAACGAAAATCCCCATTGCAACCAGAGGACGATCAAAGGAGTCCGGAAACCTCAATGGGTGCTTCCTACAAACTTGACCTCTCTGAGAAAGAATTCAGACTTGAAATCCTCAACATGTTCAATGAACTCAATGCAAAGATGGACAACTTCAAGGAAGACCTGATGGAAACAATACAACAGACAGCCGACAAAATACGGGAAGAAATGAGAGCAGAAATAAAAAACCTTCAAAAAGAAATGAAGGATTCCATACATGAAATCAAAAACTCTCTGGCTGCCCTCAACCATAGGATGACTGCAGCCGAAGACAGAATCAGTATGCTTGAAGATGAGCTGCAAGAGGCCTACAGGCAACAACAAACCATGGCAAGAGATCTCAAAATAGCTCTAGCCAGAATCAGAGTCCTAGGGGGTGACTTCAAGAGGAACAACATTAGAATCATTGGACTACCAGAACCACAGGGAACCAACCCCAACGAAAAAGACACAGTCAAACAAATCATTGCGGAAAACTTCCCACAGCTGGACAATGCGGGCATCCAGATTCAAGGCGCCCGAAGAGTGCCAGCTAAAAGAGATCCTAACAGAAAAACCCCAAGACATATCATAGTTAAAATGCTGGATGTCTTCCAGAGAGACACAATACTCCAAGCAGCAAGGTCCAAGAAGGAAATTGCATACAAAGGAGCACCCCCTTAGGCTCACAGCAGATCTATCAGAGGAAACCCTCCAAGCTCGAAGGCAATGGTGGGATATAGTGAAAAAACTCAATGAAATCAACGCTTCACCAAGAATACTTTATCCGGCTAAACTCTCATTCAAACTAGAAGGAATCATACACTACATTGGGGATAAACAACAGCTCAGGAACTTCATAGACTCAAAACCAAACCTAAAAGAAGCACTAAAGGGGCTATTGTAAGACAAGAACAACCCCTACAAGCACAACAAACCCTTGCACAAAGACGGCACAAAATCCCATAACAATAATCTCCCTTAATGTCAATGGTCTGAATTCACCAATTAAGAGACACAGACTGGCAAAATGGATTCAGAGACTCAACCCAACATTCTGTTGCCTGCAAGAAACACATCTGAATAGCCAGAACAAACACAGACTCAAAGTCAAAGGATGGAAAACAATCCTGCAAGCAAACAACTCCCTCAAGAAAGCCGGGGTGGCTTTACTAGTATCGGACAACATAGACTTCAGGTTGAAAAAGATTAGAAGGGATAGTGAAGGCCACTTTTTATTATTCAAGGGATGTGTACATCAGGAAGAAATCACACTCCTAAATGTCTACGCCGCACCCAATGAGGGACCAGCTAAATACCTACAATGGCTGCTAAGAGACGTCGAGAAGGACATCTCGAGAAACACAATAGTAGTTGGAGACTTCAACACCGCACTGTCTCCTCTGGACAGATCTAGAAGATTAAAACTCACCAAGGAAATACTGGCTTTGAAGGAAGAAATAGAAGAGAGAGGGCTAATAGATCTATACAGGGCTTTATATCCCCAAAAAAAGGAATACACATTCTTTTCCAGTGCACATGGAACATTTTCCAGAATAGACCATGCGCTGGGCCACACAACATACCTCAACAGAATCAACAAGATAGACATTGTACCAGCTATCTTTTCAGACCATGATGCACTGAAGATAAAACTTAATTGTGGACAGATGCAGAAAACCAAATCAAACACCTGGAAATTAAATAGCTCGATATTGAACAATGAGTGGGTCAGGAAGGAAATCAAGGAAGAAATCAAAAGGTACCTAGAAACAAATGAGAATGAAGACACGAGCTACCAGAACCTGTGGGACGCAGCTAAAGCCGTTTTAAGGGGAAAATTTATAGCTCTGCAAGCATATCTCAGGAAGGAATAAAGGGCCCACATAAATAACTTGACTTCACAGCTCAAGACCTTAGAAAAGGACCAACAAAAGGAGCCAAAACCAGGCAGAAGGAAAGAGATAATAAAACTTAGAGCTGAAATTAATGACATGGAAACCCAAAAGACAATCCGGAAGATCAATGAAACCAAGAGCTGGTTCTTCGAGAAAATAAACAAGATTGATAAACCACTAGCAAGACTCACAAAGAAAGAGAGAGAGAGAACCCTTATAAGCCGAATCAGAAATGAAAAGGGAGACATCACAACAGAAACCAATGAAATTCAAAAGATCATCAGAGACTACTTTGAAAATCTCCATGCCACGAAACAAGAGAACCTAGAAGAAATGGATAAATTCCTCGACTCCTATAATCTCCCAAGGCTGAACCAAGAAGACCTGGAGTATCTGAATAGTCCAATTAACATCAAGGAAATTGAAATGGTAATCAAAAGTCTTCCCAAAAACAAAAGCCCAGGTCCGGACGGATTCACTAGTGAGTTCTTCCAAACATTTAAAGAGGACCTTTTGCCAATCCTTCTCAAGCTCTTCCAGGAAATTGAAGAAACAGAAACCCTCCCTAACAGTTTCTATGAGGCTCATATCTCCCTAATACCAAAAGCAAACAAAGACACCACAAAAAAAGAAAACTACAGGCCAATATCCCTGATGAACACAGATGCAAAAATTCTCAACAAAATATTAGCAAATAGAATTCAACAACTCATCAAAAAGATCATACACCACGACCAAGTGGGATTCATCCCGGGGATGCAAGGATGGTTTAACATCCGGAAATCAATCAACATAATCCACCATATCAACAAAAGAAAAGATAAAAATCATATAATTATATCAATAGATGCAGAGAAAGCATTTGACAAGATCCAGCATCCGTTTATGATGAAAACACTAGCCAAAATGGGTATAGAAGGGACCTTCCTCAATATAGTCAAAGCCATTGATCACAAGCCTATGGCAAGCATTGTCCTCAATGGGGAAAAACTAAGAGCCTTCCCTCTGAGAACAGGGACGAGACAAGGATGCCCACTCTCTCCACTTCTGTTCAATATAGTACTGGAAGTACTTGCAATAGCGATTAGGCAAGAAAAAGACATTAAGGGCATTCAGGTAGGAAAGGAAGAAATCAAGCTCTCACTATTCGCAGATGATATGATACTATACTTAGAGAACCCTAAAACCTCTACCAAGAAACTCCTAGAAACAATAGACTCGTACAGTAAAGTTGCAGGCTATAGAATCAATACCCAAAAGTCCATGGCTTTCCTATATGCAAATAATGAGAGAGAAGAAAGTGACCTGAGTAAAGCAATCCCGTTCACAATTGCACCTCAAAAAATCAAATACCTCGGAATCAGCTTAACAAAGGAGGTAAAGGACTTGTATAATGAAAACTATAAAACACTACTTCAGGAAATAAAAGAGGACACGAGGAAATGGAAAGACATCCCCTGCTCATGGATTGGAAGAATTAATATTGTCAAAATGGCAATTCTCCCCAAAGCATTGTACAAATTCAATGCGATCCCTATAGGGATACCCTTGACATTTTTCAAAGAAATGGAGGAAGCGCTCCTGAAATTCATATGGAAAAATAAGCCCCCACGAATAGCTAAAGCAATCCTTGGGAAAAAGAAAATGGGAGGAATCAACCTCCCCAACTTCCAACTCTACTACAAAGCGGTAGTCATTAAAACAGCATGGTACTGGAACAAAGGCAGAGCGGCAGACCAATGGGACAGGGTTGAATACTCCGACATACACCCCCAAATATATGATCATCTAATCTTTGATAAGGGAGCAAGAAATGTGAAGTGGAGCAAGGAAAGCATGTTTAACAAATTGTGCTGGCAAAACTGGACGGCTACATGCAAAAAAATGGGCTTAGACCTCCATCTATCACCATGTACAAAAATCAGATCAAAATGGATTAAAGACCTCAACCTCAGACCAGAATCCCTAAGGTACATTGAAGATAAGGTCGGCAAAACCCTCGACGACATTGAAGCCAAAGGTATTTTCAAAGCTGACACGCCACTGGCTAAGCTAGTGAAAACAAAGATAAATAAATGGGACTATCTCAAACTAAGAAGCTTCTGCAACTCAAAAGAAACAGTGACCAAAATACAAAGACAATCTACAGAATGGGAAAGGATATTTATGCAGTACCCATCCGATAAAGGGTTGATAACAAGGATATACAATGCACTGGTTGAACTCCACAAGAAGAAAACTGCCAACCCGATCAAAAAATGGGCTGATGAAATGAACAGAAACTTTTCCAAAGAAGAAATCCGAATGGCTAAGAGGCACATGAGAAAATGTTCAACATCACTAATCATCAGGGAGATGCAGATCAAAACAACCATGAGATATCATCTCACACCACAGAGACTGGCCCACATCCCCCAAAACAAAAGCAACCGGTGTTGGCGTGGATGTGGGGAGAAAGGGACTCTCCTTCACTGCTGGTGGGAAGGCCTACTGCTTCAGCCCTTTTGGAAAACAATATGGACGATTCTCAAAAAGTTAGAAATTGAGCTCCCATTTGACCCAGCAATACCACTCCTGGGAATATATCCCGGAGAGTCAAAAAGGTATAGTAGAGATGACATCTGCATTTCCATGTTCATTGCCGCTCTGTTCACAATAGCCACAATATGGAAAAAACCAGAGTGCCCGAAAACAGATGATTGGCTAAAGAATCTCTGGTATATTTACACAATGGAATACTATGTAGCTGTCAGGAAACATGAAGTCATGAAATTTGCATATAAGTGGATCAACATGGAAAGTATCATGTTGAGTGAAATGAGTCAGAAAGAAAGAGACAGACATAGAAAGATTGCACTCATATGTGGAATATAATGTAACTGAGAAGTACAAGTTGGCAACGATGCAACTTCTGGCAGATGTCTCTCTGGACTTAGTTACTAAAATACTAAATTACAGAAACCCAAAACTGAGAGGCCGCTAAGTGTGGTCACTCGACCTCATACCTCTTCATCCTCAGCAATGGAAAACAAATTATCTAATGCTTCCTTTTCAGCAGGTCTGACTTTAGGGGAGAGACTCTCCAAACAATAATAGTGAGTTTTGTTGAAATATTGTATGCAATCAAAATGAAAGTAAAGTGAAATTTATTAGTTACACAGTCGGGGGGGGGGGGCTAAGGGTGGGGGGGTAGGGGCGTGGGGGGGTTTGGGGTGTGAGGGGGCCGGGTGGAGCTATACTGGGATTCTTGGTGGTGGAATATGAGCACTGGTGAAGGGATGGGTATTCGAGCATTGTATAACTGAGATTTAAACCTGAAAACTTTGTAACTTTCCACATGGTGACTCAATAAAAAAATTTAAAAAAAAAAACAAAACACTGTTTTTAAAAACTCTGAACCTCAGATAAAACCCGGAGCCGCTGAGCGCGAATCGGACCCTCTGCGCCTAAAGACTTTGATTCCAAACATGTAACACATTCGGGCATCCAGTGCAGCACCCGAGAGCGATGCACTGGGACACCAAACTGGGCTACAACTCGGTGCTGCTGGGGGTGGATTTTTTTTTCCTCCCCACCCTGTCTTCCTGCATGGAAAGCGGCGGGCTGGCGGCACCATGTGGCAGGCGCCATCTTCTGTGACTCCAGACCCACAGGTATTCGGATTTTACTTTGGGGGCTCCCAGGAACTCATGGGAAGGGGGCGTAACCGGCACGCCCTCGGCCCAGATAAACCCGGAGCCGCTGAGTGCGAATCGGACCCTCTGCGCCTAAAGACTTTGAATTCAGAGACTTCTTACAGCAATGCACTGGGACTGTGAGCTGGGCTATGTAATTTCTGGCAGAATTTTCCCTGGACTTTATACAGAAATCCAAAAACGCGCAGACGCGGCAGCGTCCACACGACTTAACATTTATAATTTTCAGCAATGTGAAACGGTTCCTTTTGAACAGGTCTGATTTGGGGGGGAAACTCCAAATAATAACAGTAAGTTTTTGTTGAAAATATTGAAGGTTTTTAATGTAGCAGCCACCTCTGGACTGTGAACTAAGCAAAAGCCCCACGCTGGCCAACGCGGCGTGGCCTACACCATACTATGAGGCGCAGGAAGGGGGATGAGGGGGAAAAAGAAAAAAAAAAAAAGGGAAAAGGAAAAAGAAAAAAAAAGAGAGAGAGAGAGAGAGAGTTATGTCAACTATAGTGAGTTTTGTGTTGAATTATGGAATGTAATCAAGGTAAAGAAAAAATGAAGTGAAATTCATTAGTTATACAGTAGGGGGTAGGGAGTGGGGGCGGGGGGTATACTGGGGTTTCTGGTGGTGGAATATGGGCACTGGTGAAGGGATGGGTGTTTGAATATTGTATAACTGACATATAAACCTGAGAACTTTGTAACTTTCCACATGGTGATTTAATAAAAATTAAAAAAAAAAAACTCTGAACCAGAAGCTTTGAGTTTTTTATAGATTATTTTTCGAAGTACTGAATCTCCAATACTCTTGCTACATGGACAATGATTATGCGAATGAAAAGGTGATTCATGACAAGTGATGTGATAAAATTTTAGGAACATCTCAATCAATTTGTTCTTCCTTCTGTTTTACTTTTTATATGTGCCTATTAGTTATGTGATGAAATTTATATCTAAGTAAATTTAAAAGATTTCTTTACCATTAGAAAAATGTGAGCTGAGGGGCTGGAGAGATAGATAAAGTGTTTCTCTTGCACACAACTGACTGGGGTTCAATTCTTGCATCCGATTTAGTCCCCCAAGATCCGTCAGGAGTGATTTCTGAGTATAGAACCTAGGATAACTCCTGAGCACTGCCAAGTGTGGCCCCCAAACAAATAAATGAACAAATGAATAACAACAACAACAAAAGACAAACAAGTAAGCAGAAAATTCTAATTTTCTCTTATACATTTCTCTGTTTTGCCATGCCTTCATATCTCTTAAAACCCAGACTATTAACTGGGGGATTATTTATGGATTTTACGTGTCTTATTATCTTTCTCTTTCCTCTGATATTACATTGGTAAGAATATTGGCCTTCGAAAGGTGCCTTCCCTGATGTCAGGAAGCTGTGAATATATTAGTTTGCGTGTCAGTTTACATGACAAAAGAGACTTTGCAGATATAATTTAGCATGAGAAATTTGACATTTGAAGCTCCTTCCTCTTAGTTTTTCAGGTACACTCACCTACTCAACTGTCCTTAAGAAAGGACACCTTTTTAAAAGTGGAAAAGGTTAGAAAATGGGGCTGGAGTGATAGTATAGCGGTACGGTGCTTGCCTTGCACGCAGCCAACCAGTCCAATTCCCAGCGTCCCATATGGTCCCCCAAGCACAACCAGGAGTAATTCCTGAGTGCAGAGCCAGCAGTAGCCCCTGTGCATACACTGGGTGTGACCAAAAAGCAAAAGAAAAAAAAAGTTAGGAAAAGTTAGTGAAAAAAGTTAGAGTCAGAGTAATGTTGGCTTTAGAGATGGAGAAAGAGGGCCATGAGCTAAAGAATATCTCCAGAAAGTTGAAATCTGAAAAGACAAGGAAACAAGTTCTCCTCTCCAGGGAGGCTCCAGAAAGGTAATTGCTCTGTAACACCTTGATTTCATTCCAGTGAGACTCATGTTGGGCTTCTAACCTATAAAGCTGTAAGATATTATGTCTGTTGCTTTAAAACATATTTGTAATAATTTATAGTAATGAATATTACAAATACATATTTGCAATAATTGTTAGTAGTAGCAATACAGAACTAATATAAGTATTTGGAGATAAACAGACTTTACCAAGTATTTGAAGATTGTTGTGTATCTTGCATACCTTTCTTTGTTTTGTTTTGGGTCACACCCAGGGATACTCTGGGGTCATTTCCCAAGGACATGTCGGGGACCATGAGATGTCAGGGAATGAACCTGGGTGCCCACATTTGAGCTTGTGACCTAGGCCTTTGAACCGTCTTTCTAGTTTCCATTTTAATACTTATTCTTTTCATATTTTCATACCTTTTAGTACTTTTTTTAAATTTTTTTAAATTTTTGCTTTTTGGGTCACACCCAGCAATGCACAAGGGTTACTCCTGGCTTTGCACTCAGGAATTATTCCTGGCAGTGCTCAGGGGACCATATGGGATGCTGGGAATCGAACTCAGGTTGGCTGAGTGTAAGGCAAACGCCCTACCCGTTGTGCTATTGCTCCAGCCCCTAATATTTTAGTGCTTAGACTGGGATGCAGGAGGCCACCAGGGCAGAGCTGTCGAGACCGTGCCATGCCAGTGCTTGAGCCCAAGCGCGTGCCATTGAGCCATCTCTCTGACCCCAAGACGTCCTTTCGCTTAGTTTGTACTTTATATAAAACTTCCCACTGTGGGTCTTTAGTGGTAAATTTTTTGAGACTTTACAGGCCTGAAAATATTTTTACCAAGGACTTACATTTTGGTTATAGGAAAAAAAATCAAGATTCTGAATCATTTCCTCTTTCTAAAAGCATATCTACTATTTATGCAATACTTTGAACTTAATTTTGATATATTTGAAATTTTTATTTAAGAGATCCAAGTGAATTTTTTTGCTTTAACTATTATTTTGGGGGCTTTATGGGTTTCTGGAGTCTAGGTCTTTAATCATTCATAGGGAAAGATATTTTTAACCATTTTTTCCACTAATATTTACCCTTCCCTATAATTTTCTCTGTTTTTACTACTTTTTTTTTATCCTGATTTAAACTTAAACTTTTTAATTTTACCTAAGATCTTTCTGCTTGATTGGTTGGTTTTTGTTTTTGCTTTAGGGCCACACCTGCCAGTGTTCGGAGCTCTGAGCTCTGAGTTGTTCCCGACTCTGAGTTCCAGGATCAAGGGTGACTCCCGAATGGGGCTGGGGAACCATACGTGCTGCCAGGGGCTGAACCCAGGTGGCCGCTGCAAGGCAAATGCTCTCCCTGCTGTACTATCTCTCTAGCCCCTGGGTTTATTTTTTATTTCTTTTTCCTGTTCAGAATTCCTTAATTTGATCCTCTAAAATGTTATCTTCAGACTAATCCTCTTTATATTTATCTTATCTGCCATCAGTTACTTTTTCTATTGTATTTTCCATAAAACTTTTTTCTCTTGTCACTCTTTTTGAAAATTGTGTGTTTGCTTGACAATGTTTGTGTTTGCTCTTCGATCACGTGTGGTGATGTGAGATGATGGAACAGGTCTCTCACACAGCGAAGCTTATTTTCTACCACCGGGCCACTTCTCATCCCCAAATATTCTCTTGTTTTGTTTTGCTCTGGGGCCACACCTAGCTGTGCTCAGGGATTATTCCTGGTTATGTGCTCTGGAATCACTCCTGGCAGGGCTCAGGAGACCGTATGCAATGCCAGGGATCGAACCCGGATTGGCTGTGTGCAAAGCAAACGCCATACCCGCTGTACTATCACTCTGGCCCACCAAATGTTCTCTTTTTTATATTGTTTATAATTTTTATATTGTTTATAACTTTTCTCTAACTCTTTCAGTATATGTCTTAGGCTTATTTTAAATTTAATCTACAATCACATGTTATTTTTCTTTCAAAACAGGAAGCTAGTTATTTTAGACTTTGAGCTTTTATGTCATAGGCAGGGAATATCTCTCCTAGCCTTTACAAGAGATTTTATCAGGGAAAAGGGAAAAATCAAACACTTATGACTAGGGAGCCAATAAAAGACACCCACGCCTAAAGCCCAAAGATGTGTTCCTTCTCCTACATGTCACCGGCTGAATTTTATTTTTGTGGGGCGTAAAGAGGGTGTGGTGTGGGTTTCTGGTTGCTTTCAGTCCACTCATTGTGGCCGGTGTTCACATCTGACTCTTTCCTAATTGTGCATTGATTTCTGTCCTGTTTCCTGAGATGTTGGTGTCTCTCTGCTTTATGACTTACAGCTCCTCCCTTGGTGATTTCATGTGGGCCCCTGTCAGCTCAAGATTCAGCTTCAGAACATTTTGTTAAGAGTTAAGAGTTCATTTTGCAGACTCAAAATGAACTTCATTGGCAGTGGTTCTCTGCCAATTCTCTAATATTTTCTCATCTGAAAGCATTGCCCACTCCCATCGCTGGGAAAATGCATCTCCGACTGGGTGTTGGGTAAGAGGCATAAGCCCTAGAATGTCCCAGACTCCAAAAAGTTAATGGATGATTTCCCCTCCAGGAAGGGCAGAATGGAGCTGCTTTCTGGGGAAAAACTCCTTAGCCTGGGTCACTGCGTGTAGGCGTCTCAAGGGGGAGAGAAGCAGGGGAAGTTTTTTTTTTCTTTTTTTCCCCTCTTGCCATGCTGAGGACCGAACCTAGGAACCCCCACACGCAAGGCAAGTGCTCTGCCACTGTGCTACGTCCATCCTTGCAGTGGGAGTTCTTCAGAAGTGCTCAGGGTTTGTGGGTCTCTAGCTGTTTCCAGTGTCATTCCCCTGCATAGCGTTTCTGCAATGCCCTATAGTCTAATGATTCGCTGTTTCCTTGAGACCCAAAGTTGTTTAGTTTAAGATGACAAGAACACAAACTATGTGGCCTGGAGACTGAAACTGTTTATCTCTGCTTGCGACTTACCTAATGTGCTAGACCAGGACGTGGCTTAGCACATGGCAAATTCCCCAGTAGTAATTATTTTCAATAGGGGTGTGTGTGTGTGTGTGTGTGTGTGTGTGTGTGTGTGTTGGGGGTGGGGGGAGGAGGCTCAGCAGTGCTTGGGTAAAGGGCATTCCAGGCCCCGAGGGAGAGCCTGCTGGCCTGTCCAGGAGTCAGCAGTACTTGGGGGTCACTAAGGATACACCTGGGAAAACATGAGGTTCTGGGGCTCAAACATGCAACTTCAGACATGCACGGCAGGTGTTCTACCACTCAGTCTATCTCCCTCTCTCCTCCAGTGAATAATTTCCTGGTGAAATAGCGATAAACCGAATGAGGTTGTCACAAGACTCATGTTTAAATGCTGCTTGCAAATACATCGTGACTATTTAATGAAGACTGGAAATAGATGTCTCTTTCCCTGATACTGCCTAATGTCACTGCCCCCCCATGCATCACCAGGAATGAGCCCTGAGCACAGAGCTAGGAGTAAGTCAGCTGAATGTAGCCCCCCACCCAAAAAAAAATAAGGAGAGAGTTGGGGAGAGGAAGGAAAGAGAGGGTTGTTGAAGAAAGGAAAGGAGAGAGGGGGCAGGGGAAGGAGAAGAAAGTGGAAGGGAGGGGAGGGGAAAAGGGAAGGGAGGGGAGACGAAGGGAAGGGGAGGGGCCAAGCTGAGGACCAAACCATAACCTGAGGACTGGTTTACAGAACTGAGTTCACCCAGGGTGGGGTGAGGTCGTCAGGGATGGGAGGGACCCTGAGCCCATGGGGGGAGGGGGGAGGGAAGTGGTCACTTGCTGGCTGTGGTATTGGACACATGCTTGAAACCCCATCATTAACAGTACCGTAAATCACAGTGCTTCATTTTTTTTTTTTTGGTCACACCCGGCAATGCACAGGGGTTACTCCTCGTTTTGCACTCAGGAATTACTCCTGGCGGTGCTTGGGGATCATATGGGATATTGGGAATCTGCTAGGAATCGAACCCGTATTGGCCACATACATGGCAAATGTCCTACCCGCTGTGCTAGCGCTCCAGCCTCAGTGCTTCAAATTTTTAAAAAATAAATAAAAATTAAAAATTATTTCTAAATCCAATGGCAGCTAGGGAAACAAAACTCTCAGTAATTTTGAGAGAAATTAGAAGTCATGCAGAACATAAAAGAGAACAGTCTTGTAGCAAAACCAAAACAAACAAAAGGGAAATAGAACTATTAAAGATTTGCTATAATCTTTAACTATTAAAGATTGGTATAGACATTTGGCAATTACTGAATTATGTTTCTATACCCATAATAAATATTAATGGCTAAAAATAGAAAAAGATTCGCTCTTCATTGGCCTGACCATAGGACCATCAGCTTATGGTGATTATAACGTAAATGAGAAAACCTATGGCAAGTGACATAAACAATAATTAGAAAACTTGGACCAGTTAGTGCCTCATTGTGGGAAAGTCATAATGGTTTAGGGAGGGATTTCTGCTGTAAACAAAGTATGAAATCACTGGGGGCGGGTGGGGGCAGGGGGCGGTAAGAAAATGGATTGTGTAAATACAGGATTAACATGATCCTGTGTTTGGTACTATACACCTGTGTTTTCCCCATTGTTTTTGGTTCAGAGACAGAGTCAACTAAGAATAGTCTAATTTAGATGTTTCTTCCAAACCAAGAAACTAGACTTGGTAAATGCTAGACTTCCAACTGGGAATGAAGTGTTCCGGGAGCCTTTCTGAAGGAGGTGGTAGTAACTGAACTGTTTTGAAAGCTGAGTGAGGCCAGTGAATAATACAGCGAGCAAGACACTTCACTACCATGTGGCCAACCAGGGTTTGAGCCATCTCATCCCATATGCTGCCAAGAGCACTGCCAGGAATGATTCCTGAGTGCAGAGCCAGGAGTAACTCCTGAGCATCTCCACGGTGGCCCCCAATATAACAAACAAAAAGCTGAGTAAGGAGGCAGCTTATCAGGGGGGTGTGGAAAGGAGAAGATTGAACCAGTTGATACATGAAAAAATAGGAGTTTGATATCAGAGGAAACCTATTTATACTTTTAAGAAAAGACTTATTTGGGGCTGAAGAGATAGTTCATCAGGGAGGACACTTTGATTGCACATGGATGACTTGGGTTTGATCCTCCCCCAAGCCTGTTAGGAGTGATCTTTGCACACAGAATAAGCCCTGAGCACCACTTTTATTGGGAGTGTGCCCCCACCCCCCCAATAAAAGAAAGAGAGAGAGAAAGAAAGAGAGAGAGAAAGAAAGAGAGAAAGAAAGAAAGAGAGAAAGAAAGAAAGAAAGAAAGAAAGAAAGAAAGAAAGAAAGAAAGAAAGAAAGAAAGAAAGAAAGAAAGAAAGAAAGAAAGAAAGAGAAAGGAAGGAAGGAAGGAAGGAAGGAAGGAAGGAAGGAAGGAAGGAAGGAAGGAAGGAAGGAAGGAAGGAAGGAAGGAAGGAAGGAAGGAAGGAAGGAAGGAAGAAAAGAATAGAATGGGAAAAAGAAAAAGACTTCTCTGGTAAGAATCCTGGTACTTCATTTGTAATAAAGGAGCCAGACAAATGGAGATTTGAAAACTGTGAGCTAAGGGAAGTGCATGTGGAAAGTATAAGCTTGGCTGGCCTAAGTGAGCAAGATCTGATGACCAGAGAATGAAGGAGAGCTATGTTTAGTGGAAAACAAAGTTTTATTTCACAGCACAGCTTTATTTATTATTTATTTTTATTTTGGGGGTCACATTCAGTGATGCATAGGGGTCACTCTTGGTTCTGCACTCAGGAATTACTCCTGGTGGTGCTCAGGGGACCAGATGGGATGCTGGGAATCAAACCCGGGTTGGCTGTGTGCAAGGCAAATGCCCTACTCGCTGTGCTATCACTCCAGCCCCACAGCCTTAGTTTTTGACTTGCTGAACAATAATTGCAATGATTGCAACTAGGGTAGTCCCTTTTGTGTTGGCTTAAGTGTGTGAATTCCTTTCCCTGCCTCCAGTAGCCTGTGTGGAGTCAGGATGATTTCCTCATTACTCATCACTCAGTGACCAGGAGAAAACTAATGAGCTTCAGAAAAAAATGTGCCTCTTAAACCCGAATGCCCCAGAACGGATGACTGGTTGAGGAAACTTTGGTACATCTATACAATGGAATACTATGCAGCTGTTAGAAAAAAGGAGGTCAAGAATTTTGTAGTTAAGTGGATGGGCATGAAAAGTTTCATGCTGAGTGAAATGAGTCAGAAAGAGAGAGACAGACATAGAAAGATTGCACTCATCTATGGTATATAGAATAACAGAGTGGGAGACTAACACCCAAGAACTGTAGAAATAAGTACCAGGAGGTTGACTCCATGGCTTCGAGGCTGGCCTCACGTTCCGGGGAAAGGTCAACTCAGAGAAGCGATCACCAACTACATTGTAGTCGAAGGCCATGTGGGGGAAGGGAGTTGCGGGCTGAATGAGGGCTAGAGACTGAGCACAGTGGCCACTCAACACCTTTATTGCAAACCACAACAGCTAATTAGAGAGAGAAAACAGAAGGGAATGCCTTGCCACAGTGGCAGGGTGGGGTGGGGGGGAGATGGGATTGGGGAGGGTGGGAGGGACACTGGGTTTACGGGTGGTGGAGAATGGGCACTGGTGAAGGGATGGGTTCCCAAACTTTGTATGAGGGAAGTATAAGCACAAAAGTGTATAAATCTGTAACTGTACCCTCACGGTGATTCTCTAATTAAAAATAAATAAATTAAAAAAAAATGACACTAACAAAAATAAGTGAGTTGTTAGATAAAATGTAGTGACTCTAAAGGTTCTAAGAGAATGTAACAAATCATAACAATTTGGTGGGGAAAGGAAACTCCCAAATGGCCTTCAGAGATTCCAAAGTACTGCTCCCAAAGGCACCAGGATGTGGGCACTGAAGACCACCAAGTCACCAAGTCACGCCTGGCGGCTATTGGGAATCTCAAGTCTGCACGGAAAAAGGAGGAGTCTCAGGCAAGCGTGTGGTGTTGGGGACCAAATCCAGACTTGATGTAGATCTAATCCCTGTACTATCTCCTTTCCCCTGTATGTACATCTTGTTCTACAGTATCTTACTCATCACACATCTCACTCTGTGTGTGTATGTGAGTGTGTGTGTGTGTATGTATGTATGTTTCTCTGAAAAGCCAAAATATAATTATGGTACGCTATTGTTTTAATTGCTATTAAAGCTGATTTAGCAGAAGAACAAACCAACATGACTTTATAAAAAAATAATAATCTTAAATTTCATAATATGTGAAATGTGTGATGTCAATTCAAAGCACAAGTGGAATTATCCCGGCAAACATTTCTGTCAGATCAAGCTGTAAAATAGCATATTCAAATGCAAAGCACTTTCAGAGCTGCATATCAATGGACTTAACATATCCATTAGTTTACAATTAATGCAATATGGTTTCAAGTTGCAATTATTTTAAAGTGTCCCAGGAAGGAAATAGTAATTGTGATCTATTTGCCTCTGTTCTTTAGTCAAACACAGAGCACTCTCTGATAAAAGTAGCAATACTTTCTAATGTACGTCATCTGAATGTTAATTCTGTGAATGATGACAAATTCAGTTGAAAATAGTGCAACCTTTAATATTTGTTATTTAAATAAATGAAACTTTATTCAGTCAAAAAAAAAAATGTGCCTCTTTTTCACCCAGCGGGAATTTTAGCCCTTGTGATTTCTATCAGACCAAATAAATTATCAAGCGCTTCACAGCATTTCTTCTTTCCGATTCTAAAACTTTTAAACACATGGAAGTAAGTGAATTTATCCTTCATAATTTGAAGACCTAAAGCAAAACTTCAAGTTTTTGAAAAATGATCGGATGGGGGACTGGAGTGGCAATAGCACAGTGGGTAGGGTTGCACACGGCCGACCCGGGTTCGATTCCCAGCATCCCATATGGTCCCCTGAGCACAACCAGAATTTATTCCTGAGTGCATGAGCCAGGAGTAACCCCTGTGCATCTCCAGGTGTGACCAAAAAAACAGAAAAGAAAAAAAAGAAAAGCAATCGGATGGATGGAAATGCAGGGAGGGAGATGCATGGAGGGAGAACTAAGTGTCTCTAGTCAAAACCACTACTTTTAGGGCCAGAAAAATAATCCAGCAGGTAGGGTGCTTGCCTTGAAGGTGGCTGATTTAGATTGGATCCCCAGCACACCATCTGCTTCCCAGAGCCCCTCCAGGAGTGACCCCTGAATGCAGAGCCAGGAGTAAGCCCGAAGCACCATTGGAAGTGGCCCGCAAACAAGTGAAGGATTAACTTAGACATATTATCAAATTCTAGTCAAAAAAGAAGTAAAAGTCAGCAATTAATTTATATTTACCTGAAATTTTCATATTGTCATGATCAAGCAGATCCCCAAATGTGTCTGTGTCTGTGTGTGTGTGTGTGTGTGTGTGTGTGTAGGGAGGAAACTATATTTAAAACAGAAATTTAGGGGAAAAAATACCAGAAATAGGTACCAATCAGATTCTTATTTTTAGTTTCTTTCATAAATTGCCTTAACTAAAGATCTAGCAGCTCTATGGGATTCTGGACAGGACAGAGAAAGATACTTATGTTTATGCTAATACACAGAGCATTTGGACACATGTTAAGTGCAAAACACTGGCTGATTAGATCCCTCATCACATAGGTCAAGAGGGCGTTCATTCCAGGGCTGCTTTAATAATGAATACATTTTGCTTTCGATAACCAAAACGGTAGTGGTGATTCAGGGTGGGTGTAATTTGTATTTGACGTTCAGAGTGGTTGGTTAAATAATACATCTTCTATCCCAAAGCTATATGTATCCTCTGGTACCACCCTCTCACAAGGCTGGAATTGGCTGATGTGAAGACAGCCGCTGCCCACATACCAGGAAAGAGCTGGGAGTGTGTGGCTGGATGTTTGGTCCCTCAAGGCCCTTTAGACAGAGAAGAGTGGGGGTTATCTATTCGATCTGTAAGCTTGATTTTCTCTTCTTTGGACTCACTCATCTGTTTTCATCCCTGCCCCTGTCATACTCTTGCCTAGCTCCCCTGACCTCTTATAATTGTTCTCGGTCACTCTATCTGAACATAGGTACAACTTTACCTGTAGACCGTGAGGTTTCTGTGATACCTAATGTGTGCCTGAGCTGAAGGCTGTCAGGGCAGCTTACCCTACAGCAGGATTCCCATGCTTGTTTGTTGGCAGTTGGAACCAGAGAATTCTTATGGAGGACTGTCCTGCACATTGCAGTATATTCACCAGCATCCCAGCCTCTAATCCTTTATTGAGGACCACCGTCCTATATGTGTGTCCATCAGGGGTAAGCAGAAGTTTCTTTGGGGCCAGAGAGAAAGCACATGAATCAAGATGCTTGCCTTGCATGCAGTCAGTCCCAGTTTTGCCCCCTTCCCCACAGCCCCCAACACCACCAGGGGTCACTTCTCAACAGAGTCTGGCGTAGATCTTGAGCACGACCAGATGTGGCCCAAACTCCCTCTTTCTCTCCCTGAAAGAGGAATTTCTGTTCCCTGGTGAATTTTAAGAGTCCTGTACTCTTTGTTCATATTTCATACCTGGCTTAAGAGGATTTACAAATCCTCTATCACTTTACATCACATTCCACCAAGACCAAACTGAATTCAAGACAGCCTGTAGCAAAAGACTTCCTAAAACAATTGCTCCCATAAGTTTAACACATGTCTGGGGGATATCTTTTCCATTAAATTTCAGTTTCTCTTGTAATGCTTTGCTGCTGATATTCCATACTCCT